>NW_027185655.1:54131013-54153762 GCF_028583685.1 Petaurus breviceps papuanus | reverse complement strand
TCTCTCTCTCTCTCTCTCTCTCTCTCTCTCTCTCTCTCTCTCTCTCTGTCTCTCTTTGTCTCTTTCTCTCTCTCCTCTCTCTCTCTCTGTCTCTGTCTCTCCTTCCCCCCCTCCCCAGTACATACACATATTATATTTTAGAATATGAAATAAAAAGCTATATCTTTGGCATTCAAATCCCTCAATAACCTGGTCTTCACCTGCTTTTCCAGTCTTCTTATACCTTAATCACCCTCACTTACCCTGGGATCCAGTGACACTGGCCTCCCTTCTGTTCCTCACTTAAGACACTCTATTCCCTGACTCTGACCATTTTCACTGACTAGTTCCTGAAACCAAAACAGGTTACCTTGGACACAGTGCTATGAACATAGTAGTAGGTTTCAGTAAACATTTTAGGAATTGGAGTGAATGTAATTGACAATCTCTGCTATCTACTATGAAGAGATTGGAACAAAGATTACACAACACCCCCTCCACTTTGGCCTTCCAGTCCTCTGTGAATGGTTAACTCTAACTCAGCTAATTATTGACATTCTCATAGAAAAACATGGGTCGATGACATGATTTTAACCTTTAACCCACAGAACAGGTTGCATAACTACTATTATTAAACTCCTTTGCTGGTCTCGTCTACATTTAAGATACATATGGAATTATCTGGAAAAACTTCTTTTTCCTTCCTGACTTAGTTCAGGGAGTTGGGTGCAGATTAATTTGGAACATCACTCGTTAGAGTGATTGGTTATTTAAAACACACAGCTCAGGGCTATGTGCTTATCTTCCTTCTTTAGACGCAGAGAAATATTTTGTTTCACTAAGGTAAAAAGGAGAAGTAATAACAATTCAGCATAATGCTTTAAAGTTTGCAAAGTGTTTTCCTCCCAACACTTCTGTGGAGTAGCAATTATTAGATTTATTATTGGTTCGTTGGTGTCTTTTGTTCTTGAAGAGGACCAAAATGGCATCACTATGCCAGAGTGAAGTTTCAGGGTGTCCAGCTGTGGCTGATCAGACCAACACGAGCTTGGAATGCTCTACCACACACAAAAGTCCATGTCAACATTTGGGGTGGATACTCCAAATTTGTGCATCCTGCATTTCCTTTGAGCTGTTTCAATTCTGCTTTGCTCATAGAGCACAGCGCCTTCTCTGCTGTGGGTACACCATGCAGAGTGGGCCTGTGCCAGTGTCCCCCATGTCACACAATCAATTCCAGAGTTCTTAAGAGAGACCTTGAGCATGTCTTTGTATAGCTTCTTCTGACCATCATGTGAGTGCTTGCCCTGTGCAAGTTCTCCATAAAATAGTCTTTTTGGCAAGTGTACCTTTTACTTTCTAACAACGTGACCAGCCCTTCAGAGTTGTGCTCTCTGAAGCAGAGTGTGAATGCTTGGCTGTTTAGCTCAAGAAAGGACCTCAGTGTCTGGTACCTTATTCTGCCAGGTGATCTTCAGAATCTTCTTCATTTTTTGCCTTTTGGAGGGCAATTGGGGTCAAGTAACTTGCCCAAGGTTATACGGCTAGTTTTTTTGTGTGGGTGTTAAGTATCTGAGGCTGGATTTAAACTCAGGTCCTCCTGACTCCAGGGCTGGTGCTCTATTCATTGTGCCACCTAGCTTCCCTGACTGTTTTTTTTTTAATTAAAAAGTCTTATTTTATGTTTTGTTTTAGTCTCTTCTGGGTAGTACCATCTCTCAGGATTAATCAGGACATGCCTAAATCTATAGATACAAAGTGACTGATGAATATTATATTAAGTATATGTTGATGAAACAATATGTATGGGCAATTGATTTTGATTTCTTGGGTGCTATTGCCTAAATTTAGACTTAGAGGGTAAAACTAAGGACATTATAAGAAAATTGCAAAGAAATGTACAAGTAGAAGGACTACAATATAATTTTTTTTTTTTGCTTTTTGGAGGGCAATTGGGGTTAAGTGACTGCCCAAGGCCACATGGCTAGTTTTTGTGTTAAGTGTCTGAGGTCAGATTTGAACTCAGGTCCTCCTGACTCCAGGGCCGGTGCTCTATTCACTGTGCCACCTAGCCGCCCCTTACAATATAATTTATAGCAAGACCAACCCAGGAAGTGCTATGTGAATTACCAAACCCATTTGGTCTTTTGAAAATTCCTGGTAGGGATCAGCTAGCTGATTCAGTGGATAGAGCACTGACCCTGGAGTCAGGAGGATCTGAGTTCAAATCCAGCCTGGGATACCACACTTACTAACTATGTAAATCTGGGCAAGTCACTTAACCCCAATTGGCTAAAAGAAAATTCCTGGTATACTGACAGCCCTTCCCCTCCCATACACATTCCCCTGTTAAAGAGAAGTAGTTACTTGGGAAAATAGAAGGCTTAATAAGCAAATGGGACTGGCCACCAAAGAAACTGAGAGGTATATTTGTCCTTCCAAAAGAAAACTCTTCTGGGGCAGCCAGGTAGCACAGCGAGTAAGAGCACCGGCCCCAGAGTTGGGATGACCTGGAATCAAATCCGGGCTCAGACACTTAGCACCCACCCAGAAACACCTAGCCATGTAACCTTGAGCAAGTTACTTAACCCCAATTGCTTTAAAAAAAAAAAAAGAAAGAAAACTCTCCTGTAGGTAAGATAGAGGCTAGATCTCCTGTGAAAGAGAGAGGAATTTCAACTGTGAATAAAACTAAAATTTTGATATATTATTGTAGCAGAGTATCATGGACCTAAGTTGGGAACCTTCTCTGGAAAGGAACTGTGCTCCCACGGGGAACAAACATGGAAAATCTGGGTGAACAAGGTGACAGAATCATTATACAATTGGCAGGCATCTGAGTTAGAAAATAGGAGTGGGTTAGTAGAAAGCTTTAGAGCAGGGAAGGGGAACCTCAAGGCCACATGTAGCCATACGAATCCAAACAAGTTCCATTTATTAAGGGGATTTGTTCTGTGAAGTTTAGATTCAGTCAAAGGGCTGTACTTGAGGACCTAGAAGGCCACAGTTTCCATATCCCTGTCTTAGACGATTGGCTTCTGGACTTGTAGAGGGTCTGCAGACTATCCTGCCTGGGATCTTATGGCATGCCCATTTGCAAAGACTAAAATAAGAATTTGGTTTTGCTGGGACACCACAAGTATATAATATGTTTTTGTATAGTCCAGTTACAGCTGAGGCTGAGAGGGTAAATAGCTTGTCTACAGTCACAGAGAGGAAGTATCCAGGCAGGATTTGAATCTGGGGCATTCTTACTCCAAAGCCAGCACTCTATCCACCCTTCCACCCAGTACTTTGTTGTCAAAACAGTGGTGGAAGTTGAAGTGGTATAATTAAGTGCTATGAAAATAATTATTTCATTAGGTTATAACACCACTTAGAGAAGTCATAATACATTTAGCTCAAATTATTTTCCACTAGAGTGGTGACTGGTACATATATAAAATTTCTGAAAACTATACTAAGGCTTGGAGTTATGATCTGTGCTATTGGAGTTACATTGCTGAAGTCACAAATAAATCTTTTAAGTGATGACACAGTTCAGCTACTTCATGGATTAAATAGGCCTTTTTTGGGGGGGAGGTGTTATTAGAGGCTTTTACATTTAAACCAACTTTCTATAGAAAAATACCTTCCAAGTTCCAAACAGCTGACTTAATACATGAAATTCTAGGACATAACTTAATTTGGGCCTGTGTGCAGTATAGCATTGCTTTCTAGGTGGTGCAGTGAATAGAACACTGGGCCTGGGGTCAGAAATACCTGAGTTCAAATGTGGCCTCAGACACTTTCTAGCTGTGTGATTCTGGACAAGTCATTTAGCTCTATATGCCTCCGTTTCCTCATCTGTATAATGAAATGGAGAAGGAAATGGCAAATGCCTCCAGTATCTTTGCCAAGAAAACCCCAAATGGGGTCATGGAGAGTTGGATATGACTGAAACAACTAAAAAATAGCATTAAAATTGTTTATGGTGTAATAAAGGAGATTTTGTGGTCTAAGTTCCTAAGAACGAGCTTTGTTGGCCTGGGATATGGCCTAGGATGGTGGGGCCGGCTAGGCCACTGTTTCAAGGCTTAAGATTTTTTTAACTGTGTGATCACTGCGGGGTAGCTCCCCCATATAAGCTCCAGCATATGATACCAGGTCTATGAGTATTGCCTGCAGCCACTGAAAGTCACTTAACTTTTATCAGAGTCAGTATGTGCAAGAGGCGGGACTGGAACCAAGGTCCTTCTGTCCTCCAGACCTATACAGTCACTATTATCTCTAGTCTAAATAAGTGAGTCTTTGAATGATTTTTTGTTCTGGTTCCAGAACAGGAACAAATAGAATATCATGTTCATCCATGGGCACCACAAAAACAAGTAAGCTCCTTTTCCACTCCCATAAATCTAGGTAATCTCTAGGACTTCCTCCATCTTCCAGAAATCCATTGGTTTAGGAGGGAGGTTTGTTTGGCAAACATAATAAAGCACACAGTTCTATTATTGTTCCTTTAATAGGAGTTCATCCATGTGAAGCTACTAATATGACAAAGAAGATTAAAAAAAAAAAAAAGCTAATGTGATCTTTATGTGGATTTATCAGAGATTAGGGTCCAGAAAGGAAAAAGTGAACTCTGCCCAGGTCAGACCATAATTGAAATACTGTGTATTCTGGGAGCCACATATCAGGAAAGACATCTGGCCACACCGGAGAGGAGGGTAATCAGGGTGATTAGTACAGGACCTCCAGGGCATACCGTACAAATTACATTAAGGAAGCTGGGATGTTTAACCTGGAGGGAAAGCCTATGGGAAAGGGATTAGATGTTTCAGTTTGGTCCCACAAGAGGCTGTAAATTGAAGTTTCATAGAGGCAAATTTTGGTTTGTGGTCAGGAGGGGAAAAACATTCCTCACAATCAGTTTCCCAAAGTGGAAGGGGTAATTTGGGGAGGTGGTTAAGTTCCCCCTAAGGGCAGATCATCACCAGAGCCTTCAAGACCTTGGATGGGGCAATTATGGGGGATTAATCAGGATCTGGATGCATTTGAACTCGGAGGCTCTGTGCTCCTTTCTATTAACTCACTGTCCATTTTTTTTAAATGTGGAAACTGGGTGTTGGCAGTTGATTTTACTTCCGTGCCACTAATTCTAATTATAGTCCGCCAGAGCACCTTGACATATTCTCCCCTTTGGTTCAAATGACAGCTCTCAGCAATATACTGCCGCTTTAAAAGAGCCTCTTTCTGTCCTTCCAAATTCAGAAAGCCATCTGTCCATTCTAGAATGAATCCAATTCAAAATGAATGAATTTAATATTCCATTTGTCCTTTAGAGCGTGAATGATTTTTATAATCTACTGCATTCAGGCTTAGAGCATTGTGAAGGCTAGCCATTGACCAGTAGGGACACCTAGTGACTAATCACATAAACTGCAAGAATGACCCAAAGCCCCTGTTTTTCCATTTTAACACTGAGATGATGCCTTGAAATAGAAGACTTTGGCAAATCGAAGTCGCACAAACTATCCTCTTATCACTTTGTTATCTGGCATCTTAAAAGGACTCCCCTGAAGAACTCAGCATTCGATTCCTCTTGTGCTCTACTGGGAGTTTATTTCTGAAAAGTCCTTAGAGGACTTAGCCATCCTCATGAAAACGAAGTTTTGCTGTTTAGTTGTGTCTGATTCTTCACGACCCCATTTGGGGTTTTCTTGGTAAAGAAATTGAAATGGTTTGGCATTTCCTTCTCCAGCTCATTTTATAGATGGGGAAACCGAGGCAAACAGCATCAAGTGACTTGCCCAGGATCACATACAAAGTATTTGAGGCCAGATTTGAACTCATGAAGATGAGCCTTCTTGATTCCAAGGAGAGTACAAAATGCTCCATCCACTGCACTACCTAGCTGCCCAAACCTGAAGTTAGTAGGGGTGCAACTGTGTATGAGGCTAAGGGCTGTAAGAGCTCAAAGAGTATTTGGAGTCTATAGACCTGGGAAACAGTGGGGTTCTATTGAAAGAACACTGAATAGCTATGTATGACCATGGTCAAACCACTTACCCTCTGTTTCCCCTTCTGTAAAATGGGGACAATAACAGCACCTACTCTCACAGAGTTGTTGTGAGAATTGAATTAATGTACATAAAGTGCTTTGCACACCCTGAGATGTTATGTAAATAGCATTTATTACTATTGGTTGTATTGTAACAGTAATATATAATTGGGGTTATCTTCCTCTTCTTTCTCATACTTGTTTTGAGTCAGAGAGCACGAACTCACATCCTGACGGTCACTGTTACATGTATCACCTTGGGCAGTAACTTCATCTGTAAAATGAGGCAAAAAGCTAAGGTCTGTGCCCATTCTACATCTATGATCCCAGTCCTGACTTTGCCCCTGACAGGTTGTGAACTCGTCTATGTCTCTATATGGTCTCTCAATTTCTACATCTGTGAAGTGGTTAGAGTGGATGGTGTCATCCAGCTGAAGACTATGATCTGAGTCCTGGCTTTGCATGAGCTGAGATCACTTCAGGGAAGTTATGTCATCTGCTCTGTGCCTCTATGGGCAGCTAGCTGGCACAGTGGGTAGAGCACAGGGCCTGGAGTCAGGAAGACCTAAATTCAGATCCAGCCTCAGATACTAGCTGTGTGAGCCTGGGCAAGTCACTTATCTCTGTTTGCCTCAGTTCCTAGAGAAGGAAATGGCAAACCCCTCCAGTATCTTTGCCAAGAAAACCCCGAAGGGGGTCGTGGAGAGTTGGACAACACAAATGCCCCTGTTTCCCAGTTTGTGAAACGTTGGACTAGATCAGGAGTTTTTATGCTTTGAGAAACCTATAAACTTGAATGGGGAAAATAGTACATCTTTATTTTCACTAACCTGTAACTGAAATTTAGTATTTCCTTCAATTTTGGATTAAAAACAAAAGAAAACATTATTCTGAGAAGGGGTCCAAAACAGGCTGCCAAAACATTCCATGATACATAAAAAATTAAGAACCTTTGGACCTGCTGGTCACTTGAAGGTCCCTTTTAGCTCTAAAATCCTGTAAATCTCCCATTTACAGGCAGCATCTATAATAAGGGGTCAGATAAAATGATCTCTAAGGTCCCTTCCAGCTCTGAAATGGGGCTGACCATGTTTAGGACTATACTATTCTAGTAGCCTGGAGGAATGAGAGAATCTAAAAATAAAAGGGGACTGGAATTTGCCCTCAGTAACCCGGCTAGAATGGGAACTAATGTGGGACAGGGGTGAAATGGTCAAGGGAAAGTAACCTACCCTGCTTTGCAAGCCCACCTCTAAATTGTGCTCCGGTCAGAACACTAGATAATTCCTCCTTTGACCTGCCAGAGCTATTGATGGCTAGGGAGGATAAGTCATAGAATTTTAGAACTGGAAAGGACTTGTAAGGATATTTAATCTAATTCCCTCCCTTTACAGAAGGGCAAACTAAGGCCCAGATAGGCAACATTACCTGCCCAGAGTCACATATCATGTATGTGAGAAAACTGGAAATAGGTCCCAGATAACTAGGTGTCACAGAATATAGAGGGTAGACAATACATGGAATTAATAAAACAGAGAAAGGTTAAAAGAAGCAACTTTCCACCACAGAAGATGTTTTCATCTCAGGTCAATTCAATAAACATTTATTAAGTGCCTACTATGTGCAAAGTGACTATAAAACTGTATATAAGAAAGTTAAAGTTCAACACACTGTGACAGTTTTCATCAAGGGGTATGAATAATCAATCACCTTACCACAGCAAGGCTAGATATTTGTTAGAAGGATGATTTAGAAGGTCAACAATTCTAACATTCTCCAATGAACTTGAGATGAGAGGAATGAGACCATGAATTCAGGAAACCCTGGCAATGGGCTTTAGAGGAGAAGTTAATCTCTAGGGCACTTGCTCTGGATAGAAGAGCTGTTCAGAAAGCGTTTCTGCCCTCAGAGATCATAGAACAAACAGATTTACTCAGGAAACATCTCCATAGCATTTTGAATAGTCAGCCGGTCAATCAACAAGAGTTTATTAATTGATTACTATATGTTAGGCACTGTGGATACAAAAAAAGACAGAAACCCTGCCCCTACCCTCAAGGAGCTTACATTTTAGTGGTGGAGATAACATGCAAACAACTATATACATACAAGAAAAATACAGTGGGGGCGGCCAGGTAGCACAGTGAGTAAGAGCACTGGCCCCAGTGTCGGGATGACCTGGGGATCAAATCCAGGCTCAGACACTGAGCATCCACCCAGAAACACCTGGCCATGTAACCTTGAGCAAGTTACTTAACCCCAATTGCTTAAAAAAAAGAAAAAGAAAAATACAATGGATACAGAAGATACTAAGCAGCAAGAGAGAGAAGGGGCAGGGATTGCCAAGAGGTTAAAGTGAGGAGGAAGAGCATTCCATACCTGGAGGGGCAGCCAAGGTAAAGACACAAATGACCGACAGGGTGTATCCTGTATGAGGGACACCCAGTAGGCCAGAGCAAGTAAGTGGTGGAGTGATAGGAAGGGAACGAGGGGTAAAAGGATTTTGAAGAGCTTTAAATGTCAAACAGAAGATTCTATCTTTTGATTCTTGAGAAAATAGGGAGCCATTGAAGTTTATTGAGGAGGAGGGATGACATGGTCAGAGCTGTACTTTAGAGAAATCTCTATGGTAGTCAAGTGGAGAGTAGATTGGAGTGGGGAAGGACTCGAAGCAGTCCAGAGACCAAATGGCTATTGCAGTTGTCGAGGTGAGAAAGGGGGTTGAGGGCCATTCTCTAAGATGGTAGCAAAGTTGAGTATGGAGAGGGAGACTTAGAGGTAAACACATCGCTGATCATTTATGTTGTGTTTTGTGAAAAGGCTTTAATCTGCTGAATTATTTTCGGAGTTTTACTTCTTCCCTCTCATTCCACCTTAGTGCTTTTGAAATAAGAAGTGATCAGAGAATTATAAAGGAAGCCAAGATTTGGAACAGGAACATGAAGACAAAGTGAGGGAGCAAAGAGTAGGACAGGACAGCCAAGTTGCCAAGATTAGCAAGAGAAGGTGGATGAGACTGCCCAGGCCATTGGCATATGGTCAGTCATTGTTCTCTCTGGGTCTGTGGGGCCCTTGGAACCCACACTTGCAAGGTGAAAGACAACCAGCTGCCTCCACTATTTTGGCCACTTTCTGCTGCTTCTCCTTATTTGTTTGTTTGTCTTTATTAATTTCTTTGTTTACTTTTAGTTTACAGGATTCAGTCCCACAATCCCTTGAGTTTCACATTTTCTCGCCCGGTCCCTCTTCTCTCCTCCTCCCCCTGCCCCATGGAGGCATGCAATCAAGTATAGGATCTGCAAATATTTTCCCATTAGACATCAGTCAGGTTATAAAGAAGGATTGTAATGGATGGAATGAACAATGGGAAAGAGGAAACAAAACCAAAGAAGAAAAACAAAGAGAGCAGTTAATTTGCTTCAATCTGCATTCAGACTCTGTTCTTTCTAGTTCTTTCTCTGAATGTTGACATCTCTCTCCATCATGGGTTTTTTGGAGTTGATGCTTTTCCTTATTTAACATAGGCCTTTCCTTACTCTATATTCCTAGCTCAGAATGCCCTCCTGCTTCCCCTCTGCATCTCCAAATTCTTTCTATCTTTCAGAACCAGCTGAACTTCAGATCTCCTCTATGAACCTTTCTCTAGTTGGACTCATGGAATATTTAGAGCTAAAAGGGACCATAGACCTCCTCTAGTTCAGCTCATTTTCTTTGGAAGGAACCAGATGTTAAGTAATCTGCCCAAGGTCACAAACACAGTAAATAGAACAGCCAAGTCGACCCAGATCCAGTGTTCTTTCCATTGACCTGTACTGCTTCTGGCCTGTAGGCTCCAGATTTCCCACAGGGTTTTGCCAAAGTGTCCTTGGGGAATATTTTCTAACCTGCTTAGGCTAGAGTTACAGAAAGGCCTAGAGAGAAAGGCAATCATAAAAACCAATAACAGGACTCAAGGTGAAATTCTAGAATTACAAGACTTTAGAGCTGTAAGGCACCCAAGTTTTGTGGAAGAAACTGTAATCCAAAGGCAGAAGTGATTGTTGGTGCAAGCCTGTGGAACCAGAAACCAGGTATCTTGACTTCCAGTTCAGTGATCTTCCTTCCTACCCTGGCACCATGGGGCTAGACTATCCTACCTGCAGAATCAGTCTTCTCTTCAGTATAACCAGTGGGAAACTGACTGTTTCTAAGGCAACAAGAGAGAAGTAGAAAGTTCCCTTCAGCCTGACATCTTTCCTTTAAACCTAACCTGAAAAAGATAATATTTTTATCATTTAATCAATAAGCATGTATCCATTGCCTACTATGTATTAGATATTGTGTTAGACATTGAACATACAAAAACAAAGATAAAAGAGTTCTTGCCCTCAAGGAACTTATAGTCTAGTTGGGGGAGAGACAACTGGCACATATACGTGTATGTGTACGAGATTTTATTCCTCTTCAGCTGTTTTAGTACTATCTGATTCTCCATGACCCTATTTGGGATATCCTACCTTGGCAAAGATACCAGAGTGGTTTTCTATTCCTTCTCCAGCTCATTTGACAGATGAGGAAACCGAGGTAAACAGGGTTAAGTGACTTGCCCAGGATCACATGGCTATTAAGTATCTAACATAAGATAGATACAAGATAATTGGGGGGCATTCATAGGTGGGGATACCCAGCAAGGTCCTGAAGAGAAGTTGGCACCTGAGCTGAGCTTTGATCTGAAAGGGAATGTTTCATTTTTATCAGCAGTAATAACAAATAGCATAAGAAAATCTTCCTTTTTCTCCTTGAGAAATCTAAGCCTGGAGATATGATCTCACAGCAGTTGGTGCTGGGAGAGGGGGCGGGGGGGGACCAACGTGGCATGAGCAGGATGGAACCAATGAATTCACAGTGTTCTAAGACACCCAAGGCTCTTCCCCCTTGTATTCCCTGGGCTAGGGTGAGGCCTTGTGACACAGATTTGCTTTAGAAGTTCCAGGCCTGTGGCCAGGCTTTCTTTCCATGTCAGAGATAAGGTTGGCACTGCGCTTGCCTTCTGCAGAAAGCATTGCTGCTTACTCCTTTGAGAATCGAGGGGATTGGTTTAAACCACCTCACCTTACCTGCACAGCTTCCCTGGCCTCATTTCCTTGGCTGGGCTGGGCTGGGCTGGGCTGGGCTGGGCGGTTTGTTGTTGGGTAAACCCTTGTCAGGCAAGTTCAGTTGACCTGGGAACCAGACTTGCTTGCTTTTCACAATGTTGCACCATTTGTGTAATTTCTCCCTTTCCCTTATACTCCACCCACCCCATCACTTTTCCATACTCTTCTCCCAGATTAATTACTTTTTATGGAATACTATCCCTTTCTAGGAACCTGCAGGTTTCCTTTGAATCTGGCCAAAGTCATTGCAGGGTATCAATCTCTAGCCTATGAAGTTATCTTTCCTACAAATGTCAAATATTTTCTGAAATCTAGAAGTGATTCAAAATGTGTCTCTATTCTATTGCTATTTTGTTCAACCAAGATTTATCAGGGAATTGCTCTATAGGGCTGAATGTTTTCGGTTAATCCTCATAATATGATGAGATGATGGAAAGATACCTATCATTCCCATCTCCACATTAATATGGGAAGAACCGAGAAGTAAGGAATGTGCTCCTGGAATTTGGTGGCACAGGGCATACTTGTTGAATTGAATGTAATTAAAATGGTATATTCTGAATATATTTGGAAGGGGATTAAATTTGTTTTTGTTTGGTCCCTGGGGACAAAATGAGGAGATATGGGTAGAAGTTATAAAAAGAAAGAAATTTAGGTTTGAGATCATAGGCATGTATAAAAATGTATGACCAGGCATAACCTAATAGCTAAAAAAAATTTAAAGTTTGTATTTTTAAAGTTTAGTTAATTTTAAAAATTAAGTTTTCATTTTTTATTTGGCTTGATGAATAAAAATAATTAACTATCATTGAGTAGTCAATAAAAATTTACCTTAAAAATTTTTAAATAGATAAATAATCTATTAAGTGTTTACTATATACCAAACACTGTGCGAGATGTGACACACACACACACACACACACGACCATTTCTACTCTTAAGGAGCTTACATTATAATAGGGTTAAAAAAATATAAAGGTATACTGGGGTGGGGGAACAGTAATCTGAATTTAGAAAGTCTGGTGAGGAGCTAGTCAGGAAGTGTTACAGAAGCCTGAGTCTCCAGCAAGATAAGGCAAAAATTCACCTGTGGGGGGATAGGGGTAGAGAGGGGAGGGAACTCAGGGGCAGAGTTAAGATTGAGGGGTGGGACAAGTTGAAAATGGTGATTCTAGAAGAGAAAGCATTTAGAGGACATTGTCAGAAATGAGGGTTTTTTTGTTGTTTTTTGGAGACAGTAGGGTTAAGTGACTTGCCCAGGGTTACACAGCTAGTAAGTCTGAGGCTGAATTTGAACTCAGGTCCTCCTTATTCCAGGGCCAGTGCTCTATCCACTGTACTATCTACTGCCCATATTTTTTAAGTGTTCTAAAAGCACATTTACTAATATGTTGATTCATAAACTTTCCTGATTAGAGGGTTACTATTTAGGATTAGGGATATAGTAACATTTTAAATTGCACACTGAGAATGGATGTAGAGATTTGTTTATCAATAAGAATAAACCTTAAAGTTAATATATTGGTTCATTGCCTCACAATTTTTTATGCTTCAGTTAACAAAGAGGAATTCCAAGTATTGCTTAGAAGATATTGAGCTGTGTCTTTGGTAGCTATTTTGTTCCTCTGATGAGTTATCTGACACTGGAAAGGACTGGGGCTGATCCCCGGGCTGATGCTGCATTCCACCATCTGGATGAATCCTGGTCCATTCATGAAGGCAAGGTTCCTACTTAACAATACTACCTTGTGCCAAATGTTTGGAACTCTGGGGGAATGGGAGGAAGGGGAGAAGGGGAGCTTTCAGATCTTGTTTGTAACTTAGGCATCTGAGAAAAGCGGCTAAGTATTACTGACTTCATAGTCATGGCTCATAACTGGTTTTCTTATCAGAAGCAGCACTACCCAGCTTAATCACCCACCTTGCTTTCCAGCATTGACCTCATATGGCTTATGGTTGTTTCTCCAAACCCTAATGAAGTTTACTGTATTGACCTTTGCTGGTTGCCAGGAAAAATCTACCTAACAATCAGAGCTGTCCAACAGTGTAACAGGCTGCTTTGAAGTGGTAGATTCCCCCTCCTTGGAGGCCCTCAAACAGGACTGATGACTACAGTGGAGTATATATATATATACAGTGCAGATTCCTCTGGGGTACAGATTGGACTAGATGGCTTCTGAGGTCCTTTGCAACTCTTGAATTCTGTGTATGTACTTGGACACTGGCTGATGCTGATGGATTGACCACATAACCTGCAGTGACAAATGATAAAGGTTAGGTAATAGGGGAGGAAACAAGAAAGAAGCCATTTGGGGACAGGAAGTTGTATCTTCTTCCTTTTCCTTCTTCCCATACCAGTGTGGGACAACCAACCATGAGGACTTACAGACTAGAGGAGTCATGATTTGGAGCTTTCAGAGTTATCATGTACTGAAGCTCGGCTTTGCATGCAGAGCTGTCCAGGGCTTTCTTCAGTCTTAAGTTGTAGGCCAAGGGAGTCAGTTCTCCTGGGACAATTGCTCACAGTTGGGGGATCCCTTTATCCTCTAGCATAAGAGAGGAAAATCCCTCTATCAAAGTAATGTATAGTCTTACAGAACTGTCCAGAGCATTGTGAGATCCTGAGACATGTCCAGAGTCAAACAGAAAAGAGATTTATCACAGGTGCAATGAGAAAAATCTTAATGTGTTTTTATTTATATAAATTTAGACAGTTACCTTTAGATGATGAAATTCAGCATCAGGAGAAGAGCAAAGACTTCTAAGATTTAGAAGAAGAAGGCTAAATAAGGCAAATAGAATTTTTAAGCACATTAGCACTTTTTTGTCATTTAAGAAGGACTTTGGATGTCTGGCTTGCCCAGTTAGTAGAGTGTGAGAATCTTAATCTCAGAGCTATTATCCTAAGTATTTGTCTTCCTTAGACATTTGCTAGGGCCCAGTGCAGTTGGACCCTACATCTAGATGCTCAGCCAATGACTGTTGATAATGATGAATTACCTATGGCTAATTTATGACTCCCTGTAATACAGAAAGGAGATAAGACCCCAGAATAAGAGCTCTGAGCTTTTTGTTCCACCAGGACATATTTGTATTCTAAAATTTCTACTGAATTAATTTTTTACCATACTCTAAGGGAAGATATGAGGGTCACATAGATTGGACTTGTTTTGCTTGGTCTTCAAAGACAGGACAAGAAGCCATGTGTGGAAGTTGCAGACAGGCAGATTTTGGCTCGATATCAGGAAAAATTTCCTAATAAAGTTATCCAAAAAGAAAGCAAAATGGATCGATCTGGGAGGTAGTTGGTTCTCTCTCACTAAACATCCTGAAGTGAATGACCACTTTGGGAATCTTGTCATGAGAAGTTCTTTTTCAAACATAGGTTGAGTTAGATGACCTGTGATGTTCCCTCAAACTCAGAGATTCTGTGATTCTATGACATCATCTGTAAACTTTGAGAGTGATTTCAGTAGAGCAGTGGGGTAGAAAGACAGACTGCAAAGAGTTATTTGTAAAGGGAGTAGGTGATGAGGAAGTGGAGACTGAATGTAGATGGTTCTCTCTAGGAGCTTAGCACTGAAAGGGAAGAAAGACAGAATATTAGTATGATAAGCAGACACTTTGGCTCCTGTCAGTAGATCAAAGTTGTCATAGTTTTGTACAGCAAAATTCATTAAGAGGTAGTGTGATTCAGTGCATAGATTCCACCATTTGGAAAAATCAGTGGGTGGCTATGAGTTTCTATGTTCCATCAATAAGAAGCTAATCCAATACTATCCATCAATTCAATGAGAGAAAACACTTACATCAATGTCTAGCTATCTCATTCTTAGGAAGAACTATGATATTCTCAACTTTGAAATACTTTTTGCCTGTCTTCTGCTGGAGGGTGCAGATTGAAAGTGATTGTGGACTGGAAAATGAACACTGGGTACCTTGATGTTATTTGCTTTTTGGGTTAGGGAATGTGCCTGTGATTTCATTGATATATCTAATACCCTTTATGAACGTAGGTCAACATCTTCTCTGAAATTTACAGTCTTAGAGAGTTGCTTGAGGGTACTGAAAGTTAAGTGACTTGCTCAATATCATTAGAATTTGTTAGAGGCAGACCTTGAACCCAGGACTTCCTGACTCAGCTTTCTATTTATAACATCACACTACCTTTACTTGCTTTTATTAATTTTTAGTAGTCTGATTAAAGAGCTGCCACTAGAACCTTTAAAGAACCTTTACAGAAAACACAGCGGAATAAAGAATGAATTCTAAAGAGAGAGATCATACCATGATCTGATGGGATAATTCGCACCAACACATAACCAGACAAAAGTGAGAACTCTCACAAAGGGGTAAAGCCATGAGGTAAGAGGCAGCTAGCTCTAGGAGAGTCTTTGAGAGGCAAAAAGAACTGGTATAATGTACTAAATTATCTACTCATGTTGGGTGGCTTATATAAGAAATGGGAAAGAGTGCTTGCTTGAATAACAGCAGCTTCTTTCTAATTGATAAATAAGTCCAGGCACTGGAAATAATGCCCCTTGATATCATAATAGTGAAGATGGTAGTGTCAAGTCTGGGTTTTTTTTAAGAGAGAGGGATGTGAGAATATTTATAAGAAGCAACAAGAAATCAGGTCTGGAGAATGACTCTGAGGGGCAGGAAGTGAATAAGGTAAGTGAATAAATAGTTTCGGTTGTAGGAGTGAGGGTGTTTTCTGTCTCCATTGATCAATGTTAGTGAATACATTTGCTCCAAGATTAGGTTGAGAAGCCCCCTTCTGCTGTCTGTCCATCCTACTGTACTGTAGTCTACTGCAAAGCAGTACAGCTTTGTACAGAAAGTACATTATACCATTGAGCCAGGTCTTAGGTAAAGCAGCTGTTGCTGGACTGGACATGAAACAGAAGCAGAACTTCAGACACTAGACCTTTCACCTCCCTGGCCTTGCCCAGGACAAGAAGTTAGACATCAGGCTTCCACTTCCAGGACCCAGTTCAAGAATTAAACCTTGGACATTAAACTACTTATCCCCAGAAAAAGCTCCTGAAGAAGACAGAAGGGGTGAAATAAGTGGAGAGATCATCTTTTCCAAGAGTGTGTGCCCAAATTAACATGGATCTTTTGTTTCAGAATCCTAAAAACCCTAACTAAACTATGTGCTTTTGTTTTAGCATGGATGTGGAATTTCATCTTTTGTGTCAAAAATAGTATGGGTTGGGAACTGTTTGAAGTGGCTGGGGATGGAGTGTCCTTTTGATTCAGCAGAAGGAACTCGGCCAGTCAAAACCTCTCTCCAAGCAGATAATTGTACACTTAATAAATAATGTGCCTGTTAACAGATTGGGTTAAAATGCAAGAATAAACTGCTTTTCAAATTTTGAAAGACATAAACTCTGATCAACAGAATTGCCAACCATGTGATTCCAGAGCATGGATGGTGAAACATGTTATTCACCTCCTGACAGAGGGAAGAGGGATTTAAGATGGAGAATGAGACATACACAGCCAAGGTCAAGGCAGAAATTTGTTTTGATTGATGATGCATATTCTTTGCAAGCATTTTTTTTTCCAATTGGAAAGTGGGTGGGCAGGAGAGAGAGAAAGTAAATGCTGTTTAATTAAAATAAAATCAAACAAAAGTTAAAAAACAAAAGCATCAGAGGGGTTAGCTTTGGCATGGAGAAGCCATATTATCTCCTGAGATAAGGGTGAAGGAAGAGAGGATGGGTAAAGACTAAGGAAATTTTGAGGGGTGGAGGATAGGAGATAAAGCAACTGACAGCTGGTAGACTCAGTTTTCTGAGTAAAATAAGAAGCAAGGTGACGAGAGATGGGGGCTTGGGAGTGGCATGGGGGCTTGAGGTTTAGAACAGCTACTGTGGGGAGTGTGATATAGTCAGTAAGAGATGGAGCAAAGGATTATTATGGTCTGTGCAGTAGACAAATGAGGTGATATGACATGAATTTTTAGTGGAACCCTTATGCATGGTTTTGTGACTTTCTAAGAATAGATAAGTGTATACATACATGATCATTTGAGAAGAGAACATGAATAATTCAGAGAATCGGGCAGGGCTTCCTGTAGGAGATGGCACATAAGCGGTGTGTTCAGCATCTCAGGGGTATGAACTGAGAAGGCAAATGATTTAGGGCAGGGGTGGGCAACTTGATACCTTGAGGTCCTCAAGTGTGGCCCTTTGACTGAATCCAACCTTCACAGAACAAATTCCCTTAATAAAAGCATTTGTTTTGTAAAAGTTGGATTCAGTCAAAAGGCCACACCTGAGGACTTAGAAGGCCACATGTGGCTTCAATCCTGCAGGTTCCCCACTGCTGGTTTAGGGAACCCAAGGTTAAAGACTATCAGCAGGGTGTCCTGGATCTAGCTTGAAGCAAGGGCTGATTTGATGGTTAAATTTTCAGAGTGAATATTTATACCCCAGAAATCAGCAAACACTACAAAGCAGGACATGGTTTATTGTTTTGTTGGTTGTCAAGCCCTAAGAAAGATTTAACAATGCAGATAAAACTTAAAAGTATGTCCCAAATACATTTTTTAAGAGAGCTAGTTGTTAAAGACTTATCACTGCACCCTTGACTGAACGGTCATGAAGGATTGAAGACTAAGGGAGTCAAGGATTCAAGAGTGGAAGACCCTGGAAGAAGTGAATAGGGTTAAGGTGGTAGAGCGAGAAAAGTGAAGCTAGAACAAGATGCTAGATTGGAGGAAAAGGAAGAGATAGAGGGACTGGAGGTGATGGTAGATATAAAGAAAAGTTTTTAGAAATAATATAGTGGGCAATAGGGAAGGACAGAGTATGATGATGGGGAAAATTCAGAGCTCAAGTTCACAGAAGTGGCATACTATGTAGCGATGATGAGGGGAAAGATGTGACCACCTCTGTTCAGGTAAAGTAAGTGGGAGTTGCAGAAGGTGGTGGACTGGAGGCCAGAGTGTTCAAATGAATATTTAAATAACTACTGAAGACCCTAAGAATAAGAATAGAGGATGGAGTAGAGAGAAAATCTGTGTGCTTTCTTGAGAAAGGGGTGAATGGAGAAACAAAAGTAAACTTAATTGTTGCATCAGACATACTGATGGGTAAGTCCCAGGTTATGAGATTCTTGGATGATGAGAGAGAAGTAGTTCTCTGATATTAGAACACATATCTGGGTCAATCACAGCAAATCTGTGTTTGAGATAGAGAAAACAGGAACCTTGTAGATGGGGTGGGGGAGGAGAGGGCTAGGAATGTTTTTTTGGAAATGAGCACTTATTAGGCACCTACAGTATACCAGGCATTGTCCTAAGCTCTTTACAAATAGTATCTCATTTGAAGGGGGATCCTCCTTGAAGCAGACTTATGACAGCTTTTAGGAAGACTTGTTGGGTTAAGTGAGGTCAGCTATTCCATGGACAGCTGGAGTGGGGAAGGCAAGCCCATGAGCAAATTTCTGGCAATAACTGACTATAAATGAAAAGAAGATGCTTTGCCATGAACCAATTCTAGCATCCTTTCCAAATCCCTCTGTAAATATTTACTTTTTCCCTTTGTAGGAAAGTTTTCATTTCACTGTCTTTGAACTGAGTTCAACTTTACAAGTACAGGAAGTGGGTGGTATACATATCTAGATAACAATCCATGTCAAAACCCCCCAAAAAACAGCAGCAGCCATGGTTTGCAAGCCTGGTGCAAGGAAAAAGCAGAATGACTGATTAATTCTTGATACGCCTTCCTTAATGATCTTTTCATCCATCAAAAAATGGAGGGGAGTAGTGAGTGGGAACTGCTATTTTGGACCAAATTCTGACGGATAAGAATGAACTTATTACTGAAATAGAAATGATGGGAATCTTGTAGGGAAGAAGATTCATGTTAAATAAGGAGGGAAAAATGAGGCATTCTAATGCGTCTTTGTGTCATGTGGTCTTGAGTGCACGTACACACACACACACACACACATTCTGGCAGAATGGAATTTGAAGGAAAAGGATAGGAAGAAGTCTCATGACCTAAAATTCCCCAGGGAAAGTCGGATTAGTAGGATGGGAAATAATAATGACAAGAACATTAACTAGCATGTATATAGCACTTTTTGGTGCCAAAAGCACTTGACCTGAGTTATCTCATTTGCAACAATCCTGTAAAGTAGGTGCTATTATCCCCATTTTACAGATGAGGAAAGTAATGCTGAAAGAGTAACTTGTTCAGGGTGGCACAGCTAATTGTGAGTAGCTACCAATAAAACATTTCAACATGTTGTGTTGATCTACTTGGAATACCTGTGAAATTTTGCCTAGTTCAGAGTCCCTCTGAACTTAACCAGGCTGGCCCCTGGATGACAGATAGAAACCATTGCTATTTCCAGAGCCAAAATATTCTCAGCATAGTGGCATCTGCTGTGGCCCACTGAAGTTTCAGCAAGACTTTTCTTGGATGCAAGACTCCAGAGTGGGCCCAAACCAGATTATAACGTAATTGGGAAATGTTTAACAACATAAATAGAAATAAAATACAACAAGACAATGTTAATCTGTGGTTTTCTATGTGAATATTCAGGGTGCAGGGATCCATTTCTTTCTGTATTAGATATCACTGCTTATTAGAACTCTGTAAGAGACAGTCTTCCCATAGACACACGCTCTAAGAAGGGTTGTGTGAAACTGGCATCATTTAACTCTGGCAATTAATAATCTGTTTTAAAGATTGTACCCAGCGCTTCCCACCTCCAGCCGTCTCTACTACCACCTACACCAACCTAGGATCATACACCTTCTGTCAGTCACTTTGTATCAGTGAGTGGGAAAACAGTAGCAAGTGAATAGCAAAGAAACTAAGGCCTTGAAACAGATTTCCAGCAACAAGTGCTTTGAGGGGTTTCAGAAAATTTATGAGCATGACGGTGCAGAAGTAAAATGCAAAATGAAATTTGGAATCTACTTACCACTGACGGCAAAAACTAGAAAATATCCCTGTTCTTTACTGGCTCTCTGGTTTGACTTGCAAAGAACAAAATTTTATCAAAAAAGTTTATCACCAAACTGCAGCAGAACATGGCCTTGTTGTTGCATGAGATAGCAGTCTACATGGCTGTAATATTAAAGAAGATGACAGTTGGGACTTTGATATTGGTACATGTTTTTACATGAATGCCACTGAAGAGCCTTGGAAAATCACCTATAGGATCTACTCTTCTTCTTCTTTTTTAATTTTTGGAGGGCAATTGGGGTTAAGTGACTTGCCCAAAGTCACATGGCTAGTAAGTGTGTCAAGTGTCTGAGGCTGGATTTGAACTCAGGTCCTCCTGACTTCAGGGCCGGTGCTCTATTCACTGCGCCACCTAGCGGCCCCATGAAAAAGGATGTACTCTTATGTAATAGAGCTCATCACTTGCCCGAGCTGATAAATGCCAATTTTCCAGCTGACACAAAGAAGATATCTATTTTGGGCTCTTCTGTGGGAGACCATGGAGTTCTGATTTGTGCTCTGAAGAAACCCGGGAAATACAAATCTGTGTCAGCATTCTCTCCAATCTGCAATCCCGTGCTCCATCTTTGCGGGGGGCGGAGGGGGGAGAACTTCAATGGATATTTAGGATCAGATCAAAGTAAGTGGAAGGCATGTGATGGTACTCATCTTATGAAGTCTTATCTAGATTCTCAGTTGGACATATTAATTGATCAAGGCAAAGATGACCAGTTCCTTAAAGATGGGCAATTACTTCCTGACAACTCTATAGCTGCCTGTGCTGAAGTGAAAGTTCTAGTTGTTTTTTGATTGCAAAAAGGATATGATCATAACTGCTACTTCATTGCAACTTTTGCTAATGATCATATCAGACATGATGCAAAATACTTGAATGCATAAAGCTGCAGATACAAGTAATCTCACAATTATAAAAGTTACTATGTAAACTGAACTTTTGAAAAGATATATCAACGGCTTACCACCTTCTGAATAAATATATAAAATAAAGTAATCTGACTCATTTTTGTTCCCCATAAGTACCCTGATAGAAGACATGTTTGAAATGCTTATTATGTTTCAAGGATCACAGAACATGTAAACAATCACAGTTGACTGTAAAGAATACAGTGATACACATGTATTTGGGGATGTAACAATAACTTGTTGGTCATTGGGTGTATCAGTTCTTAGAGAACTAAATTACGGAATTGTATCTCAGTAACTGAATAAAGAGACAATTCATTGCAGGGAAAAAAAGATTGTACCCAGCAAATCACAGTCTCACAGGTCCTTTTTGGAAAACAGAGTTTAAATCTCCCTCCTGATGCCTACTTGTAATGTAATGCCAAAAGAAAGGCAACTTCCCAAGGTTCAGAATACCAGCATAGGTGCTCTCCATTTTATTCAGTAACAAACCCAGAACAGAGAAGATAAAAACATGACATCATTCCAAATACAGCATTTACTAAATGTGATTAAATAATCTCCAAGGACTACCCCACCCCAGGACCTTCCAATCATTCAATCAATTACAAAGTCTCTGTTCTAAATACTTCTCCACCCCTAGGCTATACCTTAATTAAGTCCACCACAAAGCCCCTCTTCTCAAATGGAGATTAGTTTCCAAACATAAGGTCAAAAGTTCCCCACCCCTGGATCACAATTGAATCTACCCCAGAGTTACATCAAGTTTAAACACAGCACTTAATACCCAAATGGAGGTCTTTTCTTCATCTTGACACGAGGCAAGTTCTCAGCAATCTTAGTTCCTGGGGAGACAAGGCTTAGCAAGGCCATAAGATACATTGCCAATCCCTTCATGAATTTATCCTCTGTCTGTAGAACAGTCCTAGAACCCCTGAACACATTAGCAAAGCCCTCTCCCAGGATTTCTGTAAACATACAACAAGAAAATCCTTCTTCAGGGCTTCTGAACAGAAAGGCTCCCAGACCCCTGCAACAACAGCACTGTCCTTCACCAGTGGACAGTATTCACTCTGTCTGCAGGACAGTGTCCAGACCCCTGCAACAACAGCACTGTCCCTCACCAGTGGACAGTATTCACTCTCTGTCTGCAGGACAGTCTCAGGGCTTCTTAGCGAACAGCCAGGTTCCAGGACTTCTTCAACAAAAGGACTGTCTTTCACCAGTGGACAAATCTGGCAAAACAACATCAAAACAGACAGACAAAGTACCAGCAAAACAGCCATGTCTCCTCAGTCCTTGGCAGCTCAGGGGGGCAGGTCTCAAAAGTCCAGGGCAATTCAAAGCGGCCACCAGCAATTCTCTTAGTCTCTCTCTCTCCACGAGGTGCTGCTTCCAAAAAGATCTTCCGCCTCTCTCTAGTGTCTCTCCAAATCTACGTCACCAGCTCCTCCCAGTTCAGGACTTTCTTTTCACATCAAAAAGTCCATCCCACAGGTGGGATTAACAAGCTCTGGGTTTTAACACAATCAATTTGAAAACCAAGCCAATACAGGGGAATCTTTAATTGCCATTACTATCACACTACAAGAAGAAGAAGAAGAAGAAGAAGAAGAAGAAGAAGAAGAAGAAGAAGAAGAAGAAGAAGAAGAAGAAGAAGAAGAAGAGAGAGAGAGAGAGAGAGAGAGAGAGAGAGAGA
>NW_027185655.1:54083706-54130913 GCF_028583685.1 Petaurus breviceps papuanus | reverse complement strand
GAGAGAGAGAGAGAGAGAGAGAGAGAGAGAGGAAGAACGGAAAGAAAAAGGAAGAACAGAAAAAGGGAGATGATTAGACAGGATGGCTTTAAGGTCCCTTCAATCTCCAAATTTGCTATTCTATGATGCTATATAAATGGACAATCCATTTTTGTACAAGGCCAAACTATTTGGGGAGACAGTTGGGAGAAAGTGAGGGTGTTTATGGCCTTTGCCAGAAGGAAAAGATTCCTTCTTTCCTCCCTTCCCCAACTAAGGATGGCTTTAGGGAAGAGTGTAGAAAGCCCTTTAAGTGAATCTGGACTCAGTAGTTCATTGCCCCCTGTTGTTCTAACAGCTGATACCTGGGTCTCCAAGATCTTAAGGTAGAACCCAGGCATCTGTCCTTTGGTAAGAACAGGAAATTTCCCCAAGGATGCTTATACTAGGACTCAGTGGAAGGCTAAGGTAACAGATGATGCCTTTGATAAGCAGAAAAAAACCTGGCAACCCAGGAAATTTTTAACTATCAGGCAGCTGGGGAGAGTAGTTGTGGGGAAGGTGTATAGCAAACCTAAAAAGCAGAGTATAAAAGGCAGCTAGGTGGTGCAGTGGATAAAGAGATGGGTCTGGAGTCAGGGAGACCTTAGTTCAATCTGGCCTCAGCTGCTTACTAGCTGTGTGACCCTGGGCAAGTCACTTAACCCTGTCTGCCTCAATTCCTTATTTGTAAAATGAACTGGAAAAGGAAATGGCAAATCACTCCAGTGTCTTTGACAAGAAACCCCCAAATGGAGTCATGAAGAGTCAGACATGACTGAAACCACTGAACAACAACAATAAAAAGTAAAGAAGTAACTATTTTGTTATAATGTAATAATATAGTTTAATGAAAAATTATTATTAAAAATTAACGAAAAAAATGCTTAACTGCCTAAAGGGAGGAGATTTTGTTTAAAAAATTTTTAAATTGGGGCAGCCAGGTAGCACAGCGAGTAAGAGCACCGGCTCCAGTGTTGGGATGACCTGGGGATCGAATCTGGGCTCAGATACTTAGCACCACACCCAGAAATAACTGGCCATGTAACCTTGAGCAAGTTACTTAACCCCAATTTCTTTAAAAAAATTTTTTTAATTGAGGTATTTTTATTAATTTAATTGATTAATTAATCATTTAATTAAAATGACTATTTTAGAGCAGAGAGGTGGAATAAGCAGGCTTGGGTGGAATACAGCAGTAGAGTGTTTGGGGCAGCCAGCTCTTCAGGAGTCAAAAGAGGGGGATGTCAGGAGGTATAAGAGGATCAGAAATATCAATTTTGTCTACTTGGACATTTTGCCTGGTGCTGGCACTGGCCATTTGCCTCCCAGAGACTGGAACATGTGAGCCATTGGGCAGTCGTCGGATCCCTTCCAAGTCTTGTACTGTCTGGAGCAGTTAGGTGGGGACACAGTTGTCCAGTGGGGCCGTGCTGACACATAAACAGGGACAGACTGTGCCCAGCTACAAACAGAAGCTGGTTGCAGGGGAAGGGACTATGAATATATTATGTGTCCCACATGGTTGCTGATGGGTACAGTTTAGCTGAAATTATGATGTCCTGGCCTCAAAGACTTTTTCAAGGGCGCCATGAACTAAACACATGTCAGACAAAAAAAAATTCAGCAAAGGTCCTGGCCAATGTAGGTGAGAATCTGGTATATTACAGCTTGTCCTCCAGGGGTCAGCATTAGATCAACAACCCACGATACTATTTCATCTCACCCTTCTCTGGACCTATCCTATAATCTTATCTGTTAACCCTGCCTGTTGCCCCAATGAACTGACCTCCAGTCAACCATTAGAGGGCATCAGACTATTCCCAAATCCATGCAGTTCTATTAAATATTCTATTCCAAGCACAGCTATTGGCTACTCTTGGTCTCCATTTACTAAATAGTGCTTAATTATAGTATTATCTCTTATCCCATCTCTTATTTGGCTGTTTTCAAAGTAGATTCTGTTTTATCAGCAGTTAGAGTGGGATTTTTGTTTTGTTTTTGGTAAATAAATTGGAGGCAATGACTGTTAGAGATGAGAGAGTGTGTCATATATATTACTGAGTCAACCCCCCATCATATATGTCACATATGACATATGGGAATATGTGAACATAATGGAATATTACAGAAAGGAAGAATAGAATGTTACATGGAATATTACAAGAATAGAATACTGCAGAAAGAAAGAATATTAAAGAAAGGAGGAATATGAAGGATTCAGAGAAACTTGAGGACAAATCTACTTACTGTCAAACCTGTGTGTCTGAAATGTAAAAAGACAACACATGTGGTGCGTGTATTTGTGTTGTACAGAAGGAACTATGAAATTGGGTGGTACCAGGCTAGCTTAACACAGAGAACTGGGTACCTGTGTAGTCTGGGAATAACTTGCACTTTCTCTGGACCTCAGTTTCCTCTTCTGTAAAGTAAGAGAGTTGGGCTAGATGGCCTCTATGATCCTTTCCCCTCTAAAATGTATGATCCAATGAGATCCTTCCAGAGCTTCTGTCAAATATGTCAGAGATGTCAAAGATGTCATCCAAATACATGGGCTTCAGTCCAATCTCTGCTATTCAATAGGCAAAAGATGTCATCCAAACCTATGGGCTCCAGTCCAGTCTCTGACATTCAATAGGCAAAAGACTATTCTCAAAACATCAGCTTCCTCACATGTAAAATTGAGTTAATAATACCTATCTTACCTATTTCATTGGGCTACTATAAGGAAAAGACTTTGTAAGTTATGAAGCACTGTGGAAATGGGAGTTACAGTGATTACTATTCATTTCATTCTTATATTTTTCCAGGGAGTTCAGATAGAAACGGTCCTGAGACAGGTTGACATTGTGATGTCATTGATATAGAGAACTTGTAGATCAGGAAACCCCCTCTACCAATTCAGGAGAATACCTTCTCTTCAAATTATAGTCTTAGAGAGTGTAGCAGCAAGCACCCCAAGCGTCCTCAGGGTTTGCAGCTACCACAGGTTCTTGGATCTGCTTTGTTAAAGGAAAGCAACTCAAAATGGGTTAACAATCTTACTTCAATCAGTCAGACATATATCGTTTACCTTGTTCAGGAGAAAAGGTCAGCACCCTGAACCTCAAAGTATACAGGTATAATTATCAAGACAGAAACATCAAGTAGACAGATTTCCAAACTGTCCAACCATTACATCCATACCCAGTCAACATCTGGGTTTCCACATTCTGGGTTTTTCAAAGCCGGGGGACTCTCAACAACGGCTTCCCAGAATTCAGATCAAATCACAGAACACTTCTCAAAGTGAGTCCCAAAAACAAAGCTACACATCAGGGCTTATATAGCCTTCTCCTGGCTCAGAGAATGTAACAACCTTATTGACTCACTGGCCAATCAAGAAGTATCTACTGAAAAACAAGCCTCCCACCCCAGGCTTCAGGTGCACATTAGCCTAGGGGCAGGGAAGATCTTTAAAATTTACATTCTTATTACAGAGAGATGCCCAGAGCACTGAGAGCTTCAGCGACCTGGTGCCTCTGGCCATTCAGGTAGTACATGGCAGAGTTGGTCTGCTAGGTGTTGAGGTCTCCTCCATCCATTAAGCCATGGCTGCCTCTCTATTCTTTCCATTATTATATTTATTATTCTGTGAACTATTACATGGGTGGATAAAACAACTGGTTTTATAATAGAATAAAAATATTAGGGTAGAAACGTGTTCTCCAGGCTCACTGAAAGTCATTTTAAAGATACCGCCAGAAGCGGACAAGATAATGATGAGAAGGATAACATATGTCTCATTCTGTTCCCACAGGGTTCTGACTTCCCCCTCTGGGCTTCTATATTTTGAAACCTTTTTATTTCAAATGGCCTTGAGGCTTAGGAGTATTTGGCATTATTATCATCATTATTAATTATTGCTAATTATTTCATTTGCTTATATTTTGGGGGGCTCAGATAGAAATGGTCCTGAAAAAGATACTACCCTATTATTTTATTTAGTGTTTTTTTGGACCGATGTACAGATAAATAAGATGACTGTTCTTTTGTAATTTAATAAGAGCCTTGGGATGTACACATCTCTAGGACAACTGGGGATGACACATCTTATGAGGTTCCCAAAAGATTTTGACTCCTTCTTCTAGATCTCTGTATTTTTTTTCTGGGCAATTGATCATTGTATTAATTATGGCTAGTAAATAATTAATAAAAGGAGGATTATTTGGCCATCTCTTGTGAACCAAAGACAGATCATGGAGGCTCATTGACTCTTATAAGCTGTTGGAAGAATGGGTGTTCCTTTCAGCCGGTAATCAACTCTGGTTAACAATTAATGAGATGAATGCAGGTCTCTGTATTTTGAAAGCTTTTCATTCTCTATTCCTTGGAGGTCATGAGTATTTAGTATGGCAAAATTGATTTAAAACGGGGTTCTTAAGTTTTATTGATCAAGGAACATTCACATGTAACGGTTCTGTCTATAATGATGCTCTCAATCCAGCATATTTTATGGGTTGAATTTCAGATGATAGATTGGGGCTTATATTGGTAGAATTGGGTATTTGTAATTTGTTCATTTGTAAGGGGTAGTGAGCTTCTGTTATAGAATTCTAGCTACCTGAGAGAGTCTTTGTAGATTTGTAGTCGATACTATTTTTTACGACTTGCCAAGAGATGTCATATCTGCCATTTTGTTGCATAATCTGCACGGCTAGACCTCTGGGCTCATTAAGGACAGCCTTCCTGTAATTTCTAGTGGCAGTGATCTGATCCTGAATCGCTTTCATAAACCCTTCCATTTTCATAAATAAATGGGCATAATTCATCCATTGGATGCTTCTTTTTGAGCTGCTATTTGATTACTCTTATTGTTATTATTATAATTTAAAGGGAGTAGCATCATAACTCTAGAGTTGGGAGGGTACTCAGAAACCATCTCATTTAACACCTACATTTTACAGGTGTCCCACATGGTTGCTGATGGGTACAGTTTAGCTGAAACTATGATGTCCTGGCCTGGAAGACTTTCTTACGGGCATCAGGAACCAAACACATGCCAGATAAAAAAATTTAGCAAAGGACCTGGCCAATGTAGGTGAGGAAACTGAGGCTTAACTGAGGTTGAGTGTAGTAGCTATACTTCTGATAACTGTTTAGGGCCCTGTCATTATAGGAGTCTGGCCTGTATGCATTGTAGAGGTGGTCTGTTCCTGGGTATGTACCATCTACAGTGTCAGTTTCCTCACTTTTAAAATGGGAATGATTGAGAGGATGAAATGAGATAGCATGTAAAATCACTTTGCAAATCTTAAAGCACTTTAAAAGTGCTACCAATGATTATTATTACTTCTGAAAACCCTTTTTTCTTTCTTTTAGGAATGACACTCCATGATCTCAAGAAGGTTGCTGACAAAATTGCAGAAGTAGACACTGCAGTCTGAGAACTACATGGAAATTCCAGGAACTGAAAGAGAAGGGCTACTTCTGCCCTTCCAGGTAAAATACCTACAGACATGTACTAGCAGTCTATTTCAAAGGCAGGTCGTCTCCGGCTACTAATAACGTCTTGTCTTAGAAATTAAAGTAGAGGGGGCAGCTAGGTGGCACAGTGAATAGAGCACCAGTCCTGGAGTCAGGAGGACATGAGTTCAAATCTGACCTCAGACAGTTAATACTTATTATCTGTGTGACCTTGGGCAAGTCACTTAACCACAAATTGCCCTGCCTTCCCCCTCCAAAAAAAAAAAAAAAGAAATTAAAGTAGAAGCCATAAGTCAAACGCAGTCTCCCAAGTATTCCAGTTAACCTAAGAAAGTCTAGGAACTAATGATGAATGAGCTGGTCCACCTTCATCATAAAGGTGAAATGAAAGCTGTAATCTAATATGAAGACTGTCCCTCTATCCCTACACTCCAAAAAAAAATATCACCCCTCAGATTAGCAGTGGCTTATACATTCTGTGAACCCTGCCAGTGTATGAGTGAAGGTGTAAGATCTCACATGGGAGGAGGGTCAGTTTAGGTAAGGAAATGGATAAAAGAGTGAACAAGTAAGGCAAAGAGGAAATAGGAAGAAAATGTTGGTATTTTATATCAGTAATTCCCTACTCTATTGAATATGAGGACCCCTTTATTTTAATAGCCAAAAGAGTCCCAGACCCCTGCACAATAAGGATCATGCTATTATTACTATTCACTGATTGAGAAAATATGAAAGTAGATGATAAATGGCTAATATAAATTCAGCAAAGCTTTTAAATCAATGTGTATTTTCTTAATCATAACAGCATCAGTCAGTCAACAAGCATTTATTAAACACCTACTAGGTGGTAAGCACTTTGCTAAGGTTCATGGGATACAAGTGCAAAGAATGAAACAATCCCTTCTCTGAGAAGTTTACCTTCTAAAGGGGAAAACAAGTGCATATAACTATGTCTTGCTAAAATATATAATATATGCATAGACGTTCCTGATCCTCTCAACTTCCTTCCAAATGACCTTATATTTAACTGCTTCATACATATTAGATATCATAACTGGAAATATTACATTCTATATTATAATATAGAATAAGAAATATATTTATATGTTATAGGTTGTATGTAATATTTTTTTGTTTAGTTGTGTTTGACTCTTTGTGACCCCATTTGGGATTTTCTTGGCAAAGATACTGGAATGGTTTGTCATTCCCTTCTCCAGCTCATTGGACAGATGAGGAAACTGAGGCCAAGTGAAGTGACTTGCCCAGGGTCACACAGCTAGTAAGCATCTAAGGTTGGATTTGAACTCAGGAAGACTCATCTTTATGACTCCAGATCCAGTACTCTATCTACATCCATACTTCTTTCCATTCACCTTTTCTGACTCTTGTCATACCAACCAAAGTTAGGCCATGCAAATTACTCCAAAGCCCAAAGAAGCCTCCAACAATCAAAATGCCAGAGAAAAAAGAGGCAAAGGATAACGCATCCACAATGGCTAAACTCATTATTCTCTTTACAATACCATTTGGGAAGCTAGGGGGCACAGTGGATAGAGTGCCAGACCTGGAGTCAGGGAGACTGCTTTTCCTGAGTTCAAATCCAACCATAAACACTTACTAGCTGTATGACCCTGGGCAAGTAGCTTCACCTGTTTGCCTCAGTTTCCTCATCGGTAAAATGAGCTGAAGAAGGAAATGGCAAACCACTCCAGTATCTTTGCCAAGAAAACCACAAATGGGGTCATGAAGAGTAGAACACAACTGAAAAATGACTAAACAACAACAAAACAGTAACATTAATAAGAAGCATTTTTTAAAAGAATATCAAAACATATAGTAATATGTTAATATGAAGGGTTCTAGACAAGTTTTCTTTAATGCAATTGGTACTTCCCTGAAGAGATTTTGTCCTAGATATTCTGTCCTAGAATGGCTTGATTGTGGATATTACCACAACTATCAAAATTGAGGAGATTTCAGAAATCCAAGGCATGTAAATATTTGAAAGAAAACTAGAATTATAACTTCCTTACTTTGACCTCTAGAATCCTGAATATTGCTGAAATTAAGTCAGTTCAATGCCATTTTCCAAATTCTAGAAAGAAAAAAAAGAAGAAAAAATTCATTAACTAGCATAAAAGTATTTTCACCTATCTCATTGATGTTAATTGTTTGTATACCTCAAGTTTTTGCTTCCTTATTGATTTAGGAAAAAAATTAACTCTAATGATATAAAGAGTTCTAGATTGAAAGTCAGGAAACCTGGGTTTGAATCTAACAGTTACAAGCTGTGTGTCCATGGACAAGTCACAACCTCTCTGAGCCCCAGTCTCTTCAACTATAAAATAAGCACAACAATACTTGTACTTGCAGGGTTGTTGTGGGGCAAGTCTTGAAGTGCTCTGTAAATATAAGTTATTTTTTTCATGAAGTCCAATGATTCTCAAGTTCTGTCTCCTTGATATGATTTCCAGGTTAGTTTTTTTTTACATATTGTACAAGTTTTATATTTTTTAAAAAAAGTTTTAAATTTTGTTTTCTGGCATTTCTTGCCATCTCATGGACTCAATAATTTGTCTGATCTCTTCCAGTTTTCAGAGAAGTTATTATTATTCAGTTTATTTTTTCCTCTTTTCCTTGTTTAATAAGGCTGAATTTTATGTTCACCTACTCGAGATGGTATGACTTAAATGCACTATTTATTTAAGCTCAATTTATAATTTCAGTGTCTCTGGATGACCTTTATCTAATGGTGTCTAATATACCAATCACCAATCTTCTTTTCCCAGGTTTCCTATGGTAACAAACATTTTATAAATCATAGAATCACTGTACACTGTGTATTTGTAATTTGTACACCTCTAAAAATATTCAGTGAAGAAAAGATCATTAGAATTTAGTCAGTAACCTCAGAGAGTTCATAGGCCTTAGGGCTTAGACTTCATGAATCCACCATTTTGGGACTTGTTTCAAAATATTAGCAGTAGAAACTCTGCTTACATGTCCTTACTGTTGGCAGCCCCAGAGAAAAGGGAGGCTTGAGCATTCCTCAGGGCTATTAACTATGGCTGCTGCCTTTGCATCCTTTCAGCTCAGGTGAAGTCCTCACTCTGTTTACCTTACTGTGTTTCCATAATTTGTCCTACATTTCCTCCAATGCTTGCTCATTTTCCCTCCAGCCATTGAGGAAGTTGGAGTACATGATCTCTAAAACCCCAAGGGCCCTAAAATCTCAAGTCCTTAAATAAAATTCAGAAGATACATTAGAGTAATATGAAAAGAATCCCCCTCATCCTATGCCTTCCCTATGAAGGGTAAAATCATAGAGTTTGTCTTTGGTGGTCTTCCGCCTCCATTACAAAAACCCTCTTCTTCCTAGTAGAGTGGTTCTGACAATTTTTGTTCATTGAGCTCCTCTTAAAAGTAATTTAATATACCACTCATAATATGCTTTACAGTTATTTACTGCTTAAGGCCCCGTTAAAGAATTTTTAACAGGAAATCATTGTGAGCCACTACATGAGAACCATTATGTAGAATATAATGAAGGCAAACACTGTTTTGTTTATGTCTGCATGTGAGGCACCTAGTACTATACCTGACATTTAACAGTTATTCAGTAAATGCTCTTTGAATTTAATAGATTCCTAATATCCTTCTTCCTAGGTCCCCAGGACCTTCATGTTTTAGCTAGTATAGGCCCTCAATGCTTGCGTTTTGATGACCCAGAGTGAGTGTAAATAGCAATTCTGTTCTAGCCAGAAACCGTGAGGGTCTTCCCCTCCCAGATTTATTTTTTTTTTTTAATAGGTGAACTAGGCCATCTTTTGCCTCATTTCTTACCTAGCCTTACATCGCTGAATGGGTGTTGCCTCAGACAAACTGAGACCTGGGAAAGACCTTAGCTTTGAAAGGCTTCCACTGCATCAGGGGTTATCTCCAGGCATCCTGATCTATGTCTTGCCACTGGACCCAGATGTCTTTGGAGGAGAGAATGAGGCTGGTGACTTTGCACAGTCACTTAAATCCAATTCACTTGCAAGTCAACATCACCCTTATTTTTTTTTTTAAAGCAATCGGGGTTAAGTAACTTGCTCAAGGTTACACGGGCAGTTATTTCTGGTTGTGGTGCTGAGTATCTGAGCCCGGGATTTGATCCAGGTCATCCCAACACTGGAGCCCTCTGCTCTTACTTGCTGAGCCACCTGGCCACCCCTAAGCAATTGGGGTTAAGTAACTTGCTCAAGGTTACACGGCCAGGTGTTTCTGGGTGGGTGCTAAGTGTCTGAGCCCGGGATTCGATCTCCAGGTCATTCCGACACTGGAGCCGGTGCTCTTACTTGCTGTGCTACCTAGCCGCCCCAAGACATCACCCTTATGATATCATTGGGTCTCTTCATGAATGAAGGACAAGCAATAACAACAGCTCCGGTGTGCTCCAACCCAGGCCTCCCAAAGTATCCCATGCTCTACAATAATCTCCCTTCCTTACTCACCTCCTGGAGTAAATGTTTTTATGTCCTTAATACCACTGACATCAGCTATTTGGAGGAATACAAACTGACCGAATCACTTCATAGTAATGGGTGGTTGACAGAAATGAGCATATCAGGATAGACTGCCTTTGGGAAACTATGCAGTATTATCTCAAACTGCTCATGGCTGCCAAAGCTAACTTTTTTTCTTCCGGTAATGATATTAGGCTGGGAAACACTGAACCATCATCTCAGAAGAATCAAAATTATAGTAAACAAATGGGAAGGGAAAGATGCATGGTGAACATACATAAGCTGTAACATATTAGCCATGATTATTCTGTGTGAAAAGTGGTATAAAAGACATCATGGAAAAGGTGTATGTCAAAAAAGGTGACTATTTCCAGTAGCATGAGAGGCAATGGAATGGTGACCCAAAGGGTGATTTGATTGACCTGTGATATTAATGGGGGCACTCTCCCCAACAATTTGGATCACAACCCAGTCACATTTTCTCATCCTGGATGATTCTTATTTACACCCTCTTGAAATTCTCCCCAGGAAGTCCACTCAGTATACCTTCCTCCAGGTTTCTTGATTCTACATGGGTATTAATGGAACACATGGGTTGGCCATCTGCTCTCCTTCACTACTTTTTTTTTTGGAGGGGGGAAGGTAGGGCAATTGGGGCTAAGTGACTTGCCCAAGGTCACATGGCTAGTTTTTGTGTTAAGTGTCTGAGGCCAAATTTGAACTCAGGTCCTCCTGACTCCAGGGCCAGTGCTCTATTCACTGCGCCACCTAGCCACCCCTCTCCTTCACTCTTGCTACTTGACAGGCCAGATTCCTTTTTGTCTGGTAACAAATCTCTATAGTGATATCATTTATTTTGCTTCTCTTGTGAAATATGCCTTGTTTCTGCTTCTTAGAATATTAGCTTTTTGTAGTCAAGGACTGTCACTTTTGTATTTGTATTCCCAAGCACTTAGCACAGGGACTGAGGCACAGTGGTTTTTATCCATTCATTTATTGGGATAATATGCTTAGCCATTTATGCCCACCATATATCTCTCCATTAACCTTTAAGTAGCCTCCTATTTTAAGACTTTGAAGATTGTGGTACTCCATAATTTGAATCATATAACATCACTGGAAGAATATCTACGTTAAATAAGATCACCTTTTGTTTCAGCAAGAAACTTGGGATCATGAAAAATATTATGTAGTTTTTCAAATTCTGAGCCTACTTCATCATTTGCATGTATTATCTAATTTGTTCAGATGAATCCGCCCATCACCAGAGACGACAGGCACATGTTTTTTTCCAGTGAGGACAGTTAGACTGATTGATTGAATGATTGACTGACGTGTGTGTGTGTGTGTGTGTGTGTGTGTGTGTGTGTGTGTGTGACTATGGACCTCATTTAAGAGAATGAAATATTTCTTGGGTTTAATGAAGTCAGTAAAATGCCATCTGTAAACCAGAACATTCAAAAGATGTCACCATCAAAAGTGAATTTTCTTTTCCATGTTTGATTGCATTGGATCATGGGTCAGTTTGTTTTATAGGTCACTGAATATTAACAAGAACAGCATTGTCAAAGTTATCTCTACTGTGTCTCTTGTTAGGCTGGACCAGTTTTAATATCACACCTGACCTGACGTTTTTGAAAAACCTGACGTTTTTGAAGCCTTAAAATGTGGTGTTCAGATTTCAGTCTTTGTTTTTACAAGTCAATACCTTGTTGGTGTTGCTATCGTTGAGTGACTTCAGTTCAGTCAGACTCTCCCCATTTTGGGGTTTTCTTGGCAAAGGCACTGGAGTGGTTCGACATTTCTTTCTCCAGCTCATTTTATAGATGAGGAACTGAGGTACAGAGGGTTAAGTGACTTGCTTAAAAGCTACTAACACAAAGCTACTAAGTGTCTGAGGCTGGATTTGAACTCAGGTCTTCCTGACTCCAGGGCCAATGTGATATCCACTACACCACACACTTGACTGCACACTAATTCATGAATGATTTCCAGATCAGTAGCCAGTTATTTCATTTCAAATATGTATGTGTATACACACACACACACACACACACACACACACACATGATGTAGGCAGCCAGGTGACACAGTGCATTTAGTGCTGGACTCGAGTCAAGAAGACCTGAGTTTTAATCCGGCCTCACATATTTACTGGCTGTGTGACCCTGGGCAAGTTACTTAACCTTGCTCAGCCTGTTTTCTCCTGGGTAATATGGGGATAATACTAACACCTGCCTCATGAGATTATTGTAAGGATCAATGAGATAATACAGGTAAAGCTTTTTTGTAAACCTTAAAATACTATATACATGAAAGCTATTATAACAGTAATTGTTTTGTACACCAGGGCTGGGGAACCTGTAACCTTGAGGCCACTGTGGCCTTCTAGGTCCTTGGGTGCGGCCTTTTGACTGAGTCCAAGTTTTACAGTACAAATCCTTTTATTAACAGGATGTGTCCTGTGAAGTTTGGATTCCATCAGAGGGCCAGACTTGAGGACCTAGAGGGCCACATGTGGACTTGAGGCCACAGGTTCCCCACCCCTGATGCAGACAAATTAATTTTCATGATATTATCCAGTATCTGTCATGCCCAGAATCTACATTTTTTCTCCTGGAAGAAATCTTTCATGATAAATAGACTTAAGTCTTCTGGAATAGGCCATAAGACTTTGACCTTCTGTATTCCTTAATTCTTTATTCTGAGCCATTTTTATCAACATATCTTTTTCCATTTCCCCATGAACCTTTGTGTTGAAGTAACTGGTTATTAAAGTATATGTTGATTTAATTTAGAGGCTCTTAACAATTTCTTGTTTTAATTTCTCCTTATCCTTGTATCCCCAGAGCTTGGCTCACCTGGCAAATGCTTACAAATGCTTATAGTAGGTAGCAGTTGGCACAAAGGCTAGGATATCTCATGGTGGCCTCTTTCCAAATGGACAAAGAATACCATCATGGGCACTGAGCTATGAAGTGATCAAGTGTCCCATGAAGTGATGATTCTTTCTACCTTTGCATCCATGATCAAACCCACTGTACCAGTTCCAATTTATGCATTTGCTTCTCCAGGGAGAGCCTATAAGTCAGCCCCCCACCTAATTATACCTTCCTTTTATTTTCTGGTTTCACTGATATCAAGAATGAGGAAGTTGATATGGCCCTACCCCTCCAGGTGGATGCTGATTTGTTGGTCCCTGGATTAGAGGCTCACATATTTTTGTTGTTCAGTTGTGTCCGGCTCTTCATGACCCATTTGGGATTTTCTTGGCAAGATACCGGAATGGTTTGCCATTTCCTTCTCCAGCTCATTTGACAGATGAGGAAACTGAGGTAAACGGAGTTAAGTGACTTGCCCAGGGTCATATAGCTAGCAAGTGTCTGAGGTCAAATTTGAACTCAGGAAAATCAGTCTTCCTGACTTCAAGTCTGGCCTTCTATGCACTATGGTGCCACCTACCTGCCTCCATTCATCAAATACCAATAAGTAAATCAATACTTCCAGCCAGTCTACAACCTGTGTGACATTTAGCACCGGCTGCACCTTTTTTTTGGCCACTCTGCCAAAAGGGCCTGCAGAAGTCAAAAAGGGTCACATAATGGACTAAGGGCCATTTCATGTTCTTTTTGGTTTCATAAGTTGCCATTTGTCAAATAACTGGCATAAAAGGCATTAAAAGAATGGAAGGAAGGCTTCCTGTGTCAATAGTCTATGGATGATTTGGGATGGACCAGAGTCCCACAGAATGAGGAGGCATGTTTGCATTACAGTTTAGACTGACAGAGGAACTACTTACACCTATGTAGTGAGGACCACACTAGCATCCCCAGGATGGCTGCTAGCCCAGGTTCTTAGGTCTGCTTTACTAGGAAAGGTAGTTGTTTAAGGGGTCAATGATCTTTTTTAATTACATTCACTAGTTCAAGGGGAAAGTCAGCACCCTGAACTTCAGAGAAAATACAAGCAGAAAAATAAAGACCAACAGACAGGACTCTGACTGCCTGAATCAACTATGCACTTTACATACTTCCCTGGATTGAGAGAGCCTTTACATCTGAGCAGTAGGGGAGCTCTGAATATGGGGCCACTCAGAATCTCGACCAGGGAATCACAAGATCCTTCTCCTAAGCAAGTTCCCAGAGCAAAATACCAACTCAGAGTATATGTATACACTTCTCAGAGCCAGAAGGCATCACAACCCTCAGGACTCAGTGCCTAATTAGAAATTATCGAAAGGTGTGAAAGTCTTCCTACAAGCAAACCTCCCCTAAACAAGCTACCCTTAATGGGCTCCACGTGAGGCCTATTAATGGGCAGGGAAGATCTTACATTCCATTAACATTACAACCTATGAAGTTACAACCTATGAGATTATGTATCTAAATATCCCTTGATGATGATAATAATAATATTAATAACAATAATAGCATTTGTATAGAACCTATTACATGCCAAACACTTTACAAATACCTCATTTGTTCCTCAGAAAAACCCTGGGAGGTAGGTGCTATTATTATCTACTTCTACAGATGAGGAAACTGAGGCAAACAGATTAAGTGACTTGCCCAAGGTCATTCAGATAGTAAGTGTATGAGGCAGGATTTGAAATTAGGTCTTTCTGACTGCAGGCCCAGCACTTTATCCCCTGCACTACCTAGCTGACTTTCCCAGATGAATCTGGTGTAGTAGATAGAGGACTGGATTTAGAGTCAGGAAGAAATGGATTCAGATTCTGCCTCAGACACACACTAGCTCTCTGACCCTGGCCAAGTCACTTAACCTCTACATGCCTCAGTTTCCTTATCTGTTAAATGAAGGGATTGAATTCTATGGTCTCTAAGGGCCCTTCTAACTCTATATTTTTGAGTCTATGATCCTATATGTTCATTTAAATATGGACATTAGGTATAATGCTATTTAACCTGAGTAAATCTTTAATTGGAGGAGTAGAGAACTGTGGCAAAATTAAATGGAAAGTTTCAGGCAGTGCAGGGGAAGGAGGAAGTTTTTGAGGAGAGCACAGTTACTTGCCACAGACTGGCCCTCCTTGCAGTTCAGCCTGGGTTAGAGTCCAGTTCAGACTCTCATGATCTCTTCCTTTTCCCTCCTGAATCCAAGATGCTTTGAAAGCAGCTCCAAGGGTCTCATGCAGTCCTGGGATTCTGATGATGGATGTTGGGGGCAGCGTAGAAGAAGAATGGTCATGTGTGGGTCTGGGACTACCTGCCTAGTAAGAATTAAAATGATGGCCACCAGCTTTTCCCCCCTACTTACACACTTTGTCCAGCCTTGTTAAGTTTCCTATGTCATTAACGACAGGGCCTCCTGACCTCTGACCCAGGCAGGCCCTAAGAGAGAGGGAATGACTTGGGAAGTGTTGTCAAGGGTTCTGCTTTTCAATAATCTTGTCACACAGATTCATCACAGTCAGATCTCCTGGTTATTCTCTATGCCAAGGCCTTGGACCACATGGTCACACAGACCACCATGCCGGATTCCCCAGGGGAATACAGGGGAAACACATGCATAGAAACAAAGAGATACTGCCCAACATTCCTAACCCCAAGTGTGTGTCTGCCGTTTGGAGGAAAGCAACCTAATTTAATTATTTCCTTCTCATATCTGAATGGCAGATGTAAAAAGTAAGGAGGATGAGAGCAGACTGCATCAGACTGGGGAGCTGAATAGTGCTTTCAGTGATCCCAAATCGCTCGGGAATTCTTCCTCTTCCCTCAGTCTGCAGCCAACACAGTTCTACAAGTGCATTATTAAAGAACTTTGTTTTACAAACACCAGTGGTATAAACCCTAGTTCAGGGGTGGGGAACTTGTGGCCTTGAAGCTGCTGCACTTAAGGACCTAGAGGGCCACATATGGCCTCAAGGCTGCAGGTTCCCTATCCCTGAACTCAGGCTGTTCTGACTGAAATGTGATGGCCTCAGACAGCCTGGGCATGGAAGAGAGACTCCAGAACTTAGGGCTTTTCTGGCTTCACCTGCTATCTTTCTAGCCTAACCTCTGCCCCTGCCTACACAGCCACACGAAGACACACAGATATACACACCCTCAGTTCCAGCCTCTCTCTTGCTTCATACTCTATCACCACAATTCCCCTAGCATTCCCTGCATTCTTCATTTATTTTTCCTGATAATTATATCCAGTTTGCATGAAACTGGATGCCACAGAACTGAAGAAGGTTCTTTTACTAACTGCTTAGGTCTTAGACTCTTCTTTGGAGATACATTTTTCTCCCATATTTGTAATTATATTTGTAATCAATTTATAATTGTGATCAATTTGAAGTGACAAAAGTCCCTAAACAAATCAATGCTTTTGGTAATACCTTGTGGGCTGTGATAACCCGGAAGGCTGGACTTGGAATCAGAAATCTCTGGTCTGAATTCTGACCCTGCCATTTTCTAAACACATGACTTTGAGAAAGTCACAACCTCTCTGAGGCTCAGTTTCTCTGTCTTGTAAGATATAGATTATAATAATGTTCACTGCTTACTTAACAGAACTGTTGTGGGAATTGAATTAGATTATATGTATAAAACACACAGGGTTTGCTGATTATTTGCAAACCACAAACCAAAAGAATACTATTATACATGTGCTGGTCAGCTGCACTGGGCACCCATGCAGCTTTCCTTTCCAATGCCTGAGAGGCAAGGCTATGCAAGTGGTAGCCCCAGGAATGCCAGGCCTATCTAGAGCTATAGGCCACAGCAGCTGGGGGTGTGATGATTTATAATAAGAAAGCAAAGGGAGTTGAATTCATTCCTATGAATACCAATATAATATAAGCAACCCCCAAGTAACTTTTTTTTTTGCCTTTTGGAGGGCAATTGGGGTTAAGTAGCTTGCCCAAGGTTACAAGGCTAGTTTTGTGTGTGTGGGGGGGGGGGGGTGTTAAGTGGCTAAGGCCGGAACCGAACTCGGGTCCTTCTGACTCCCCGCGCTTTACTCACTTCGCCACCTAGCTGCCCCCACAAGTTACTTATTAATACAACAAATTATGAGTAAATTACAAAAAGTTTCTCCTAGGTGTTGATACAAATCCCTGTGTTTGTGGATTCATTTAGTCAGTTTAGCCGTTTCTGTCTAATCCTCTCTTCCCTCTAGGGCAAGGTCTGCCCAGACTGGGTCACAAGGACTGATTTGAGATGGTTCCCCTCCCTCATCTTCCATTAGCTCCCTCACACTCAGACTTGCAGTACTAGCAAATCAACTTGGAAGGTATTAGAGGGGCTTCGTTAGTCCAGGGCATGAGAAGAGACACAGCTCCATGGGTGAACACTGACTGATGGCTGCTGGTAGGACCATGGACCTATCTACTGGGGAAAATTTATTCTGAGTGAGACCCACCTTTCCTTTCAGAAGCTGATCCATGAAGGCAGATTAATTTCAAAGTAAATATTGACTGGGGGTTTTGAAGGAGCTGTTCTCCATCAGTTATATCTGCTCAAAGTATCAGACCTGTCAGTGGGCTCCTTTTGACTAAATGGCTCATCCAAAGTCTCCAGACAGATCTGTGTGAACTGATGCAGAATGAAGTGAGCAGAACCAGGGGGGCAATGCACAGAATGAGCCCAATCCTTGAAAACTAACACGGAAAGCCTTTAGGACTCAGATCAGTGCATTGAAGCTGAGGACGAATGGTGGAAGGGACATGCAGTAATGTGATGGCCCTTAAGTGCAGAATGGTGCATGCATGTATTGGCTTGCTTTTCTTGATTATGCTATTTTTTTTTAAGGCAGCGTTTGGGAGTGAACAAGAAGAAATAGTGATGTAGAAAAGGAACATCAATAAATCATTTTTTTTAAATCATCAAAAATTTATGGATCGGCCAGATCATTATGAAAATCAATTTGTAATCATGCCAAGAATGTGACTGAAAAACCCATACCCTCTGATGCTGAGGTCCTACTGCAGAATTCTTCTAGAGCTCTTGGAAGGAGGGACTCTTCAACATTGTCTGATGGGGGGGTGGGCCTATTCCCCAGGAGTCAAGGGGAAGCCCAGCCAGAGTTGAGATGTCACAGAGATCCTCTTTCCTTGTTTCCTCTTGTTTAAAGCAAGTCCCCATAGTTCCCGAAGGCTCTTGTTTGTGTAAGAAAATTCTGGCCACTTGGTGAGCCAGAATGGCAAAGTTACTGCACGTTTGGCTGGTGGGACAGAAGGCTGACTCCACAGCTTCTCATGTTCTTCATTTTCATCTTGCAAGGCCATGATTCCCAACATTCGGAGCCTCCAGCTCCACCACCAGCTGCCCAAGTCCCCTCACTCCAGCAACTGGCTTGGTCAATGCAGGTTCAGAGGAGTTTGAAAAGGGAGGCTATTGGATTCCCCAGGCTTGGGGATTAGCAGGAGATTAGCAGGGCAGTCTTTGAGAGAGTAAACAAGGCCTTGGCAATAAAGCCTGACCAACCCCAGCCCCTTTCAAAGCCAGAGGGAGCCAGCAAGGGGACAGAGCCAAATGGCAAATAGCAAAATCCAAGGCCGGAAAGTCCAAATGCTGAAAGGTAACAAATCCAGGGGCTAATCAGGAAAGCAGGCAGGCATTCACAAGGGAGTGGTCAAGAGGGAGGGGGAATCAAGACAAGAACAGGAGCAGAGACCAATGGGGGAAGTGGCTAGCTACCCACAACAATTTACTTGATCCAGAGATTCAAAGCAATAATGCTTCGTGGCGAACACAGTACCAATCATGCCCAAGGCAGGCCAGCCTAGCTGAAGCACAGAGTAAAGGGAGGTGGTGTGTGCCACTGCAACCTCTACCTTTGCTCAGATCCTGATAGAGCCAGCCCAGGATCCTGAGGCTAAGAGTCCTGGGAATGGCAATGTACTTGCTCCCCAGGCCACCAATCCAGTCCCAGCAACTATCACCCCAGGAAAAGCCTCCTGGGAGATTCAAGCAGAGTTTCCTTCTGCAAGTGTTGAAGCTCCTGCATCTTAGCAGTCACAGGTACCAAAAACCCAGAAAAGAAAGTCCCTGGCTCTTGTTGAGTGGTTCAAAATCAGATGCAGACATTGATTTTATCAGTGGAAATAACATTGAAGATTCAGTCCCATCTACTCTGCTGTGCTACTTATGGACCTGCAACTGATATCTCCTCCATATGTGAGCTCCTTGAAAGCAGGGATTGTCTTGCTTTTCTATTTTGTGCTTTGCACATCATAAGCTCTTAATAAATGCTGTTCATTCATTCATTCGTGCCCCTCACTGGGCTGAAGGTGGCTAACTGTATTCTCAAACACTAGCTGGCATTCCAGAACTTGAACAACTTCTAACCTGGTCTCCCCCTTCTTAAATTTTTCCTTCTCTAAATATATCTCTCATATCATTGTCTGACATGTTCGAATGTAAATTCATTGAGGGAAGACATTGTTTCATTCTTCATATTTATGTCCAGCATATAGTAGGCACTAAATAAATGCTTGTTGATGGTGGAAGGGACCCCAGGGGTCATTTATTACAATTCCCCATTTTACACAGGAGGAAACTGGGGGCTATGGGAGGCTGTGATTTGCCCAAGATCACAGCAGTAGCCAACTTCAAAGGCAGAGCTTGAACCTAACTTCTCTGCCTCCAAAGTCAGGGCTTTTCCCACTGTACTATAATTGACTTTTTTCCTTATGTCCAGATCCGATTGTGTCATTCTTTTAGGACCATGAACCCAGAGCTGAAAGGGATCTTAAAGGCCATCTAGCAAAACTAGCCACCTCATTTTACAGATAAGGGATCTGAGGCCCGGAGATGTTAATTTCCCTGAGGGCACAGTATTTGAACCCAGGTTTCATGTAATTCTAAATGGAGGGTTCCTTTCACTGCATCACATAGTGCCTTTCCTGCTTACAACCCTTCCACACCTCCCCATTGCCTCTCAAATAAAGTACAAAATCCTTAGCCTGGCATTTAAGCCATTCCGCCTTCCCCAACCTGGCAGCATCCTCACCTTATAGCCTTATCTCATACAGTTCTGCTGCTCGTGTGCTGTTCTCTAGCCAAATTGAATTATTTACCAGCTCTGTATATATCCAGACCTTCCCTGCCTTCCTGCTTTTGCTCTCACCAAGTCTGAAATGTCTCATTCTTCCCTGCACTCCCCACTCCCCTGGAGCTTCTCAAATCCAAATGATTCTCTAAGGCAAGGGTGGCCAACTCAGTTAGAAACAGGGGTCACTAAACTGTATATAGGGTTTCCTACCAGTCTCATATTGACTTGGAAAACCACATGTTAACATTATGTATGTCCTGTTGGATTTTAATTTATTTTGTTAAAGATTTCCCAGTTACATTTTAATCTGGTTCAGATTAAACTCTGACTGAATGTTGCATAAGGCAATGTATGTTTGACACCTCTGCTCAAATGCCCCCTACTCCATAAAACCTTTACTGATCTCCCAGTCAAATGGGATATTTCTTTCCTCCAACTTAGCATAGGAAAATGTACTTAGGAACATGAGATTTAGAGTTGGAAGGGATCTTGTATATTACAAAGACTGACATTCTCCTATCCCACCTCAAACCATCAGTGGCTCCCCATTGACTTTAGGATAACATACAAATCCTTTCACAAGATGCCTTCAGTTCATCTTTTCAGATGGAGTTCATATTATATGCCATTGTATTCTACAACCTGGCCTAACTGGGGGTTTCCCACCTCTCCCCCACAACTTTTCATCTTTCACTTTTATGTTGTTACAAGCTGTTCCCTATGCCTGGAAAACTCTCCCTGCTTGGTTCTACCTCTCAGAAATCCTAGAACCTTCAAGGTTCACTTCAAGAGCTGTATCCTTCAAGACACTATTCCTAATTCCTCCTATTATTAGTCCTTCCTACCCCCAATTCCGAAATCACTGTGAAAGGTGGTTTAGCAGGTCAAGTGTTGGACCTATAGCCAGGAAGTCCTGAGTTCAAATCTAGCCCCAGATACTTCCTAGCTGTGTGACCCTGGGCAAGTCACTTTATCCCAATTTGCTTGAGTTTCCTCATCTGTAAAATGGGTATAAGTAACAGAACCTACTTCACAGAGTTGTTGTGAGGATAAAATGAGAGAACTTTGCAAATCTTAAGACATAAATGCTAGCTGTTATTACTATTACTTAACAGTGAGCAGTTATATCCCTCTGGTAGACTGAGTACAGATGCTGTCATGCCTTTGTATTTGTATCCATGCAAAAGTGGGGGCTTAATTATTGCTTGTTGACTGAATCCAGATTAAGAACCTGAGGTCCAGTGAAATTAAGTTATTTGTCCAGTGGGGACCTACAGGTTATCAGCAGCAGAACTGATCTCCTGTCTCAGGTCTTCCGACTCCAAATCCAATACTCTTCCAACTACATCATCATTCTATCCCATTAGTCTAGTCTGTAATGGACTATCATCACAGCATATTTGTTGTATGATGCTGTATATACCCCATCCATAACTAGGGTGGTTTATCGGAGTCTTTGTCCCAGGAACCAGAATTTGGAGCCTGTTGACAATGCTTCAAGATCATTTAAAGAAATGAGCTTACTAACCCATTAGTAAGAATAATGAGATGAAATGTGAAGTTCCCATACAGTGAGATTCCCCCAGAGGCCACAGTACAGGTGACATCCTTTTCCCAAATTCAGGGCTCCCTCCTCTCCCCGAACTCATTTGCCCCAGGCCAAAAAAAAAAATTGCTAGTCATAGCCCTGGTATTCAACAGTCGATGCTAAGCTACATGAGGTCAGAGGTCATGGGTTTGGTTTTTTTTTTTTAATCTTTAGAGTTTAGTAAAGCACCCAGCACATTGTAGGTGCCTAACAAAAGCTTGTGGGCTTGATTGAAGCAATGGCACATAATTGCTGTGTGACTCTGGGGAATGATAATGACTAACAGCTAACATTTACATCGTGCTTGCCAGGCACTGTGCTAAGAGTTTTACAATTATTACCTCATTCGATCCTCACAACAAAGCTGGGTTGTTTTTCAGTTGTTTCAGTCAGGTCTGACTCTTTGTGACTCCTTTTAGGGATTTTCTTGGCAAAAATACTGGAGTGACTCCCCATTTCCTTCTCTAGCTCATTTTACAGATGAAGAAACTGAGGCAAACTGGGTTAAGTGACTTGCCCGGGGTCGCACAGCTAGTAAGTGTCCGAGGCCAGATTTGAACTCATGAAGATGAGTCTTCCTGACTCCAGGCCTGGTGCTGATTCAGGCACTGTGCCACCTAGCTGCCTCTGGTGCTTTTATTATCCCCACTTCACAGATATGGAAACTGAGGCAGACAGGGGTTAGGTAACTTGCCCAGGGTCACACAACCAGAAAGTGTTGAGATTGAGACTGGAACTCAGGTCTTCTGACTTCAGGCCCAGGGTCACTGTGCCACCCAGCTTTAATCATCCTGGTTCAACAACAACAAACCAAAAGCTCTGAACTTAGAATCTAGGGACCCCTGGGTTCAAACCCTTCCTCTTCACTTGTTATCTTTGTCACCATGTTCAAGTCACAGATATCTTTGGGTCTCAGTTTTATCACCTGGAAAATGAGGGATTTGATCAGATGAGCTCTAAGATCTCATTCATTTCTCAGTTATATGATCCTGTGATTTCTCAGTCCCTTCCCCATCCCCACATTCCCCTGTCCCCATTTCCAAGACTATGAATTAAAAATCAGTAGAAGAGTTTCTCCATAAAGAAAAAATTATCCATTTCCACTTTTTTTTTGCTCCAGCAACCTACAAAGGAAAAGAGGTCAATTAAGCAGTGTGTAAATAACAATGCATGTTAAAATTCATCCCTGGCCTCCACTTACCCTCTCTTTCCCCCCCCCCCCCACTTTTCCAAGCTCAGGAAAATGTCAAATTCTACGTAGTGCTTGAAACAGTTTAAAAGAAAACCAGAAGGGCCATTTCCCACGCTAAAGTAAAAGTCAAGTACACAAGGGATGTCATTAACAGGACTTAAGTGAGGTGGGCAGGTGTCCCTGGGAGCTGGACAGGCCCTCATGTCTGGTCTATGGACGATGGCAGGGCATCAGAGGAGAGAAAGCTTCTTGACAGACTGAAATCCTTCCATTTCTCTGGTCTGTAAGGAGGAAACGGGGGACCATTTCTAGGCCATCCTGGAACTCCTGGCAGCTCACCCGCTCCTTTCCTCTCCCCTCCTTGGCCAGCTCTTGGACACTGACCCAGCTTTCCCCAGCACCCAAGACCCAGCCGCACAGCTGAAACTCGGAGAACAAACCCTGGGAAATAAAACAGTTTGCTTGCTTAAAAAGTTGGCCGCTGCAGCTGGTGGTTAACACCAACCGTAAGAGGATCAACTCCATCTCCGCTAGCTAAAAAAAAAAGGGGGGTAGTGGGCGCGCTCCTCTTTTGCCATTCAGGGTTTAGTTAATTTGGATGATAACGGTTAGTTTTTAATCCCATTGTGTGGGAGTGAATATAGTGAAATCAACAAACCTGCTGACAGAACAACCTGCGGGAGGGTGTGAGTTTGTGTCCAATCTGGCGTGAAGAAGAAAAGAAAACATCTTGGGAAGATGTATTGGAAGAAGATAAGCTCAGCTTGGGCGGCGGGGGTGGGGTGCGGTACAAGACAGTGAATAGCCCCCCGCCCCAGCTCGGGAGGGGCAGAAGCAGGTGGACCACTGGGCAATCTGACCCTATACTCGGAGGCCACGCAGGTCCCCACATCCTTGAGCTTGCCTCTGCGCCCGGGTAGTTGCATCACCAAACACTGTACAGAGTTGTCTTCACGCAAGATAACTAATGACCCCCAAAGGGGTGAACTAAGCAGTCTTAGAGGAACTAGGTCTCCTCTGTGATAAACCCGAAGTAAAAGTTATTTATGAGGGGCGGGGTACGGTGAGTGTGAAAGGGGGGGAAAGAACTATTTCTAGGGAAGCCTCTGCAGTTTCCAGATGGAAAGGATTAGAAACCGGCGTCGGCGATCATAAACTATAACACGATTTGATCGTTTCCATCCTCGAGAAATCCCCGCCCCCCCGGCCTGAGCACTTTGGGGGAGTGTATAGAAGAGGGGTGGGGGGAGGGGCGGAAGAGAAAGGACCCCAGGACCCCAGTGCTACACAGACAGCCGAAGCGCAGAGAAGACACTGCAGAGCCGGCTTCCCAGCTGCCACCGCCGCCCCCCTCTCTTCCCTTCGGCCCGTCCAGTTAATTTCCTCCTTCATTTCTGTCCTCTTCTCCCCTCCCTCCTCCTTCCCCGATATTTTCTCTCTCTAAAACCATAAAAAAGAGATCAACTTCCCTAACTTCACGGGGCCCTTTTCAGTGACAAATATTGATGCCCAAAGTGTCTGCGCTCTCCCGCCCCCAAACGTCGAGAAAAGGCGCCCGCGAAAGGGGAACATAAAAAGTTAACAATGCTGTGAAAATATGTTTGCAGAAAATAGACAATCGTTGGATTAAACGTATTCAAGTATGAAATAATGCCTTTTTGTGTCAAAACTTGGGCGATGGGAGGGTACAAAAGTTCCCTGTGGCAGCTACTTGCTCCCTTTGTGAGCTGTGCGCTTTGGCGTCTCCACTTGGGCGCATTACTCAGAGCACTCTAAGCGCGATTGTTTCTCCCTTTCTAATGACATTTACCGGATCAAAACATGCTGTTAATTCGATCAGAAGGCTTCACCCTCCTTGACAAAGCCACAATAATTTCTCCTGAAGTTTGTTAAATTGACCAAAATTAGGCAAATGAATAGGGGGTCTGTAGGCGCCCCCTCTCGCAGGTGACGACGCATAATGCCTGCCCCGGCCAGCTGCACTCCCCCTTTTCTTTTCGGCCCCGCTCTTCCTCGCGTCACCCCCCCCTTTCACCCCCCAGCCTTTCTCTCCTCCCCCACCCTCCGGCATTATTAAAATTTAGCCCAATGAAACTATTCATACTTTTCAATGGACATTTTCGTATAGGATAATAGGCTACAAATTGAGCCTCTTCCCCCTGCAAAGAGGGAGACGAAGGGGGAGAAGAAACAAAAAAACAACAAACGTGGCGGGGTGGTGGTGGGGGATAGCGTCGCGTGCCAAAGGGCAGCGGGAGGGGCGAGGCAGCCCGGGAGCCTCGTGTGCCAGCCCCAGCCCCAGCCCCACACCTGCCGGGGTGTCCGACAAATAAAGCGGGGTAAACAAAAAGCAGAGCGATGGACGTGTCACCAAGTCGTGTGAGAAAAGGCTGAGAACAAACGGGGCGACTCCGTCTCCAAGAGCTCTCCCTTGAACTCGGCGGAACAGCCTATTAAAGGCTTACTTAATTACTTTAATGACTCTGGACAGGCTTTAAAATGCACTCGGCGCTTGGCTGGCCGGCTTGCTGGGATTTGTAAACAGGCGATCGTGTGAGCCAGGGCGGTGGGACTAAAGAAGGGAGCTGGGTTTTGTGAGTGCACCCGCCCCCCGGTGCCGGCGGCTGCTGCGCCCCTGCGCTCCGCTGGCTGCGGCCGAGGCGGCTGGAGCTCTGGCTTGCACACGCACACGCACACAAGCTCCAGTCTGTTGCGTCCTTTTCCCGCCCGGGCTGTTGCCATGCAAATGTTATCCCTGGCAAGATCACGTGTCCTTTGAAGGGCCACGTGGATTAACAAAGCTGATCTGCCCCCTCCAACCCACCCCCTTGGCTGCTAATTTTTTTTTTTTACTTCTTTAAAACTGATCTTTAATGCATACATTCCCCAAACGCAGCTCCTCTAATCCTATGGAATAATTCAAATCCTGAATGCACTCAGTTCCCCCTAAATGATCGCTTTATAAAGCAGCCCCTCCGAAGTTGGGAGGCTGCAGTCTACCTGAAGCACTTGAGAAAGCACACGAGGAGGAAGGAGGAGCGGGTGACTTCTTTCCGGAGTTTTCTTCCAAGGATGTCTGACAAGCTGAAGGAACGCAAAGTGAGTTGGAGTTCCATAGACCCGTCCTTGCGCCCTGGTATTGGAGGCGTCTAGATTTGCACGCTCCTCGCCTTCTTGTGAAAGGCTACTCCCAGTCTGGACTCGTAGAGTGTGTTTGAGCAACCCTCCCGAAGTATGAGGGTGCGACTAGAGGGGTAAAAGCCTAGAATCTGGGACCCAACAGTGAAATCAAACGGCAGCAGACTGGTGCTCATTTCGAGATAACTCAAGCAGGCGATTTGGGAGTTTGGCCCAACTTGGTAGAGGAGTCAGGCTGGGACACCCTAGCCACTTATTCATGGGAAGTGATTCTGTTTCTCTCTTCTCCAGTCCCAGGGCACGTAGGCTCACAACTCTTTGAACATCTGGAGAGTTACATCTCTTTCATATATTGAACATCGGGAACACCAGAGAGAACTGAAGAAATGGCGTCATGCTCTGACTTCTCATTTCTCTATTTCCCTGCCCTCTCCTTGCTTGAATTCCGAGGGCCAGAGGCTGAAAATACAAAAACCCCTCCATTTTTTTTTTCTTTTTGCAGAGGACTCCAGTTTCCCATAAAGTTATCGAAAAGCGGAGAAGGGATCGGATCAACCGCTGCTTAAATGAGTTGGGCAAGACGGTGCCCATGGCCCTAGCGAAGCAGGTAAGGACAGAAAGCGGGCCGGACCCAGGAAAGAGAAAGGGCTTTTTGAGGGCTTGGGCCCTTGGGCCACCAATACAGGACCGGGTCATTCCCCACCCCCACCCCCACCCCCAAGGAAGCCTAGTGTTCAGTGCTGCAGCACCAGCCTTCTGTTACGGGATGGCCTTCAGAACCCACCAAGTATCAGGTGGGCCCTTGGGAGCAGGGCCACGCGATACTTTTTTTCCCTGGCTATACGCATCCAGTCCCAGGTAGCTGGACATATATAGCTATCTGATACCTTTATCCTCTTCTACCTCCTTCCCAACCCCGTGCCTTGGCTGAGCCTCCATTCCCTTCTCTTTGCAGAGTTCAGGGAAGCTGGAGAAAGCGGAAATTTTGGAGATGACCGTACAATACTTGAGAGCCTTGCACTCCGCTGACTTTCCCCGGGGAAGAGAGAAAGGTAGGCACCCATTTGAGTTACCTAGAACTTGTGTGACACGGTGTGGACCACTCAGCGACCTCCAGGGTTGGATAGGACTTGGGTGCCTGATTCCCGGTGGAGCATCGGAGGACATGTTTCTTTTAACCTACATCCTCCGATGTTTGCTTGTGATAAACAAGACAAAACAAAAGAAACCCATCAGATTTGTCACTCCTTTCTCTTTCCTCTCAAAGGGTGGGGGACAGAGGTAATGGATAATAGTATGGCTTACGTTTGTGAATGAAAAGGTAGACGGTTTGTTAGCCTTTCCTAGACGTAGGGCAGATTTCAGACTAAGGGCACGGGTGGCTGGGATGGAAACTTTGACCAGAAAATAAGAAGCTTTGTGAAATGTGTTTATGACGAGCAGAGGAGATAATATATGAAGAAAGAAGGGCTTTATTAATCTTAAAGCTCTGTATAAATAACTGCAAGCTATTATTTTCATCTCCCCTTTCCATCCTCGCTCATGGACCATAAGCTTTAACGGGGCTGGGAACGGGTCTTATCTATACTAGGTCTATACCCTCCTCACAGGGGCTTAAATAAATGCTTGTGAAATCAAGTTATGGGAAAAGCTCTGGTTTTAGAGTCACTGGAACTGGGGTAGTATCCTGCGTCTGCCACTTACTACCTTTGTGACTTTGGGCAAGTCACATAACCTTTCGGAGCCTCAGTTTCCTCACCTGTCAAATGAGGAGGTTAGACAAGGTAACGTCTAGGGCCCTTTCCAGGTCTAGGTCTATGATCCTATGAGTCTAGAGAGCCACAAGTTCAGGGAAGGGGAGTCCATGGCTTGGTCTTTGCTCATTCGCTTTTTATCACTTCTTTCTTGCCTCTCCAGCAGAACTTTTAGCAGAATTCGCCAACTACTTCCATTATGGTTACCACGAGTGCATGAAGAATTTGGTGCATTATCTGACCACGGTGGAGAGAATGGAGACCAAGGACACGAAGTATGCGCGAATCCTGGCTTTCTTGCAGTCCAAAGCGCGACTGGTCACTGAGCCCGTTTTCCCTGCTCTAGGCTCCCTCCCCGAGCCAGACTTTTCCTACCAGCTCCATCCCGCTGGCCCTGAGTACCCTGGACACAGCCCGAGTGAAGCCGCCGTCTTCCACCAGGGGCCAGGTCACGGCCACTTCTCCTGGCCCCATGGTCCTGCCCGAAGCCCCACCCTCCCCTACCTGCCCAACACCCCAGTGGCCCTCTCCACCCCTACTCAACCGCACAGCCCTTTCCTGGCCCCCGTGCAGGGGCTGGATAGGCATTATCTCAATTTGATCGGCCACTCGCACCCTAACACCTTAAACCTGCACACGCCTCAGCACGCCCCAGTACTATAACACACCCAAGGCCCAGACCTCGGTGCCCCTACGAATTCATTCCCTGACTTGGGTACAGTAAGAAGAAATACTGTATATTGTACAGATGTAAATATATTGCACACAATCAGAAGGGGCGGGAGAAGAAGAATAGTTTGTCTTTTAAAGGTTTCCTCCCTCCCCTCTCTCTCCCTAATACATAACTTCTGAGAAAGACGTTCCGGGAGAAGGTTTTTCGATTTGTTACCTTCGGCTCCCGTGCCGTGCGCCTTCTCGGAGGTAGTGGTGAGCTGGACTTGGTCGGGATAAAGGTGAAGGCTGTTGGGGGTTGGGGTGAGGGGTAGACTGCTGCAGTTGCTCCCGGGAGGCAAAGAGGGGGTGTCGAGGTGCTTGGGCTTGAAGAGTTCGGAGCTTGGAAAGGATGCTACTTGGGCTAGAGAGGAGGATGAGGGAGCAGGCCATTCATTCCTCCACCGGCGGATGCAGTCTGATAACCACTCGGGGCTCCTCCCCTCCCGAAGGCGGGTCTGGGCAGGAAAATCCCTCTGCCAGCTGCGCACCAGCCGGTGTCTCGCGCTCTGCGCATTGGCCTTGGTAAAAGAAGGGGAGTCGAGCAGGATAGAAACGCATCCAGGGAGCCCCAAGCCTCCGAATCTGTCCCCGAGAGAAATGAGCATTAGTTAAACCAACTGCAACCACCCAGGGTCCTCTCAGCACTCCTAGTCATTCACAAAATTCCGCAGAAACGAGACCGCCAAAACAGTGCGCTCCTTCTGCGTCTGGTGGATCCAAGAAGCACCATTCTCGCCGTGTTTCCTGCCTCGCCCAAGTCCCCTCCAAATGACTTTTTAAAGTAGCATCCTCTGAAAACAAAAATAAAGGCCTGCGATGCTTCCCAACCGTGAACTCGGTGTATCCACAGTGTCTTGGGGGGTGGGGAGGAGGGATGAAAATTAGCGGTGAATGGTAAACGCACGTTTGCAAAAATACCCAACGCCCTGGGATTATCCAGGTTTGAAAGATTTATTTCTCAGGTGTCTTTTACATACATAATACATACATACACACGTGCACACACAAGAACCGGGAGCACCTCCCCAGTGGTGCAGGTCCCACCAACCTGCTCCAAGCTATTCAAATATCAAAGGAAGGAATCAGGGGTGCTGGGTAGATAACTCCAAGACTTGTGAGAAGGTTCGCACAATAATCCCACGAGATGAGAAGATGCGGAGGGACTTTTGTTTGATGACTAGGGACTTTCCATGCTGATGAAATGAGGGGTCCATCAAGAGAACATCTAATAAAAGGCACACACGCATACAAACCTTTTCGCTGTCCTTGGTCAGCAAGCTGTATTCACCTTGTCAGGCCTCAGTTTTGTTCTGAGATGGGGATAGAAAGTTCTACCCCCGGGGAAAAGAAAGTAGGAGGAAAAAGATTTGGAGAGAAAAAAGCAAAGAGGAGGAGAGAAGGGGGCGGGCACCAAGAGTCCTTATCTCTCTCATCCTGCCTGGCAGCTGGGGGGAATTGGGGCAGGGTCGTGAAAGGCTAAGCCCTTGGGTGAGTCCAGCTGTAGAGTTGGAAGCACGAACTCAAGGGCCACAATCTGAGCTCCAAGGCCAGCTTTTCTCTCCAGGGAAGACTTTATCCCTCGGATATGATCCCAGAGTTACACTCTAGGCACCGCCTTATGGCAAAGAAAGTTTTAGATGTCTCGGTGCTTGCTAGCGGTCTCTAGGAGATTGGGATCTTCTGAATGGAGCTGGACCCCTGTTTTAGCAATTAAAGAAAATGGGTTAAAGTCAGGATCTTCAAAAATGAAAAAGGAAGCTGACTCTGTAGTGCTGGGACACAGACTTTTTGTCTTTTTGACAAGTGGAGCAGAAACTAAGTTTTTCCCCCATTCTTCAGGTTTTTTTTCGTAGGTCATCAGAAACTTCTCTCATTTGACGTCCATGAAATAATAAATGTATACTTTCCAGGGCATGTTGTTTGGCATGAAGACCACATAGTTGAAGGGCTATGATATGTGTTCCCCTCCCAGTTTAGTTGAAGGATAGTAAATTAACTTATTCCATTTCCCTGGGAAGGATTTAAGGGAAAGTTGACCTGGATTGTTTACTGAGGTCATGGAAAGGGATGACCCACAATTTGTAAACCATCAAACTCCATTCTTCAGAGACAGGCAAAATAAATCTTCATTACAATGGGCCAAAAGTATGATGTATAATGTGTATCTTCTTTTAAAATACGCACACATATCTGCAAACAGAAAAGGCCTTGTATGTCAGACATCCTCATAGTCGCTACAATATAGAAGCTAAGATGTAAACAAACTGTGAACAGAACTGGGGAAAGAAAGTTAAAGCAAGAATAGAAAAACCTCCCCTGAAAACATACATTGAGTAATATGGGATCAAAACAAATTATGTAGAAGCAGGAGAATGGATGGTGCCTATTATGGAAACACATGTCTTACACTCATTTTCATCAGTGCTGGATACAGAATATGAAGAAGGCCTTTCAGGGTGTTTTTTTTTTTTTTCCCTCTGAGTACTAAGCCAATCTGAATTCCCCTCGGCAGCGAAGCATTAAAGATATAGTGTTACCCTGGAAATATAAATTATTAATATATTCAGCATTTTTGTCACTTCTCAACTGTTAACCAAATTAGACAAAACTCTCTTTTGCTAAGTAGATTTTCTCTTTGGGATTAGCTTTGGGAAAGCACAGGCCACCTCGGTAAAAACTTCAGTCATTTACATATAATTTTGCAAACTTCCACTGGTCCATGACAGTCTTTGTACCTCAAATGTTGGTATTCTTGATTTTTTTTTCCTTTCTCATTTAACTGGGGAGGATAAACCCTGCTTTGGATTTACAATGACTTTAGGATAAAAAGTCTCCCTCCCCTCTCTCCCCCTCTCTCAGCATGTGTGTGTGTTGTGTGTGTGTGTTGTGTCTTTCTCTCAAACCTCCATCCAAAGTCCCAATTCTTCAGGCTTCACCAAAAGTTGAACTCGAGATAATTTGACTTTCCAAAAGATTAAAAATGTCACCTCAGAATGCAATTGATCCAAATAAGATTGTGACTTAAATGTGTCCCTTCCCATTGACCCCCCCCCTCACACATAGATTCCAGCTTACCCCCTTCCAACTCCCTCCCCATCCCCGCCTTTTTTTTCTCTCTGTCTGACTTTCTTATGCACTCTCTCTTTACCCTTTCTTTAAGTAAGTTGTATAGTATTGGTTTCCAAGGGAGGCCCAACCAAACCCAGAAATAAAAAAAAAAAAACTCAAAAAAACAAAAACAGTGGGTTTGGCTGGAGGTGACCCATTGTGACAATTCTGAAAGGGGCAATCTCTCATTTCTTGGGCTTCATCCTTGAGTGGGCAAGAAGAAAAATAATCATCCCCATGAAATCAAAGGTTCTCTCCAGAGGCTTGAGGAACAAAGCTGATGGCTAGTGCTTTGGGGTCGGTCCCCTTGGCTCAGCATTGCTGGGATAAGGAGCCCCCCTGCAGCCTCCAGGGCTGTGGCACCCGGCAGCTCCCTTAATACAGAGCTCACTTGTGCTTCCAAGCGTTATTGAACAAATAGAGCCCCTCGTGCTGGTGGGGGCCCCGTTCTAGGTCAGGGCCAGTGGGTATCAGGGAAGACATGGAAGGCTTTGGAAGGTGGCAGCTGCTGGCAAAGTTGAAGTCCAGTGGTCACAGAGGTAGCTGATCCCAAAGGATCTGGATAGAGAGGGAAAAACATCAAGGGAAGAAAGAGGAAGCATTCTGTGAGTTGTTTCTGATATTGCTCCATGCCCTAGAAAACTGGCCTCCCAAATCCTTGGGTCTACCAGGTCAAACAATCACAGTAAAGAGTGACCTTCTTTTGAATCTTGATGGAACTGGGAAGGGAGTTGTAAAGGCCTGATATTCCTGGATACTGTGTCTAGGGTCATAGGAATGTCCTTAAGCAGTTTGAAGAAAAATGTTGCACTCCGGGATCCTCCCTTAGCACAAAATAATTTGTGAAATCCCAAAATTGAACTAGCTTCCTGCAAATCTGACCCTCAAAAATTAAATAGGCTCTAATGCCTTTCCAAAGTGAAATAAACTCTCTAGAACCACCATGCTTAGAACCCTCAGTTGCAGGGCTGGTTTGGGAGAAGAAAAGGATCAAAGCTCTAAAGTCAAAGATCTGGGGTCTCAAAGTCATGCCCTACTAGGGGAACTTTGACAAGTGACAACCTCCCTGACCTTCTGTTTCCTCATCTTTTCCATGAGTGGCTGAACTGAATAGTTTCTGAAGTCCCTTCTGTGACACTAAGACAAAGTTTTCCAGGCATTCTCTTTTGCTTGGGGGAGGCAGGGAAGGTGGCTTACTCAGTCTCATGTCTTGGATGATCAAGAGGAAAGTAAGCCAGTACAAAATTCAACAGTTCATCACAGCTCTTCCAAACACACCCGGGTATTTTCTCTTTTGTCCCTTCATCTAGATACATAGCAGGTAATTAAGAAATGTTTGTTGATTGATCACAGTCCAGGCATATGCTACTAACAATTTTATTTTTTTTCAATTAGCATTTACTTTCCCCTCCCACCCACTAATAAAATCTGACATTTATATAATATTTCTTATATGCCAGGCATTGTGCTAAGCACTTTGTATCTTATTCGATCCTCACAACAATGCTGGGAGGCAGGTGCTATTATTATCTCCATTTTACAGATGAGGAAACTGAGGCAAACAAGGGTTAAGTGACTTACTCAGAGTTACACACCTAGTGAGTATCTGAGACTGGACCTTACCTTTTCCATTGGAAAGGAAGAAAGAAAAGAAAAACAAAGGCTTTCAATCAATTAAGGAAGGCATATGTTTATTATGTGATCATTATATTATTATTTATTATGTTTATCATATGGCTTTCCAGCGCATTTGTCTCTATTCTAAAATATGCTCATTCATGTATATACCCATTGTTCCTTTACATGCTTACATCCTTATCCCACCCACCAGGCATGTCACATTCACCTTAGCATTCCCTGGTCACAGACTCTCATTCTCAAAACTCTTTCCTATGTCACCCTCATAAGAATCAGTTTGGTGATGCAGTGGATAGAGAATCAGGCCTGGAATCAAGAAGAAGCTACCCTATCACTTTAGAATCCCTGAAAACTGCTCAGCCGGCCTCTGCTGGAAGAATTCTAGAGATGAAGAATTCACTACCTGCCAAGGTAGGCACTCAAGCTGTCTATGCTTCAGTTTCCCCTTCTGTAAAACAAGAGTGAAGGACTACATGAACTCTACAATCCTTTTTGATTCCAACTTTCTATGTACACTCCCACACAGGTACACACCTGACCAAGAATGTTGTGAGCTACAAAAGCTTTTGTGTGGTGAGAGAAAACAAAGATATCTATTGTCCCATTGGGTCAAGTTCCTAGATCTATGGGCTAGTCGGGGCCTCGGTGCCCCTTCACATTAAAGATGAGGACATTGAGTCTCAGGTATTTGAACTCACTTGGTATTTGACCTGAGGTACTCTGACCCCAAGGTCAGAGCTCTTTCTACTGTACCAAGAGAATACAAACAATCTGGTTTCCCCCCATCCCCACCCCCTCCTCCTGCCTCCTTCACTCTAGGAATGAAAACTAAAAACAAGGTCAAGATTGTTATCTTTCTATCAAGGGAGCTGCAAAAGTCGCAAGGGACATTAGCCCTAAAGGTTTTTGGTGATCTGAGAGGAAATCCCTCATCCCATATGAGGTTAGGTTAGTCATGGATAGTAGTGTTTGGGAAAAAAAAAGAAATAAATGTACATGATAACTTTATTATATCTTTGAAAGAAATAACAAGTTATGCATAATAGATTGGCAATTTTATGTGCAATCATCTTTTTTATTATAACTCTGTTACAGAAATGCTTGTTTTGTTACATAAATTAAAAATAAAAAGAAATTTTAAAAGAAAAGAAAGCAAACACTGGGCTGATGATCCTGTCAGTCTTATTTCCCCTAGAAAAGTTTACAGGTCTTTATTATGTGCATCCGTATTTGTGGAGACATTTGTCTGGGTCTATGCACGCACTAGTAAATGCCCATGTGAATACAAATACTATCTGTGCCTATGGTGATGTGTGTTATCATTTGGGTAGATATACATTGGATTTGTTTATACACACATATAGAACTCTATGAATGTGTATTTCTTTTTTCTTTCTTTTTTTTTTAGATTTATCATTTTACTGATTGTATAGATTTTTTTAAAATGTCATTTAGGATAGTATCTCTCCTTTTAATTTTTAGTTTACATCATTCATTTCTACAAGATTTTGAGTTACAAATTTTCTCCCCATTTCCTCCTTACCTACCACCCCAAAACAGTGATCCCACTGAATATCTCCTCCCCCAATCTGTTCTCTCTCATATCTTCCCCCATGCCCCCTCCGACTTTCCAGTAGGGCAGAGTGGATCTCTATGCTTATTTACCAGTTAAATGTAAAATAATAATAGTATATATTTTTAAACACTTGACTTTAAAACTTTGAATTCCAGAGTCTTTCCCTTCCTCCCTTGTCACCCACCCTTACGGGGAAGATAAGCAATTAAATATAGGTTGTACATGTATAGAAAAACACATGTACAAAAACACATGTGTGCAAAACATTTCCATAGTGGATATATAGTGAAAGCCTGACTATATTTCCCTCCATCCTATCCCACCTCCCAGTTGTTCTATTCTCTACTTTGATCCTGTACCTTTTCAAAAGTGGGTGCTTCCAACTTCCCTCCCCCCAGCCTGCCCTCCCTTCCATCATCCCCCTCTCATCCCCTTCCCTCCTACTTTCCTGTAGGGTGAGATACCCTATTTAGTGTGTATGTCATTCCCTCCCTAAGCCAAAATCAATAAGAATAATGTTGACTCATTCCCTTTTGCCTCCCTGTTCTTCCCCTCCACTGTAACAGTTTTCCCTTGCCTCTTCTATGTGAGACAATTTGCCCCATTCTGTCTCTTCCCAACTCCTCCCAATATATTCCACTCTCACCTCTTAATTTCACCTTTTAAGTATCATCCCTTCCTATTAAATTGGTCCTGTGGCCTCTGTCTATGTGTACCTGTACACATACATACCCACACTCACATATGTATTCATATGCCCAGATACCTTCCTATATAGACATATATACGTATGTATACTATATATTTGTATTCCCTTCAACTATTCTCATAGTGAGAAAAGTTTCATAAGTTACAATTATCATTTTTCCATGTAGGAATGTAAGTAGTTCAACTTTGATAAGTTCCTTATGATTTCTTTTCTCTGTTTACCTTCTCATGCTTCTCTTGCTTCTTGTATCTGAATGTCAAATTTTCTATTCAACTCTGTTTTTTTCATCAAGAATGCTTGCAAGTCTTCTATTCCATTGAATGACCATATTTTCCCCTGAAACATGATACTCAGTTTTGCTGGGTAGGTGATGGTTTTCATCCCAGCTCCTTTGACCTCCAGAATATCATATTCCAAGCCCTTTGATCCCTCAGTGTAGAAGCTGCCAGATCCTGTGTTATCCTGATTGTGTTTCCACAGTATTCAAATTGTTTCTTCCTGGCTGCTTGTAATATTTTTTCTTTGATATGGGAACTCCAGAACCTGGATATAATATTCCTAGGAGTTTTCTTTTTGGGATCTTTTTCAGGAGGTGATCAGTGGATTCTTTCAAACTCTATTTTGCCCTCTGGTTCTAAAACATCAGGGAAATTTTCCTTGAGAATTTCTTGGATTATATCTAGGTTCTTTTTTTGATCATGGCTTTCAGGTAGTCCAATAGTTTTTAAATTATCTCTCCTGGATCTATTTTCCAGGCCAGTGGTTTTTCCAATGAGACATTTCACATTGCCTTCTATTTTTTCATTTGTTTGGATCTTTTTAATAGTATCTTTATTTCTCATAAAGCCACTAGCTTTATGAATCAGAATAAAAAGGAAAAACCAGGAGAAAAAAAACAAACAACAACAAAAAGAGAAAATAGTATGCTTTGATCTTCATTCAGATTCCATAGTTCTTTTTCTGGATGTGGATAACATTTTCCATCATGAGTCTTTTGGAATTGTCTTGGATCATTGCATTGCTGAGAAGAGCTAAGTCTATCATAGTTGATCATAGAACAGTGTTGCTATTACTGTGTACAAAGTTCTGGTTCTGCTCATTTCACTCAGCATCAGTTCATGTAAATCTTTACAGGTTTTTCTGAAATCTGACTGCTCATCATTACTTACAGCACAATAGTATTCCATTTCATTCATATGCAACTTATTCTGTCATTCCCCAGTTGATGGGCATCCCCTCAGTTTCCAATTCTTTGCCACCACAAAAAGAGAAGCTATAAATATTTTTGTACATGTGGGTCCTTTCCCCTTTTTATTTTCTCTTTGAAATACAGTCCTAGTAGGAACACCTGGCTTTGAATCCTACTCACTAGCTTTGTTACCATGGAAAAATCATTCAGTCTTGCTGATCCTGTCTGTAATCTGCAAAGTGGGGAGAGTAATATCTGTATTACTCACCTGGCATGGTTGTTGTGAGAATCAAATGAGATAATGTATATCAAGTACTTTGCTTTAAAACACTGCATTAATATTTTTTATTATTATTACTGATATTATTTCTGCCTATGTAACATGGTCGGATATAACAAAACTGTAATAGAATTCATATTATATCTGACCCTGCTCAAGAAGTTTCAGCCTTTAGCACAATTTTCTCCATTTGACTTTTTAAATCTTGTCACAATCTTCCTCTAACCTATCTTTACATCTTGATTTCAAATTACTCGATTCATTCAGCATTTAGTAAGTGTCCCTGTGGGAGTTTCTACTCTGGAGAGATCATTGCATTCTCATGAGTTGAAGAGCTAATTTCTCTTATCCAGAGTGAAACAACAAGGACCTGCATATGATGTCTTTACCCATTATGGTGCAATAAAGAGTTGGTATCATAGAAGCTGAGCACAGATCATGGCTGATATTCTATTACTTGTGTGATCCTGAACAAGGCACCCAACCTCTCTGGAATTTCAGTATCCTCCCCTGAAAAATGTGGTTGGACTAGATGAACAAATGAATGAAAAGAATTTATTAAGCATGAACTATGCCAAGCACTATGCAAAATTCTATGGATATGAATACCAAAGGGAAATAGTTCTTGCCCTCTATGAGCTCCCATTTTTTAAATTGTTATTTATTTTTTAATATTCTTTTAAAAAATTATTTATTTTATTCTGGATTTAAGAAATAAAACAAGCACTTCCATAACATGGTAGAATAGAAAAATAAAAGATGATGATATATGAAACTGCAAATCTATTATATACATCTTGCTATTCCTTTTAAATAGAAAGTTATTGTGTAACTTTTTTCCCTTTTCCCTCTCCTCCCACCTTAGAGATGCATTTTAAAAAACTAGAAAAAGGAGCTTACTTTCAAATGGGGGGGGGAGAACTCCCACCTATAAGAAGTGGTGGTCCGGGAAGTGAGTTATAGTCTGGGAAGTCACAAAGGTGGTAAGTGAAACAACAGGGTAGTCTATTGACTCAGTCTTTCCAGAAGTGTCTGGGGGAGGGGGGGAGTGTGGAAAAGGTATAAGGACAAGAAGGAAAAAATGCCTGGGATGAAGAAACCCAAGTGGCTTACCTCCTCTTGTCATATTCTCTTCACTTTAGTCATACTGGTCTTACCATTCCCTAGATACAACATTCTTCCCTTCATGTTTTTTCCTTGATTAGATTGTGGACTCAAGAGAAGGGACTATCTTTTTTGTCTTTCTTCAGTGCTTAGTACAGTGACGGCCATACAGTAGGTGCTTAATACATGCTTGTTGACTTGATGGTCTTTGCACAGACTTTCCTTCATATCTGGGATGCTCGCCCTCTATATCTGCACATTTTCAAATCCCTACTTCCCTCCGACACTTAACTCAAGAGCCACCTTCTTCAAGAGACCTTTTCTGATTCCTTCTCATACTATTGTTCCCTTTCAAAATTACTTTTTATTTACTTTGTATTGTCTGAAGTGGTTTTCTTCTGGGTTTCTTTTTGAACCCAGGCTTTACTAGACTAGAAATGAGGGTAGCAGATAGAGATAACTCTAGCCCCATTCCCCCTCTTGATCACCAGAAGAGAGATTGACGGCTTCTGGGGTCTTGGACCCTCTCAGCCTCTCCCTCAGCTAGACTGCTGGCAGGGCCAGACTAGTCCTTCCACTCTTTCCCACAAGGGAGTCCTTGTGGAGACAGGGTGAATCAGATGGGATCTCAGATTATATATTTACATATATTTGTGTCTATCATGAGCTGCATTTTGATATTTAAACAACTTCTGTATGTATCTGCCTATTTTGCATGCAACAGGGATGAGGGGTAGCTGAGTGGATATGACCTTTAGGAATTTCACAGATCACATATGCTGGCTTGGGTGCTTTAAGGATAAAACAAATACCCCTGCTGCTTGGAGCTGTCCATGTATGACTCAGTACTAAAAAATTCAGACTCTTTGGGATGACCAAGTAATACACTTTGTGGCCACTGGGCAGAAAGAGTTGATGACTTAGAGGAAAGGGAGTGACTTGTCCTTGGTACTCCAGTTCTTTGTCTCTCCCCAATGGTTCTTTTTCACTAGACTTGCTATCAGGCACCCTTTTCCTCACCCTTGAGTGCTACTCCCACTCCCATGGCAGCTAGTGGGAAGGGATTCAACTAGGCAAGCTGGAGCCTGGGTTTCTCTGGCTGCCTCTGTTGGTTCATATTTCTTCACTTGGTCCTTTTTTTAAAAAAATTTTTGGTCTTTATTAATTTGTTTACTTTTAGTTTACAAGATTCAGATCCACAATTCCCTGAGTTTCAAATTTTCTCTCCCTCCCTTCCCCTCCCCCGCAATGGCATACAATCAAGTATAGGATCTGCAAATACTTTCTCATTAGACATTAGTCAGGTTATAAAGAAGAATTGTATCAGATGGAATGAACAATGGGAAAGAGGAAACAAAACCAAACAAGAAAAACAAAGAGAGCAGGTAATTTGCTTCAATCTGGATTCAAACTCAGTTCTTTCTAGTTCTGTCTCTGGATGTAGACATCTCTCTCCATCATGAGTCTTTTGGGGTTGACTTATAACCCTGCATTGCTGAGAAGAGTCCAGTCTATCAAAGTTGGTCATCACACATATGTTGCGTCTGTAATTGTTTACAAATTCCTCCTGGTTCTGCTCTTCTCACTAAGCATCAGTTCGTACAAGCCTCTCCAGGTAAATATGAAGTCCATCTGCTCCTCGTTTCCTTTTTTTTATTTAATTTTTTTTGCTCCTCATTTCTTACAGCACAATAGTATTCCATCACATGCATATACCACAACTTGTTCAGCCATCTTCACTTGGTTCTAAGAGATCGAATATGAATCTCTTGATGGACCTATCCGGGTTTGGAGGGAACCTTGTGAGTTTGAGGTCCAAAGGTCCTAGATCCATTGGTTGGAGTTGCCTGGGGCAAGGTGAATTTCTATGTTGGAGAAGCGGAGCCCAAGCACTAGCCCACATGGCCAGAGAAAATGAACTTTAAGGGAACAATGTAGAGTTCAAGTGAATTACAATTATTCCTAGTCAATCCCTTAAATGAAATCCCAGTGTTTTAAAATTTCTTTTGTGTGAAGGGAATAAATATACGACCTATATCTGGCTCACACAGTACATTGCATAACTTTCTACTCCTCCATTTTGGACTGCATTCTTATTCATCCTTCATTCTCAAAGAGGACCAATGACATCAGAAGGATGATGTCTTGATTTGCAAATGAAATAGATTTAATTGTTTTTATTTTAAACTTAAATACAAAACAAGAAAAGAAAAAAATTCCAAGTACACAGCAGCCCATAAGAGAGGATGCAATATAAAACAATAAATTTCCATTTCAAGAAAACCTGTATAACAAATACTACACCTTGTTTTCAAAGCTGCCCAGTCTCTTTTTTTGCTTCCTTGTTGGTTTTCTCTTGTTCTCCGTTGCGCACCTTTAACTTAATTTTTCTCCCTCCCTCCTCCCACCATCCTAAAGAAGGCTACAATTAAGTGTATATATATGTGTACATGATATGTATATATACATATATGTATATAGAATATATACACTCATATATGGATATCTATAAACATACACATACATACACATATACACTCATACACATGTATGTATAAGACCATACTATGTTTACTTCCTTTATTTTTTTCTCTGATGGTGGATAGCATCTTCCTTCATAAATCCAAGTCTCTCCATGTTTTTCTAAATCAACTAAAACATCATTTCCTACACCACAGCAATATTACAACCCAATCACTTTCTATCTGAGAGATTGTCTATGAAATCTCCTCCCCCCCCCCCAATTTTCTGCATTCCTTCTATTCTGGGCTACAAAGATTTTATTTATAAAAGAAAAGTTTAATTTGAAATAATAAAAATTATTCTTTTTACACTTCAACAATACTCTCACATCATTAAATTGTTTAAGGTCTAATACTGATGAATCTACTTCCTTTACATCTTTTTCCTCTGGTTTCTGTTTCTGTTATTTTGTCTAACTCAGTAAAATAAATTTTAGTCATCCCATTATTAGACCCATTATGTAGTGAAATAATAATTTTCAATAATGTAACTGGGATGACATTGAATAAATAGATTAGTTATCAATATCTTCCTCGAATATGAACCCAGATCTTCTCTATCCCATAGTAACCATCTATGATTGGGTTCTTTCTCCTTTGCTTACTCATTTTTTTTTGTCTTATTTCATTTTTAGCAGCTATTAAGGTAATCAAATTGTAGTCATGAGTTATAGGGAATGATGCCCCAAACCTCAGTTCCTTTCATTGTTATTTTCTAAGGTCTGTCCTGGGGCTCAATCTTGGGTTCTCCTCTCTACTTCTAAGCGAAAATCAGAGTCCCTAGCCACTCTGTCCCATAAAAGATCTTGCTCCCTACAGTCTCCCTGGTGGCTGTAAACTACAGCGGTCCTGTTTGCCCCAGAACTGAAATCAGGGACTCTGCTCTCCTGCTAGTGCCCACAGCCAGCAGGATCCCTACCCCTCACTCCTGCACTCACTGGGTGTGTGCCAGCTCCTTCTCCCCACAGCCAAAGCCCAGGACATGTCTGGTCAGCACAGCTGTGCTTGGCTGTTCTTCCACAATGGAAGGGCCTTCAGTCTTCTCCTACTCAGCTATCGGACCCACTTGCTCTCCACACAGTCTGAGAGATGACAGTTTCTGAGGCTGAGGCTGCTTCTCAATCCAGCTGCCCCCAGCACTCACAGCTTGTTGATTCTGCAGAGCTGGCCTGGAGTTGTTTGCACTTCAGTCAGGCCAAACCTCTGACCCTGGAGGTCGGGTCTTTCCTGGGATCTTTTCAAATTGCCTTAGAAGGATGACTGCTCGACCCTGTGTTTATTCCTGCTTCTCTGAGGTGATGTTCTGTCTTTTTTTGTGCAGGAAATTTGAAGAGCCTACTCTGCCGTCTTCCCAGAATCCTCTCAAAAGCGGTCTGGATTTAAGGGAGGCAGGGCTTTGCTAAGTCACCAACCTCATTCTCTCCTCCAGAGTCATTGGAGTCCAGCAGCAAGACAACTAGTGAGGGTCCAGCTTTGGACAGTCTATCTAGACAAGAGACCAGCCTTTAGATTTAAGTAATGTTTCCCTCTGTGTGTATGTGGGTAGGTGGCATGAGATGGGGTAGGACCCTAAGAGGCCAAAGAATGTGAGAAAAGAGAATCTAATCCCTCTCACTGATGTCTGACTGCCCCAGAACTGCATGAAATAATCCTAACAATGACAATAGCTAACATTTCTGTAGGACCAACTATGTCCTAGTACCATGCTAAGTGCTTCACAAATATCTCTTTTGAGCCTCATGACAACCCTGAGAGGTAGGTGTTATCATTACCCCCATTTTACAGATGTTAAGAAACTGAGACAGAGGTTAAGTGACTTGCTCAAAGTCATATAGCTAGTAAATGAGATGGGATTTTAATTCAGGTCTTCTTTACTCCAAGTCCAGTGCTCTATCTATGGTGCCACTCAACTGCCTCTAGTTAAGAGCAAAGTGACACCTTAGTAGAAAAGGAAGAGAGTACAAGGGAGAGGCTCCAGACCTTCTGGTCCTAGCAGCAGTTGGATAGATAGATAGATAGATAGATAGATAGATAGATAGATAGATAGATAGATAGATAGATAGATAGATAGATAGATAGATAGATATAGATAGATAGATAGACAGACAGACAGATAGATAGACTGACAGACAGTAAATAGATAGCAGATAAAGGAGAGAGAGTGATTGATAGTTCAATAGATCAATCAATAGTAAATAGAAGAAAGATAGGTAAATAGACAGACAGACAGACAGATAGATAGATAGATAGATAGATAGATAGATAGATAGATAGATAGACAGATTATAGGGAAGAAGATAGATGACAAGGAGATAGAGATGATAAGAAGATAGATGGATAGATAGTAAATAGAGGGGAGAGAGAGTAAGAGAAAGAGAAATGGAGGTAGAGAGAGAGAGACAGACAGACAGAAAAAGATTTTCATTTACTTATCTGTTCCCCCCAGCAAAGTATAAGCTCATAACCAACAAGAGACTGTTTATTTTTTGTCTTTACATCCCTTATGTTCAGCTCAGTGCTTTTCACATAGTATAAGTGAATGGAAAAACATTATTAAGCACTTACCTTGGGCCAGGTACTGTGCTAAGCATTAGGGCTATAAAAATTAAAAAAGACAGTCTCTACCCTCAGGGAGATTACATTTTTTTTTAAAGCAATTGGGGTTAAGTAACTTGCTCAAGGTTACACGGCCAGTTATTTCTGGGTGTGGTGCTAAGTATCAGAGCCCAGATTCCATCCCAGGTCATCCCGACTCAGAGGCCGGGTGTGGAAAGAGGGGTGCATGTGAAGTGGCAGGACATGAGGTAAATTGGATGAGTGTATGGATTGGTGGGTGGGTGGGATGGGGAGCTGTAGCATGTAGCATGGCCTAATATTTAGGGCTAAGCTGCCCAATAGAGTGGGGTAGTTTGCACATATTCAGTCACCAATCAACTGGGTTGGTTTCTAGGGTAGGACCTACAAAATGGATTAATTTCCTCAGGGACTTGGGTATGAATTCCAGAAGAGGGAGGAATGAAGGGCCAGGTCTCAGGTCCAGTTTGGAGATGCTGGTACCAATGGAGAGGAGTTAGGCAATGACAGCAGGCACATGCTGAAGTGGTTTACATAGATAGCTGGTTGGGTGGGGTGTGAAAATGAAGCATATTTAATAAACATTTGCTAAATTAAATTGAATTGAATTATTCACACATTTCTATGTGTGCAGGCAGATCTCTGCATAAATGTATGGTTTTTTCCTGCATGCATGTGTGTGTGTGTGTGTGTGTGTGTCTGTTCTTATCAGTTAGCACACAGAAGTAAAAAAGTGCTGCCCAACAGAGGGTGCTACTAGGAAGAGGGCAAAAAGATTTGCCCATCCCTGGTAAGATGCTATCAATGTGGAATGCAGGAAACCCTTTCTTAGCAAAAAGAAAAGGAGAAAGTGAGAAGTTCTTGTGCTTTAGGACAGAGTGTTGACCCTGGGAGTCTACTGGGGAAAGTTAAAGAGACAAATACAATGGAAATTGGAGATGGGACATTTTTGGGGACAGAGTCTAGGAATGCTGAGAATAGCCAGAAAGAAAAGAGGAACCATGATAACAGAAAGGGAAAGAAAAGAATAGAGCTTTTGGAAAGGGGATATAAGCAATTTATGGGGGAAATGAAGGTGCTATGAAGGCAAACATGGAATAAAGTTTTGTGTAGCCAATGAAAGTTTCAACTAGAACAACATTCTTTGTATCAGGGCAGCATATGAACCCCACTATCCCACTGTGAGTAAACAGGCGTGACTTCCATGTGAGCAACTCCCAAATTCTCCACATAAGGACCCACAAGTTTGGTTTTTATCCTCTCTGTTCTTGAGTGCCATGGGTTTTATGAGGGCAATTAAAAAGTGCTAAGATATTTTTTGTTATATCTTAATTATGGTTTTGAAATAAAATCCGGGGCGGCCAGGTAGCACAGCGAGTAAGATCATCGGCTCCAGTGTCAGGATGACCTGAGGATCAAATCTGGGCTCAGGCACTTAGCACCCACCCAGAAATAACTGGCCGTGTAGCCTTGAGCAAGTTACTTAACCCCGATTGCTTTAAAAAAAAATACTTTTAAATTATGTCTTATGGTGGATTGGGCCACTGTTATCATGACCAAGGGATGTACACAAATGCATGAATATTTCTCTAGTTCTCTGTACTCCTATGTCTATAAATATTGTAACTTTTACAGGAATCATATTGAACCTTGTATGTGAAGTGTTTAGAGTTTGGTCAGACCTCAAAGATGCCAAGGTCAAGGGACAGGGTCAAAGGAGAGAAATAAAATAAATGGGGGGGGGTGGGATAGGATGGAGGGAAATATATTTAGTCTTTCACAACATGACTACTATGGAAATGTTTTGCATAACTACATATGTATAATCTATAATGAATTGTTTGTCTTCCTAGTACGGGTGGGTGAGGAGGGAAGAAGGGAGAGAATCTAGAACTCAAAGTTTTAAAAACAAATGTTAAAAAAAATGTTGTTACACACAACCAGGAAATATGATGTACAGGCAATGGGGTATAGAAATTCATCTTGCCCTATAAGAAAGAAAGGGGGAGGAGGTGAAAGGGAGGAATGGGAGGGATATATGAGAGGGAAGACTGGGGGAAGGAGTAATCAATATGCTTGCCATCTTGGGGGCGGTAGGGGAGATATGGGGAGAAATTTTGGAAATCAAAATCTTGTGGAAATTAAAATGTTGAAAACTAAAAATAAATAAATAAACTCTGGGGAAAAAGAATTACAAATAAAAGATGCCAAAGTCATCCACTGTATCTTGGACCATTGCCAGTCATATTGACTTTTGTCCTACCACTGGACTTGGACTTAGATGACTGTGGAAGAGAGAGTAAAGCTGAGGACTTTGTGCAATTCTGCCTCCCTTAAAGCCGATTCATCTACCAGTTAAGACATCACCTGGAAAGTCATTGGTCCTCTTCAAAAACAAAAGACAACAACCAATTTAAACCTGTTGTATCCTCAGAACTTAGGACACTGTTTGCCACATAGTAAAGGTTTAAGAAATGCTTTTTTCATCCATCCATCCATCCATTCATGCCCTCTCATAATGCTTCATGATTGAGTAAAGGTGACAGTACGTCCTCAAAGACTATGACAATGGAGCACAAATCTGTCAAGTCCTCAGGATGGAAAGGCTTCAAGCATGCAACTGGTGATGCACTGTGAGCCTGTCTTTCAAGAACTAATCCTAACTAAGTGTGGGGAGGCTTGTCACCAGAATTCCAGCTACTGTCTGATTAATCCTCCTGATTGTAGAAGCTCATGAAGACCATCTACTCAGGTTTGAGGAAATTACAATTTGAATCAGTGGAGAAATACCCATTAATTAGAGTTGGAAGGCACTTTGGAGATTGACTAGTCATTTTGTAAGTAGGAACTAGGAGTCTCAGAGACAGGAAGTTCTTGCATTTGCTCCAAGTCCATGTAACCATTAACTCTACAATCTCATGGCCCTATGAGCCTTTTGCCAGAGTCTGAAAGTCAGGGGTCTTTTGTATGACTTCCTATTACCAAGGCAGGACAAGGAGACTAAAGAAAAGGAAAGACAGGAAGGATAGGGGAAGTTTCCATAGTTTGTCATCATCAGCCATCATCATCACCACCCATCATCATCGTCATCGTCATTGTTGTTGTTATTTTAAAGGAGATCTAGGAAGCAAAAGAGATTGAGACTCAGGTGTTCTTGCCTTCTTTCTTTCCTAGACCCTTTTGGCAGTCTGATGAAACTATGAACCCTTTCTCAGAATAATTTATTTAAATGCATAAAATAAAATCTATAGGATTACAAAAGAAACCAATTATCTTGAAATGCATTTAGCAACACACTCAAAAAACAAGTTCGCCAGCTTAAGAACTCCTGCATTTTAGAAACTGAAAACCTTTCACAGCTAGATTGCTGAATCTTCATTTATCAATTTATTTAACTCATTCACTAACTCAAGGTCTCTTTCTTTGAGGAGGAAAGAGTGCTAAATGTGGAATGACAGGACCTGGATCTGCTCCTTATTACCTGAGTGATGGTGGCCAAGTCACTTTATTCCCCTGGCCCTCAGTGTCTTTGCTTGTAAAATAAGGGGGTCACTAAATGGTCTCCAAGGACTCTTCTGGCTCTAAATCTATGGTCAGATTACCCTATGATTATTTCTTAGTTTCAGTCACAAGTTTTTTCTGTCTTCAAGAGTCCCATGTGAAGTATAAATATCCCTGGGCAAGGTCACTCAGACCCCATATTTCAGCAGCTAGATTTACTTAGGGATCAGTAAGTTCTTGATTACTAGGTTTAGTTGGCAACTAACTAAAAGCTGGAATTGGATACAGGATCAGGTGTAAAGGGGAAATGGAAGAGGAAAGGGAGGCAATAACAAAAGGAAAACACCAAGAAGGGAAGTATAGAAGGTACAGTCAGATGCATTTTGCCTACTTTGCAAAAGGGCTGTTTTTGATGGTACCAGTGAAAAGCATCAAACTCCAGCTACAGAGTTGTGTTGAGAAAAGTAGATGATAGAAAGTCATTGGTAGTCTATATCACGAGCAATGTTACCTACAATGTGACCTTTGAGAAGACTGAGTAAAGAAATTCCATCTTTGGGGCAGCTAGGTGGTGCAGTGAATAGAGCACTGGCCCCGGAGTCAGGAAGACCTGAGTTCAAATC
>NW_027185655.1:53998419-54083606 GCF_028583685.1 Petaurus breviceps papuanus | reverse complement strand
GAGAGAGAGAGAGAGAGAGAGAGAGAGAGAGAGAGAGAGGAAGGAAGGAAGAAAGAAAGAAAGAAAGAAAGAAAGAAAGAAAGAAAGAAAGAAAGAAAGAAAGAAAGAAAGAAAGAAAGAAAGAAAGAAAGAAAGAAAGGAAGGAATGAAGGAAGAAGAAAGAAAAAAGAAAGGAAGGAAGAAAGAAAAAGAAAGGAAGGAAGGAAGAAGAAAAGAAAGAAAGAAAGAAAGAAAGAAAGAAAGAAAGAAAGAAAGAAAGAAAGAAAGAAAGAAAGAAAGAAAGAAAAAAAGAAAGAAAGAAAGAAAGAAAGAAAGAGAAAGAAAGAAGCCCATCTTCACATGAGTCAGGAATTAGCTGTTGTAAATGAAAATGGGGGAAAAAAAGCTTGGTTCAATGAGCAAAATTCTCCAAGGCTGCTTTTTTCCCTTCTCACCAGTGCCAAAGAGTAGAGGCTCTGCTTCAAAGAGAGGACTGAACAGGGAGTGAGCCCATAATAGTGAACTGGGCACTGGCCCAGTGAAATTAAGTAATTTGCCCAAGGTCACAGAGGCAGAGCAGAGATTCAAACTTCGGTCTTGAGACTTTCAAGTTCAGCATTCTTTAACTGCACTATGAGGTACCTTCCATCTTTCAAATCCTGTGGTTTTGATAGTCTGTAAAAGTTTAATGTATCCTTCCTCTGTCACTCACTACCTGTGTAACCTTGAGTAATACATTTATCGGAGCCTCAGTTTCCTTATCTGTAAAATGAAGGCATTGCAGTAGATGACCACTAAGTTTCTTTCCAGTTTTAGGCTTATTATTCTGTGATCTTTTTGTTATAAAGTATATCTCACAAGAGAGCAAAAATACCATCAATTTTTGTTTCAATAAGCTTTAAGATTTACAAAGCACTTTCCTAAAAACAACCTTGAGAGATAGAACAAGGATCCCTAACCTCATCTATTAGAAGAGAAAACGATGTATGAGAGGTGAAGGGACTCTCCCAGCATCATTCAGTTCCTAAATGTCAGAGGTGGTTTCCAAACACAAGCATTTTCTGACTCCAACTATATGACTCTTTACACTATACTGGAAGAAGTGGGTAAACAAAACACAGAACAGATTTTGTTGTTTTTTCAGTTCACTTCCCGGTGGTTTGAGAGCATTCCAGATGTGTGATTTTTTTGCAAACTTCTTCCAAAGAGATTTGTCTCTTATCAAGTTTTGTTCATCCTGAGGGAGTTAAGCGTTGTTATCCCCTGTTACCTGGGACAGAAAGTCTGATTTTTTCACCCAATCAGCTGTGTCCCTGTGTGTGTTTCCATTTTCCCTTCTGTTTTTCTCTCCACTTTCCTGTTGGTTTCAACCAGACATCACTGTCAGTCCCATTATGCTATAGTAAATAACTCAGGACATTATCTTCCCATTGACAATACTGAATAACAAACCAACTGTGTTTTAGTTGGGACTCCTCCAGGTCCCATCTCTTTCCCCAGCCTATCTTCTCCCTCTTCACCATGTGTTTCTTGGTGTTGTTTGCTTTTATTTTTGTTAGATTGTTCTGATATTCCCAACCCATCTTCCTTAATTCTTATCCTATCCCTGTTTCCCTGGATCATAATCTGAAATTATTTTACCATGTCAAGAAATTATTAAAAATACAGATACTTTGAAAAAATTTATCCAGTGCCTACTATGTTCTGGGTAATATACTAAGAGGTGGGAATACAAAGAAAGGCAGAAGAAAATCCTTCCTTGCATTTAAGGAACTGATAATCTAACATGGAGGACAATATGCATACAACCAAGTATGAACAGATTATGTTCTGGATAAATTGGAAATAATGGATAGAGGGCAGACACTGGCATTAAAGGAGATGAATTCTTGTAGAAAGTGGAACTTTAGCTGGGACTTGAAGGAAGCTAGGAAAGCTGGGAGGCCAAGATGAAAAGGGAGAACATTTCAGGCATAGGGAACAGCCATTGAAAATACCTAGAGTCCAGAAGTTTCTTGTTCAGTGTCACTAGATCTAGAATGAGGTGAGGGAGATAGAGTATAGAGTATAAAGAGATGGAAAGGTAGAGGGGGACAGGTTTTGAACATCAAAAGGAGGGTTTTATATTTGACTCTAAAGGTGATAGGGAACCACTGGAGTTTATTGAGTGGGAGGAAGAGATGACATAGATCTGGACTTTAGGAAGATCAGTTTGACAACTGAGTGAAGGGTGGATTGAAGTGAGGGAAGACTTGTGGCAGAAAATCCAATCAGCAGGTTACTGAACCAGTTCAGGTGTGAGGTGATAAGATATTGCATGGGTGGTAGCAATGTCAGAGGAGAAAAGGGAGAGAATTCAAGACAGGTTACAAAGGTAAAATTGAGAGGAATTAGCAGCAGATTGAATGGGGGGGAGGTAAGTGAGAGTGAGAAGTTGAAGGTCATAGCCTGGTTGACTGGGAAGATGATGGTACCCTCAAAAATAACAGAGAAATTAGGAAGAAGGGAGAGTTTGGGCTGGGGGAGAATAATGAATTCTGGTTTAGGACATGTTGAGTTTCAGATATCTACTGGACTTCTGGTTTGAGATGTCTGAAAGACAGAGTTGTGAGATGGAGGGGTCAGCAGAAAGGTCAGGGCTGAATAAATAGACTTGAGACTCATCAGCATAGAGATAATAATTGAATCTATGGGAACTAATGAGATTATCAAGTGAAACAGTAGAGAGGGAGAAGAAAAGAGGGTCTAGGAGAGAGCCCTGTGGCTCATCCAGATATGACCTGGTTGAAGATCTCAAAGGAGACCGGGGAGTGATCAGATAGAAGATCCAGGAGAGAGCATTGTCATGAAAACCTAGAGACAAAAGATTATCAAGGTGAAGAGGGTGGTCAAGGGTGCTAAAGGCTGGAGAGAAGTCAAGAAGGGTGAGGATTCAGAAAAGGGCCATTAAATTTGTCAATTAAGCTACCATTAATAACTTTGGAAAGAGTAGTCTAGTCTGAATGAGGTCAGAAGCCATACTGTTGAGAATTAAGATGAGAGTGAGAGGAAAGGAAATGGAGGCACTTTTTTGTAGACAGCCTCATCAAGGAGTTTGGCCACAAAAAGGAGGAGAGAGCAGGATGGTGGTTGGTGGGGATGGATGGATTCACTGAGGGTTTTTTGAAGATGGGGAGGGGAAGGGAAGAGAAAGGAATGAAGGAAGGAAACAATCATTTTTTAAGCACCTCCTATGTGACTGGCACAACACTAAGTACTTTAAAAATATTATCTCAATTAATGGTGAGAGATCTGGACATATAGGCAGTAAGGAAGTAGTCACTAGACCACAGGCAGAGACTGAAGATAAGTGAGAAAGTAGAAATGAGAGAAAGGGCAGATCTGCTAGAGAAGATAAGATAGAAAGAATACAAATAGACCTGAAGCATGGGAGGAAAAGCTGGCCATTGCTGTCCCATCTAACTTCTTGACAACTCTCTGAAGAATCTTAGAGTTGTCATGTAACTATGGAAAAGGAGAAAATAATTGGATAAACCAACTGAAAAATAATTAATCACATTTATATTCTGGGTGAAGAAGGAATTAATAAAAAAAAAGACACAATAATAACTTACATTTAGAGAGTCTCCAAAGGTTTACCAAGCATTTTAGGTATCTCATCTCATTTGGCACCTGCAATAGGCCCATAAGGTAGGCAGTGCAAGTATAAGCACTTCCATTTCACAAATGTCAGACTCAAGAAGCTCACGTGGTTAAGGGACTTACCCAAGGTTACACAACCAGTAGAGCTGAGATATGAGCCCAGGGCTTCAGGCTCTAAGTTCAATACACTCTCCACCCTAGCACAAGAAGAGACAGAGAAGACTTTGAGAAAATAGAAAGAAAAATAGGATGTCTTTGTTTTATTTTTTTCCAAAGCCTAAACAGAAGGGAACCTTAGATGAAGAGCCCAATAGTGTCAGCCCCCATTCCATATGAGAACAATGTGAAGAAGAAAAGAAAAGGTGGTTACATTTTATTTAAGGTTAAAGTGAATTTATTGGCTAAATAAATTGCCAGTACAGGATGGATGAAAGAATTCTTAACCAATCTGTCTTTAAATATATATATTTTTCATAATAACGACAACTATAGTTCAATAAATATATAATAATCATAAGTTAACCAATCACTAATTATAGAAAGAATGTTTCATAATGATTATTATAGCTCACATTTAGATGACACTTTACAGTTTTCTGTGTTACAACAAGTCTAGCACATCACTTGATACAGAACAACTTATTCATTATAATTATTAACAACAAAAATAGATCATGTTTAAATGACAATTTATGGTTTAAAAAGTGCTATGGTCCCATTGATCTTTCCAACAACATTGCAAGCAGGGTAGTTCAGACCATTAGTTGGGGGCATAGGTAGGCAGGGCAGATTTGTGATTTTATCAGCATGGGGAATTCTTCATGGGAAACTCTTTCTGCCGATGAAGATCAGCATATGTTTTGCAAGTCTCAGAGAGTTGCCTGGGACAGTGAGAGGCTAAGATTACAGTTGTACAGTGCCCATGAGTCTGAGGCTGGACTTCAGCTAAGGTGTTCTGGACTCCAAGATGAGGTATCTATCCACTATCCCATCCTGCATTAGATCTCCATTTCACAGATGAGGAAACTGAGTCTCGGTGAACTTTTGACCAAGCTTACACAGAGAGTCACTGGTAGAACTGAATGAAGAACTATATTTCTTGATTCTAGGTAAAAGATCAGATTCCATTTTTCATCTGACTGAAAAATACATCATTTGGAGAAAAGACTTTCAAGTTTTTACCTTAGAGGCTAAAACAAAGGCAAGTTGGCTTTTTCCTTTCTCTAGAGTCAGCTGGGCAGAGTACTCAAGCTTGTAGAGTTTGTAGTCTGTCCTATATTCTGCTCAAGTGAAAGGAGAGGAATAATAGCAGAATTCTTACTAGAAAGCCAACTCCACCCTCTCATTCTTCTCTACTAATGGCAAGAGTCTTATGCAAATACTCCAGGCTTGAGAACTAGGTTACTTAAGTACAACTATTGACAGACATGAAGGAAATAGAGGATGAAGTTTATGCTGTGGAATTTTTTTCCCCCTCTGGAATTTTATTTACTCTTCTGATCAAACAATATCCTTGAAATTCTTCTGAGTTATCTGCCTGGACTAAATGACGTTTCCTTCTAGGTTGCTGGCATATTGATCATTACACAATCATCACCATCATCATCACCATCACCATCATCCATTTCATACTTTAAGGGTTACTAAGAGCCTTCTTCACAACAACCTTAAGTGACAACATCCACATACATTTGTTAAGCCTTTACTGTTTTTTTATACAAAGATTTTTTAAGTCCTTACACTTAATGAGTTTATATTCTATTAGTAAGTATTATAAGTAACATCATTCACATTTTGCACATGTGGAAACTGAGGGTCAGAAAGGCTAATGTACTTACCCATGGTGGTGTGGTTGAGTTGGAGATAAGCCCAACCTCTCATGGGGAAGGTGTCTGTGACCCACCTTCCCCCATTAACCACAAGCCCATGGGGCAATGCTATAACCCTTCCAGGGACCAGTTTCTACTTTGGAGACCACTAGATTAGGTTACTTTTACTATCCTTTCTAGATCTAACATTTTCTGTGAGGTCCTGTGGGACCCCATACTCATTAACTTGATGTATGCCTTAAAACTGAGATTATTAGAGGACAATTTTTTTGGTAACTTTTTTTTTTTTTTTAAGCAATAGGCGTTAAGTAACTTGCTCAAGGTTACACGGCCAGGTGTTTCTGGGTGGGTGCTAAGTGTCTGAGCCTGGGATTAGATCTCCAGGTCTTCTCAACACTGGAGCCGGTGCTCTTACTCTCTGTGCTACCTGGCCGCCCCGTTGGTAACATTTTTTATAACAATTCATATTAAGTTAGAATTCGTAGGTAGCTAATTGTATGGGGGACAAAGTTTCATGAAACACTCACAGTCCTTTGCCCATGGTCGAACAAAAGCCACCGAAAACAATGAAACTAAATTGAGTGAAAATTGGAGTATTTCTCTTCCCTCTTGATTGGGTGAGGAAAATAAAGTGTAACTACCATAAGGTATGCATGGGGATGAGTGAGGTTAGTACCTGGGAGAAACTGAAGGTGGAGGGAGGGAAACAGGGAAGAAAGGACCTGCAGAGGACAGTAATTACAACCAAGGAAGAAGAGGACATCCTGAAAAGTTTTGCTATTATCTCAAACAATGGAGAGGGCAGAAGGATGACATGTTTTCATCTTGCCTATTAAAATGATGGGCTGAATAACAGTGTCATCATGAGGAATTATCTGAGAGAAAGGAAAGGAAAGGAGAGGAAAAAGGAAAGGAAAGAAGGGGATGGAGGGAGACAGAAAGAGGGATTAGGGGCTGGGAATAACCCTCCTACCTTGGATTTTTAGTGGCTCTGGTGTTATATATATTTCTGGTAAGAGGAGCTGTTTATTCAACTCTCTTTTGTTGACCTTTTAATAAAAATTCCTTCTTTAATATTGTGAAACATGAGTTTTCCAGAAGGTAGTTGGCAAAGTACAGTGAAGTGGGGTTGGGAGAAGAGGGAGAAGGGGTAAGAAAATCCATGCCTAAGAGGCATTATGATTCAGCAGGAAGTGCTGAAGATGGTGTCATTAGACCTGAGTTTGAATCCTGACTTTGTCACTTACTCCCACTTACATTCACTTCCCACTGGGGAGTTTTAATTTCTCTGGCCCTCAGTTTCTTCAAAATGAGGGAGTTGAGGAGCCTTCAGCTCAAGATCTATGAATTTTCCAAGGTTTTATGGATTGGGACTACAGTCCAAGAAGAGGCAGAGAATTGCCCAAAATGTATCCAGCTTCTTTGTGTGCCAAAACAGTTCCTGACACAAGGGTTGTATACAGGAGAGTCTTCAAAGTTCTCATCTTAAAATTTAAAACTTTAAGAATGTGGCAGGACAGGTTTTATTCAGTCCAGATCACTGGTTCAGGTCAGTAGCTGCTCCAAAATGTGCCCCTCTAATGCCTACAGGTTGTTTTTTTTTTTTTTTACAGGACTGCTATAGACCTGCTTTAATGAATAGTAGATGCTGCTTAAAGCTCTTAGACTGAATTCCTGGAATAATATTGGTTGTGGGATAGATGAAGCATCTTCCTTTTCCAGTTTATTTTGACAGTCTTCACTGGGAGGCTGTAGGTACTTCTCTTTGGCTAGGAAAGCTAAACTAACCTTCATTATTCACCTTTATTGACTTTAGTTACATACATCTAGGAAGATAAGATGGGCTGGCAGGGGCATGAGCTTTGCATTGTTGATTGCTGAACAGCAGGGGGAGCTCATGAGGTTGTTTTGGACAGTGCAGAGAGAGAGAGAGAGAGAGAGAAGGTGAATAGGGGGAAGGAGAAGAGAGAGAAGAGAGAAGGAAGAAGAGGAGAGGAGAGAAGAAAGAAGAAAGGGAGAGTAGGAAGGAGGAAGAGAGAGAGTCAATCAGTCCACTTGGCCAGTCAAAAGCTTGTGAAGTGACTTTTAATGAACAGTCAGGTGGGCCTGAAAATTTACAAAGTGATATTAGCATTCACTCAAGGCCCCAAACTAAGAGTGCTCTGTTAAATGCTTAAGAAGCCAATTTCCCCATGTCACACTTTTCAGTTTAATATACATGTTTAATATACAATGTTGGAGAAATACATGTATGTATATATATATACACATACATGTATTTCTCCAACATTTTCTTGAGCCTAGACAATCAACAAAACAACAAATCAATCTCTAATTTGTAGGATTTGCTGATTTTTGAGCCATAGATGCTCATACTGAAAATTTTATAATCTCTGAGAGCCCTAACTAGAATAATAGCTAACATTTAAATGATGCTTACTTATATGCCAGACACAGGGCTAAGCACTTTACAACTATGTCATTTGATGTTCACAATAAGCAGGGGTGGTAGGTGCTATTATTATGCCCATTTTACAGATATGGAAACTGAGGCAAACAGGAGTTAAGTGATTTGTTCAGGATTACCCAGCTAACTTTACCTAGGAAGCCTATAAGTCTCACTTCAAATTACCCAACCTAGTTATGGATAATCTAATACAGGCCCAGAATTCTAGCCATTTTTCTTGTTGTCTGTGAAGAAATCACTGTGGGATAGTGTTTAAAAATTTGTGTTCAGAAGAATAGAAAGTTATTAGAAGGGTTTTAGAGGTCATGTAGAGCTATTTTCCCATTTTTCAGGTGAAAAGCTGAGTAAGGTTTTGTTGCTTGCTCAAGGGCACACAGGTGCCTTGGCGAATGGTAAAGCCAGAATTCAAACTGGTGTTCTGACCCCAAATGCAACACTCTTCTTGACAATCTGAGGATGCTGGGCCCATGAGTAGCCCTTACCCTTCCAGTTCAGATAAAACAGGGAGCCAAAGCCTTTTAAAAAATAGAGGCACTAAGAATTCCAAGAACTGTTAATGAAGAGGGAGAACATTCCCAGTGTAGGGGAAAGCCTGTGCAAAAGTACAAAGGTAGGAGACAGAATATTTTTGGATATCAGAAAGTAGTTCACTATGTCTGGAAAAAAGCTTGTAGAAAATAGAATAATACACTTCAACAAAGAAAACAAGTTTTTTTTTTAAAAAGAAATGCCTAAAATTTGGCATATAAAAATTTCAGACCCAAATTCTTTCTTCATTTATTTCAATTGAATTCAATTATTAATTTGAAACCTAGGAAGGTAGGTTAGAGAGAGATGAAGGGTTTCAAATGTTAAACAGAGGAATTTGTATTTTATCGTAGAATGAAACAGGAAGCCACTGAAGCTTTTTGAACAAGAGAGTGACTTTGTTAGAACTCTAGGGTCTCAACCAAGTACTTGTCCAAGTTCTTGATCAGATTGATAAGTTGTTTTTTTTTTTCCCCCAGGAGGAAAATTGTATCTTCCCACTAGTATTCCTATAATCTACTTCCATAGAGGAGAGGGATCATCTTTTATTTTTTATTTGCTTTTTGGAGGGGGGAAGGTAGGGCAATTGGGGTTAAGTGACTTGCCCAAGGTCACATGGCTAGTTTTTGTGTTAAATGTCTGGAGCCGAATTTGAACTCAGGTCCTCCTGACTCCAGGGCCAGTGTTCTATTCACTGAGCCACCTACCCTCCCGGAGGAGGGGGATCATTTTTTAGAATACAAGTCTCCTTCCAGCACGTTCACATTAAAATGTGAACTCTCAATCCCTCTTTAACCATAACACAGAATATTGGCTCCTCAGAATTCAATAAAGAATTCATTGATTGTCATCTAGTATTTTCTAAGAACTTCACTGAGACTTTTGGAGTTTGAGAGAGGCAGCCTGATAAAATGTTAAACTATCCAATCAGTCTTTTGGGTTTTCTAAGCTGTTTTATGAAACCTGCTTTCTCACTAAACCTGAGGAGCTTCATCAGGGGCTGCCTATGTGGACAAAGATGTCTCTGGATTGGCAGACAGAAGGCTGTGTGTGTTCATAAGGGACAGCTGGTGTCAGAGCTTCTTCAAGGAGAGATAGAGAGATAAGGCTCCAGAGTCTCATTGACAATATGAAAGAACATTTACTTTGCAAGATTTTAATTGTAAACATTGTTTTTTATCTGATAGAATGTCAACCTTTTGAGAACAAGGAATATTGATTGTATCCCTAGCACCTAGGACAGCACCTGGCACATGACAGATATTTAATAAATACTTGCTAAATTGGTCAACTGATGGTACCAGATACCTTTTACAAAAGGCTCCACAGAGTAAATTCCTCCTGAACTCAGTGCTAGAAAAAGTTCATCTTTTTAGATCAACATATAAACATTCTTATATTTGATGAGAATTATTTAAATGCATGTCTCTCTTTTCACCTTTCCTAAAAGGAAACTCAGAGCTAACATTCAGGGCTTAATTGTGGTAACTAATTTATCCCAGGTGCCGGCTATACTGTTCCTTTCAGTTCTTTCCCCTTTCATTTTAAATTATCTAATTTAATATGAATTTTAACCTTAGAAACTACCTCAGATTCCTTTTGGAATTAGACAGGATTATATACCCATTCACAAGATTAGAGAAGAGCTAGGCAAAATTCTGCAATTTTATTTGCTAAGTAGAGTTTACTTTTTCAAGCTTAATAAATGTGACAAACACATAAGAAGAATGCGTGACTAGGTTTCTGACTATGTGTCCTTTATTTTTCCTGTTCTTACTGTAATAAAATATTCAAAGTTTAGGAATGAGGTATACCTTTGCAACACTGTGACATAGTAGGAAGAGTGTTAATAGGAGTTAGAGGACTTGGGTTCAAATCCCAGCTTTTCCACCTGTGTCTCCTTGAGTAAATTACTTAACCTCACTGAACCTCAGTTTAATCATCTGTAAAATGAAGAGTTTATTTGATCTCTGAGTTTCCTTCCACCTCTAAATTTATGACCATAAAATTAGAGACTTTGAGAATTAATCCATTACAATGAATAATACAAAAGTCATTTTTTTTTAACTTTGAAGGGCCCATGATTTACTTGGCTTTGTTGGTGAATATCAAGATTAATTAATTAATCTGGGGTCCATGTGGGCACTACTAGGAAGAAAGGTACTGTACCATGTAACCATGTGTAAGGGTTATAGGATTTAAAGATCTTCCATTCCCCATTGGACTTGCTGACGTAGCAGGAAGGGGTAGGGCAAGAGGAAGCAGAAGCCAAGCTAGAGTTCCTGCAGTGACTAGCAGTGGCGGCGGCAGCAGCAGTAGCAAAGGCAGTGGCAGTGGTAGCGGTAGTGCCAAGGTGGAGGTGGAGGACAAACCCCTTTTTGAGCCAGCCAGAATTTCTGCTAAGGACTCCTGCTGAGTACTGCCAGGGGCCGGAGCTGCTAGGAGCACGCTTCCTGGACGCTGAGTAGTTACTGTGAGTGGGGAGAGGAAGACCTTTGCCTGAGGTAGTCTGTTCTGTTTTAAAGGCTTGAGAATGTGGGTGCTTTCTACTTTATCTACCTGTGCCAATTTCATAACTACTCTGGGGCTTTGACTTTCTGGTTTTGGGACTCAGTCATTTGGTATTTTAATAAATGCTCTAGCTTTACCCCCCACATAGAAAGCCTGATATATTTTGTGATTAATAACCACATCAGCATATTTATAATTGCCGTAGGCATTGTGAATATTGCATTGCTGATACACCATGCTTCATGGTTAGTGGAAATGGGGCCAAGAATAATTTCATCGTGGATTAAAATAGAGTAGATAGTCTCTGCTGGAACAGAGTTGACTATACTTATACTTAGAAAGGTGATATTGAGTTAAATGAAACATCTAATGCTGGTTTGTGCTTTCTCCACAAGTTCATCTGTATCATAGCTGAATTTCTGAAGACTTAAGAATCTTCTGAGACTTTTTTTTTCTGAGGAGAATGAATGAATGAAAAAGCACATATTAAGCTCTTACTATTAGCACTGTGCTAAGCTACGGGAAATCTAAATGCAAAATTGAGACAGTCTCTACCCTCAAGAAACTCAAATTTGTAACAAGGGGACTAGACAAGAAGAAGCAGTCTTTGGAGGATGCTAGGATTTTTCCTTCCTTGACCATTGTACTGGACATGTATAGTAATCCCTATCTGGTTCTAATCTAACCTGTGGAATCCTACTTCTGACCATGAGTGACTGGGTTCTATGTGGTGATGAGGAGTCTTCTGGTTGGCAGAGGAGCCAGACAATTGATGACTCAGGGAGGGACTGAGATAGAACAGAGTTCTCCATTGGCCAAAACACCCTGCCCTGTAAGAAAGATAGAGATCTAGGAGCAAGGGAGTGACTCACCCACAGCCTGTGCCTCTCTCCAAAGTTAACTTGGTGAGGACTTTGAGAAGGTTAGAAAGTTCCCAAACCAAGAATCAATGGATGTGCCTCAGTCCTATGTATTCCCTGTATGAGCCCTACATGTATGCCTTTGCAATTTTATATTTAAAAGCATTAAATTTGAAGGTATACCTTTAAAATTTTAGCACTAGAGGTCTTTTATGTGTAAAAGGGGGAAATGTGTCCCTAGTTTGAGGGATATTTAATAATTTCTATCCTTGCTATCCTTTCTCAGTAAATATCCTTTTTGTAAAAGCTATCTGATGTCAATTAGTTGATACTAATATTGATACCAGATGAGGACTCATGAGTAATAGCACCAGAAACCCCCAGCCTTTCTGTATTACCCCTAGAACTGTAAAGAATACAGAAATCAGGGCGGCCAGGTGGCTCAGCGAGTAAGAGCACCGGCTCCAGTGTTGAGAAGACCTGGAGATCGAATCCCGGGCTCAGACACTTAGCACCCACCCAGAAACACCTGGCCATGTAGCCTTGAGCAAGTTACTTAACCCCAATTGCTTAGGGGCAGCCAGGTGGCTCATCGAGTAAGAGCACCAGCTCCAGTGTCGGGATGACCTGGATCAAATCCGGGCTCAGATACTCAGCACCACCAGTGTAAGCTGGGAGAGTTATCCCAGAAGTGTACTTTCGATGGAAAGTAAGCTTGGGGTAAGAAGGTATGCAAGGTGGTTGGGAGGAGTAAATGGTCAGTTTCAAAGAGTAGGGAGTAAAATGAAGCTTGGTGGATGGAGCTTCCCTGGAGAAAAATACACATAAAACACTTATAAGGAGTTCCCTTAATGTCCCTTCTTTACCCATCAGTTACTTGAATCCCTGTCAATGCCTAGGGTTCAGATCACCTTGAAAATAGCAGTGGATTCTTAAGTGACATTTCTACTTATTCATATAATGCAGGTATTGAGATGTCCAAGTAAAGATTTCTGGAAATTTTTTTTCCTTTTTCTTGTAGTTTTGTGAGATTATATTATGTCTTATATAGAGCTGTGTATAATATTCATTGATGTATTTTTCATTTCATTTGATTGCTCCTTTTTATTTATATTTTTAAGATTTGTATTTTCAGGGCAGCTAGGTGGAGCAGTAAATAGAGCACCAGCCCTGGAGTCAGGAGGACCTGAGTTCCAATCCAACCTCAGACACTTAACACTTATTAGCCATGTGACCTTGGGTAAATCACTTAACCCCAATTGTCCTGCCTTGCCCCCTGCAAAAAACAAAAAGATTTGTGTTTTCCCTCTTCTTTTAAAATTGTTTGGCAGTTTCACTGGTCTTAAAAAACTAACTTTTGTTTTATTTATTCAAGCATTCTTTCATTTTCTATTTCTTTCTATTCTCTACTATCTCATCTCTTTTCTTTGGACTATTATTTTGTTCCTAGAAGGCACAAGGAGGGAGATTAAGGCATATAGCATAGCAGAAGGAGCCTTGAGACTTAGACTTTGAAGACCTTGGTTCCAATCTCTGCTACTCACTAGCTATCTAACTTTGGGCAAATGACTGGGGGGTGGGGGGGAGAGGATGTGGTAGTTTCCTCATCTTGAAGATAAGAATATTCAATCAGAGCATCTCAACAGCTTCTGTAAGGACTTCAGTAGCCTCTCTGCCCTCACTGACGCAACTCAATCCCCTGCACTAATGATGGAAAGCCCTTTTTTCCTACCAGCTGGGAGTCTGAATATTAACTAACCACCAATCCCAATCAGCACCAGTCTCCAAATCCAAGCTCCTCACTCCCTCACCCCAGTGTCTGCTCCCTCTTGACCCAGATAAGAACCCTATTAATTAGCACCAGATTTTACCAGTTCCCCCTTCTACTGCACCCAAGCTGACCTGAACAGTCTCCATAATCCCTGACTGCTCCTTCTTATGATGAGGATTTCCCCTCAATGAAGCCAGTTTGCTTCTAATTGGTCTGAGGTCTGGCTTTCTGTTTATACTGTACCTTGGGATTCCCAACCTTACTCCATCTGTATTTCAATACTTTCTAACTTCAAAGAGCATGATTGTTAAGTCTCACAGTACAGGATTAATTCATTTCTTCTTAATATAAACATTCAATACTATAAAATGTGCTTTTTAGAACTGCTTTGATTGTATTCCACAGACTTTTTCTCAATGTGACATTTGTATTTCGATTGTCTTTTACATACATAGCCTGATATCTTAATTATTTCTTACTTAACCCAATTATTATCAAATTATTTTAGCTTTAATTTTTTTTTCTTTGCTTTTTGGAGGGCACTTGGGTTTAAGTGAGTTGCCTAAATTCAGGCTAGTTGTGTGTGTGTGTGTGTGTGTGTGTGTGTGTGTGTGTGTGTGAAGTGTCTGAGGCTGGATTTGAATTCAGGTCCTCCTGACTTCAGGGCAGATGCTCTATTCACTGCACCACCTAGCCGCCCCCAAATTATTTTAGTTTTGTTTAATGTTCTTTTATTCCTTTTACTTCAAATTTTATTACATTGTGCTTTGAAAAATAATAGCATATATGACTTCTGCCTTTTAAAATTTATCCAGCACTGTTGTCGCCAACATTTCTCTAACCTTGTGTTTTTTTTACTACATTTTTTTCATACTTTAATAGTAGCATGATGAAATGCCCTATTTTATCCATTTCTTCCTATTTTCTGTTTTACCTTTCTTTTGTGAATTTAGCTATCAAATTATCAGTGGTAAATTTTAAAATATTTATTATGAAGTTTTTTTTATCATTTATAATGACAATAGTTATATATTTTATGCTTTTTAATTTTAATTCATTTTATCCAATATAATTGCATTCATTCCTGTTTTTTTAGCTTATTTTTTCATGTTATCATGGGATAATAGATTTAGACCTGAGATGGATATTAGAGGTTTTAGATGAATGTTAATTTAAATTTACACACACACATCTATCTGTCTGTCTGTCTATCTATCTATCTATCTATCTATCTATCTGTTTGCATTAAATATGTCTCCTGTGAGTAATATGTGATGAGCTTTATTTCTTCATTCATTTGGTAAGGTGTTTTTTTTTTTCATTTAAAGGGGGAATTCAGACTATTCAAAATTACTGTTGTAAATTTTAAGTTTAGTTTGTCTTAGGATATTGTCTTATTGTTTTTGATGTTGTCTGGAGGAATTTAAATAAATTTTTATTTTCTATAGCTATTTATGTTGTTAAAACTAATTTATGAACCAACTTAAATTTGCCTTTTAAATTAGAATAAAGAGAATCTTATGATTCTCTGAAGTTTGACCCTTTTTGTTGTAAATAGCCAATTTTCTATCAGAATCACTAGTTTCTTTTTCTTCTTTTTTGGTCATTACTTCTTATAAATTTTAAGGACCTTTCTATTAAGAAATATAGCTGCATTTCTCTGTTCCCTTTTGTACTAAGATTAAGTTTAAACTCAAATGCTACTTCCATTGTTTCTATGATACATTATTATAATTAAAATCTTAATTATAACTAGTAACAGGATTTTGTGATTGTTTTTTGTCCATTCTGGATATTATTATTTTGTCAGAAATTTATTTCGTCAATTTGGAATTCTTTCTCTGTTATTCTTTGGGACCTTCTCTTGCAAATTTTTGTTGATAAATTCTTTGAAGTCTCATTGGACCTTGAAAAGTTATATTTTACTTTCAAATAATATGGTCATTTTGGTATCACATACAATTTTGAAATCTATATACTTTTAAGACTTTGGTGTACTTTTGTTCAAATTTGTATCTCTTCCTTTACAAAAAAGTTTAATGGTGTTTTAAATGGCACTTTAATAAGTTTATTTTCATCTTTCTCAATATTTAAGATAATTTTTCTTGGCCTTTATTGATGAGTTACAGGCTCTGGGACCCCCCTTGAATCTTCCCACATGAGGCATTTGCCTGAGGCCATAAGCCTTTCACTATAGCTGGGCCCAAATCTCTGTTACTAGCCTAGCCCTCCATTGTCCAGCTACCTCCTACCCTTGATCCTCCCAAAATATCTATGCCCAACACTGTTACCCTTAAACTAGCCTAGCCCTCCATTGTCTATCACCTTCAGGTAGTCTCCAGCTATTTTCCACCCTAAATCTCTCATTACTGGAGTCTGACCTCATTTGACTCCTGAAGACCCTCCCCAAGCCCCTTCCCTAGACCACCTCTAGATTTGTCCCACAACCTTTCTCTATATTATACTCATCTTGCCTCCATGAAGGATCCAGAGAATTATCTAGCACAGACTCACTCAGTGTCAGATTATTCTGGCCCTCTTGTCCAATACAAGCATCACAGATACCTAGGTTCCTTAAGAGTCTACCCATTATGGCGAACCTTTAATAAACTTTGCTTTACTTTGGCTGAGAGAAGACTTGAATTGAATTCATTAGGCAGGACTGGTGTGTTGGTATTTGGGGGTCTTGAGCACCCCTAAACCTTAAACCTCAGCATTTTATGGTTCCCTAACCTCAACATTTATAATTCTGAAATCAATCAACCAAGTTCCTTGGACATTTGTCATGAGGATTTATCCATCAATTGGTCCTGAAAATGCCCTCAATTTGTTGAATATTGCCTCTCCTTGCTGTAATGCGAATGTAAATTTTAAAGATCTTCCCTGCCCCTAGGCTAAAGTGCACCAGAAGCCTGGGGAGGGAGGCTTGTTTTTCAGTAGATACTTTTTGATTGGCCAGTGGGTCAATAAGGTTGTTACATTCTCTGAGCCAGGAGAAGGCTATATAAGCCCTGATGTGTAGCTTTGTTTTGGGACTCACTTTGAGAAGTGTTCTGTGATTTGATCTGAATTCTGAGAAGCCGTTGTTGAGAGTCCCCCGGCTTTGAAAAACCCAGAATGTGGAAACCCAGATGTTGACTGGGTATGGATGTAATGGTTGGACAGTTTGGAAATCTGTCTACTTGATGTTTCTGTCTTGATAATTCTGCCTGTATGCTTTGAGGTTCGGGGTGCTGACCTTTTCAAGGTAAACGATATATGTCTGACTGATTAAAGTAAGCTTGTTAACCCATTTTGAGTTGCTTTCCTTTAACAAAGCAGATCCAAGAACCTGTGGTAGATGCAAACCCTGAGGACGCTTGGGGTGCTTGCTGCTACACTTGCCCACCTTTGAAACTTTTCTCTAATTAGGTCCTAAGACATGGTGTCCCTTTCCCCCTCTTTTTAGTATTTTCTAGAATTCCAGTTAGCTTAAAGTTCTACTTTCTTGCTCTACCTTCCAAATTTGTTACTTCTTCTTGCATATCCATTAGTTCTTGTTTTCTTCCAGTACTGGGGCATTCTTCGATTCCATCTTCATTATCTATTGGTCTTTGTTCCACTTCATTTATTCTACTATTTGCTGTTTTAATGGATGATTTTGCCCTATCTTACTTTTCACTTTCATTAATTATACCTTATCTCACAGGATCTCAAAGTTCTAAAGAAGCTCAGAAGCTTCCTAATCCAAACCACACCTAAACAAGACTCCTTTCTATAACTTATCTAGTAAGTGACACCCAGACCTTTGCTTGAAGACCTAGAATGAAGGGGAGCTTTTGTATTTCAATCCATTAGTCATCTTACAAGTATTTATTATGCATTCACTATGTGCCTGGTATTGTACCTGTGAGAGACAGCAAAGGGTTAAGTTTCCACAGGCCCTGGGATTCGGTAATGAAATTTAAAGGAAACAGCAATAGCCTTCTTCTCATTGATTGAGCCTCCCCAGATATGGTGTGTAGATATGCACAAGGAAGGGACTGAAGGACTTTTTCTTCCAATTGGGTAGAAGAGTCAAATGAATAATTATGATAATAAAGGATTGAGATTGTTTTGCACTGATTAGTTTGAGATTGTAAGCCCATATCACTGACCAATGGTGAGACTGGACAGGGTTTCCGCAATTTGCATTCCCTGGCTGACACCCCTTGAGTGAACAGAGCTGTGCCCTTTCTCATGAGAAAGAATAAAAACCTTTTCTACTTTCTGCCTCAGATTCCAATTTTGAAGACCTGGCAGTGGTTTCTATCCCACACATATTGGATGAAGTACAAGTACAAAGAATGACATAATCCCTAAGTTTGGAAGAAGAGAATGCTTAGGAATAAAAATAATTAGCTCAGTTTTGACATTAGATTTAAGATGTCTCCAGGACATCCAATTTCAAAAGTTAAATAAGCAATGAATGATTCAGGACTGAAGCTCAGGAGAGAACCTGGGCCTGAATATAGACACTAATTCTTGATGTTATGGCTTTGTTTCCCCTTCTTTCTGACAGTCTTCCTTTAATTCTTTTAATATTTTTATCATTTAATTCATTTTGTCCTTTGAATTGTCTTAGCATATTTTCACTGCATAATCATTGCAGATTTTATGCCAAATTTTTTTGCAAAAAAGTGGAGTGTAACCATTTGTGAAACTTTTTTTTAAAAAAATTGTGCCAGTATTACTTAAAAATCATTTATTACTAAACTGTCTTTGGAGCAAGATTAGGATGAATGGAATACTTGTGAATATGCATTAAAATTGAATATTGACAATTCATTCACTGAGAATTCTAGGTTCACACCTCGCAATACACGACAGATAAATGCATATCTATGTGCCACTGGTGAATACATTGCTTCTCTGTTTACCTTTTAGGTGGCATGAGGAACAGAATTATACCATGTGATGATTATGCAATGAAAGATTATAAACCAATTTGGGGACCGAAAAAAACTGGGCGCAATGATCATGCGATGAAATGCAATATTCACATCCAGTGATGTTTCAACTTCCATTGCTGAAATAATTTTATCTTTGTATATATTATATGTGTGTGCATATATATATATACATACATATTTACATATACATACATGCAGATAAATGTGTATATATGTCTATATATGACATAAAACTTACTCTATTGCATTTCTTTTAAAACATTACTCATTATGCTTGTTCAGTAATAACAGGAGCAAAGGCACGGATCTGGCAAAGTTGTCCTGAGTGGAAGCTGTGACTGCATGGGGCTGGGGGGTCTGGGGGAAGGCTGTGGAGAAGGAGAGGGGAGGGCTAAGGGCAGCAGCTGTGGCTCTTTTCACCCTACAGACAGGGTTTGGGAATTGCAGCTGTAGGGGATTCAGGAATTAGTGTGGGATTAGAGAACAATGACCTCCTCACTGAAGGTGATGCTGGGGGTGGGGTGGGGGGCGTGGAAGGAGGTTGAAAGTGTGGGGAAGCCTGGTCTAGAGACCTAAGCTATGGACTTGGGATGGCAGGAGACCTGAGATACAGAAGTAGATAGTTTGCCTAGTGGCTGCTATGAGCTTGAGCCATGGATATGGAGGTCAGAGCTATAAAGGTGGGTTACCTTGGCTGGGCAGAGGCTGCCATATGTATTTATGGAGACAGACCATCAGTCTGGTAGCTACAGATGTAGACAACTGGCTTCTTAACTGCTAAAGGGGAAAATTATGGGAATAAGAAGCTAAGGAAGAGAAACTGACGAACATCTGTTGGAGGCTAGGGGTGGGGAAGAGGAAGTAAGCAGCCCAGCTGTTGTGGGAAATAAGAGAGTGACCTTTCTATAATAGAAATAGTAGTAACTGCCTTAATGGGGACCCAAATGGCTAGTTCCAGGTGGGCAACTGTCCTTCCTTCCTTCCTTCCTTCCTTCCTTCCTTCCTTCCTTCCTTCCTTCCTTCCTTCCTTCCTTCCTTCCTTCCTCTCTCTGTCCACATGGGAAATTATGCTCTTACAAGTGTGCTCTGTCCAAAGGAATACAAATTTTGATTGCTGAAACCTCACAAGATATCTTAGGGTTTAAGGGCTAGATTTTTCTTTCCTCTTCCCTACTTATTTAGTCTATTGTAAAAAACAAAACAAAACAAAACCTGGAACAACTAACTTTTTTGTTCCATGTAGTTTCATTTCTGATTTCTTGAAATAGAGCTCTGGAAAACCAGGCTTTGATAAAGCTCATTAGGATTCAAATGGAGCTATACTTGACCATGCTTTAAACCCAAATCACTCTGTCTCTCACTGATTGGCCAATAATAGATACCAACCTAAGCCTCATTTGATCATTGTTTGGGTTTTGATGACTCAAGAGTGATGACTCAGAAACCCTGAGGGTCTTCCCCTCCCATTTTTTTTTTTTTTGAGTAGGAAAATTAGGCCATCTTTTGCCTTTTCTCACCTAGCCTTAATCACTGAATGGGTGTTACCTCAAACAGAGACCTCAGAAAGACTTTAGCTTAAAAAGGTCAAGGTCTCCCACTGCATCTCCAGTCATCCTGACCTATGTTGTGCCTCTGGACTCAGACGATCCTAGAGGAGAGACTTTGCACAGCTTACCTCACTTAAATCCATTATAATTGCATGTCATGACATCCTCCTCCTGGTGTCATGGTTCTCTTTGAGAATGAAGAACAAACCACTACCATCTTTTCCTCCTTCCCTCCTTTCTTCCTAATAATTGGAACCGACCAAAATGGGTTGGGTGTGAGATAATGGATTATCTGTCACTTTAGGATAAATTACTCCAATAAAATAGCACATTAGAACTGACAAGGACTTTAGTTCATTCTCAGTTTTATAGAAGGACAACAGGGAAGTCTAGAGAAGGGAGAAGACTTGCCCAAGGTCATGGTCTCCCTGGTGTTTTCCTTTTTTTCTCCTGTACTGTCCCTCCCGACTAATTCATCTCCATGAGCATTTCCCTGAGGACACAGTTTATTCTCCCTAGTCATTCAAATGAGAAATGACAATGAAAGAGGAAAATACCCTAGTACTATATATAAAAAAATGCCAATGACACCCTGATGCCAAATTAATTGAGGTTGGGTGGATAGAGGGTTCACAGGGTCATGGGTTCATTGAGCTGGAAGGGATTTTAGAAGTCGGGTCCGACTCCCCCAATATTTTTTTATTCAGTTGTTTCAGTCATGTCCAATTCTTGACCCCATTTGGGGTTTTCTTGGCAGAGACACTGGAGAGGTTTTCCATTTCCTTCTCCAGCTCATTGTACAGATGAGGAAACTGAGGCAAGTTAAATGACTTGCCCAGGGCCACACAGATAGTGTCTAAGGTCATATTTGAACTTGGGAAGAGGAGTCTTCATGACTTCAGAACGGTCACTCCATCCACTTCAGCACCTAGCCTCTGCCTTAGTTTACATCTGAGGATAATGAGACAGGAGGTCAAATGATTTTCTCAAAGTCACAAAGGTTTAGGCAGCAAAGCCATTACTTAAATACAGGACATTTGGATCCCAATATCTCACTTGTAGGATTAATCATTTCATTGACTCTTATGTTAGTTGTGGGAGTTTATTTTTCAGTTAGACATTTACAAGTATACTACAAAAACTCTTCTCACTGAAGAGCCAAGCTGATTGTTTATGACTTACACTTGTTACATAAGAGCTGAAATAAAAATGATGACATATTATTGATGCATTGTGTATTTTATCATGAAAACTCCTTGAGGGCAGGAACAAGCTCATGTCCATATTTGTAGGCTCAGCACCTAACACTGTACCCGGTACACAGTAGGTACATAATAAGTGTGTAATAAACAATACCCTCTTGCATGACCATGTTGAGGTCACAGAACACTTCCAACAGGTCAGAGCTAGAAGGAACCTCAGAAGTCTAACCTTATTTTACAAATAAGGCAACTGAAATCCCCAAAGGTTAAATGATTTTCTCAAGTCCACCCAGATAATAAATGACAAAGCTGGAATTTGAACCTAGATCTTTTGACTACAATGGCAGCTAGGTGGTACAGTGGATAGAGAGCACTGGGGCCTGGAGTTAGGAAGACTTATCTTAATGAATTCAAATCTGGCCTCAGGTACTGTAGCAGCAAGCACCCCAGTGTCCCCAGGGTGCCTGCTCACACAATACAGGTTCTTGGATCTGCTTTGTTAAAGGAAAGCAACTCAAAATGGGTTAACAAGCTTACTTTAATCAGTCAGACATATATCGTTTACCTTGTTCAGGGGAAAAGGTCAGCACCCTGAACCTCAAAGTATACAGGCATAATTATCAAGACAGAAACATCAAGTAGACAGATTTCCAAACTGTCCAACCATTACATCCATACCCAGTCAACATCTGGGTTTCCACATTCTGGGTTTTTCAAAGCCGGGGGACTCTCAAAAACGGCTTCCCAGAATTCAGATCAAATCACAGAACACTTCTCAAAGTGAGCCCCAAAACAAAGCTACACATCAGGGCTTATATAGCCTTCTCCTGGCTCAGAGAATGTAACAACCTTATTGACCCACTGGCCAATCAAAAAGTATCTACTGAAAAACAAGCCTCCCTCCCCAGGCTTCTGGTGCACTTTAGCCTAGGGGCAGGGAAGATCTTTAAAATTTACATTCGCATTACAGGTACTTACTAGCTGTGTGACCCTGGGCAAGTCACTTAACTGTGTTTGCCTCAGTTTCCTCATCTGCAAAATGAGGTAGAGGAGGAAATGGCAAACCACTTCAGTGTTTTTACCAAGAAAACCCCCAAATGGGGTCATGGACAGTCAGACATGACTGAGCTACAACCTTTAACTAGACATTTAATATTCTTTTACAGGAATTCCATCAAAGAGCTATAGCTGAAAAGGACCTCAGAGGCATCTAGTCCAATCTCCTTATCTTACAAAGGAAGAAACAAGGCAAATGGAAGTTATGAACTTGTCCAAGTTCACAAAGACAACAAACATTAGAGATAGGGTTTGAACTTAGGCCCTCTGATTCCAGAACCAAGTTCTTTCCACTGACCCATATTAGAAATGGTTTCTCCTCCCTACTGGATTCACCATTCAAATTACCCAGAATTGCTATGCTGATTTTCAAGCCATCTCTAAGAAAGTTCCTCCCCATCACTCAACCAAAGAAAAGTCTCTTTTCCTAGTGAACCTATTTAAAGAGGCCTTGAACAGAGGGAAGGCAAGTGTCTAGTCCTGGTGATGTTGCAGACTAATGCTGGGGTGAAAGGGGAAAGTGGCATAACTCCTCCAGGACTTGGAAGATTTGACACAGGCAGACCCCTAAGTGCATTAGATAAAGGGGTCAAAAAATTAAGTCTCCCCCTCCCCTCCAATGAGTTATCTTTGTGCTCGGGTGAACGGAAGGGCTGCTTTAGGAGGCTGGTGAGGGAAAAAAAAAAACCATCAGGCTTTTGTCCAGAGAAATGGCAGGCCTTTTCCATCTTTTTGTTTAAAAAAAAAAGAAGAAAGAAAGAAAAAGAAAAAAAGACAGCCTTTCCGGGGCCTTCACGAGAGATGTGGGTTTTAAGGGTGACCTGAGGTCATACAGAACTAATCAAGCGAAAACAATAAGAAAATTAGCCTGACCATCAGCAAGTATCTGAGGACTTTATCAAAAAGCATTAGAAATGGTCAAATTCACTGGGAGCAAGCCACAGAGGTCCAAGTCTGCAAGGTGGCTTTGTGTGGCCAGGATTAAATTATTTATTCATTGTTAATTTATTTATTTATGTATGTGCAAATGACCTTGCTGTTGCAGGTGCTGAGGGGCTCCTGAAAGGGTCTACTTTTTTTAGAGCCAAGCCTAGAATATTGGTCCATTTAACTCATTCTTTTCCTTAAGGCGATCAGTCACTGACTTTTATCTAGGAGAGAGAGAAGGAAAAAATCGTTTGTTTGTGTGTGTATGTGTATATGTATACTGGGACTGATGCTGAGTTTGAACAGGAAGCATAAAGGTTGAAAGCATTTTACTTTTATTCGGGATGCCGGATTGGGGAGCTTCGGGCAATTTTATGTCCCCCAAATTAGTAAATGAATGTTTATATCAATACATGAAAAAGCCCTTGTTGATTTAAACACATAAAAAAAAAAATCCCAGGGGAGAACCCAGAAATGCAGTCTTTCTCTTTCCCATTAAAAAAAAAAGAAAAGAAAACACAAGTTGACATTTAAAAAAAATGCCACCCACCCTTCAGGATTTAATAAGTTTTACTAAAACATCCCCCAATTACAGAAAACATGCATTATCTAATGGATGGTTGATCTTGCACATATTGGAATATTCTCTTTGTGACCAATGGAAGAAATAGGAGCTTTGTTTATCAACCTTTCTCCTCCTTTCCCGTTTTACTATTCCTCTCCTGGTCCTGCCCCAGTTGGAAAAGTTCAGGATCTGTCATTACCCCTTATACAAGGGATCTGAAGCTTTAAATAAACCATTTCCCAGTATATAGGGCCAGATATGTTGTACGGGGTAAAGCTTAGGGTGAAATCAATAGCGATCTTATTTTCTGCAGGTTTAGACAAGTGATAATAAAGGATGAAAACCCATCTTGTGTTTCTGCTGACCCGGCCCGGCCAGACACAGTGGGGACCCTGTGTAGGACATGACCCTTGGGGAGAAAAGGAACACAAGAGCTCAGCATGGGGCTTGGAGGCAAAAAGTTACACATATTTGAAGCTGAGAGAATCACGTCCAGGAAGGCTCTGGGAGGAGGAAGATACGGTGGTTTTCATGTCGATTAAACTCCAGAGAAGAGACAGGACAATTAAAGAAAATTCTATTGATGGGGTACCTGGGGTCTAGGTCAATTTGTGAAACCAACTTGTGAAACCAGTCTGTGAAATTGTAACTGCAATTTGTATTGTAAAATTGTTATCTGTAAAATTCCTTTCCCAACCTCCGACTCTGCCCCTTCCCCCTATCCACACTAGGCCTAGGCAACACCTTGGGACTCCTTTGTTCTTACTTAATCCCTCATGTCTCCTCCGGCCTGGCCCAAATCCTCACGTCTCCTCCCACCTGGCCCAAATCTTATCTAAACTATCTATGCATTGAGGTCCCTTCCCTCCGGTCAGCCCAGACAATGGCAGCCTTACCCTTTAAAAGTAAAAGCATGTACCCCTCTCACTCGCAGGTCCCCTAAAGGACTCTTGCCCGCTTCTCATGGAAGTGTAGCAGGTCCCCTAAAGGACTCTTACCCGCTTCTCATGGAAGTGTAACAATAAATTTCTACAACTCTCACTCCAATTAAGCCTGAGACCTTGAATTCTTTCCAGACCATATTGCAGGTTTTCTGGTCTTGGATAAGATCAGAATATCTGCTGAACCTTTTGGGATCCCGTTTACCCCCCATCACTATCAAAGTAATCAGACTGTTTTACATGGGGGAGCAAATGCTGTTTCCACAACATAAATTATAGAACTCAAAGTGAATATTGAAAACTAAAAATAAGTTAATTGATTTTTAAAAAGAACACGTAAATTAGATGGTGCGAGACAGGGAAGGTTGTCTTTATAATAATCTATAACTGTCTCAAGAGTTGTGTTAGAAACTCAGCTAAATTGAGAGGGACGGGTTTTCCAAATGAGGTGAGAGGAATCAGCTTCCTTCATTAATTCAATTGTTCTTGCTTCCTAAAATCCAATACAAAAATGCATTATTTCCCGAAACTAATATACATCTGAGAGTTAAAAAAAAAAAAAAAAGACAGGAATCATTCAATGTCAAGGACTATCTTGTTCAATATTCAAAATTCAGCCCTGAATTCATTCTCCCAAGGTCACACAATGAGTAAGTAGCAGAATTGGGATTCAAACTTAAGGTCCTGGAGTTTGGAAAGACTTGAGTTCAAATCCAGCCTTATTTACTGTGTGACCCTAAGCAAGTCACTTCACTCCTGTTTGTCTCAGTTTTTCTCATCTCTAAAATGGGGATAATAATAGCTCCTACCTCTTGGGGTTGTTGTGAGGATTAAATCAGATAAAAATTGTAAAGTGTTTAGAACAGTGAGCGCTACATACATCTTAGCTGCTATTATTATTAAGATTTTGAAGTAAATGACATCACAAATTTAAACCTAATTCTCCTTAGAAGTTGTGAAAGTTAAGCTTCTCATACAAAGTAGCTCTCTGATTGAACTAATCTCACTTTGATGAATACTCTTTTAGATGAAATTTCTCTCAATATGATTGGTGTACATTGTCATCTCTCTTTTCTGATAAGAATCTGTTGAAGAGACAGTTGGTATAATCTGCCAGGACACACTCCTGCCAAAGCAGAAACATCCTCATTTAAAAAAACTCTTGAAATATGTGTAAAAATAAATGCTATCTGCATCTGGAGAAAGAACTATGGAGTCTAAATCCAGATTGAAGCATACTATTTTCTCTTTGTTTTGTTTGTTTTTTCTTTCTCTTGGTTTTTCCCTTTTGTTCTGATTCTTGTTTTATAACATGACTAAAGTGGAAATGTTTAATATGATTGTACATGTATATCAGATTACATGCGGTCTTGAGAAGGGTGGGGAGGAGGGAGTGATAAAAATTTGAAACTCAAAGTCTTATAAAATGGTAAATGGTGAATGATGAAAACTAAAATATATAAATACTTTAAAAAAATAAATTTAAATTTAAAATAAATTTACAATTAAATTAATTAAAATTAAAAATAATTTTAAATTTTAAAAATTTTAAGAAATTAAAAAAGAAATATGTGTAAAAACAGAATGCAAATTTTAAAAAGAGAAGACTCTTGATAATAATTCAGTAACTCATTTTTATATATTAAAGGTATATTTGTTTCTGATGAATTACATTAGATCTCTGTAATCTATAGCTATCATGAACTAGAATTTTTACATGATCCTATCTATTTATTTTTATGTCTCTAACTATTGTACAGTACCCTCTGTGAAAGTACTATATTTTCCCATAATTTAAGATCCATTGCATTAAACTTATCTTCCTCATCATTCCATTATTTTGAGATTTTACTATAACAATGACAGTGGAAGCCCCATATTTAGATTGTTGTTGGGTTTTTTTGTGTGTGTTCTTTTTGCTTTTTGGAGGGGCAGTTGGGGTTGTGACTTGCCCAAGGTCACATGGCGTGTGTGTGTGTGTGTGTGTGTGTGTGTGTGTGTGTTAAGTGTTTGACGATGGATTCGAACTCAGGTCCTCCTGACTCCAGGGCTGGTACTCTATTCACTGAACCACCTAGCCGCCCCACTCCTATATTTAGATTCTTAGATGTTCTTGAGAAGGAGAGGTGGAAGTGATATTGAAGAGAACAAAGGTAGGAAGAACAAATGGACTAGACCATATATATAGGTAGGACAATTGTGAAGATAGCAAAGTATTAAATCTCAAGGTTATCTGAAGGGAAGAAATATCAGAGGAATGGGGAAAAAATCTCAGACATCATCTTTAGCATCATCATCATCATCGTCATCATCATCATCACCATCATCATCATCAATTGGGTCTCCCTATCTTGCCCAGTAACCACTCATAGAACTGATTCTACTGCTGATTGGCACAGAAATGTTGCCCTCCTCTATTTCCAACCTGGGCCAACTTACCTCTCCTTAAGGCAACTTGGGTCCCCACCCACCCACCTATCTCTGGGGCTCACCATAATAGTGCTGTACTTAGTTGGACACCTAATAGGCTTTAGCTCTATTTCGGCTCAGAAGTTCTTAACTCAAGACATCCACCAGCCTCAACCTCTTCAGTAGCAGGAATTTACAAGCATGTACATTAGCTAGAGGGCATAGTGGATAGAGCACTGGCCCTGGAATCAGGAGGACTTATGTTAATTTTTTTTTCATTTTTGTAAAATCTTTTTTTAAAAAATTTAATTCACATTTTATTTTCCCCCAATTACATGTAAACATAATTTTTAACATTTTTTTTTTTTAATTTTGAAGTCCAAATTCTCTTCCTCTCTCACTCTCTTCCCTCCTCATTGAGAAGGCAGGCAGTTTGACATAGGTTATACATATGCAGTCATGCAAAACATATTTTCATGTTTGGAGGACCTAAGTTCAAACCCAGCCTCAGAAACATACTACCTGTGCCACCTGGGCAAGTCACTTAACCCTTTTTGCCTCAGCTTCCTCATCTGAGAAATGAGCTGGAAAAGGAAATAGCAAATTGCTCCAGTCTTCTTCAAGAAAATCCCAAAATGGGAAGGTGGAGTCAAGATGGTGGAGAAAAGGAAGTAATTCACCTGAGCTCTCCCCTAAACCCTGCAAACACCTTTGAATAATGTCATAAAACAATTCCTGGAGCACTAGAACCCAGGATCAGGTGAGATACTTTTCCAGACAAAGACAGCTTGGAAGGTCAGCAGAAAAGATCCATTGCACCTAGGTGAGAGTGGAGCACAAGCCAGCACAGACAGTGCCAGCACAGCCCTGGCCACAGCAAACCAAGAACAGGCCTGGGGGGCCACTGAATGAGAAGTGGCAGCACCTGCTTCCAGAGCTCTCAATCCAAACACTGAAAAGGAATCAAACAACTGGTCAGAAGAAGATTACAGGTGTCTCTGCTAGCACTGAGGCAGGACTCTGTTGTTTTGCCCATACTTGGATCTGGGCCATAGTCCTGGGTGTCAGTCCCAGGGCAAGAAGGAACACTAGCATAGCACATAACACAGAGTCCAGCAGTGGAGTGGGGAGCCTCCTCATAGTTCCAAGGCAGAAAAGAATGCTTATGGTCAATCACAGGTCAGAGAACAGACCAGGAAAGGAGTAAACACCTCTTAGATAGATCTAAGATAGATTATACTATCTTAGAAGAACCAAAAATTTACAGGCCCCTAGAAAACAGTTGCACAAAACCCCTGAAACTTGGGATAATGCACCGTCCACTTTGGAAGCAGAGCCCTACTTTAACAAAGAGTTAAAAGTCAAGAAATAGGCTGGGGAAATGAGCAAACAACAGAAAAAATAATTCTGACCATAGAAAGTTACTATGGTGACAAGATCAAAACACATACTCAGAAGGTGGCAAACTGAAAGTTGCTACATCCAAAGCCTCCAAGAAAAATAAGAATTGGTCTCAGGCCATGGAAGGGCTCAAAAAGGATTTTTAAAATGAAGTAAGAAAGGTAGAGTAAATATTGGGAAGAGAAATGAGAGTAATTAAAGAAAATCACGAAAAAAGAGTCAACAATTTGGTAAAAAAAAGACAACAAAAATACTGAAGAAAATAACACCTTAAAAAACAGACTAGGCCAAATGATAAAAGAGGTGCAAAAAGCCAATGAGGAGAAGAACGCCTTAAAAAGTAGAATTGACTAAATGGAAAAAGAAGCACAAAAATTCACTGAAGAAAAAAAACTCCTTAAAAAGTAGAATTGGCCAAATGGATAAGGAGATACAAAAATTAGAACTGAACAAATGGAAGTCAATGACTATGAGAAATCAAGAAATGAATGAAAAATAGAAGACAATTAAAAACATCAGTAAAGTAAATAGGAAAGGGAAGTCATTAGGGACTTAATAAGGTTAAATTGTTTACATACCTACATGGGAAGATGATACTTATAAGAACTTTCTCATTATTAGGGCAGTTAGAAGGAGTATACATAGACAGAGGACACAGGTATGAGTTGAATATGAAGGGATGATATCTAAAAAAAATAAAATTAAGGGGTGAGAGAGGATTGTACTGGGAGAAGTGGAAAAGGGTAAATTGTTTCACATAAAAGAGACAAGAAAAAGCTTTCATAGTGGAGGGGAAGAGGGGGGAGAGGAGGAGTAAGTGAACCTTACTCTCATCAGAATTGGATCAAAGAGGGAATAACACACACTCAGTTAGATATAGAAATCTATCTTACTCTACAGGAAAGTGGGAAGGAAAGGGAATAAGAGAAGGGGAGGTGGTGGTGAAAAAAGGGAGAGCAGATTGGGGAAGGGGGTAGTTAGAAGCAAAGCACTTTGGAGGAGTGACAGGGTGAAAGGAGAGAAAAAATACAATAAATGGAGGGAGGATAGGATGGAGGAAAATACAGTTAGCAATAGTAACTGTGAAAAAATATTTGAAGCAAGTTTCTCTGATAAAGGTTGAGTCAAATTTACAAAAATAAGTAATTCTCCAGCTGATAAACGATCAAAAGATATGAAAAGTTTTCAGATGAAGTAATCAAATCTATCTATAGACATGAAAAATTCTCTAGCTCGTTATTGATTGGAGAAGTGCCAATCAAAACAATTCTGAGGTACTACCTCATACCTATTAGATGGGCTCATAGAACAGAAAAGGTAAATGACAAATGTTGGAGGGGATGTTAGAAAAATGAGATGGTGGAGCTGTGAGCTGATTCAATCATTCTGTAGAGTAATTTGGAATACAGATTGAAGCATATTTTTATTTTACTTTATTTTTGTTGAGGAGATTTTTTTCCTCTATGTTTTCTTTCATAACATGACTAATATGGAAATGTTTTGCTTGACTATACATGTATAACCTGTATTGAATTGCTTGCCATCTCAATGAGGGGGATTTGGGAGGGATGAAGAGAGAGAATTTGGAACTCAATGTTTTAAAAATGAGTGTTAAAATAGTTTTTCATGTAACTGGGAAAAATAAAATATTAAATATATATATTTTTTTAAATCCCCAAATGGGGACACAAAGCATAGGACACAAATAATTGACTAAACAACAACAAAAACAATGTTCACACTGAGCTCAGATCTGATTAACCAAAATTTTAAAAGGCAACAACAACAAAAATCAGTAACTACACAACCGCATGCCAACTTTCCTGGCAATATACACTTTTTGAGAATAAATCTATACATGCAATGAGGGTATCTTCGAGTAGGGTATAAGAAAAGAATAGGAAGATTTTTGTAAATGATATTTCACAGTTGATCACATCTTTATGGTCACACTATTTAAATATATAGAGAATACATATTCCATTGTGCCTAAATACTGCTCACAGAATCACAGGATTTTAGAATTAGGACTCCATTTTATCCAATTAGTGCCTGAATAGAAATTGCTGTGCTAACATCCCCAACAAGTGGTCCTCCAACTTTACATGAAGGCTTCCAGTGATGGGAGACACATTATCTCCCAAAGTGGCCCATTTCACTTTTGGACAGCTCTAATTATGACAAAGTTTTCTGTTATATCCAACTAAAATCTGCCTTTTTGCAAATTCCTCCAAAGTATTCTGTACAATCAAACTTTATAGGAAGGAGTTCAAACGTAATTTTTTTTGAGATTTTTTTCCCCCAAGATGTATTTGGTGGTGGGGAAGAGGTGAGCAAGAGTTTGGATCTATTATTTCATTGGTATGGGGAGCTCTCACCTCCAGCGATGATCTTTGTGAATTTCCTGGGTTACAAAGTAAAGTCATTTTCCCATGGTCCCATGGGCTAGTATGTGTCAGGAACAGGACTTGAAATTAAATCTTCCTGACTCCCAGGTGGGCCCTCTAATCAATATGGTTCCCTATCCTATACAGATCACATTTTTGTTATGTAATTAGACAACGAGAAGGAACAAAGGCTGGTATAGTCCTAGACTTCACCTTCCTACAAACTGAATACACTGGCAAAATACTGGTGGCAACCAGGAAACACGTGATAAGATAGTGATGAAGGATAGTAACTGACTGCTGCATAAAGTAAGTCCTTGCAGTATTAACTACAGTCATATGAGCTGACAAGATCTTCTGAGTACTTTTGGCATTAGTCATCACACCCTAGCAACAGAGCTGTAACTAAATGGGGCCACAAGGGCCCTTGTCAGGGGAAGAGTTTGGAGGGTGCTGACAGCACCATGCTGGGCAAAGTTTCTTCCCCCACATAACACTGGAAGAGGTTAATACAAGTAATCTTATCAAAGACGTCATTTAAAAGCCAAACATTGAACTGGGCATATTTTCAATGCATGAAAAAGTATCCAGTATATTACAGAATGGAACAACTGGGGACTTGGAATTTTAATCACATCATGTGCCACTCTGTTTTTTATACTAAAAACGTTCTTCATATCTTTTGTTTTTATATGGTCTCCATTTCCCAATATATATCTTCTCTGTCTCCTACACAGAGATTCAGAGTCATCCCTTAAAAGGGTTCTTAACTTAGGGTTCATGAACTCTTTTTTTTGGAAGGGGGAAGGCAAGGCAATTGGGGTTAAGTGACTTGCCCAAGGTCACACAGCTAATAAGTGTGTCAAGTGTATGAGGCTAGATTTCAACTCAGGTCCTCCTGACTCCAGGACCAGTGCTCTATTCACTGTGCCACCTAGCTGCCCCCCCCCCCTTTTGGAAGGGGGAACAAACTTAAAAAAAAATCTTGATAACTGTATTTTATTATAGTTGGATTTTTGTAATCCAATGTATTTTAAATTAATTTTTAAAATGTATAATTATTTAATTTATTATTTATTTTAAATTAAATTGCTTTAAAATACCATTCTGAGAAATAGCCCAGAAAACATTTTTTAAAAATTTTATTTGTTATTAATTTATTTTAAACTAAATTTAAAACATCCTGAAACATTATTCTGAGGAGTCTCAGATTCTGAGAAAGTTTTGAATTAGGTTGTGATCAACCTAACATAAAAATAATTAAGATCACCTGCTTTGTAATAATAATAGTAATACTAATAAATATTTAAGAGGGGCAAAGGGGGATTGATTCAGCAAAATTAACCAGCACATTAACCAAGCTCATCAGTATATGCAGTGTTCCATACTTATGGCCCCCATCTCTGTGAAGAAGGGAGGAAGGTTGATTCTCATTGGAGGCCATATCATTATGATTACCTAGTTTATTTTCAATTTTGTCATTGTTATTGATGTTTCCATCTATACTGGTCCTAATCGCTGTGCTCTAGTCTTTTGGAGCCCTGATATGATCACCTGTAGAAATGAATGCAATTTGTCTTACCTATGATCAAGAATTGCTATAGAAATCCATAAGAACGAATTTTAAACATGCTCCAAAATCAATGTAATGACATACTTAGTAATGCTCACTGGGTTTACTCACTGTGCCCACTGCATACTGAAATACTTGGACTAGTTATGGTTTCATCCATGAGGCTACAGTACTCTCCTTACAAGGCAAATCACAACTCCTCCCTTTCTTGGTTAATGCTATAATGCATTGCATAATGAACAACCACAACATAATTACCTGATACTCAACCTTTTGGTGATGAAACTTACCAAATGTAAGTAGGCTGGTTCTCAGATGACATGGACCTTTGTTTAACCCGTACTTTAAACTACTCCAGGATGGCTGGACTTACTAATAGATGACATGGGGATCAAGGGGATAAGGAGGATGAGGAATAGAAATTTGGTGGCAGAATCATCAGGCAATTCAGGTGTGCAGGTTTCCATTAGGTAAGAAAACAGAACCAATGGAAATTCCATGCTGGTATCAGAAAGCATGAAGCCAGTTCAGTGGGAGGGATTATGGAAAGTACCTAAGAGAATTACCTAATATGAGCTAAGGCATTGGGAAAAGTCAAAGGAGAATGTTCCAAAGCTGATGGTGCCCCAAGAACCTGAGAAAAGGTGAGATAACTGTGCCAGACCATGGGAGAAGGCATATAAAAGTACTATCTTCTTTTCTCAGTGTCCCTTGAATGTGAAGGTGGGTGGAGTCTCTGAGCCACCCTATCTCATAAAATCCAAGTTACTGAAGTTTAGGACCAGTGCTCTGAAGAAGCCATCAATCACACTTAGTAACCTCCTGTCTGGGCACCTTTGCATAGGCTGCTTCCCATGCCTAGAATGCGTGGAGGGAAGAGGCAAATTACGTCAATATCCCACTTCCTTCCTGGTACCCAGGCTAAAAGGATTCATCCAGGGGTGGGCACACAAACTCACACACTAGTGATCATTTGCATTTCTCCTCCTCACCCTCTCTCAGCTAAGGACTTTGCTGAGAAAATAGAGGATATTCAATATATGTATTCTCTTCTTCCCTTCTCGTCATCTCAAAACCCCTTGACATAATTCCCCAATCTTTCTTCCTTTTCCCCAGACTACCAATGTGGCCACCCTTGTCTTTACCAAGGTCAACCTTACCTGTGTTCTTGATGCCATCCTCTTCCGTCTTCTATAGTAGATTACATCCTCAATCATTCTCTCTCTCTCTCTCTCTCTCTCTCTCTCTCTCTCTTTCTCTCTCTCTCTGTCATTTCCACACTCTCCCTATCTACTGCTTTCTTCCTACTGCCACATCCTAAAAAAAAACCCTTCACTAAGGTCTAACATCCCTTCATGATGTCATTTTATATCTCTTCTCCCTTTCTCATCCAAACTACTGTGAAATAAGTTGTCTACACTCATTCCCTCCACTTCCCTTCTCATTCACCTCTCAACCCACTGCAGTCTGGCTTCCAACCTCATTACTAGCCTGAAACTGCTCTGGCAGAATTACTGGCCTGAAACATTGCCTGTGATCTCTTAATTGCCCAATTAAATGGTCTATTTTTTTGTCTTCATCCCTCCCAAACCATCTGCTGCATTTGATACTCCTGACCACCCTCTCCCTGGACACTCCCTCCTCTCAGGGCTTTCATAACACTTCTCTCTCCTGGTTCTCCTTCCTATCTAAAGGTTCTTTTTCTGTCTCCTTTGCTGGCTCATGATCCACACCACATCTCTGTGAGTTATTTACCAATGGTCTGTCCTGGGCCCTCTTCTTTTTCCTTCCTCTGTGCTCTCATTGGATGAACTCATTAGCTCTCAAGAATTTAATTATCTCTATATCTATAGCATCAAATGCACATTAGACATTTTGAACTGAATGTCCCTGAGACAAACTCAACATTTCCAAAATAGAACTTCTGATCTCTTTTCCCCAAAATCCACCCCCCTTACAAACTTCTCTATTTCAGTTGAAGGCACCACCGTCCTTCCAGTCTCCCAGGTTTATAACCTCAACATTATCCTTAACCCTATACTGTCCCTCACTCTACTTATCCAAAAAGTTGCCAGAATTTGCCATTTCTGCCTCCACAACATTTCTCACATCCAACTCCTTCTGTGTCATTATTGTTGTTGTTGGAGAAAAACAGGGTTGTGACTTGCTACACCAATACTAAGGCTGGATTGGAACTCAGGTCCTCCTGACTCCAGGACCAGTGTTCTATCCACTATGCCACCTCACTCCCTCCCTTCTCTCAATTCTTATAGCTATCACCTTAATCAGGCCCTCCTCTCCTCTCCGCTAGATTATGTCAAAAGTCTTCTTATTGAACTCCCTACCTCAAATTTTTTCCAATTTCAGTCTATCTTCCATATTGCTACTGTTGTTTGGTCATTTTTCAGTCATATTTGACTCTTCATGACCCCATTTGGGGTTTTCTTGGCAAAGAAAGTGGAGTAGTTTTTTACTTCCTTCTCCAGCTCATTTGACAGATGAGGGAACTGAGGTAAACAGGGTTAAGTGACTTGCCCAGAGTCACACAGTAAGTGTCTGAGGCCAGATTTAAACTTGTGTTCTTGACCCCAGGCTCTGTACTCTATGCACTGGGCCACCAAACCAAAGTGTTTTTCCTTAGGCACAGAATTAGCCATATCATTCCCTTACTTAATCAACTCTAGTAACTTCCTGTTGCCTTTGGAGTTAAATATAAGTTTCTCTGTTTAGCAGTTAAAGGCCTTCACAACCTGGTCACAGCCTCTTTCCAGGGTCACTGAACACTTAAACTCTGCAATCCAACTAATCTGGTCTTCCCACTTTATCTCAGATACAATATACAATGTCCCATTTCTGTGCCTTTCCACTGGTTGTCCCCATGTCTGAAACACACTTTTTTCCTCTCTGACTCATAGGACCCCTCACTTCAAAATCCAGCTCTATCAGCTTGTTCTACAGGAAGTTTTTCCCCAATTCCCTCAATTATTAAACCCCTTCCTTCCAAACTAAATTCTTGCCTTCATTTTTATTCCCTTTCTATTTATTCCATATATACTTATATGTATATGATCTTGTTGTCTCTTATTAGAAAGTAATATCTTTGCCAGTAGAGATCATTTCATTCATTTTATTTGTATCATCAGTGCCTAGAACATAAGTGCTTAATTAAATATTGATTGATTGCTTGATCAACAAATACAAACATTTCACTATATAAAGATGAATAAGAAAGAAGACTATAAGGGAATCTATACTACAGACTCCTATTGCAAATAATTTTTTGAACTATGTATTAAATTTAATAAGATGTAATATATTTTTAAAATTCAATTTTATTTTTTCAGCTCTAGATTCTCTCCCTCCCATTCATCCCTTCTTCTCCCCAAGAAAGCAAGAAAGACAAAACCTACAGTGACCAGCAACGTATTTTTTATATGAGTTTATTCCCTTGTTTTTTTTTTTTATGAGTGATCTGACTGAGAAATCAGAGTTCTTTCCTTGAAACAGTGTCTCTTGAGTTTTGCTGAGAGATGTGGCCAAGTGAAATGAGCAGCCTTGGAGGAATTCCTGGAACTAGAACAGTGTTTGTAGACCTCCATGCTAAGTGCCTCCCGTGGGGGTCCCACTGAGGAGAATATATCCCAGATTCAATCCTTTCACAATTGCTTTCTATCTGACTTACTGGTTTCCTACTTCATTTTCCCTATGGTACTGGCCAGTTCCATTGCTTGGGATCCAGTGGCGAGCATGGCTCTAACTTCTTGCCAGAAGCCTTCTTATTATCAGTTGTGATAAGTTCATGCTGCTGACAAAGGAAATTTCTTATCTAAGCAACTTAGGGAAATGTCTGCCCTCATGCAAAACAACACATACAGACGATGGCAACACCAGAGTCCAGGTAAAGCTTCTTTATCCAAGATTATTCTAGAAGGACTGAGAGACACATACAGCTGTATCACATGAATCCTCTGGCTAAAGACCAAAAATTGAGATAAACTCTAGCCCAGGCAAGAGGCCCACTGACTCTCAGGACAACATCTAGAAGAAGGGAGTCAGTCATGGAAGAAAGAGAAAACAAGGAAGAATGGAATTGACTGAAAAGACATCTGCAAATTCTATAACTTTCCCTTAGGAAAATAATCATTATAGTGTATATGCGTGTGTGTGTGTGTGTGTGTGTGTGTGTGTGTATGGAGAGACAGAGAGAGAGACACAGAGGGAGAGAGAGAGACAGAGAGAGAGAGAAGAAAGGAGAGAAGGTGAATGGGGGGAAGGAGAAGAAAGAAGAAAGGGGAGTAGGAGGGAGGGAGGGAGAGAAAGAGACAGAGAGAGAGAGACAGAGAGAGAGAGAGAGAGACAGAGAGAGACAGAGACAGACAGAGACAGAGAGAGAGAGACAGGGAGAGAGAGAGAGAGAGACAGAGAGAGAGACAGAGAGAGAGACAGAGAGACAGAGAGAGACAGAGACAGAGAGAGAGAGAGACTGGTTGTTGTCCTCTGTTCTTGAAGAGGACCAGAAGGACATCACTATGTTGGGGTCAAGGGAGAGAGAGTACATCTGGCTGTGGCTAATCAGACCAACATGACCTTGGAAGGCTGTACCATAGGTCGGGCACAGAGAGTGCGTTTGCACATTTGGAGTGGAGATTATCTCTAAATTTGCCTATCCCATTTTTCTTTTGAGTTGCTCATAGAGCACAGCACCTTCTTTGATGACATCACGCTGTGCTGGGCAGTCCTGTGCCAATGTCTCCCATGTCTCCCAAACAATTCCCAAGTTTTTCAGAGAGACCTTGAGGTTGTCTTGTATCGCTTCTTCTGACCCCCATGTGAGCTCTTGCCTTGTGTGAGTTCTCCATAAAACAGTCATTTAGGCAAATGTACCTTTGACATTCAAACAACATGGCCAGTCCATCAAAGTTGCATTCTCTGCAGTAGAGTTTGAATGCTTGACAGTTTAGCTAGAGATACCTTATCCTGCCAGGTGATCTTCAGAATCTTCCTAAGACAATTCAAATGGACGTGATTCAGTTTCCTGGCATGGCGCTGGTAGACTGTCCAGGTTTCACAGGCGTACATCAATGAGGGGCTTACTATATGTAAGGCACTGTGCTAAATACTTTATAGTTATTATCTCAATCAAATGAGATAACAATCTCAAAAATCTTGGGAGTTGGGTGCTATTGTGATCCCCATTTAATAGGTGAGGAAACTTCAGCAGACAAAAGTTCAGTGACTTGCCCCAGGTCACACAGATATTAAGTATCTGAGACTGAATTTGAACTTAGGTCTTCAGTGCTCTGTCTACTGCACCAACAACTAATTCCCTACCGGTTTTCCCTTCTTAGTACATAGTGGTAAGATTCTTCATTGTCCTCTCCCCATTAAAAGAAGGGTGGTATTTTGTTTGCAAGGAGCAAGGGTAAGCAAAGGCCTGTGTTTTTTTCCATGGGCCAAGCTCAGTGATGGGAAACCCAAGCCAGAAAATTGAGGCAGTGAAGTAAAAAAACTATGGGCCGTTGCCAATAAACCATAGTCTGATGGTCATCGACTTGTTAGCACTCAGAAGAAGAGAGCAGCGTCTCTATGGTCCCCATTTCCTTCCATGCAGTAGACCTGTTCTCGGTACGTCTGTTGTCATTGTTGGACCTTCCATTCTTCTCCTCTGCATTAATTTATTGCTCACTGTCTAAGGCTACATCTTTGCTTACAAGCAATTTTTTATTTCTTAGCTCCTTGTGGGTGTAGAGCTGTCTCAGAAGCCCAAAAGTATCCACATGGGTAATTTCCGGAGGAAAATGAGTTGAATCCCAAATGTAAGAGTGGTAATTGATGGAGTCAATCAATCAATGACCTTACCTCACTCGAAGTAAGTGATAAGACACTCCAGGGGTAGGGAACCTGTGGTCTTCTAGGTCCTTGGGTATGGTCTTTTGACTGAGTCCAAGTTTTATAGAACAAATTCTTTTATTAAGTGGATTTGTTCTGTGAAGTTTGGATTCAGTTAATGGGCTGCACTTGAGGACCTAGAGGGCCACACGAAGCCTCCAGGCTGCAGGTTCCCCAGCCCTGCACTATACTCCAATATGTTAACTAGGTGAGAACACTTTTTGGGAGCTTATTAATCAAAAAATCTTTAAAGTACATGAGGAAGAATCATCATCAATTTACATATCCTTGAACATCGTTGGAGCAGAATTGCACAGTACTTACGTTCAGATTGGCCAAACATGATCACACTCTATGAATGTTGTGTAAAATAGCAGAACAGTTCAGAAATCATCCATTCGGGCATCTAGAAAGGAGTCAAACATCGGAGAAGGAATAATTTGAGGGAAAGAAAAAGAGCCCCAGTTCCAGCCTCAGACTTAGTCTTGGTCTCCTCCACCCTGAGACCACTGGGCTGGAGGAGAACCTTGTGACTTTCCGGAAGAGGATTTGGACTTCTTTTTACTGTCCTATCAATGCTCTCAGAACAGGTGATGGTAGTGTCTATGTCAGGAGCCAAGGAGAGATTGGACAGGGTAAATAAAGTAGATTAATGATTCTTCAAGGCGTCAGGCAGACATGATCCCTAAAGGGATCTTCGCGGACATTCTTGGAAAGGATTATCAGTAACCAGGATCTATGAGCTACATCTTTGCTACATATGCTAGGTGCTTAAGCCTTCTTTCCTCTGGAGCCCGTATGTAATGGTAGGAGAGTGTCACAAACATTTGGGGGAGCATTTTATGCCAACTATTTTTGTTGTTGTTTGGTTGTTTCCATTGTGTCTAACTTCATTTTCTTGGAGAAGATGCTGAAGTGATTTGCCATTTCCTTCTCCAGCTCATTTGGCAGATGAGAAAACTGAGGTAAACAGGGTAAAGTGACTTGCCCTAGGCCACACAGCTAATGTCTGAGGCCAGATTTGAACTCAGGAAGGTAAGTCTTCCTGACTTCAGGCCCAGAGCCTTCTTCATTGTGACATCTACTTGCCCAAATATACCACATTGCTATTATATCATCCATTACTAAAAGTTAAATCTGTTTTACTAATTGATACCAATGATAATCATGTGAGTGGGGTACTATTCCTATGGGGGTCATCAGAGAAAAACACTCCAGGTCCCTCAGGTTAAGAGAGCTGCATGTGAGTTGTAGGGACCCAACCTGTCAATGTGTACAGTGTTGACAGAGGGAGCCTAAAATCTATATAAGCTGTACAACTAATGAACCTTCTAATAAACCTTTGAAACACAACATGTCTATTAAGATGAGAACTGCTTATATTTCGAATACAATGGGATAGCTTATAACTTATAGCTTGTAAAAGGTGAGAGAAAAAATGATGTGGAAAAAATTATGGCAATAGGGGAGAAAAGGCAGAGTTGATCTATTGGGTCAGGAAGGCAGCAACTATTGCCCAAAGTCCTCATGAGGGCACTAGTTTCTCTCCACTGAAATACTGTCTATGGACAGTTATAGACAATCAAGGAAAGCCAGGGCCTCTGGCCTTGTAGTTTCTTGAAAAGGCAAAGCTCTGTAGGAGGGGAAAGATAAAAATCTCTTCAGGACAGAATTGTTCTGTGGAAATCTTTTCAGGATAATCTGTCCATTAAAGTTTCAAAAGATATGTGTGTGTGTGTCTGAGAGAGAGAGAATTAATTGATAAGCATTTATTAGACACCTACTATGTGCTAGGCATTTTGCTGAGTCCTAGGGATACAAAAAGAGGGAAAGGATAGTGTCTCCTCTCAAGAAGCTTACAATATAATGGGACAATTAAATGACCAATTGATAAAAATAAAATTAACTAGGATTGTTTAACATAGGGGAAAAAATGATTTACCAACAGTAATAATGGCTCACAATTACCTAGCGCTTTAAGGGTTATATGTGTATTATTTTCTTCTTTCCAGTGTAGAAAATGAGTTTCATATCAGTGAAAGACTTTTTCAAGGTCACCCTGCTAGTAGTAATACCATTCAAGGTGGTAATGTGGAAAAAAAAAAAAAGAATTACTGGCTTTGGATTCAGAGAACATGCATTCATAGTCCTCATCTGTTGTTTACTAACTTTGAGACTTTGAATAATTTGATTACTCTCCCTTGGACCTCCCTCAGTTGCCTCATCTGTAAAATGAAGGGATTGGACAAGACAGGCATCTGAGGCCCCTTTTAGCTTCCTGCCTATGAATCTATGAAGAGTCAAAGTATGAGAAAGGACAATACAGGGAATTGATTTTTGTCTTTATGTTTCTGGCCCATAGCATGGTACCTTGTACTTACCAGATATCTATTAAATGGAATTGAACTGATTGGAATTATATAATGCAGAGCAAAATGACCAACTTTTCTTCATGTTCACTGCAGACAGAACAAGACAAAAAGGGGGCCTGCAAAACAGACTTTTAAATAAAAGGAGGATTTGTTTGTTTTCTAGAACTTATTAAACCCTACAAATGGTTAGAGTAGAATTGCAAGCGCTTCTCTGAAAGTTGGTCATATATTTAACTGAGATATGAAACTCAAGGCTCTCCCAATCTTGTTGTTCAATCTTTTTTATTTTTCATAGTGTAGGTTAAAGAGTACTGGCCATAAAGTCAAGAAAGCTATTGTTCAATTGTTTTTCAGTCTTGTCTATTTCCTTTGTGACCTTATTTGGCATTTTCTTGGCAAAGATACTAGAGTGGTTTGCCATTTCCTTCTCCAGCCCATTTTACAGATAAGGAAACTGAGGCAAACAGGGTAAAGTGACTTGCCCAGAGTCACACAGCTAGTGAGTATTTAAGTCCAGATTTGAACTCACAGAGATGAATCTTCTTGACCTCAGGTCCAGCATTCTTTCTACTGCCTCCATCTACTGCCACACCTCAGGATCACACTAATTCAATTACCTCTCAACATCCTGGACATTTATCCACTTTCCTCTTGTCCCGAAAACAATGCAAATACATTGACTGTAAGTTCTCTCTATGCTAATTTATGTCTATCTTCTTTCTTACGTGGTGCATAAGCTTAGATGGCAATTAGTTTGGTGCTATATGTAGATAGATTCTGAATAAATCAATTTTGTTTATGTAGCAGTAATGAATCAAATGAATTTGGTAAGAGAGGCTGCAAGGACAGGTAGGTAGAGAGAGCCTTCCTCAGGGTAGAGTCAGGAAGACCCAAGTTCAAATCCTTCCTCTGACACATACTGGCTGGATGACCCTGACTAAGACCCTTAACCTCTCAGTGCCTCAGAGAGCTTTAGAAGGCAGGAAGTTTTGGAACAGTTGCTGACCTACTTTAGTCAGAGGACTTTCCTTACCAGGAGTTCTTCACATCAATAATGTCAAACTCAAATAGAAATGTGGGTCACTAGTTCATATACCCTTGTAGGGGCATATTAACTCAGAAAGTCACATATTGACATTATCTATGACCTATTGTATTCTCATTTGATTCATTTTAAAATTTTATTTTACTAATTGTTTCCCAATTACATTTTAGTCTGGTTCTGGTACCAATGGATCTCATGTTTGCCACCTTTGTCCCACACCAAAGAAATCACAGGTCCAGACCAAGACAAAAATTGCATATCATTCCTATAATTTTGGAGTATTAGCAGTACAGGATAGGTGAGTATTTATGCCAATGTCCTTAATTGTTCTAACATGCTAAGTTATTTCACTGATGAGAAGAAGTGTGTTACAGCCATTCAGTGGGAACTGGATTTCTTAGCTGCTATTCCCAATTCAGCCGCCACTTTTTATGGCTGTGGGAAAGTCCTTTGAAGACTTTGTTTAGCCTTTTCTCCAATTAGTCTTCTTCAGTGAATGAGAAAGAAAAAGAAAAAAGCTCAAGTATAAATATGAAAGCAACAGATCAGTATACCATATTGTCTTAAGATCTGCTAAAAACCCAGAAGTGTCTTCTGGAATAAACTGTCATATGTAAATGCTTTTGATGAACTTTGACCACACAAAACCCCATGATCCCTGGAATGGCCAATGTCAAAAGGGACTTGGCACGGAATTATCCTAAGACTTTTAATAGACCTACTTTGAAACTGATCCCACTAGACTGGATCTGAAACCTTGCCAGAGGGCTTGCAGGGACAGAATCCAAGGTCATTTCTCCAAGAGTGCCAAGTGTGACAGCGGGGAAAGCCAAGGACTCCAAAGTTGTCCTGCCTTTGGGTAGGTCTGAACTCCAGCCTCCTACTTTCACACTTTTGGCCTCAGCTGGCCCTTGCTCTCTCCTAACCTGCACCAATACTTCCAAAGAGAACTGCTTACAAGCAATCAAAGGGAAAGGGGGGGGGGGTGGCCCTGCTGGCAACCTCAGGCTTTGGGAGACCAACAAAGTTACTCTGAATAGGATCAAATTTACTCTGACATTCTGAGGACCAATGGCCTTTTCATAGGAAACATTTTCCATTCCTGGAAACAGCTCTGGGTTCTTGCTACTGTTCTCTGGAAGCCATTTAATCGGTCAGCAAGAAATGACTGAACATGCATAGTACAATAAGTAACCAGGACAGGAAAAAATAAGGTGCACTGTGACCTATACCAAGTGAAATGGTATTTCCTATTAGGTGAAATGACTTGTGACATTTACAACATCACATCTTTATGGGTACCATCAACTTCTTCCTCCACAGAAATCATATAGCCTTTGGTTTTTAAAATTGAATTTCTTTTTCAATTTTGAAAAAAACAAGTTTCTCTTCTTCTTCCCCCCTCCCATTGACAAAGAAAATAAGAGAAACAAAATCCTTGTAATAGATATGCACAGTCAAGCAAAAACAAATTCCTTCATCGGCCATGTCCAAAAAATGCATCTGTCATTCAGTAATCGATCAGAAGTGGAATCATGACTTGATTGGAGATCTTTCAAAGTCTTTTGTCTTTAGAATGTCGTCTTTTTTGTATAAATTGTTCTCCTGGTTCTGTTTCCTTCACTCTGGATCAGTTCATGTGCTAAGGATACAAATATCCATTGAAGCCAACCTTCTGGGGATGACCCTCTCCAACTTGAGCTGGATTGGTTTTCCATATCTGTTGACTTTATCAGACTGGTTTTCAGGGGGCAGCCAGAGTGTGTCCTATTGCAGGGTCTTTACCAGAAGCCTTTCCAGTTTGGTGGGACCTACCAGAACATGTACTCTTCAGTCTTAACTTTTAGTAGCTTTTCATTCACATCATACCCACCAACTTTGGGTGTCCACTAAGTCTCAGACCTGGAACTTCTCCTTTCTCTCAACACTCTCTCATTTGGTGATCTCATTACTCCCAAAAGAATCATCATCTCAGTGCAAATGATTCCCAGATCTACCTTGATCTCATTTCTCTCCTGGGCTCTAGTAACACATCAACAATTTCCTACTGGAATTTTCAACTGGCTGTCCTTTTTTTTTAAAAGTTGTTTTTCAGTCATGTCCAACTCTTTATGACCCCATTTAGGGTTTTCTTGGCAAAGATACTAGAGTAGTTGGTCATTTCCTTATCCAGCTCATTTTCCAGATGAGGAAACTGAGGCTAACAGGGCTAAGTGACTTACCTGGGATCACACAGTTAGTAAGTGTCAGAGGCCAGATTTGAACTCAGGTATTCCTGACATCAGCCCACTACTCAACTGTGCTACCTAATTGCCTGAAAAAGATTTCATCTTCAGTTGTGTCTGATTCTTCATGAGCACTTTTGGGGTTTTCTTGCCAGAGATAGTGGAGTGGATTGCTATTTCCTTCTCCAGCTCATTTTACAGATGAGGAAACTGAGGCAAACAAGGTAAAGTGACTTGCTCAGGGCCACACATCCACTAAGTGTCTGAGGCCAAATTTGAACTCATGTCTTCCCAACTCCAAGCCTAGCACTCTATCCATTGTGCCCCCTAGCAGCCACTTATGTCCCATAGGTTTCGCAAACTCGGCATGCTCGAAGCAGAACACATTAGCTTTCCCCAAAACCTTCCTACTAGCTTCTTTTCAGGCATTCAGGTATCATTCTGGGCTCCTTACTCCACTCACCCCACATATCCAATCAGTTGCCAGATCTCTCAGATGTGTCCCTTCTCTCCACTCATATCCCTACAACCCTGGTTCAGGTCCTCATAACCTCTTGCCTAGACTGTTGAGATAGCTTTCCAACTGGTCTCCTTGCCTTAAATTCCTCCCTCCTCAAATCTATCTTCCACACAGTTGCTTGAGTGATTTTCTTAAAGTACACCTCTGATCATGTCACCCTAAACTCCAGAGGCTCCCTATTACCTTGAGAATAAAATGTAAACTTTGTCATTTCAAGCTCTTCACCAACCCATCCCCTTCCTATCTTTCTTGTCTTCTTATACATTACACTCTTTCTTGTACTTTACAATCCAGCTTTCCTGGTCTATTGCTGTTTCTTACAACTCTCTCCATGACTTTGAACTGGGCATCTGTAATGGAAATGCAAATTTAAAGATCTTCCCTGCCCCTAGGCTAAAGTGCACCTGGAGCCTGTGATGGGAGGCTTATTTTTCAGTAGATACTTCTTGATTGGCCAGTGAGTCAATAAGGTTGTTACATTCTCTGAGCTAGGAGAAGGCTATATAAGCCCTGATGTGTAGCTTTGTTTTGGGGGCTCACTTTGAGAAGTGTTCTGTGATTTGATCTGGATCCTGGGAAGCCGTTGTCCAGGGCCCCCCCGGCTTTGAAAACCCAGATGTGGAAACCCAGATGTTGACTGGGTATGGATGTAATGGTTGGACAGTTTGAAATCTGTCTACTAGATCTGTTTCTGTCTTGATAGTTCTGTCTGTGTACTTTGAAGTTCGGGGTGCTGACCTTTTCCCCTGAACAAGGCAAACGATATATGTCTGACTGATTAAAGTAAGCTTGTTAACCCATTTTGAGTTGCTTTCCTTTATCAAAGCAGATCCAAGAACCTGTGGTGGAAGCAACCCTGAGGACGCTTGGAGTGCTTGCTGCCACAGCATCTCCCATTCCTGGAAGGTTTTCCTTCCTAAATCCTCTTATAATCCCTGGATTCCATTAAGATTTAGTTCAAATGGCATGTCCTATGGTGGGGGGGGGGGAGATTTCCTGTCCCCTCTCCCTCAATATTTGTGCCTTCCCTTGTAAAGCTAATTTCTACCTTTTCTGTATGTATCTTATATGTACGAATTTATGTCTATGTTGGCACCCTTATTAGCATATACATTTCATGAAGGCAGGGCCATTTTTTTTTGCTTTTTCTTTTATATCCCCTTCACTTAGCCTGGCCCCTAGTAAGTGCTAAATAAAGTTGACTGATTGATAAAGAATCCAGTGTGACCTGTATACCACCATGTGGCATCGTTGAGAAGGACCTTACTGGAGCTATGACTAATCAGTCATTCAAATAAATTGATGTTTCTTTTCATCAACAACACCTCAATAAAGCTTTTTTTGTCCCTGTATTTAGATGGAATTTCACATAATATTTCTCCAGTGTCACTGAGGCTAGCAAAGGAAGCCAGAAACCACTGACTTGGTCCATTTGTAAACAGAAGCTGACCCTCGGGTGACGTAGCACGTGTCAAGAGAATTAACAGAAGATCATGCCATATTATTCCTTGAATAGAAAAGAAGTTGGTTACTAATTGGAAAAGTATGAAATGCTCCTTATTCACATTTCTTGCCTTGAGTAATACCATTGAATAGATATGGTTAGTTTTGAGAAAATGAGAAGGAAAATGGGACTGAAACTGATTTATTCAGGAGACTCAGGTAAATGAAGCTGTTTTCCAAGAAGTCATTTGGTTTTAATTTTATAAGCTGTTGTAAAATACCCCTTGGGATGATTGTTACATATCTTTCTACTGAGCTCTAACCAAGTACTGTTCCCCTTAGTTAACAGTACTCCCAGGAGATCTACTTAGAATCGTAGAATTATAGAGTTGGAAAGGGCTTCTGAGACCATCCAGTCTATTCCATGCTTTTTATAGATGAGGTCACCGAGACACAGAAAGGAAGAGTTATTTGCTTAGAGTTACACATCTGCTATGCCAACTAGCTGCCCCTAAATGATGATTTAATACGTTGGGGAGACATTCCCTGTTATAAAGAAATATTCTGAAATTTCTCCAAGGTAAGTTCAATTCCAGAGTAAAAAACTTTCTGCCTTGTGGGAGGACTGAAAGAGAAGTCTTGGGATCAGATAAAGACATCTGAATAGCCAAGATAGTCTGGTTCTGAATAAACAAGGCTTGTATTGTAGCTTGACTATATGCTTGTATACAAATAGAGGAAGAGAAAGTCCAATCTGTCACAATTACCATTCTGTTTTTCTTCTCCTCCAAAAGAGCTCTGCTAAACTCCTCAAACAATCAAAAAAAATAGGCAACATGAGGTGTACTTGGCAGAGAGAAAGGGGTGGGCAGAAAGAACAAGGGATGACACATCCTTTTCCTTCCCTATTGGATTTAAATTTCCTCTTTTCACTAATTCACCATGTAATGTTTTATCACTAACACCTACAGACTGGGGAGGGAGCTTCAGCAATATAATTTTTACATAATTCCACTGCAACAAAATACCTGAATGACCTGTGGAATTTGGACATGAATTTTTAATATAGTATTTTATTTTTTCCCAATTACATGTAAAGACAATTTTAACAATCTTTTTTTAGAAAGAATTCCTAATTTTCTCCTTCCCTCTCCTCTCCCTAAGAGGGTAAGTAATTTTATATAGGTTTATGTATGTACAATCACATAAAACATTTCTATTTAGTCATGTTGTAAAAGACAAAACAGATCAAAAAGGGGGGGGGACCACAAAAAAAGTGAAAAATAGTATGTTTTGTTCTTCATTCGGACTCCACCAGTTCTTTCTCTGCACATGGGGAGCATTTTCCTTAATGAGTTCTTTGAAATTGTCTTGGATCATTGTATCGCCAAGAAGAGCCAAATCATTCATAGTCGATCATCATACAAAATTGCTGTTAGTGTGTACAATGTTCTGGTACTACTCACTTCACTTTTCATGAACTCATGTAAGTCCAGTTTTTTCCCCTGAAATCTACCTCCTCATCATTTCTTATAGCACAATAGTGTTCCATTACATTCCTATATCTCAACTTGTTCAGTCATTCCTCAATTGATAAGTATCCTCCCAATTTCCAATTCTTTGTCAACACAAAAGGAACTACTATAAATATTTTTGTACAAATAAGTCCTCTCTCTCTCTCTCTCTTTTCCTCTCTCTCTCTCTCTCTCTCTCTCTCTCTCTCTCTCTCTGTCTCTCTCTGTGTCTCTGTCTGTCTGTCTGTCTGTCTGTCTCGGACACAGATCTAGTAATGGTATTCTTGGATCGAAGTCTTGCCCTTTGGACATAGCTCCAAATTACTCTCCAGAATGATTGTAACAGTTCACAACTTCACCAACAGTGCATTAGTGTCCCAGTTTTCCCAAATCTCCTCCAACATTTATCATTTTTCTTTCTTATCATGTTATCCAATCTGAGAGGTGTGAGGTGGTACCCCAGAGTTGTTTTAATTTGCATTTCTCTAATCAATAGTGATTTAGAGCATTTTTCATGACTATAGATAGTTTTGATTTCTTCATCTGAAAATTGCCAGTTCATAAACTTTGACTATTTATCAATTGGTGAATGGCTTGTATTTTTATAAATTTGATTCAGTTCTCTATATATTTGAGAAATGAGCCCTTTATCAGAGACATGAAGTAAAAATTGTTCCCCAGTTTTCTGCTTTCCTTGGTTGCATTGGTTTTATTTGTACAAACCCTTTTAAATTTAATATAATCAAAATGATCCATTTTCCATCTCATAATGTTTCCTATTTCTTGTTTGGTCATGAATTCTTCCCTTCTTTGAGATGACATTTGGCATATAAAATTCTATTGGTTAGCTAGTTACACATGTGCATTTGGGCACAAGGGTGCTAAACTGTCTGAAGACATAAGGATATCCTTTGGTACCTCACCTGACTTTGGCAATTAGAGGTGTAGCTAGATTCCCTACCTGTTTACAGCCAATCACAAATGCTAGCTAGATTGGGCACTTTGGATATGGCAGAACTCCCTGGCTGTGCTTCAGAAAGAGTCCTTCACTAGCAATCTTGAAGGAGATTACCAAATGATGAGATTGATGCCTTGCCTGGCTAGCCAGTTGGCCAATAAGCATTTATTAAACATCTACTATGTGTTACATAATTGCTAAACACTAGAAATAGAAAGGCAAAAAGTAGTCTTTGTTCACATCTACAACAAGGGAGACAGTACAGAACTGAGATGAAATGTAAAATATAGATTCAGCCGTCCTGGAAAATTGTTGATTTTGATGGTTTCAGCAATCCAATGAACCTAGCCTTCTTGTTGTATTTCATCCATAACCCTCTATCTCCAGGTGTGTGTATATGTGTGTGTTCAGTCCTTTTTTCAATCATGTCCAACTCTTCGTGACCCTGTTTGGGGTTTTCTTAGCAGAGATACTGGAGTGATTTGCCATTTCCTTCTCTGGCTCATTTTATAGATGAGGAAACTGAGGCAAACAGGGTGAAGTGACTTGCCCAGGGTCACACAGCTAGTAAGTGTCTGAGGCTGGATTTGAACTCATGAAGATGACTCCTCCTGATTCCAGGCCCTGTGCTCTGTCCACTCTGCCACCTAGCTGCCTTCATCTATATACAATTGTGGACAGGATCTCTAAAATCCCTTCTGTCTCTGACCTTCTTTGATTCCTGAATATATGTGTCTATGTGTGGAGGGAAAAGAAATGGAAGTTGGGGGGACCAACACACGGTTTTTAATTGTGATAAAGGAAATTTGTGCTCTCAGAGCATATATGTAAAACTCAGAAGACATGTATACATTATAACAGATGCCTCATCAGTAACAGTCAACATTCCTGGACCACCATGAGTAACTTTATTCAATGACTTCTCTGTTCAGGAAAGTAAAGTGCCCAAACTATTTAAACTTTCTTATCCTTTTTTTAAAATTGTTTTTTGAGGGAGGAAGCAGGGCAATTGGAGTTAAGTGACTTGCCCAAGGTCACACAGCTAGTAAGTGTTAAGGGTCTGAAGCTGAATTTGAACTCAGGTCCTCCTGGTTCCAGGGCTAGTGCTCTATTCACTGCACCTATCCTTTCTATAGAAGATGTTTCATGGGGTTATAGATTTAGAGTCAGAAAAGACCTCACAAATCATGCAGTCCAATCTCCCCATTTTATAGATGAGGAAATCGAGGCCCACAGAGGTTAAGTGACTTTTTGCTCAAAGTCACACAAGTAGTAAATGTCAGAGTTGGCATTCAAACCTAGATCCTCTAACTCTAAATCCAACTCTTTTAAAAGAATCATTATAGAGTAGGTGGCAAAAGCTGACATTCTTTTTCCTAGCAGAGTCAGATAGAATCTTGCAAATTTAAAGTATCTGCTAAAGAGACAGAAATTACAGATGTTGGAAGCAGAAGAGATTTTAGAAGTTAAAGCCACAGAAAAGAGAAAGAAGAGTGGTCCCAGGGAGTAAGATGCTTCCCAATTAAAGAAGCACAATTCCCTTGGAGACCAGAAAGAATTCAAGACGTTTGACCCAAAGGCAATGTTCCAAATAATTTTGCAGACTCCTCAAAAGAAGACAAAAAAAAAAAACCCCAACCAGCTACTAAGATACAGTTTTAAAAAAATAACCTTCCAATTTAGGCAAACTTGGAATGTACCTTCTTTCCCCAACTCCCTCACTAACCTCCCAAAATTTCAGACAGCAACATTTTCTTAAATAATGTTTTGTACCAATTTATGACACCAAGAGTGAGGAAACCCCTCCTTTTGAAGTTATGTAGTAAAATTTCTCTTGGTTAGGAAACAAGACTTTCAACTTAAGACTTGCTTTAGCTTTCTCTATTGCCCTAAGTTAATCAAATAGAGACGGTTTTTATTCTTCTTTGTAAACTCTACCCCTAAGGTCCTCACCCATCCTTCCTAGACTTCCTACATCAAGAATCCAAAGTTTGAGTAAATGTGCACATCCATTCATTAGCTCTGTGTGTGTGTGGGGGGAGGGGGGAGGAGTGTTCCTTCTGCCCAACCTAGTGACATTAAATTGGTTCCCTCAGGTTTTGCGCTCTTGAAGAACATAGGGTTGTGTTTAGTGCTTGAGTTCATCAAGAGAAGAATTTTCTTAACAGCCACAATGCAAGAGAAGCAAAACCATCGTCTAATATCCATCCACCCATCGAGTTTTGTTCCTCAGGGTGGATTTCAAAGGCTCTGCCCAGTGTCTTCACCAGACAAATGTAAGAGTCACACAGACAGTTTAGAGACACAAGCATGCCTCACGGTGCCAAAGAAAATAAGAAAAAACTGACCAACTACAGACTGAGCATTAGACAGACACATAGATAGAATCAATGTGCTTTTTTTTTCTTATGCAAAGGGAAAAAAAATTAGATGCAAACTTTACATTTAAAACTGTATTGTTTCCGTTTAATCTGGCCACCATCCGAGTGGTGATCTGGATGTTAGAGAAGGGATGAATGGGAGACATTGGCAGGGATTGAAGCTTGGGGATGAATGTGGAAATGTAGAATGGGTGTTTCTTTTTTTCTGGCTTTGAGTTGACTGTTGTTTCTGTCTGTTTTTTAGAACTGATCCAAGGGGACAGTGAAGTCAGTGTGGGCGGCTCGAAGGAAGCCCCCTTCTGTACAGCTGCGGCTCAGCGGATTAGGCGCCTCATGCACAAGGCAACATTACACAAGTAGTCTTTGAACAAAAGTCATGGATACTACTAATGATATGGTAATCCTTAATGGAACTACCTCCCAGTAGTGATTATACTGACATGGGAAGAATATTGAAGTCGTGGAAACGGCCCACAACAACACTGTGCCATTGTTCATCGCAAGCTTGACCAAGACTAACTTTTACCAGCATCTCTAACGTCACCTTCCTCCACCCCCACCCCACCCCACCCCCCGCCCCCTGCCCCCACCCAGGAAAAAAAAACGGGAAAGAAAACCCTGATCCTAAATCTTTTTTTTTCTTTTTTGAATTTGTTTTCGGCAAGTTCCCACACACATCTAGTGTCGTCTCGAAATTCATGCTGCCAACTGTCCCTAGGAACCATTTCCATCTGAGACCAAGACCACACAAAGGTTACTTCTATAGATCTCAGTGAAGATGTTTTAATTGTCTGACAAAAGATACTGCCATTATTTGACTTGCAAATGTCAGTCCCTGGATCTCTGGATAGCATGGTCAGAATGAGCAAATTTGTCATGAAATTTCCCAACCATCCTAACCATGATATTGGATACAAGTAGTTCCTCCACTTTGACAGTGACTGAATGGTCCAGACAGAACCCAAGGATTCACTATGCTATAAGGGTTTCCCTAAGGGTCCAGCCCCTCAGAAAATAATGTTTTTCCTCCTAGGAAAAAAGTATCCTTTGTGAAAAACTACATTACCTCTGAGGAATTAGAGGTAAGAGAGAAACACAGCCACATCAAAAAGATACATTATTCTCCATGGACATTTAGACTGATGAAGAATATCAGATTCCCCACCCCCAGCTGTCACCTTCAATGAATAATTCCTTTGATATAATTATATTATTTAATGATAATAAATTAGTGGATTGTCAATATTTCAAAATATATTTTGAGTAGACTCTTGTTTCTGTTTGCTTTTCTAGAACTGGTCTATGAGGACAGGGAAGTCAGTGTGGGTATAAAAACAAAAATAATGAATAAATAAAAGATCTCCACAGGATTAATCTGGTCTCTAAGGTTTCTTCTACACTCACTTTCCATGATTCAGTTTATCTTCATGGAAATTCTCCTATGTTAGTGAGGTACGGCATGACTTTTTTTTCTTTTTTTTCAATTTTTTTTTAACATTTTTTGCTGAAAGTTTTGAGTTCCAAATTCTACCCCTCCCTCCCTTTTCCCTCTCTGAGACAGTAAGGACTTATAGGTTATACATGTGCAATTATGTAAAACATTTCCATATTAGTCATTTTATACAAGGAGACTCAAATAAAAGAAAACAAAATGAAAGAGAGTGAAAATAGCATGCTTCGGTCTGTATTCATACAGTATCAGCTCTTTTTCTGGAGGCAGATAGCATGCTTCATCATTAGGCCTTTGAGATTGTCACGGATTATTGTATTGCTGAGGATAGCTAAATCATTCACAGTTCTTCATCATACAATATTGCTGTTACTGTGTACATTTTCCTGGTTCTGTTAACTTTACTATGCATCAGTTCATGTAAGTCCTTCCAGGTTTTTCTGAAATCATCTTGTTTGTCATTTCTTATAGCACAATAATATTACATTACAATCATACTCCACAGCTTGTTTAACCATCCTCCAATTGATGGGCATACCTTTGATTTCCAATTCTTAGCCATCACAAAAAGAACTGCTATGAATATTTTTGAACAAATAGATCCTTTCCCCCTTTTTTGTGTGTCTTTGGGATATAGACCTAGCAGTGGTATTGCTGGATCAAAGGGTATGCACAGTTTTATAGCCCTTCGGGCATAGTTCCAAATTGCTCTTCAGAGTGATTGGATCAGTTCACAACTCTAACAACAATGCATTTAAAAATGGCCACATAGCCCATTAAACCTGGACTATGGAGTAGAAGTTCATCAGCTGGGGAATGGTTGAACAAGTTGTGGTATATGATTGTGATGGAATACTATTGTACTATAAGAAATGTTGAGGGAGATGGTTTTAGAAAGACCTGAGAAGATTTATATGAATTGATGCAAAGTGAAGTGAGCAGAACCAGGAGAACACTATACACAGCACCAACAATATTGTAAGGCTGATCAGTTGTGAAAGACTTAACTCCTCTGATCAAAACAATGATCCAAGACAGTTCCAAAGGATCCATGATGAAAATTTCTGTCCCTCTGTCATAATTGACAAACTCAGTGCAGATTGAAGGATATTGTTTTCACTTTATTTTTCTTGCCTTTTTCTTTGCACCATGGCCAATATGGAAATACATTTTGCATGACATTACATGTATAATTGATATCCTATTGCTTGCCTTCTCAATAAGTGCTTGAGGGGATGAAGGGAGAGAATTTTGAACTCAAAATTAAAAAAAGAATGTTAAAGTATAATTTTAATAAAAGAAAATAAAACGGACAATTGTGATTTAAAAAAAAACCAACCTGGACTATCTATGTCACTTGTTGACCAGGTAGGTGGTGCAATGGATAAAGCACCAAGTAGATCTGAGTTCAAATCCAATCTCAGACACTTAATAGCTGGTCAAGTCACTTCACCCTGTTTGCCTCAATTTCCTCATCTGTAAAATGAGCTGGAGAAGAAACCAGCAAATTATTCCAGTATCTTTGCCATGAAAGCCCCAAATGGGGTGACAAAGAGTTAGACATGCCTGAAAAATGACTGAACAACACATGCCACTTATTTGCTGTATAGTCTTATACAAGTGAATTTACTCTTTGGGTTATCAGTTTCCTCTTCTGTGAAATAAGTACTAACTACACCACAGTGCTGTCATGAAGAAATCTTTTTGTAAAGGGCCAGAATCAAGAGAACATTGTACACAGTAACAGCAATATTGTACACGATCAACTGTGCATGACTTAGCTATTTGGATCAATACAATGATTCAAGACAATTGTAAAGTATTTATGATGAAAAAATGCTATTTACCTCCAGAGAAAGAACTGATGGAATCTGAATACAGAAGAAGCCTAATCTTTTTCACTTTCTTTTTGGTAACATAACTAATATGGAAATAGATTTTACATGATTTCACATGTATAATTGATATCCTGTTTCTTATTTTCCCAATGGGTGGGGACTGGTGGGAGAGAGGGATAGAATTTTGAACTCAAAAATGTTTTTAAATGACTGTTTAAAATAAATAAATAATAATGTGTTTAAAGGCCACAAGAGGCTATCAATCAGGTAGCAAGGATTTATTTAAGTGCCTACCACGTGCCAGACACTGTGATATAGAAATGTGAGCTTGACTTGTGTGATTATAGAAATGTGATTATGACTCTTCCTCTTGATAAATGAATCCCTGACGTTCTATGGAATGAAAAAGAAGGTCCCCTACCCTACAGCTGGAGAAGCAAGACACAAAGCAATTTGATAGTAGACCGAAGTTGGAAGATATAGGACTGCCAGACCTAGTCCAATATTTTATCAGATCACGTTGCCTCTTTCAGAAAACCCAGAGAGGAATGTCTGAGCAGGAGGATGAATTATTTGTCTGACCATATCGTCTGATTCTGAGGATTTATCCTCTCCTGGATCTTTCAGAGGTCTTGACTCCCCTGCAGATGGGTTCATATGGGTTGGCTAAAAAAGTAAGGTGCTTAGAATTTCTAGCACTTAAATACGTGCAAGAGTCGCAATGGCAGGAGTATCCATGACTTATTTTTATTTTTTTTTATGAGTGATAATCTTTCATGAGACTCCTTATGACAATAGTGAGATATAGAGATAAAGGAAGACAATAGAAATAAAAACAGAAGAAAAGCCTTCCATTTTTCAGGGCACACTTTGATTAGTGACAATCTAGAAATTAAGTATAGTTTGCATCGCAAATTTTTGCAAACTTCAAATTTTAAGTATAATTTACATCACCACTTTCATCAAATTGAAAAGCAGAGTGGAGTCATAAAAACAGAAGATCTGAGTTTGAATTCTATCCCTGCAAACTTGCTATCTGTATGACATCAGCAAATCTCTTCATCTCTCCAGGCCTTCATTTCCTCATCTATAAAAAATGAAAGCCTAGGTAACTTCTAATCATTGAGATCGTTGGCCCACTCTATGAAGTCCTGCTTTGATGCCTCAGTGGAATACAGTGATGACGCTGTCTGTTTAGAGGCTTTGCTGGGAGAGTGCAAACTCTAGCAAGCCTGCTTGTCACTCTAGGACAAGCCTATGTAAGTGCAGTACAGAGAGGCCTAACACTAAAGCCATGGCCACTGGGATGAGTTTTTTTAGCTATAGTTTGACCAAGACAAATTTTACCAGCATCAATAAAGTCTCCTTCCTCCACCATAAAACCATCCAATAAAGTATGGTAGGAGGGGCAGGGGTGTTTGATCAGTATTAATGGAAAGGGTGCCCAAACTAATGAAATTACCAATCTTTTAAAGAATTAAAGTATGCCTAGTTAGCAAATAGAAAAGGGAATCAGTGGGACAGAACAAATAAGTGAGATTTAGAAGCAGAGAACACAGACAGCCAATGTTCAATTAAAGACCACTGGGTCAAGGATTCCTTATTCCTAACTGGGCAAAGCTGGAAAGCAGTTTGGTAGAAAATAGACTTAGGCCAGCATTTATACAATACGATTTTTAAGACCTCCAAAGATATGACCTAAATATGGAAGGTCACACCAATTTGCTGTCCTTCTTAGCAGTTATGAAATAATTACATTTAAGGAAACTAAAAAAGCAATATTTTTCACAACTAAGGCTAGAGGGAGGAATCATAGCCAAATAAGAGATAGGTGTTTATAAAAGATAAAAATAGACAATTTTAATTTTATGAAAGTAAAAGTCTTTTAGACAAAATCAATGTGGTTAAACTAAAAAAAAAGCTGCCAAATGCAGGAAATTTTTTGTATCAATATCTCTGATAAATCTGATATCCAAGTAGTCAAATGATATAATGAAAGAGTGAATGAACTTTAAAAAATTATTATTTACTAGGTGGATACAAATACAAAAGTACCATTTGGAGTTTTCTTGGCAAATATACTGGAGTGGTTTGCCTTTTCCTACTTTATCTCATTGAGGAAGTGAGGTCTAGGATCAGACAGTTAGTGTCTGAGACTAGATTTGAGCTCAGGAAGATGAATATTCTTAACTCTAGGCTTTACACTATATACACTGTGCCACCTAGCTGGTGATAGATAATTAGATATGTGTATATGTGTGTACGTAGATTATCTATATAGAGAGATGTATATACACACATATACACATACATACACACACACACAATTTTAACCATACTAAAAGCTGTTTGGACTGAGTGATACTTCCTGAAGAGATACATATGTGTGGTTGTGTGTGTGTGTGTGTGTGTGTATGTACGAGTGCCTAACATCACTCAATATTTTAACCCTATAATCTTAAAACTGCTTTGTAAAATCTGTTAAAAGCAATTAAATATATATCGAGAAGCTGAACCTTTTGACTCTGTGATAGATCAGTGTAGCACTGTGGAAAGCATGTTTGGCTTGGCTGGATCCCAAGCCCTCAGTGCTCTGCCAGCTGAGCTAATCTTGGCAGAAATTGGGAAGATGCCTTTTAGAGTTTGGGAGGAGTGAGAAGATGGTGAGGAGAAGGTAAAAAGTCATTCTGTCTAGATCAGTATAACTCAGGAAAGTCACTGTCTAGCAGCAGGCTTTGGGCACCAAGAGTAGAGTTCCAACAGAGTCCTTGTATGTATACATGCACACCGCTCTCTACCTCATTTCATCAATCTACTCCTCACTCCCACATTGGCAGTCCAGATACATAAACTTAAAATGTTTGACAACATTATTATCATCTGTCTATGTCATATTGCTAATTAAAAAAAACATATATAACAGCTTATTCTCTTTATATCAGCAACATTAGTAAATGGGATAAGGAAAAAACTCCCAAGGAGAGATTTAAGGAATCCCAACTCCTTAAGGAATGCTTTCTGGGGCAGCTAGGTGTCGCAGTGAGTAAAAACGCTGGCCCCGGAGTCCGGAGAACCCAGGATCAGTTCCGGCCTCAGATACTTACCCACACAAAATAACTGGCCTTGTAACCTTGGGCAAGTTGCTTAACCCCAATTGCTTAAAACAAACAAACAAAAAAAAAAGGAATGCTTTCTGTCCATATACAAAGAAGTAGACTTAGGAAGAAATATGGGAAAGTGAAGGAATACTCCTTGGGTCAAACATGGCCATGAATTAGGGCTATCTGACATTTCCATCTTCATCAAGGAGGATTCTGTCAAGTAGCAACTCCAACCCTCCACCCATAATCTCCATGCCAAACCCGAAACAAACAGGAGTGAGCACCGGCTACCCCCCCCCCCCAAGTTCACATTTGGGTCACCAGCACCCACAATGCCTGAAGCATATGGCTGCCATTAACTCTTTGTTACTGTGGGCAGTCCTCAAGATCAAGCGCACCCCGTGAATATCAGAGGTTAATCAGGGTTTTGAGAACTTCAGCTTTCTCAAAGAAAGAAATTCTCCCCCAGAATCCCGGCACTCGGGGTGCACAGAAATAGAAATACCAGCATATTGAACTGTGTGTGATTGTCCTCTATAAAAAGTTATTCATTACGCTTAAACACTGCTATCACTTAAACAAGTTAACTCTGAAAGGCCTTTCAGTTGGACTGTTTAGCATGAAAGAAAATGTTGAGAAAAAAAAGTGGCTTTTTCAAAACAGCCTCTTAATGCTCTTGCAAAGCATTTCATGATGGATTTAAAGACATTTTGCATACCCATATTTAGAAAGTGGCAGTGTTTATTCATCAGTAAGAAAGTGTTTTAAGCCCTCAAGAACAATGTAAACATAATCCTTGAAATACTGGCATAAGTAAGAATGACTTAAGCAGTAATAATGAACAAGGCATTCATTCATTCATCATTTTGCAAAGCTGATAAGACACAGCTGACTTTTGGAAGAGAAGGGAATGGTTTTCTTTTGGTAATGCAATGAAAGAGGGCACTAGACTGTATGTATTTATTTAGTCTGGGCTCGCCATCACCTTTTGGAGGATTTTGAAACAAAAATAAATCCCACCAGTGGCAAAGAAACAGGTAGACTCAGTCATTACTGGTGGAATTGCGAATTGGCAGAATCTTTCAGGAAAGCAATCTAGCAGTACTGAGGAAAAATTTCAAAGACACCCTTTGACCCAGGAATTCCATCGTTGGTAATGTTCTCTAATTAAAAATTTTAAAAAAGTTATCTATTCAAAGATTTTCATGACGGAATTATAATTAATCTCAGCTTCACCTTCTTCCCTCTGCTCACCCTACTTAAAAAAATAATCTGGAAACAGCCTATATGTGTATCAACAAGAAAATGTTTAAGTAAATTGTGATAAATTAATGTAATGTCATACTATGATACTTCAGCTGAGACCAACAAGTATAAGGAAGGAATGCAAAGACATCCGGACAATCTTTATAAAATAATGCCAAGCAAAAAATACAGGTCCACAAGAAGAAGATATGTAACACTTGACCCAAAAGAAGGAAAATGAATAGAAAAAGAATTATAACAGGAGCTTTAAGGCAATGACAAAAAAAACTTATGATAATTTATATGCTGAAGTTAATCTGTAAATATTTTCTAAGTAAGCTTAGCTGACTGTATTAAATTTTTAATAAAATGATGCATTGAAAAAATAAGTGAAAACTTTGCTATTATTTAATAGGATACAGAGAAACATATGCTAAGATTTTTCTATAAACATTTGAATATGAAATATCAAGGATTTTGCAATTGGATGCCTTGGAGAGCTTTCATAAAATGCAAACTGAAGGACAAGGTTATTTGAAGCTGTTATTATTTTGGTCTTTGCCTCAGTTTTCTTATCTGTTAAGAGGGAATACCTGCCTGAAACATCTGATAGGGTTGCTATTAGGTTTAAATGAGACTATAGATGTAGAAAAGTGTTTTGAAAAACATAAAGCCTAGAATTCCATTCAGGAAGACCTGACTTTAAATCTGCCTACAGAAACTTACTAGGTGTGTGTCCCTGAACAAGTCACTTGAGAGTTTTCTGCCTCGGTTTCTCAATTGTAAAATTAGGACAATAATAGCACCTACCTCCCAAGGTTATTATCAAGAGAAAATGATACAATATTTATAAAGCACTTTGCAAACCTTAGCATGCCATATAAATGTTAGCTATTGTTATCAAGGCCATCTTCACCATCATGATGATTATTAGAACAGGAAGGATCAGGCAGTAGAGAAATCCTCCCCCAGGAGGTAAAAGACACTCATAGATCTAGAACAGTGGGTTTTAATCCTTTTTTGCCTCCTGCAGCCCAATGTTAGGTAGTCTGGTGATGACAATGGACCCACTCTCTTTCAGAATAATGATTTTTAAGCATGTAAAACAAAATTTATAAAATTACCAAGGAAACTGGTTATATTATTTGGTTTTTTTTTGGAGGGGGGAAGGCAGGGCAATTGGAGTTAAGTGATTTGCCCAAGGTCACACAGCTAGTTAAGTGTCAAGTGTCTGAGGCTGGATTTGAACTCCCCATCTTCCTGACTTCAGGTCTGGTGCTCTATTCACTGCACCACCTAGCTGCCCTGAAACTAGTTATACTGAAATACACTAATAAGCTAAACACACTGAGTAGGCTCACTACATTAGACAATAGACACACGTTCCTCAATATTTCTATATACAAATTTTCATAAATTGAATTGCACTTAGAATTTTGTAGAAGTGCTCCCTATTGAAAGGAATCTTTCAGGGTACATTTTATAAACCCTGTCACCTTTTGAAAAAGAAATAGAGACCCTTTTGTAAAGCTGAATTTTTATATATTGGATTTTCTTTTTTCTTTTTTTTTAATTTTTTTTTTTTTAAGCAATTGGGGTTAAGTAACTCGCTCAAGGTTACACGGCCAGTTATTTCTGGGTGTGGTGCTGAGTGTCTGAGCCCAGGATTTGATCTCCAGGTCATCCCAACACTGGAACCGGTGCTCTTACTCGCTGAGCCACCTGGCTGCCCTCTTTTTTCTTTTTTTAAGCTATTGGGATTAAGTAACTTGCTCAAGGATATATGGCCAGGTATTTCTGGGTGTGGTGCTAAGTGTCTGAGCCCAGATTTGATCCCAGATCATCCCAACTCTGGGGCCGGTGCTCTTACTCGCTGAGCCACCTGGCCGCCCCTTATATTGGATTTTCTTAAAGTGAATCATACCTGTATATATTTGTAATACATTGTTGAAATAATTTGCTACTTACATGCCTACTTATAATGGCCCTTAAGGTCCACTTGATTCCCTTCTCTCTGTCTTTAGAAAGTTTATTTTAGATAAAAAGTTCTGAGTTCAGTAACTCAGAGTGTCCAGTTGGAGGGGGACCCTAGGTGGTAGCAGACCTGAAGTCAGGAAGACCTGAGTTCAAATCCAGACTCAAACATTTACTAGTTGTGTGACTCTGGGCAAGTCACTTAACCCTTGATCTGTGAAACTAAGATACCAATAGTAACTATCTCCCATGGTTGTTGTAAGGATCAAGTGAAATAATAATTGTAGAGTACTGAGCCTAACGTCTGGCACATATTGTTCAGATGTATCTGACTCTTCATGACCCCATTTGGAATTTTCCTAGCAAAGATACTACAGTGTTTTGCCATTTCCTTCTCCAACTCATTTTACAGATGAGGAAACTGAGGCAAACATGGTTAAATGATTTGTCCAGGGTTACACAGCTAGTAAGCATTTGAAACTAGATTTGGATTCAGGTCTTTCTGACTCCAGTCCCACCTAGCTGCCCTACTAAGTGCTATATAAATGTTAGCTATCATTATTATTACCTAGGCAGAGGTTGGGGTCTCTGACTAACCTTACATTTATTTCTATCTCTAGTTAACCCTGGCCTCTTTGTGGTTGAGGCAAAAATATCACTGCAAACATTTGGGCAACAGAACAGTAGATTATTACTATAGTGTCTATGGATAGAGGTATTGAGAGGGGATGCTGGGGAAATAGCCTGGGTTTTATTCAATGAGTATGTTCATGCTCATAGCCAATGACTCTCCTCCCTATGCTCCATGCTCCCTCTATTCTCCCTATTCAAGACACTAAGAACCACTTCTTTCCAAATTCCTTGGCTGCCTTCTTCCTCTAATACAAATTGCTTAGAGTAGGACCCAGTCTCTAATTCAATGGCTCTGATTAATTCAAAGGGGCGAAAATGGTCCCTGTTCAAGAACAGGTTCTTATTCTTTCATTTAATCCAAAAGAGTCTTCACTTAGTCAAGGCACCAGAGCCAAATGGGGTGGTCTCAAACTCCATCACTTACATACTGATGTCAATTCTGCTAAGTTTGTCTAAACTGAGTCTAAGCTAGAATTCTTAGCTCCCCATTGGCTTTGGTGGCCTTTTATTTGTTTCATATATTATATATTAATTATAATATTATTAATTAATACTAACACATTAATAATCATATTATTATATATTAACCCATAGTTGTAGAAAATTAATAAAGGGAGACCCTACCATCGAAAATCTCCATTTCATTATTTTTCTATGTCTTATTTAAGCATAATCTTAGACTTCAATCATCCTTCACCTCCAACTCTAAGAATCCCTCACTTCTCTCAAAACTTAGCTCAAATACTGACCTCTTACAGGAGGACTCTCCAGATTTTCTTCTCTTCTCTGGCTATTATTAATACCTCAACATCACTCCAAAATTATCATGTGTGAATATAGACATGTATTTATATGTTGTAGGATCCCATTATTACCTTGGTATACATGTTATATTTACCTACATATGTCTTTGTTGTTTTCCTCTAATAGAATGTAAGCCCCTTGATGGCAGATGGCTTTTGGTTTTGTCTTTGTAACCAATCAATTAACTGATGTCCAAGTGCCTACCATTAAGGACAGTACCTGTCACATAGGAGGTGCTTATTTATGTATTATTAATTCATAAAAGACCTGCAATAATCATAACTTTTTTTCTTGACAACTTGAAACTTTAAAAGAGGAGCTGGGTATTCACACCATCTTTTGTGTTTGACTTTTCCAAAGCTTGAATAGATTAAAGTTGTAGAAAACTGAGGATGTAACCTTAAAATCAGTTTTGTTGTTGCCCAGTCAGTCTTTGTGACCTCATTTGGGGTTTTCTTGGCAAAGATAATGGAGTGGTTTTTCCATTTTCTTCTCCAACTCATTTTATAGATGAGGAACTAAGGCAAACAGGGTTAAGTGACTTGCCCAGGGTTACATGGTTAATAAGTGTCTAAGGCTGCCTTCCTGATTCCAAACCCACTGCTCTATCTGCTGCATCACCTAGCTTCTGCTGAATCCAGTAGGCTTGGTAAGTAAGAGTGGGGGCAATGAGGCACATCAGAGATAACATTAGATAAATTGGATAGTTTATCTCAATCCTCATGCCCAAAAGAGAGTACTCAGGTGGGAAAGGGGAGTGTCACTAAGAAACCTAACATGTGGACCATTTGAGATGGAAGGGACCTTAGCCCTTCTTGTTTAACCCCCTTGATGATGCAGATGTGAAAATTGGGGCTTAGAAATGAAGAGACTTACCCTTGCTCACTTAGCTAATAGCAGAGATGAGGTCATCATGTTCTTAATAATCTCTACCATTTGAAATATTCCTCAAAAGCAAAAAAAAAAGGGGGGGGTGGGTAGGTGGTGCAGTGAGTAGAGCACCAGTCCTGGAGTCAGGAGGACCTGAGTTCAAATCCAGCCTCAGACACTTAACACACACACAAAAAACTAGCTGTGTAACCTTGGGCAAGTCACTTAACTCCAATTGTCCTCCAAAGAAAAAGCAAAAAAAATTACAAATAAAAATAGATTCTGTTATAGAATCATCAGTGTGAGGGAATCAAACCATGGTGGGCAATAGCACTGGGAATAGGGGGATTACTAGGGAGGCGGTCATGACTTGGAGCTAATTAAGAGAACATCAGGTTCCTTTCTATGGCTAAACCAGATTCTTGGAGGTTTTCCTGAACAACAAAGGTTGGTTCTTTGAGCAAGGAATATTTAGAGTCTCCCTATGATTTTAAGTAAATGGCAACTTTGCCAGGCATTCTAGAACAATCCTACTTCTCCATTCTTGTCTCTCTGAAGAAGTGTTTGTGAGAAGTTGTTGCTGCTTTTTGTCTTTTTCCAGGTTCTCCTTTTGCTTCCTTCTAAATCTTTGCCCATTACACCTCTTCATCTTCAAAATACAGAAAAGAATATATGCCATAGGACCAAGAAGGTTCTTTAATCATCTTTGCTCCCTTCAGTATTGAGGACAATTTGACATCTGTTAATACCAATTAATTGACAATTAATGACCTTGTTCCCATCAGAAACATCTGGGTAGTACTACAAAGTCAAATTCTTCCTCAAATCAGATTCTGGAAAAAGGATCTTCAACCTATATTTCAAAATGGGAAAAAAAAATCCAGTCTTTTGATTATGAGTCAAAAGCAAATTTTACTAACAGGTAGAGGTGTTAAAAAAAAAAACACCACCTGGTCCAAATGACCCTGGTTGTTAAAGGAATAGAAAAAGCCAGTTCACCCCTGATATCTTCACATATGCTCAGAAACCTGAGTGATATCCTCTATAAGTGATACTGTGTTTGAGAAATATGATAGGAAAGAGAATTGAGTTTCAGGCTCCGTTCTGCCAGTCATCAGTTAGCTAACCAGCCTATCAATGGAGTCTGAGAGTGCAGGGTAAAAAGAGCTAACCTTTACATGGTGCTTTGAGGTCTGCAAAGGACTTGACATATATTGTCTCATTTGATTCTCACAATTCCGTGAGGTAGGAGCTATTATTAAGTCAATTTTACAGATGAGTTAGTCAACAAGCTTTAAGTGACTGCTCTGTGCCAGGCATTGTGCTAAGTGATGGGGAAACTGAGACACCTGTTCAAGGTCAGCTGGTAAGTGGACAAGGTAGGATTTGAACTCAGGTCTTCCTGACCCCCAAGTCCACAGCTCTGTCTACTAGCCAAAAAGTGTGCGATGTTCTAGAGCCATAGTCTCCTCTCCCACCCCTCACCTTTGCAAAGAAGGCACATTTTCTCTTCTTTTCCTCAAAATCAAGTTTGGTCATTATAATTACTTGGCTTTCCTCTTCATTCAACAAGCCATCTTAAGGATACTATAACATAGTGGATGCAGAGTTGACCTCCAAATCAGAAAGACCTGGATTCAGATGTGACCCCCATTGGCCAAGTGTGACCTTGTAAATGTTGCTAAAGCTTTCACCACCACCAGGTAAGGATCTAAGACTCTACATTATAGAACAAGGGCCCTTCAGACTTCATAGATCTTGTGTTGAAAAGGACCTTAGAGGCTATCTGGGTCAACCCTCTCTTTTCACAGATAAAAGAAACTGAGTGCCAGGAAGTACCAACAACACATAAGTGATAAGTGGCAGATCAGGATTCAAATTTACAACCTTTGACACTAAATTCTGGGCTCTCTCCTTAGAACCACAATGCCTTCCTTGGTAGAGGGGGTTTTCATCACTAATGAAATCATGGAACTAGAAAAAGTCTAGTGGGGGTAAGATGGGACAGGGACAGAAATGGAATCTTTCATTAAAGAAATTGACACCAGTTCTACCAGATGCCTGCAGACACTAAATGGAGGGATGGTCTCAAGAAGGATGACAAAACTAGGTCATCATCAGAGCCAAGATCAGGTAACCAGAAAATGAGCCCAGAATCAACTAAAGGAATGATACCTGAGTGTAGTAGGAACCTTGAAGCTTGGACTCTGGGCAGAGTTAAGAGAACCGTAACAAATAAGTTATGAGTATTGTATGATGTAAGACAAATTAACACAGCACACAGGAGGGCTGCTAGCACAGGTTCATTCTTGATCTGGTAAGACAGGAAAAACACTAAGAAAGGGTTAATGATCTTACTTTATTCTAGCCTAGTTTTCTCAGAAGTATTGCTGATAATGGGAGGACAAACTCCTACAGCATTCCTTAATCACCCTTTCACAGGAGCCTATGAGAAGGGGGGCAACTAGGTCTCCATGGGGCCAAATGAGACAGGCACAAGCTGTGCATCCTCCTAAATCCCCTCAAGCTTCAATGGGGACCGGTTGAGGCAAACACAGGTTTTCCCCAAGCCTTAATGGGGGCTGATCAAGGAACACAGCATTAAAACTTGTGCATTCAGGGGTGGCTAAGTGGTGCAGTGAATAGAGCACTGGCCCTGGAGTCAGGAGGACCTGAGTTCAAATCCAGACTTAGACACTTACATTTATACAAAAAAAAAAAACCTAGCAGTGTAACCTTGGGCAAGTTACTTAACCCCAATTGCCCTCCAAAAGGCAAAACAAAACAAAACACAAAACTTGTGCATTCAACTCTCAGGCTCCCCCTAAGCCTCAATGAGGGCCAGTTGAGGCACACACAGCATTTGTGTATTGAACCCTAAGGTTCCCCATTCAATGACCAATGGCCACCTATTTTACAGGGGCAACAGACAAAGAAGGCATATTGCCAACCAAAGCCTCACAAGCTTACATCACCCCATCCCTGTATCTCACTGCACAGCAGCAATGGATGTTTACATTATTTATCATTATATAATGCTGCACAAGCATGGTGGAGATGTTTTGAACCATAATCGTGAGAACTTGTATCTAATATCTGGGAACAAGTGATTGTTATGGCTATGGATCCTGGGAAACTGAACTCTGAGAAATAACAAAAGTCTATTTTACATACACTAAAATCTGCCTTACTTACATATGAGAACTGTATCAAATAAGCAAAGCAGATGTTTGCAGCTGGTGTTTGGAATATGGGGAAGGTTATTAGTGATTGGGGCTGGGAGAAGAAGGAGAATGGGAGATGAGTTGACCTATGCATTACCAATAAAGGCCTCAGTGAAATTCAGGAAAGCAATGGACACATTAGGGATATGCAAGTTTTTCAGAGATATTTGCCTGAGTAGTATAGGAGTGATGGGACAGTAGCTTAGTGGGGGTAAAAGATCTAAGGAAAATCCATAGGCATCTCCTAATATGAGTCATTCATTTACATTATAAATAAGCACATGAAGAAATAAAATAAACAGTGAAGGGCTTAGAATAATCACTTAAGAAACAAGAGTCTCTAAAATTAGGTAGCCATTTGTTTGCAGGTAACACCAACATACTAATGTACTGATTCCCTCCCTCTCCAAATCCCTTTGACAGTCACAGATCCTGTTGGACACTGCTTCTGAAACTGGTCTGAGTTAGTGGGTGAGAAAGCAATTTGAAAATAAATAATAGGGCAAAGCTGAGGATTTTTGTTGAAGACCAGTAAAGGAAATGTTTTGATGGGGAGCAGGTGTTTTCCCTAGGCTTTCTGCCCTGCCAGAGAGTCTCCTTTGGAAATATGGCTTATTCCCAGGTGGCCCATCCTTAGGACCACCGTTTTTCTAGGATGCTTAAAAAGGGCCTGGATGGAATTTTCACCTTGAATAAGTCTCATCCTGAACTTCAGTTTCCAAAAGTTTCTGAAAGCCCTTCCTAATCCCCAATCTGAAATCCCCTCCCTGGACTCTTTCCTGCAGCAGGGGGGCTATAGATCGTGGGGGAGGGCACAGCTGTGAGCCTCTGGGAGGGAGAAGGACTAAGTTTAGAGGAGTAGCAAGCTGGGAGGGAAAGGGACAAAGCTGGACCTGTGGGAGGTCCTGACAGGATTTTATAGGGGACGAAAGGGGCCTTGAGGTCTGGAAACCATCAGGAAAAAGATAGATGGTTGGGAAACAGAAACCAAGTTGACTGATCTCAGGAGAAAATTTATCCTTTGGGGTGTGAGGGCTAATAGTTTTATGGCTCTTCTTACAGGAAAAGGAAAGCTGAGATGTTTATTGCTTGGGTCTTCTACTCCGGTCAAACCAATGTATCTCCCACATTCAGTTTTCCCCAGTTTCTTCTCCTCTGTACACATGGATCCAAGATCTGGCTAAAGGGAGACTCTCAGTTTCCTGTGACCTCTTCATACTGTTAACTATCCCCACCTGTAGTGATTCTGTTTCACACATACACCCTCCCCTCTTCTTGGAGTCCAATCTTAGCTTGTTTATTTTTCACTATTTCCCTTTCACACCCTAAATTCCAGTCACACTGAACTCCTAACTTTTTCTGGAAATGGGCAGATCACTGGGCCTGGAGTCAGGGAGTCCTGGGTTTAAATCCAGCCTGAGATACTTACTAGCTATGTAATCCTGGGCAAGTCTCTTAACTTTTCCTCAGTTTCCTCATTTGTAAAATGGGGATAATAATAGCATCTACTTCCCAGGATTGTTGTGAGGACCAAATGAGATAATAATTGAGAATGGTGCCTGGCACATAGTAGGTACTGTTTAAATGTTAATTATTATTATTACCATCAGACCTTGCTCATTTCAGTTCAATTGATGAAACATTCATTACATGCTTACAGCCCCAAGGTAGGCACCTGCAGCTACAAAGGTCAAATTAAATACAGTTCCTGACCTAATAGTACTTAAAATCTCACACTATACATAATAATAATTACAACAAAACAGACTCTAATAAGAACAAACAAAAATACAGACAAAGCATGATCAGCTACCAAATCTTGCTCTTTCTATCTCCACAACACCTCTTGTTTCCACTTATACCGAATCCCAGGTGTGGGCCTCCATCACCTCTGGCCTCAACCGTTCCAAGTTTGATGACCTTGCCTAAAGTCTCTCCCTACAACAATCCATCCATCACTCAGCTGCCAAAGGGATTTTGCTGAAGCACAAGTCTATCGTGTCAGCCCCAAATTTAATAAACTCCATTGGTTCCCTATTATCTCCAGGATCAAATATAAACTCTTGTGGCATTGAAGGCCCTTCACAACCTAGCTTCTTTTCATCTCTCTAGACTTCTTATGTCCTTACTCTATAATCCAGTTTCTCATACATGAAATTCTACCCCCTGTCATTGTACAAATTTTGCACTGGCTGTGCCCCCTCCCTGGGATGTTCTCTTCTCCCCTCTCCCTTTTGGAATTTCAGGTCTCCTTCATGACTCAGCTCAAGCATCACTTACTATGGGAGGTCTTTCCTGATATTTTCAGCTGCTAGTGTCATTTCTTCTAAGGTTACCTTTTATTTAGTTCCTATGTTTTCAATATGCGTATGTACATGTGTTGTCTCCTCTAAAAGAATGCAATCTCCTTGAGAGCAGGGACTGTTACTATTCTTTCTTTGATCCCCATGACTTAGCACAGTGTCTACCATATTGTATGACTTCAAATGCTTGTTGAATGACCAGTGGATTCAGATTATGTGGTATCTAAGGAAAGAAAGGTCACTAAGGGATCAGGGGAGTCAGGGTTTGTTCTGATTATTAAAGATTAGGTAGTATTTCAGCAGGGGGGATTAGAATGGGGGAAGGAACATTTCAGGCATAGGAGATAACATGAGCAAAAGAAAAGAGACAAATGAATACAGGAGATGGACAGTATTCCAGTGTGGCTAAAATCCAATCCAATAAGCATTTATCAAATGCCTACTATGTTCCAACCACTGTACTTAAGCTAACACAATCAATAAAAAGAAAAATAGTCCCTGCCTTCAAGGACCTTACAATCTAAAGGGGGAGACAACACACAAAAGGAGGCAGGAAAGAATTGGGGAATAGGACATTAAGGAGTACTTGGGATGAAGGCGTCTTGTTTCATGGAGTTGAAACCAGGCAGGGCAACAGAAGCAAACTGGACTGATTTGAATCCAGTTTCTACCATCTATAAAGGAAGGCATTGGGAGGAATTTGGTACTCTACCCTCCTGCTCTCCAGTCAGAAGGAAGGGGAAGCTGAGAGGTATGGTGTCAATCAAGGTTTGAGTTAGCAGTCTGGTGGTGAATTAAGAAGCGATGAATTTATCCTAGGAAGGGCACCTTGTTCTGTGGAGTTGAAACCAGGCAGGGCAGCAGATGCAAAGAAGTACGGAAAGGAAGAATGGAGAATGAGGATGGAAAGTTAGGGTGGGACCTAGATAACAGAGGACCCTGAATGCCGGTTTAAGGAGTTAAGATCATCTTTGAGTTGTAAATGGGGAATGATGGAAGGATTTTGAGTAATAGTCATTCCATGCATAAGGAAGATTAATTTGGTAATCTCAAGGATTGACTGGAGGAGGAAGTGACTAGAGATAAGCTTTACAGGCTATTATTACAGTCTATGATCTAAACTAGAAAGATGATAGGAATAGACAGAAGGGGATAGATACAAGAGATACAGCAAAGGTTGAACAGGACTCAGTAATTGATTAAATGGTTTTCACATGCTGATACCCCAAATGTTCCAAGCTTTCTTGTAGTTTAAGGCTACTTCGTTCATTTTATGGAGATAGCTTTTGCAGGTCAGTAAGAGAGTCTTCAGAACTTAAAAATTATATCATACTAATGCATTGTTGGTGAGTTGTGGACTGATCTAAGCATTATGGAGGACAATTCGGAACTATTCCCAAAGGGTAACCAAAGACATATTCTTTATGCAGCAATACCACTACTAGCTCTGTATCCCAAAGAGATCATAAAAAATGGAAAAGGATCTATTTGTACATATAGCAGCTCTTTTGTGGTGGCAAAAAAAAGGGAAATTGAGGGGGTGCCATCAACTAGGATGAACACATACAAGCTGTATATATACAAGTTGTGTTATACAAGTGTAATGGAATACTGTCGTGCAGTAAGAAATGATGAGCAGGTGAACTTCAGAAAAACCTGGAAAGACTTATGTGAACTGATAAAAGCAAAATTAACAGAACCAATAGAATATTATACACAATTAACAACAACATTGTGTGATGATCAACTATGAATGACTAAACTCTTCTCAGCAATATGATTGAAGACAATTACAAAAGACTCATGACGGAAAATGCTATCCACATCCAGAGAAAGAACTGATAGGCTCTGAATATAAATCAAAGCATACTATTTTCACCTTCTTTATTTTTGTGCTTTTTCCCCTTTTGTTCTATTTCTTCTTTTACAACATGACAACTACGGAAATATGTTTATTTGATTGCACATATATAACCTATATCAAATTGCTTACCATTTTAGGAAGAGTGGAGGGGAAAGAGGGAGGGAGAAAAATTTAGAACTCAAAATTTTGTAAAATTGAATGTTAAAAATTATCTTTACATATAATGGGAAAAATAAAATACTATTAAAAATAAAAATTATGTCACATAACATTGCAAAAATAATTCTGGTAAAGAATATTTTAAATGTATGGACAGCATTCCTTCACTAAAATCCTATTCGAAGCTGCACTATGGTGTGAAAGTGATAGGTATTGAGAGGAGAAGAATGAGCCCTAGAAGTCAATGAGTCATTCAGTTGGTCAATAAATATCTATTTAGTACCCATCACTATGGGTACTAAATGGGCATTATGCCATACACTGGGATACAGAGAAAGGCAAAAATCAGTCCCTGCACTCAAGGAGATCACAGTCTAATGCGGGAGACAACATGCAAACAGCTATGCACTCAAGTTAGATGTGAGGCAAATTGGAAATAATCAATAAAGCGAAGGCACTGGGATAAGGGAGATGAGGGAAGACTTCCTATGCAAAGTGACATTTTAACTGAGACTTGAAAGACATCAAGGAAGCCAGGAAACAGAGATGAAGAGGGAGAATAATCCCAGCATGGAGAAGGTCCAACCAGGCTGGAAAGACTTCAGAGATGGATCTGATAATGGGTCATGTCTGTAATAAAAGGTCTGATATATTTAAATTCAGGGAGGTTCATCCCAGAACACTGGCTACAGCAATCTTCTTAAGGGAGGGAGAGGTTGCAACCACCACGAGGAGATAGAGCACCCATATTAGTGAAAACACAGCTCTCACAAAGTGCTAAAATAGACTTTTTTGCCTAAACAAACTCCTTCAGCCCAGTCACATGCCTTCAGATCTCTCAAAGGAAAAAGTAGGTCTGTTTAGACATGAAAGCAACTAAGCTGTCCTGTTTTTTCGAGATGTACAAAACTGAAGTGATCAAAAAGGATAAACAGTCCAGGTGACAACGTTATTTTTAAAAGTATCTGTAACCAAAAAGACCTATTTTCATGAGTATTACATAGTTGGGTTAGGAGAGGCAGCATGGGCTAGTGAATAGTCGACCTCAAGGTCAGAAAGAATTGGGTGCAAATTCTACCTCCTCTGACACATTGGGCTTGACAGTCCCTGGCAGATAGTAGGTGTTTAATAAATGTTTAGTAATTGATTGTGGAATCTCAGATGAATCATTTTACCTCAAAGTAGCCATAGGTTCTAGGATTATAAATAACTCTATAACTTTATAAATTGCAAAAGAGATACTCTGGCAGAAGGGGTTTCCTCACCCCTGGAAACCTCGGTTCCCTACACCAGAGGTGTCATATTAACCATGCTGCTGGCAAAACTCCCGAATGTGCCCTGAACCAGATTAAAATGTAATTAGGAGGGGTGGCTAGGAGACACAGAGAATAGAGCACTGGCCCTGGAGTCAGGAGGACCTGAGTTCAAATTCAGCCTCAGACGCTTGACACACTTGCTAGCCGTGTGACTTTGGGCAAGTCACTTAACCCCAACTGCCCTCCAAAAAGCAAAAAAAGAAGAGAAGAAGAAAAATGTAATTGGGAATTGTTTAACAAAATAAATAAAAATACAATACAACATAGATAATGTTAATTTGTGATTTTTTTTTAAGTCACTATGCTGCCTACAGGGATCTATTTCTAACTGAATTTGACACTGTTCTATACCATGAAATCACAGGTCTGAACACACTCCCCCCAAGTGGATTATAGTATAGTAAAGTAGTTAAACAACATACATTAAAGATAAGGATAATGCTTATAGCAATCTCCTCCTAAAATTCTATAACATACATATTTTAGTCTAATGAATATGTCATTAAATAAAAGTAAAACTGTTACTCTGGAATTATCATTCATGTACATAAAAAAACTTCTTACACATTGTTTCAATATAACATTATACACTAATTTTTTAATGTATTTATTTATTAGATTTCTTTTGATGCAAATCATCATTTTGATTTGACAGTGTATATACCAGACTTAGAGTCTAGGGACTGAATTCAAAGCCTTTCTCCAACACTTCCTACTAGTAATTATAATAGCTAGCACTAAAATAGTACTATAAGGTGTGCAAAGTACTTACCCTCATAACAACTCTGGGAGAAAGAGAGCCATCAGCCCCATTTTACAAATGAAAATACTGAAATGACTTGCCCAGGGTCACAGAACCAGTAAGCATCTGAACTCAGGTCTTCCTGACTCCAGGTTCAGTTTTTTTAGTCACTGCACCAGCAGCTGCCTCCTATTAACTGTATGGCCATGGGCTCATCACTGCATTTCTCTGAGACTTAATTTTCTCTTCTGTAAAGTGGAAGTAATAATACTTATACTCCTTAAATCATAGAGGTACTGTCAGAAAAAAACTGTCTTGTAAACTTTAAAATGTTATACAAATCAGAATTATTATTCTTATCACCACCATGATTTTCCAATGTACTTACCTAATTGTTGTCTAATATTCTAAGCAAATGTTTCTATGTTCAATCCTTTTAATTTTGAACTATTTTCTGCTTCTCACTCTCTCCATCATTGTTTCCTCCCTTCTTTCCTTTTCCCCTTCCTCTTCCTTCTCTATTCTTACCTCCCCCTTTTTTCTTTTCTTTCTCCCTCCCTCTCTCCTTCCTTCCTTTTTTCCTTCTTTCTCTCCTTTCTCTTTCTTTGCTTATAGCCTTTGTCCTTCTTCATATCTTTTACCAATAATAACAGTTATGATGATGATGATGATAGCTAACATTTATATAGCATTTTAAGGTTTGCAAAGCACTTCGTAGACTTTGCCTCCTTTGGTCTTCACAACAACCCTGTGAGTAGATGTTAGCACGATCTTACAGATGGAGCCACTGAAACGGAAAGAGATTCAGGGACTTGGTCAGACAGCTAAGTGTCTGAGGCAGGATTCCAACTCAGTTCTTCCTAATTCCAAGCCCAGCCCTCTATTCTCTCTGCCACCCCATAGCTTGTCTTAGCTTTCTTTCCCTATTCTCCATCCCACTGAATGCTTTCCACATATACTTTCCTCCCATAAGCCTTCTCTTGCCTGCCAATATTTTCTCCTTTTTCCCAGCTTGATACTTGAGAATAGGAAGAGAGGAGAGAAAAAGGTCTCCCTTTCAATGGGGGGAGGGGGCGAAGGACTCTCTCCCTCATATAAAAGAGGGTTGTTACGAGCTGAGAGTCAATCACAGTCTCCCTCATTGGGGGCCCTGCGTTCCCATGTGAACAACAAAGAGTGGATGGTTTTGCTGCATTGTTCAAGCCCTCCTTTGCCCTTTCTGTCAAGTCTTGGCCTCCAGAAGACAGCGGGCCATGTTCTGCATTCATCTCTGGTCAGTCGCCGATCAATATCACTTGACTTTTCTTACTCTTTAGTCGCTCCCTTTCTATACTTGGTGTCAGAAGGGATTCTTAAGCTACTCTTTGTCCTTGGCCTCTTCCCAGTTGGCCAAGAGAAAGATGGTGAGCACTTCTCTATAGGCTATGAAAGGCCATGGAGTGTACAGAAGCAGGACCTGGGAGTCAGAAGGACTAAGTTCTATTTCTGGCTTGGGGGCTTTGTTACAGAAGGTTGTGGTAGTGTTTTTATTTTACCTGTTTGAGATCTCAGCTGTCAAAAATCAGTCATCATTATCATTTACTTACCTCCCAGGGAGAACTGGGAATTGTAAAGCCGTCACACTTTACACTATAGAATTTGCCTTTCTTTGTATCTTTAGTGCTTAGCACAGTGCCCAGCACCTAGTAAATGCCTGATTTTTTCCCATAGACCAGAGATTTAATGTCTTAATCTATAGGGGGTCCCTTCCTCAGGGCCTCACTTCAGCTGCTCCTTGTCCCACTGCTCAGGGGTCAGGGTCTTCTGCTCAGTGGTTTGGATGTGGGGCAGCTCTTCTCACAGAATAAGCTTATAATAAATGCTTATGGATTGATTGATGGATGGATGGATGGATGGATGGAATTGGAGCACAGAGAGGGCATTTAGCTCAAAGGATGGCTCGCTTTCAGCAGGATTCCTTTGGCTGTTTTGTCTTGAGTTCCTATTTCTCCAGGAGTATTTGGAAACTATTTTGGATCCCCCTGTTTCCTTTTGCTTTTCTTCTTTTTACTTCCTATTTAAGTGATTTTTCTGATTTCACAACATTGAAGCTTCCTTCCTTCTATGATCTTTGTTCCTGTACACTTTTATTTATTGTGTATGCTGAGAGTATATTTAACTTGAAGGATCTTTCACTTTTGGCAGGGTTTATTTTGTTATTTCATCTTGAGTTATTATTGTTATTCTTAATATTTGATCTTATGAAAGTTCCTCTAATATTTGTTCTGGAATGGAAGCAGTCCGTTTCTTTATGACTTACATATCACATTATGCTAAATGGCTTCCAAAGCAACCAAATAAGGAAGAAAAGCTCAACCAAGAGACAGTCTCTATCTATAAATGAGATGCTTGAATGGGTGTCTTTAACTCTTCCAGGCTAATGAGTTGGATAGGAAGTCCAGGTAAAGATCAGCCAGTCATTTTCAGTAAACAAGCTGCTTTATCTCACCAACCCTGATTTGTTTTGCTTTTGAATGGGATTAATGATACTAACAGTTATGAATTCTTTCCCTTTTGCATTCCTACACATTGTGCATATTAGGGAGCATGGTTGAGTTTATAGCTTATCTTCGAGATAATTGGGAGCCACTAGAGTTTATTGAGTAAGGGAGTGACCTAGTGTAATGTAATGCCAAGGAAAGGCAACTTCCCAAGGTTCAGAATACCAGCATAGGTGCTCTCCATTTTATTCAGTGACAAACCAAGAACAGAGAAGATTAAAACATGACATCATTCAAAATACAGCATTTACTAAGTGTGATTAAATAATCTCCAAGTACTACCCCACCCCAGGATCTTCCAATCATTCAATCAATTACAAAGTCCCTGTTCTAAATACTACTCCACCCCTAGGCTATACCTTAATTAAGTCCACCACAAAACCCCTCTTCTCAAATGGAGATTAGTTTCCAAACATAGGTAAAGTACCTTCATTTGTCAATCACAGAGCACAATAAGGTCAAAAGTTCCCCACCCCTGGATCACAATTGAATCTACCCTAGAGTTACATCAAGTTTAAACACAGCACTTAATACCCAAATGGAGGTCTTTTCTTCATCTTGACAGGAGGCAAGTTCTCAGCAATCTTAGTTCCTGGGGAGACAAGGCTTAGCAAGGCCATAAGATACATTGCCAGTCCCTTCATGAATTTATCCTCTGTCTGTAGAACAGTCCTAGAACCCCTGAACACATTAGCAAAGCCCTCTCCCAGGATTTCTGTAAACATACAACAAGAAAATCCTTCTTCAGGGCTTCTGAACCAACAGAAAGGCTCCCAGACCCCTGCAACAACAGCACTGTCCTTCACCAGTGGACAGTATTCATTCTGTCTGCAGGACAGTCTCCAGACCCCTGCAACAACAGCACTGTCCCTCACCAGTGGACAGTATTCATTCTGTCTGCAGGACAGTCTCCAGAGCCCTGCAACAACAGCACTGTCCCTCACCAGTGGACAGTATTCACTCTCTGTCTGCAGGACAGTCTCAGGGCTTCTTAGCAAACAGCCAGGTTCCAGGACTTCTTCAACAAAAGGACTGTCTTTCACCAGTGGACAAATCTGGCAAAACAACATCAAAACAGACAGACAAAGTACCAGCAAACCAGCCATGTCTCCTCAGTCCTTGGCAGCTCAGGGGGCAGGTCTCAAAAGTCCAGGGCAATTCAAAGCGGCCACCAGCAATTCTCTTAGTCTCTCTCTCTCCACGAGGTGCTGCTTCCAAAAAGATCTTCCGCCTCTCTCTAGTGTCTCTCCAAATCTACATCACCAGCTCCTCCCAGTTCAGGACTTTCTTTTCACATCAACAAGCCCATCCCACAGGTGGGATTAACAAACTCTGGGTTTTAACACAATCAATTTGAAAACCAAGCCAATACAGGGGAATCTTTAATTGCCATTACTATCACACCTAGTCAATCTTAAGGAGAATTAATTTGGCAACAGTGTGTAGGACATATTGGGGCGCTGAGAGGCTTGGGGCAGGAAGATGAATTAAGAGGCTAGTTGTGGCACTGATTTAGGCATGAGAAGATGAGGGCATTTTTAAAAAGGGAGGTTGTTGGAGTAGAGAGAAGGGGTCAGCTATAAGAGATGATGCAGAAGGACAGAGAGATTTGGCAATTGATTGGGTATGAGTAATGAGGGAGAGTAACAAGTAGAAAATAAAGCTGAGGCTCTTGAACCTGGGACCCTCGAGGGATGGTGATGCTTTTGACAGAAATGAGAGAGTTTGGAAGAGGGAAAGGTTTTGGAGGAAATATAATCATCAGTTTTGGTCATATTGAATTTGAGATGTCTCTAGGATTCTTACTTTGAAATGTGCAAAAGGCAATTGGTGATTTGAGACATTTTCTTTTTTTTTTCTTTCTGGAGGGGGGAACGGAAGGGCAATTGGGATTAAGTGACTTGCCAAGGGCACGTGGCCAGTAAGTGTTAAATTTGAACTCAGGTCCTCCTAACTCCAGGGCCAGTGCTCTATTCACTGCTCCACCTAGCTGCCCTGTGATTTGAGACTTTTGCACAGAGAGATTCTGGTTAGATAAATAGATCTGTAAATGAGCAGCTAGGTGGCTCAATGGATAGAGTGCCAGACTTGGAGTCAGGAAGACCTGAGTTAAAACCTAGTCTCAGATGCCTACTAGCTGTGTGACCCTGGGCAAGTCATTGAACCCTTTTTTGCCTCAGTTTCCTCATCTGAAAAATGAACTGGAGAAGGAAATGGTGAACCACTCCAGTATCTTTGCCAAGAAAACCCCAAATGGGGTCACAAAGAGCCAAACACAACTGTTCACACACACGCAAATAGATCTGGGAGTTATCAGTATAGGTAATTAAACCTGTGGAATCCAATGAGGCTACCAAGAGAAAACAGAGAAAGAAGAAAAGGGAGTCCAGGATAAAGATGTGAGGAAGACCCAAAGCCAGGGAGTGAGACATGGATCATGAGCCAGCACAGGAATAGTTAAACAGGTAGGAAGAAACCCGGGAGAGAGAACAAGAAGGAGCAAGTATCCAGGAGAACGGTGTAAAATGGTTAATTCTTAACTTCTCACTAATCCTGAGCATGACCCCTCCCTTAGCTGCTTGTATTCCATCATTTTCAGTGTCAAAGTCATTGTCCTTGGTGGAAAAATGGAGGAAAGCAAGAAACTGAGCAGCTCTGCTTTCTTATGTGTGGTCACTGATTACTCTCCCATCCACTCCAAGCAAAGGTCTTATCTCTGGTCCTATTTTCTCTCAAATCACACTCATTTTTTTTGTCCTATATTTGAGTGATGTTTTGTCTCAACTCTTACCCAGCCTACAATCATATGTGGCCTCAAACAAACTGAGACCTGGGAAAGACCTTAATTTAGAGTGACCAAAGTCACCCACTGTATCCTGGGCCATCACTAGTCATCATGACCTTTGTCTTGTCACTGGATTTTGATTACTCTGGAGGAGAGAGTGAGGCTGATGACTTTGTGCAACTTTGCCTCACTTAAATCTAAATCACCCCATAATGTCACTGGTCCTCTTCCAGAACAAAGGACAAACGACAAACAATAAGGCCATGAGCTTTGGTGGAACTTGTGATCACCAACAGCACTGTGCAGTTTCTGAAATGTAGTATAGCCCAGGCATGTCCAAGTATAAATATGCCAATACCTGAAGAATCTTTTATTTTATAAGGGGAAAACCAACATAGATCAGACCCCTTCTATAATGAACGAAAAAGCATTTTGTTTGCATTTACCATATACCTTATGCCATGAAGGTTTCAGGGGATTAGCACAGAGTTCTAGGTTTGGGTCAGAGCTCACCAATCCCAAGCTCAGGATATTTCATTTTAAACATTAAGCTTTTGGGGTGGTTAGGTGGTGCAGTGAATAAAGCACCAGCTCTGGAATCAGGAGGACCTGAGTTCAAATCCAGCCTCAGACATATAATACTTACTAGCTGTGTGACCTTGGGCAAGTCACTTAACCCCAATTGCTCTATCTTCCCCCTCCAAAAAAGCAAAAAAAGAAATATATTAAGCTTTCCCATTGTCTAAGGACTCATTTTCCTTTTTAAAAGCTGTTGATTTCTCATTGGTTATTACCATTACTTCTCTAACTCGTTTGTTCTTCTCCATCTTCATTTTTGATACCAGCCCATTTGAAATTGACAAGAGTTTTTTCATTTATTTTTGGTGGAGGATAGAGGAAGGTGGGGCACTTTTTTCTCTCTAAGAACAGGAAAACATAGATTTGTCCCCTTCATATCAGCTGTTGTTTAGTCATTTCCATCATTTCCTACTCCTTGTGACCTTATTTGGGGTTTTTTTGTCAAAGATATTGAAATAGTTTGCCATGTCCTTCTCTAGCTCATTTTAGAGATGAGAAAGCTGCAGCAAACAGGGTTAAGTGACTTGCCCAGGGTCACACAGAGTAAGTGTCTGAGGCCAGATTTGAACACAGGAAGATGAGTCTTCTTGATTCCAGGTCTGGTGCTCTATCCACTGCATCACCTGTAGCATTATGCATATTTCTTGCCTTTGGACCCTTTGACTGAATCCAAACTTCACAGGACAAATCCCCTTAATAAAAGGATTTGTTCTGCAAAACTTAGATTCAGTCAAAATGGCAAACCCAAGGACCGAGAAAGCCACATGTATCCACAAGGCTACAGGTTCCCCACTTTGGAATCATTTGGATTTCATTTTTTATTTTTTTGCCTTTTAGAGGGCAATTGGGGTTAAGTAACTTGCCCAAGGTTACACGGCTAGTTTTTTTTGTGTGGGTGTTAAGTGTCTGAGCTCGGAATCGAACTCCGGTCCTCCTGACTCTGGGGCCGGAGCTTTACTCACTGCTTCACCTAGCCACCCCTAATTATTTAGATTTTAAAATGCAACTCTCAGCAATTAACAAAGGAGAAGGCTGCAGATTCAAAACCAAATAATATTGTGCCAACAGTAAAAACCATATTGCTAACTCTAGCTAACAAAGAGAATGGCCCCATGGAGTGGTGCTATATGGAGCCTCTTAGGAAGAAAAGACCTACTGCCTACATAGAGCTTTGGGGTTCACCAGACAGGTAATACTTTCAAGTTTACAAAGCTCTTTGTAACACTCTCATTTGAGCCCCACAGACAGACCTGTGAAGTAGGTACTGTCTCTGGGAAGTCAAGAAAGACTACCCAAAAAATTACAAAGACAGCAAATTTCAGAGGCAAGATTGGGACCCTGAGGGGCTTAGTCCACTCAGTTCTGGAACTCCCATCCTGGGCCTGTCAAGTCTGGTAAATATCATGAGCATAACCTCACATGGCCAAATAGCCCACTCTATCTTGGCAGCCAAAGCCATGCTTTCTTTACCTTCTATCCTGGTCATCTTGTTCCCTTCTACTCTTATCATCTTGTTTCCTCTGACCTCTTCTTCCCTCCTCCCCTGCTTTCTACATCTCTTCCATTAGAATTCATAATCAGATCGATGTGACCATTATTGCTGGAAGGGATGTATCAACCTAATCTCCTAAGACTTCAGTTACCATCTCTGTGACTTCACAAACCAGAGCCATCCTGGCCACCTGTATCTCTATATCCACATTGTCTCCCCCAATTAGAATGCAAGCTCCTTGAGGCAAAGGTTGCTTTGTTTTTGTATTCGTAACCTTAATGCTTAGCACAATACTTGGTGCATAGTTAGCATTTAATATTTATTCATTCTCATCTGCTCTCATTAATTAAGTTGAGATCTATACAAAAGCTTCCAAATCTAGAAATCTAGACCCAACTTTCTTTCCTGAATTTAGTCTATTGTCAATAAGTGTTTGTTGAACATCATCTTTTGATTATCCCATGAGCAATTCAACCACAACATTTCCGAAACTGAACTCAAAATCTCCCTCTTCCCCCCAATGTAGCCACCCCTCCTCCTCCTCCAAACATCCCCGGATAATGTTATTTCTTCTGTTACCTCTTGTTGTTCATATCTGGATTTTAGTCCCTGTCTACTGACATTAATGCCCTGAGTCTCTGTACTTTCTTTTTTCGCCATTGGAATATCAGCTCGTTGGAAGAGGGGCCCCATTTTTGCTTCTTTGTATCCTTAGTGCTTAGCACAGATGAGCACATACTGTCTAATAAATGCTTATTTACTAATTAATTATTCCAACTTCTCCACGACAAGCCAAAACTGATCACATTATACATCTAGGTGGTGCATGAAGAAAAGAAAATTTATTTAAAATAGAAAAGCCAATGACTAGCAGGAAATTAATAGAAATATTCTCAATATTCATTTCCCAGGGTGCCCCAATCACTGGGGCAGAAGGTTCCAAGGAGACACCTGATCCCAGTCCTGTCTTGGTGCCCAATGCCCCAAACCTTCCCTCCCGAAGCCCTGTGTAACTCAGGCCTGGGGTTTTTGTTCATGCTGCTGCATATGCAAAAGGAGAGATATTTGTTGTTCCATAGACTCTGAGAGATACAGAGACAGAGAGAGGGGGGGAGAAAGAGAGACACTTTGGAAACTGTAGACCTGAAGATAAAGCTTCAACATGCCCCTGATTTCTAACTTGCTTCCGGAGAGACTTGAGAGGTTTTCCCCTTGGGTAAGCTTGGTGCCTCTCATCTCACTCCCAGCAAAGAGTTCATTCACTCTCTTGCATTTTCTAGTATATACTAATCTGTAAAATTTCTCCAATTTCTTTTTGCAGTTTTGCTTGAATAGATGGGCTCACTATTTGCTCTTTGTGGTGGGGTTTTAATGTGACTGGGGTCTGTTGGGAAGGGACGAAGTCAGCAGGTATAAACTTAGAGTTTGAATCACCCTTAAGCCAAGGGTGACCAGGGAAGCAACTTTAGTTTTGTTTTGGAATCATACCTATAGACAAGCAATATTTGTGGTGGCATATATACGCATGTGAACATACATATACATATATGTATATATGTATGTATATATCTATCTATATCCACATATCTATATCCATTATACATATAAAATTCTAGTCCAAGATCCACTCTTGAAGATTGGCAAAAAGGGGTGGCTAGGTGGGGCTGGAGTCAGGAGGACCTGAGTTCAAATCCAGCCTCAGACACTTAACACAAAAACTAGCTGTGTGACCTTGGGCAAGTCACTTAACCCCAATTGCCCTCCAGAAAAAAAAAAAGACTGGCAAAAAGAGTACCCAGGCAGGGTTCTTTTCCTGATCCCTTTATAACAGGGATTACAGTCTCCTTGAAAGGTGTAAATTTGTTGTTGTTTTTATTGTTTGGTCATTTCAATCTCTCTGTGACCCTCTTTGGGGTTTTCTTGACAAAGATACTAGAGTGGTTTGCCATTTGCTCCTCCAGTTCATTCCAATTGAGGAAACTGAGGCAAAATAGGGTTAAGTGACTTGCCCAGGGTCACACAGCTAGTAAGTATCTGAGGGGTGGAGAAGAAATAGCTCTTCATACCAAGTTAGAGTCTCATTTAGACTACCCATATGGACATACGTATCTTAAATGAACATAGACATATTCCTCTAGCATTTAACTACTTTGTATATGTTGGTATTTATTCGCTTTAGATTGATACTATGTCTGTATAGATACTTGTTATCTTCCCATGTGATGTAAACTTCTTGAAAGTATGAATTGCTTCTTTCTTTTTTTGTGCTTGTATTTCCAGTGCCTAACACATTGCCAGGCACACAGTAGGTACTTAATAAATCTTTATTGTTTGTCTCAGTGGGCAAGAAACAGTGGGTTAATAATGTGTCTCCTTGAATGATCACCAAAGGTGATTCTTTCTATTCTGTGGGTCACTCTTGTTAATCTCCACAGGAATGCTGAGTCTTTAACAATATGTTCCCAATGCTCTTGGCATGGAAGGGAATGTTCTCTCAGGGCTGGCTGGCAGAGTGCAACTCAACCATTGAGTCCTGAGGCAAGCTTCAGTAGGAGGACTGAAACCTCCCTGGGCTGTTAGAAATCCATTGCATCAATGCCCCAAAGCTAGCCTCAGCTAGTGAGGGGAAATCTCAATTTCCACAAATGCCAATGGGATTTAGCATGATGGATGAAGAATCCCTGAGCTCAGCATTCATTTTCTTCCTTTAATTTCTTCTTCTCATTCCTGGCATTATGCATAGCATTGGTATACTATGGTCAATGGGGTTTTTGGTGAGGACAAAGATACTAAAGTGGTTTGCCACTTCCATCTAGGTTGATTAGGGCAAACAAAGGTTAAGTGACTTGACCAGGGTCACACAGCTAGTAAACACTGAGGCCAGATTTGAACTCAGATCTTCCTAACTCCAGGCCCAGCACTCTAATCTACTGAGTCACTCAGCTGCCTCCAATTAAAGTTACATTAAATGCTACTGTTGTTATTATTATTATTATGTGTACTCTACCTCACAAAACTTTGTTCCATTGAAAGTACTCTGTAGACCTAAAAACACTTCATTAATAGTTATCTCTATAATGTCTAATTGCTTCAATTCATAAGGAAAATTCTATATAATAATAATAAATCCATCAATCACCTATTGGAAAATGCTTCTAAAAAGTCTAGATGAACAACAAAATAACAACTTTGGAATCCACAGGACTCTTAAAAAGATAGTTATAGCTGGGCTGCCCTCCCCTTCCCATCTGTCCCTCCCCCCAAAAAAACCTCTCTTACCCCTGCTGTTTTGGGGGGGTTGTGTGTGTGTTTTATTTCATTTCTTTTAGGAAACAAGGGCTATAGAAGAAAGAATATCATGTGATGTCCATCTTTAAGTCAATCTAGTTCAACCAGGGCCTATGATACTCAAGGGATTGTGGGATACAAAACCAAAAATGAAAAACAATCCCTGTAAATAAAGAATTGACAGTACAGATAAATGTGTCTGAAGTATATAAAAAGGAAACAGAGAAGGGGGAGGACCAAGAAAGATCTTGTGTAAGAGTCTTTAAGGGAGCTTGGGATCCTAAGTGGAAACTCCCAGATTGGCTACAGGAGGATGCATTTTTCAGCCTCAGCAACTCTCAAAAATCAACTGGTGATGTAGTTGATAGAGTAGTGTCCCTGGTGTCAGCAAGGCCCGGACACCAATCCAGCCTCAGACACTTAGCTGTATGACTCTAGGCAAGTCACCTAACTCCTGTTTGTCTCAGTTTCCTCCTCTGTGAAATGGAAATAATAATGGCACTTACCTCTCAGGGTTGTTTTTGAGAATGAAATGAGATTATAATTACAAAGTGCCTGGCACATATTAAGTTCTATATAAATGTTATCTATCATTATTATTATTAACTAAGTTCAAGAGGAGTTGCAATCTGCTTTAGAGAATGATGTACTAATTGCAGATTTTTGAAATATAGAAGTCCACATTAAACTAAATGCAAAAGAACCTGGAGGTAGAAAAAATTAGTTATCTTAAAATAGATATACATTTAAATAACAGTAATAATAACTACCATTTAAAGCTTGCAAAGTGGTTTACAAGTATTATCCCATTTTATCATCACAACAACCCTGGAAGGTAGGAGCTATTATTATTTCCATTTTACGGATTAGGAAACTGAGTCATCAGAGGTTAAGAAATTTTTCCAGAGTCAACCATTTGTCCTGATTTGAACTCAGGTCTTCCCGAGAAGGTCTAACCCCTTAGTCATTTTTCAACTAATTAGAACAAAACGAACCCTGTCTCTGGGTAACCTAAAAATGTTTTGAAGAGCAATTTGGAGGCACACAGTCAACTGAGTTAATTCAAGAGTCACAGATCCATAACAAAATTTTATCATGCAAATAATGTGGCATCGAAGAGCTTTGTTTCACTAAAGACCTCTGGTTTTGACAAAAGGTGAAAAGTAGATAAGAGTATGGATGGGCACTGTGAATGTGTCCAAGGACAAATGACAATGTAATAGAATATGTTTTAGTCAGTTTGACTGTGACCCCATTTGGGGTTTCCTTGGCAGAAATAATGGTGTGGTTTGTCGTTTCCTCCTCCTACTCATTTAATGGATGAGGAAACCGAGGCAGACAGGGTACTTGCCCAGCATCACATAGCTAGTATTTGAGGCCAGATTTGAATTCAGGAAGATGAATCTTCCTGACTCCAGGTCCAGACTCTATGCCCTGCACCACTTAGCTGCTCTCATAATAGAATGAGTGATCATTCATTTGAACTCTTTCATGCACATTTCCTGTCTCCATGACCTAAGTGGCTTCCCTACAATAGACAAGTATTTCAATTAATTCTTGTTCTTCTACCTAAATAAAGGGAGTTCTGCCACCTGGTGGCTCAGATATTTCCATGGTCACTTAGCAGGAATAAATAAAAAAGAGTCCATAGATAAATAACATCTTCTGGGGTCTCTTGACATTTCTCTCTTCCCTGTTGGCAGATAAAGAAATCAGTGTGCTCTCCTTCTCCAGACCTCTCTCCTGCCTCCCCCCATCTCCGTCTCTGTCTCTGTCCGACTCACCACTCTCCCTAAAGGAAATGCTGAATTAGATATTCCTCATTCCTAAACCAAGAAGGCATATAATTTACTTAAACTAAAATAAAGGCTAAGGAAAGATTGGTTAGACCTTAAGTAATTTCTGGTTTCATTGCAGTTTCAAGACACCATCTACAGATTTACCTGCTTTTTTTTTCTCTTTCCTATTAGAACTGGAGACCCCAGGAGAGAAAATCTCTCTCTCTCTCTCTCTCTCTCTCTCTCTCTCTCTCTCTCTCTCTCTCTCTCTCTCTCTCTCTCTCTCTCTCTCTCTCTCTCTCTGGCTCTCTCTGTCTCTCTCTCTCTCT
>NW_027185655.1:53982346-53998019 GCF_028583685.1 Petaurus breviceps papuanus | reverse complement strand
TCTCTCTCTCTCTCTCTCTCTCTCTCTCTCTCTCTCTCTCTCTCTTTCTCTCTCTGTTTCTCTGTCTCTGTCTTTTTTGTCTGTCTTTCTCTCCAGCCTTCTGGAGAGAAAACCTTCTGGAACTTGTGGCTTTAGAGAATTATACTTTAGAGCTGGAGGAGGGGTATGCTAGAGTCAGTCTGAACTGACTCCCTAGAGATTGTTAAATTTTTGTGAGCATTTATACTTCAGGAATCAGCAAATACCACAAATCATGCTTGATGCATTGTTTCATTGATTGTCTAAACTTAAGACAGTGATAGAGAAAATTTTAATGATGCAAATTGTAAAAAGTGTGTGATATGGACATTCCCTGCTCTCTTGCCCCCTCCTCCACCCAAGAGCTGGTTATTAAATATTTACCAGCACATTGCTGCTAATTCTCCCATTTTACAGATGAGGGAACTAAAGCCAAGTGATTTAAGAAGTTAAATGACTTGCCCAAGATCACACAACCAGTACATTGTGCCACATAACACAGCCAGTGTGCCAAGTCTTCCTGGCTTTGGACCAGATCTTTAATCACTATGTAATGTTGCCTCTTTTGGGGAAGGTTTTTAGTAGCAGCAGCAGCAACAGCAGTAGTATATACTAAGAACGTCAGTTAATCTGGCCTTAGACATTTACTAGCTGTGAGACCCTGGGCAAGTCACTTGACCATGATTGCCTCAAAAAAAAGGTAGAAGAAATAGAACTCTCCCCTTTCATTTGGCTGATTGTTTTATACTTGCTGTGCTTAACTTATTTTGGTTATGAATAAGAAGATCCATGTCGTTTCTTGTCTAGGGACAGAAGGTGAGGTCACATGTAAGTAGCCTGGTGGGGACTGGATCTGGGGTAAAATCTTCAAATGATACTAGAACTTGAAACTGTTTAATCTCTGACCCTGAAGCATTTTTAACCTTTGAATGACTAAGGTGTACAAAGTTTTGTCATTAAATGGTTAAAAGTATAATTATTACACTTATTATAATTAACTACATTATTGAAAAACTGTTGATAAACTTTTTTGCCAATTGATTTACATAAAGATATTTTTTCCTTTGACATAAAATAATATGTATTTTATTTGATTTTGTATATGTGATTATATATTTGATTTACCTAAAGATACACACATGATACACATTTTATTGTTATTTTTGGTGAGTTCAGGCAGAGGTGGAGATGATATGATCCTTCATTTGCCCCTGAGAACTCTACTAGAGAGATCATCACAGCTATTTCTATGCTAAGAAAAACAAATATCTTTTCCCTATTTGAGGGAATTGTAATCACTTGATACATATATATATATATATTTACTGCATTTCCTTGGCCATATGGATTCAACAAGCCCTAAACCCATAATTTCTGCAGTAGGTGGGAGGTAGTTGCTATTTGACAAAAATGCAGCTTGTGGGATTTTCTTGAAGTGTTTTCTCTCTGTAGGTGAGTCATGGTAAGCCAACTGGGAGTCTACTCTCCTCCTGTGTCTGAGCCTGCACTTACTCAAGCCAAGAAGACCAAAGGCAGGATTCTCCAGTTTTACACCCTCCCTGAAGAGGAAGTTCATCTTCCAACTCATAAACAAGATCCAAATTCTAGAACAGAGGCTGTTTCCCTCAGCCAGTCTTTAATCATCCATTATCAAGGACCAAGGGAAAACTATTATATATTACCTCAACAAGTCTCAGGCAAAGGCTGGAATTTCCTTTCTTGGTACTAGCTACTGAAGAAAAGAAAAAAAGACTTCTGTCTGGGTTACAACATGCCTGTCAACTTGCTCTAAATCAGTTTGGCCTAAAAGTGTCTGGTGTTTTATGATGATCCTGCTGACCCCCAAACCAACACAGGCGTAAAAACTCAGTAAGGACAAAAGTGAGAATCACATTAGACAAGAAAACCAGAAGACAAAAATGTCAATCAATAATAATGTTGTGGAAGTTTAAGGGCTTAGGCGTGTTTGAGACCATATGTTAAGGTTTGGGGGCTTAGGAGTGCTGGAGACCCCAAAATACCAACACACCTGGTCCTGCCAAAAGAATTCCACTCAAGTCCTCTCTCAGCCAAAGTAAAACAGAGTTTATTAAAGATTTGTCATAATGGGTAGACTCTTAAGGAGTCTTAAGTATTTGTGACGCTTGTATTGGACAAGTCTCAGCACCTTCATGAAGCCAGATGGATCTTATATACAGAAAGAATGTGGGACGGATCTAGGGGTTGTCTAGAGAAGGGGTTTGGGGAGGGTCTTGAAGAGGAGTCTAAGGAAGATCTTGACAAGACTGGTCAGACTCCAGGAATGGGATTAATGATGGGAAATAGCTGAAGGCTACCTAGAGATGACAGACAATGGAGAGCTAGGCTAGTTTAAGGGTAACAGATTTGGGTATAGATATTTTGATAGGATCAAGGGTGGGAAGTAGCTGGACAATGGAGGGCTAGGCTAGGTTAAGAGTAACAGAGATTTGGGCCTAGTGATAATGAAAGGCTTATGGCCTCAGGCAAATGCTTCATGATGTGGGAAGATTCAAGGGGGTTCCCTGAGCCTAAACCCCATCAATGTCAGGATTCTCCAAATCTTCACTCACTCCTCTCCTTCACCTATCAGTCACCGGGGAAGTAGCACCTTTCATGGGGATGTTACTCTTTTTTGACTAGTAGGCTACCTTTTGGGGCCCTGGAAAAGGAGACCAGGGTTCTGCCCCTAGCTTTGCCACTACACCAGAACTTTGACAGCCAAACTCCCCTCTGGACCTGTTTCCTCATCCGCAAAATGCACGGTCTAAGAACCAAAGAAAGTTAGGGTATTTAGGAACTTTCAGGATTACTCAGCCCAACTTCCTCATATATAGTAATGGAAAGTGTGCTAGATTGGGAGCCAACAGACCTGGGTTCAAATCTAGACTTTGCTGCTTTCTACTTGTATGCCTTGGGAACTAACTTTCTTCAGTTCCCCATCTATAAAAGGAGCTGAAGAAGGATTTTGCCAAGAAAACACGAAATGGGGTCATAATGAATCAGACACAACTGAAAAATGACTGAACATACAGTATGTATACATATATTGTATGTATATAATACACATATACATACATACATACATGTATACATACATACATATACTCACACACCCGTACAGAAACAAAGACAAACAGATAGAAGATGTAAATTGGTCATAGAGGGAGAGGCATTAACAGCTGTGGAGATGGGGAAGTTTTCTGGAAGAAGTGGTGCTTGAAATAAGTCATAAAGAAGGCAAGGAATTCTAAGAGTCAGAGATGAAGAATGAGAACATTCCAAGCCCCAGGGATGGCCAGTGCCAAGGTCCCAAAGCCAGACATGGGGTATATGAGAAACGAGAAGACTGTTGGGATGACTGGACCATGGAGTGGAGGGGAATAAATAAATTAATTAAATATGATGTAAGAGTAAAAAGATCAGAAGGGGCCATGCTGTGAGAGCTTTGCTGGCCAAGTAGAGGAGTTTATAATGGATACTGGAGGTAATAGGGAGTCCCTGCAGTTTATTACAGAATAGAGGTGATGAATGGGGAAAGGAGAATGACAAGATCAGGCTTGATAATTAGGAAACAAGTAGAGTTTCTTATTGTTCAGTCTGTCCAACTCTTCATGACCCCATTTGGAGTTGTCTTGGCAAAGATATTGGAGTGGTTTGCCATTTTCTTCTCCAGCTCATTTTACAGATAAGGAAATGGAGGCAAATAGGGTGAAGAGACTTGGCCAGGGCCACACAGCTAGTAAGTATCTGAGGCTAGATTTGAACTTGGGAAGTTGAGTCTTTCTGACTCCAGGCCCTATCCATTGTGCCACCTAGCTGCCCATAGGGGTTCCTATACTGATGACATTATAGGTCTGGACCCTTATAAAAAACCCACAACACAACACCTCAATGCATCTAAATATGTAGGGGATAGAGGAGAGGGGAAAGGACAAGAAGGGCCATGTAGCATTTTTCAGGGACTATATTGGAATGTGGTGAAGATAGCATCAAAGTGTGGAAGTGAGGGCCTCAGAGTTGAGAAGAGGTGAGCTCAAGTGTAGCTCTGACATATACTGGTTGTGTGACCTTGAGAAGATCACTTAACAGAGTCTGGAATGGACAAATCGACCTCTCTCTAAGACTAACACTTGAAGAGCCAGGGGAGATGGAAATCAGCAAAGCAAGCCTCCTCACTGGACTTTCCCTATACCAATGGAATCTGATCTCAAAAGAAACCCAGAATTAAAATGTTTCTACATTTACAAGGCTGTGAGAGGCTGAGATTATTTCTTTAGTATGATTTTCCCAGTGTTCTAGCTCCATTTTTTTCTAGGCTCATTGATGCATGATTGATCCCTCACAGCAGGGACAGGAAGCATGCAAAGGAGGGTACCCACTCAGGCTGTCCAAGCAGTATTTCCAAAGCTTCCCTTGCTAGTATAAAGCAGTCACTACAGGTCCATGTTGCTTGTCTCTTAGAGAAGACAGCCCCTTTGCAGCACAAACCTTGAAAGGCCGGGCATGTGGGCTCTGCAGTAAACTGATCTATTGAGGGGAAAGGTTGGGCCACTGAAGAAGGCCAAGGCTAAAAATAAAGGCTGGCATGGTGGGGAATCATAGATGTGTTCAGAGAGGATGAGTCATCCCTAGGAGAAGAAAAAAAAAACTTCTCCAGTTCACTCCTATTTCTGAGAAAAGAAGCAGACAGATTGTGAATTGAAAATCTCTTTTTTTAATAGAACAAAGTCCAGAGGGAGATACAAACAGGGCAGCTTTGAGATGAAAATATTGAAATGCACACACATACATACATATACACATATATTATATATGTGTGTAAATATACTATACGTATGTGTATGTAGATACACATATACGTCTATATGTGTATATATGTATGTATATATATGATATATACATATAATAAGAATTAACAATAATTATAGCTAACATTTATATAGCACTATGTGCCAGGCACTGTGCCAAATGCTTTTTACAAATTCTACTTCATTTGATTCTCACTACAACCCTGTAAGGTAGGTGCTGTTATTACCAAACCTCATTTTATAAACAGAGGTTAAGTGACTTGCCCAGGATCACACATCTAGTATATGTCTGAGGTCACATTTGCACTCAGAATGAGGAATGTTCCTGGTCTGGGGCTCTGGCACTGTGTGTACTGTGGAGCTATTTAGTTGCCCCTATGAAATGAAATCGACAGATGCTCTCAAGTCTTCATTGCAACCAATACCTGCAACTTCTGGTCCCTTTCAAACTTTTTCTCAAACCTTGGTTGCTAACAGGAGCAAAGATGACAGATTTAGAATTCTTTTTGTCCTTCCTTTAGCTCTTCCCACTCTCTGGTGTAACTGGTAAGGAAACATTTGGAAGGTGAACAGAAGGAAGAAGGGTAACAAAAGTCTGAAAAATCCAAAAACTGGATAATGGGCACCTGGAAATCAAAGGATCCACACAAATGATTTCAACCATGAAGCCATTGAATTTTTAAGTTGAGGGGGGATTAAAATTAATTAGTTTTAAAATCACAATTAATTAATTAAGCCCAACCATTCAAAATTCTAACACACTATCTTTGTCTTCACATGAACATTAAAATTCAGGGTTTATCTTGTCCTCATATTCCAATTTTTTTACACATGTGATTTAAATTCCTAATGCATAGCAATAAAAATTGTGTGCTTCTACAGAGACAGCTAAGTGATACAGTGATCTGGAACCAGGAAGACCTGAGTTCAAAACCAGTGTCAGGTACTTAGTAGTTGTGTGACCCTGGGCAAGTCACTAAACTCTGCCTCAGTTTTCTCATCTGTCAAATGAGTTGAAGAAAGAAATAGCAAAGCAGGTAGCACAGCGAGTAAGAGCACCAACTCCAGTGTCGGGATGACATGTGGATCGAATCTGGGCTCAGATACTTAGCACCACACCCAGAAATAACTGGCCGTGTTACCTTGAGCAAGTTACTTACCCCCAATTTCTTTAAAAAAAAAAAAAAGAAATGTCAAACCACTCCAGTATCTTTGCCAAGAAAATCCCAAATGGGGTCACAAAGAGTCAGAAATGATTGAACAACTGATGTGAAAAGGACAAATCCATATTATCCTGTTCTTAAGGACTTGACCGGAGTGGGAAACCTGAAGCCTCAAGGCCCTATGTGGCTCTCTAGGTCCTTAAGTGCAGCTCTTTGCCTGAATCCAGACTTCACAGAGCAAATCACCTCAATAAAAGGACTCAAGGCTTGATTGGGTATGAGAAGTGAAGAAGGAGGAGACAAACAGATTTCCAAAGTGACACATACAAGATTCTGGGCGATGCCAACTGTGGAGTCAGGCATAGAAAAGTCAGGAGAAAGTTTTGAGGGAAAAAATGAGAGTAGAGATAAGAACTTCAGGAGGCAGCTGCCTAGATGAGATATTTACAGCCATAAGCATAAATGGGAATGTCAAGCCACTTGGACTTGGAATTAGAAAGCCCCGAGTTCCAATCCTTCCTCACAAGTTATGTGATACTGAGTAATTCACCAATGCTCTCCATGCTTCAGTTTCTTCTGTAATATGATAAGGGTTGGACTTGATGGCTTCTAAGGTTCTGTTTGACTCTAAATCTATGATCCTCTGAGCATCAATAAGGGTGTCCAAGGACAGAACTTCAAGGGAGACCATATATCTTGTGAAAGAGGCAGCTAGTGGCACAATGAAGAGAGCACTGAGCCTGGAGTCAGGAAAACCTGAGTTCAAATCCAGCTTCAAACACTTACTAGATGAGTGAATATGGGCAAGTCATTTAACTTCTGTTTGCCTTAGTTTCCTGAATTGTAACTGTTGTTGCAAAGATAAAATGATTCAGTATTTTAAAAGCACTTGGCACATAGTAGGTGCTTTATAAATGTTTATTCCCTTTCCTTTCTCCTTTCCCCCTTCTCCTTATAGGACCAGGATTTTCTATTTCCTCAGAAAAGGAATTTGTTTTCCCTAGATGGCAACAAAATTGTCCTTGAGAGTTCATCATTTCTGCTTCCCCTAAAACAGTGGCTGGCATGTGGCAGACACTTAAAGAATGTTTATTAATTGGTCATCTAAGGCTATTAAAAGTCCCATAAAAAGCTGGGCCTCCTCTGACTTCTCTGACTTGGTGTATGCCTGAAGACCACTGAACTCACCACATCCTGTTGACCTGATGTGTTTCCATATGGAGATGGGGGGGAGGGGGATATCTGGAGAATTTAAGTGCTAATGTATCATTTTTGCATATCCTTGCCATATTAGGGCAAAATAAACCTTCTTTTCTCAATTGCTCAAAGACTTGTGAGTGTCTAATCTTGCCCCAGTGTTCAACCTGAATTAACAGAATGGCAGAGTAAGGCCCATTTCTGATACCCATTAAGCTTTATGAAGAAGAGAGATGGTGGCAGAACAGAGAAGTCGTAGTTGGGGAGGCAGAGGGTGAACCAGGAAATGATGTTGGCTGTCTCTGAAGTCACTCCAGTAGAGCAAGGAGTCTTCAAATGGTACTTGGACAGGTTTGAAATTTAAACTAGGGAAATGGTTTGAAGTATTTGTGGGAATCATTAAAAACTAGGAAATCTTCAGAAAAACCTAGAAGCACTTACATGAACTGATGCTGAGTGAAGTGAGTAGAATCAGGAGAACATTATACATGGTAACAGCAGCACTGTTCAATGACCAACTATGATAGACTTAGCAATACAATAATCCATGACAATTCCAAAAGACTCATGATGGAAAATACTACCCACATCCAGAGAAAGAACTGATGGAGTCTGAATGCAGATCAAAGCACACTATTTTCACTTTTTTTTCATGGTTTTTCCCCCTTTTGTTCTGTTTCTTCTTTTACAACATGACTAATGTGGGGATCTGTTTAACATAATTGCACATGTATAATCTATATAAGATTGCTTTCTGTCTTGGTGTAGCAGCAAGCACCCCAGCATCCCCAGGGTGTCTGCCAACACAGGTTCTTGGATCTGCTTTGTTAAAGGAAAGCAACTCAAAATGGGTTAACAAGCTTACTTTAATCAGTCAAATATGTATTGTTTACCTAGTTCAGGGGAAAAAGGTCAGCACCCCGAACTTCAGAACATACAGACAGAATTATCAAGACAAAGAAACAGTTTCCAAACTGTCCAACCATTACATCCATACCAAATCAACATCTGGGTTTCAAAGCCGGGGGACTCTCAACAACGGCTTCCCAGAGTTTCAACTGATCAAATCACAGAACACTTCTCAAAGTGAGCCCCAAAACAAAGCTACACATCAGGGCTTATATAGCCTTCTCCTGGCTCAGAGAACATAACAACCTTATTGACTCACTGGCCAATCAAGAAGTATCTACTGAAAAACAAGCCTCCCACCCCAGGCTCCGGGTGCACGTTAGCCTAGGGGCAGGGAAGATCTTAAAAATTTACATTCCCATTACACTTGGGAAGGGGAAGGAGAGGGAGAGAGGGAGAAAAATTTGGAACTCAAAGTCTTATAAAAAATGAATGTTGAGGTGCGGCCAGGTAGCACAATGAGTAAGAGCACAGGCTCCAGTGTCGGGATGACCTGGAGATCGAATCCCAGGCTCAGACACTTAGCATCCACCCAGAAACACCTGGCCGTGTAACCTTGAGCAAGTTACTTAACCCCGATTGCTTTAAAAAAAAAATGAATGTTGAAAATTATTTTTAAAACACTATTAAATCAGAAAAGGTTAGGAAATCTGGGGCGGCTAGGTGGAGCAGTGAATAGAGCACTGACCCTGGGGTCAGAAGGAACTGAGTTCAAATTTGGCCCCAGACACTTATCACTTAACTAGCCGTGTCACCTTGAGCAAATCACTTAACCCCAAATGCCTTGCCTTCCCCCCTCCAAAAAAAAAAAAAAGCAAAAAAACCCCAAAAAACAAAAAGAAAAAAAAAAAGGAAATCAATAGCTCTAGTCTCAACTCTGCATCTAGAATCCTCTTTGGGTCAAATACAGCAACTCCCCCACATCCCCAAGACTTGAGAGCTCAATGTACTGTGGCCATATTGTATATTAAGAATGGTGGAAATTGGGGCAGCTAGGTAGCACGGTGAATAGAGTACCAGCCCTGGAGTCAGGAGGACCTGAGGTCAAATACAACCTCAGACCTCAGACACTTAACACTTACTAGCTGTGTGACCTTGGGCAAGTCACTTAATCCCAATCGCCCTGCCTTTCCCCCTCCAAAAAGCAAAAAATAAAAAGAATGGTGGAAATGAAAAAGAAAAATGTTAGGCATTTCTTTTTTTTTTTTTTTTTAAGTAATTGGGGTTAAGTAACTTGCTCAAGGTTACAGGGCCAGGTGTTTCTGGGTGGATGCTAAGTGCCTGAGCCCAGATTCGATCCCCCAGGTCATCCTGACACTACCTGGCTACCCCAATGTTAAGCATTTCTGCTAAGAACCATCTACTTCTACCATCTCTTGCTTTCTCTCCAATGACTTATTCCCTGATTACTCTTTAAGGTATTGGGAAAACAATATGACCTCTGCCATTGGGTTCTCAAGGCACTATGGGTTTGGGAGCACTGACTGTGCCCTTAGCTCCTCCTCCTCTGGCCCTGATCACTGACAGATCAAGTCTGGGGACCCAGTAGCCAGCAGCTGCCACTCTCTGGAAATCCCAGTTCCAGAGTCTGTTGCTGCTGACAAAGCCACCAGATTTCTAATGGCAGCCAGAGAATACTCTAATCCCAGTGCTTTGAACAGGAGTCCCAACCCTGAATGACTCAGCCCAGAACTATTCCCTATTCTTCATGTGGCGACCCACAAATCTCTCTCTAGAACAACTGCAAAGAAAAGGCACTGGGGGGTGTTCTGTAATACCAGCACTTTCAGCTTAGGTTCCATGATGGGATGTGTGATGAGTGAAATATAAAATAACCGAGAAAACAAAGGCTCAAGCTTCAGAACATATTGATTTATTAAGCAATGAATACCAATTGCACAGCAAACAGGAACCAGGCCTCCTTGGCTTGGCACTGGACTCCAAATACAGGAGAAGATTTTTAGGCATTAAAAGCAAACAATTAATAGGATAGAAACCAGGATACAAGATTAGGTCATCTGATTTCTAATTGGAGGAAAGATGGGGGGGGGGGGCGGAGCGACGGCCAGGTGGCGCAGTGAATAGAGCACCGGCAGACCTGGGTTTGCATCTGACCTCAGACACTTAACACACACACACACACACACACACACACACACACACACACACACAAACTAGCCTAGTGACCTTGGGCACATCACTTAACACCAATTGCCCTCCAAAAAGCAAAAAAAAGGAAAAAAAAAAGATCACTGACCTTGACTTTTGGGAAGGAGGGTGTATGAGTTGGGTACTTGGAAAGCAAGCAAGCTGGAAGAAGAAATGAAGAAAGAGGAGGTGGGTGTTAGGTAGAGCCAATTTTTGCTGTTTGGTTGTTTCAATCGCATTTGATTCTTCATGACCCCATTTGTGGTTTTCTGATGTCAAAGATACTGGAGTGGTTTGCCATTTCCTTTTCCAGTTCATTTTACAGATGAGGAAACTGAGGCAAACAGGGTTAAGTGACTTGCCTAGGGTCACACCACTAGTAAGTGTCTAGGGCCACATTTGAACTCAGATTTCTGACTCCAGGCTCAGCACTCTATGCACTATGGCGCCATCTAGAGGCCACATGTAGAATCAATAGCATCCCAATTGGGAGACAGTTTCCATAATGTAACAGACGTAGACACATCTCTACCCTGAACTCAGCTTTTGCTGATTAAAAAATAAAACACCCACCCATAACCCCGCCCCTAACAATTAATGGTTTTAATCTTGTTTTTCATTATTTTTGTCTGACCTACCAATAAATTTTTTATTTATTAATTTAGAACAGTTCTCATTTCATTGATATAGAATTTCTTGATGAGGAAACTCTATCTACCATTGAATGCTAACACCTTTTCTTTAATTTATAATCTTAGAATTTTGCCTGTAGCACTGAAAGATTAAATGACTTGACCAGGGTCACATGGTAGGTCTCCCTATAACTCTCTATCCGCTACTCCATGCTGGCCTATCTTCTTTCCTAGGTTCAAAAACATTTCTATGATGCCAATAATTCCTGAAGATCAGCTGTTCTTCAAGTGTGGTCCATGGATCCCTGGGATATTTGAGGGGGTCCATGAGGTCACAACTGTTTTTTATAATAATATTAAGGCATTATATACATAACCCATATCAACAAAAGTTCTTGGGGATTCTCAATAATTTTTATGATTATAAAGGAGTTTGAGATCAATAAGAATGATAATCACTGTTCTATTATCACTGACAAGCCTTTCTCCAGAAAGAATTGCATTTGTGAGGACCCATGGAGGCTGAAAGACTACTTTTCTGGATGTTATAAGAGGATGTTCCTATACAGGCTTGGGTTAGATAAAATGATTCCTCCAACTCTCTTATTCTAGAATTCTAATACTCCAGTATAATAGTCTTGAAAATGACAATGGTATATGAACCAAATTATTTCTAGCAGCTCTTTTAGTGGTGGCAAAAACTGGAAACTGAGGGGATGTCCATTAATTGGGGAATGGTTGAAAAAGTTATGGCATATTAATGTGATGGAATATTATTGTGCTGTATTAAACGATGAAGGAGATAGTTTCAGAGAAACTTAGGAAGACTTGTATGAACTGATGAAAAGTGGTGTAGGCAGAACCAGGAGAACAATATATAAAATTATAACAATACCATAAAGTTAATCAACTTAGGAAGATTTAGGAAATCTGATCAACACAATGACCAACCATAATTCTAAAGGATTCATGATGGAGTATGCTATCTATTTCCAGATAGCTGATAGACTAAATGCAGAATGAAGCATATTTTCTTTTCTTCCTTCCTTCCCTCCCTCCTTCCTTCCTTCTTCCTTCCTTCCTTCCTTCCTTTCTCTCTTCTTTTTTTCTCTCTTTTTTGGTCACAACTCATATGAGAATTTGTTTGCATGACTATATACATTTGTAATGGGCTTTATTTTCCTTGTCTTCTCAATAGGTAGGGAAGGGGGACAGGGAAGGAGAAAATTTGGAACTGAAAATAAAATTGAATTTAAAAAATAAAATGGGTATGGTAACACATTTATAATTCCTGCTACTGGATAGCCTGAGGCTAGCAGATCACTGGAGCTCAGGAGTTCCAAAGCGCAGTGGACTAAACTGATAGGGTATGGATACTAGGGCTGGTACCAATACAGTGGGTCCTCAGGAATGGAAATGCTACCAGGATGTTTAAACCAGCCTAGATCAGAAATGAAGCAGGTCAAGCCTTCTATGCTGATCAGTAGTTGGATTAAGTTTATGAGTGACTACTGCCCTTCCAATCAGGGTAAGAAAAGGAGACCGTGTCTCAAAAAAAAAAAAAAAACCAAAAACTACAGAACAAGCAAACAAACAAAAAAAAGGGAATAAATTATAGTGAGTGTGTGTGTGTGTGAGTGAGTGTGTGTGCAGGGTAGTTAATATGGAGTTGTCAAAATCTACACAAGTGGTTGGCAAACTCTAGGAGATTCTTTTTTATTTTGTTTTGGAGGGGGAAGGGCAGGGCATTTGGGATTAAGTGAGTTGCCCAAGGTCACATAGCTATTAAGTGTTAAGTGTCTAAGGTCAGATTTGAACTCAGGTCCTCCTGACTCCAGGACCAGTGATCTATTCACTGTGCCACTTAATTGGCCCTCTGGGGGTTCTTTTTTTAAAGTAGTATTTTATTTTTTCTAATTACATGTAAAGACAATTTTTTTAACATTTAATCAAAAAAATTTTAGTTCCAAATTTTCTCCCTTCCTCCCTCACTTCCTCTCTCTCTGACAGTAAGCAATGTGATATATGTTATATTTGCACAGTCATGTAAAACATTTCCATATTAGTCATGTTGTGAAAGAATAAACAGATCAAAAGAGGAAAAAACCAAGAAAATAATTAAGTGAAAAATAGTACGCTTCAACCTGCATTCAGACTCCACTGGTTCTTTGGATAACATTTTCCATCATGAAGCACTGGGAGGTCCTACCAAGATCAAAATACTTCAAATACAAGCCCAGTAATGGATTGTACCTCTGTGATCAGTAGACCAACCTAGCTAAGTGTAAAGGGATGCATCGCTAGAAGGCTGGATTCCAGGAATTGTGGAGTTGCTGCTGTTGCTGTTGTTACTGTTTTCAGCATAGCAACTAATAAAGAGCATGCACAAAAGGTGTAGCTGGGCTGAGATTTGAGTTGGTGGAGAGTGAATGCTCACACAGAACAAATCCCATCTTGAAATATGACAAATATGTGCTTCCCCCTAGTGGCTGCTTTGAATAATTTCTTATTAAATTACACTAGCACAATTAGCCCAGACCATAACTTTGGCACATTTGAAAACTGTGTTGTTTTTGTTATTTCTCTGCTGATGCATGCTTATTAATTAATTGATATATGTTAATAGATTAGTTAATAGATGTTAATAGATTAACATATAATTAATATGTTAAATGATTACTTGCTCATACCAATGTTGATTAGTATTTGCTCATATTAATGTTAATATATTTTATTGACTGACTGACTATACATTATTGTTAGTGAATCATGTTAATAATGTTTTGTATTGCATGGAATTATATGGTGCCCTAGACTTTATGAAGAGTCAGTTAACCTCCTCAATTACCAAATTTGTAATTGGGGAAATTAGGGACCAGAAGACCATAACTTGATATTCCAGAAGACCAATGTTCTCCAGAATAATTCCTAATCCTTATGGGAAGGAAGGTTAAGAAGGTCAGATCTGGCATCAGATGATCTGGGTTCAAGACATGATGCTGAGTGATGCCTGTCTCTGGCTGTACAATAGTCCCTTACAGAGTGCAGAATTTGAGGTCAGAAAAGCCCCAGCTAAAACCCTAGTCTTGTCACTGCTGTGATTCGTAGAATGTGCTTTTCTAATATTTAACATTTTATTATTAATAAATGTGGTAAGATAGTATGACAAAGTCAATAGAGGGCTGGCATGGAGCCGGTTTAATCCTGCCTCTGATATAGACTGTGTGATTTCCGACAAGTCACTTGACCTCTCTGGGCCTCAGTTTCTTCATCTGTAAAGTGTGAGGGTTGGATTTGATGACTCCTAAGTTCTCTTCTGATTCAAAATCTCTCATCTTAGCATATTTCAGCAATATTTCAAAAATTTCAGTAACAAAATACAAGAGTAGATAAAATTCTATTGGACTAAATATAAAGTTCTACACTCACATTTTTAAAAATCAGCTTCATAAATCCATGAGGCATGGTTAGATAGCAGTTGAAAATATCTGGGTATCTGAGTGGACCACAAGCTAAATACATATCAGCAGTATGGTATGGTAGCCAAAATAGCTAATGCAATCTGTTACAGGGACATCTCTGGAGAGGAAACTCTCTCTACCAATATAGGTTGCCACTTTCTCTACAACTTATAGTCTTAGAGAACTGCTTAGAACAATAGAGCTTAAGTGACTTTCCCGGGTGATGCAGCCAATATGTGGCAAAAGCAGGACTTGTACCAGGTTTTCCTGGCTCCAGCTCTTTGTCCATTATGCTAGGCTGCCTCCTTGTCCTTATTAGTAAAAAACTACAAAATATTATAAAATGGTGTCCTAAGAACCACACAGTTCTTAGACCTTCTCTAAAGTCATTTGTCCTGACACCTTTGTCTAGTGACAAATACATTGATATCCTACTAGAGGAATCACATCAGCACTGACATGCTCATTATAAATGAAATCAGAAGACAAAAACAAGTAGCAGTTTAATAGAAAGATGGCGTATACATTCTCCTTTGAGAGAATGAGTTCCAGAACAGCACCAAGTCACTTCTGTTAAAGTAGAATTGATTTCATTTTTTTGGTGTTCATCCTGTCTAGCACCTCCTGATTCTTTTCATGAGGAAAGTACTTAGGATGCAAAGGTGGGAGGTTTCTGACCTCTGGCCTCTCTCTTTTTTTTTTCTCCTGAACCAGATTTTCCAACATTTTCTTTGCCAACTCTGTATTGAAGTCTCTGAGTATCCAAGTGTATGTTGATTTAATTTGAAGGCTCTTATATAATGCTTCATAGAATTTCTCTCCATTTTTGTTCTTTCCTGAAAATTAGGACCTGTAGGTGGGATGGGAATGGGAATTTGAAGATCCTCCCGGCCCCTTACTAGACCTAGGGGGGAGTTTGAAGACCTCCCCTGCTTTGAAAGTAAACTCTGTCCCCTAATAGGCTGAATGTAGTCACATGGAGCCTGTGGTGGGAGGAGTTTGCTGAAGGGAAGCAGAGCCCATAGGAAGCTAGTCAGAGCTAGCCAGACAGTGGGGGAGAGAGGACACTCAGGCAAGGAGATAGAAAGATTTGTGAATAAATATTAATCTTGTATTGGTTTGTGGAAAGGCTGAAGGATGCTGTGGTTCTCAGTGTTATTATGGCTTCTGAATATCTTTGGTACTATGATGGAATTGGCTCACTGGTTTTGGGATTCGGTTTTCTGGTATCTAAATAAATCCTTCAGTTCTTTTCTCTATCTGAAGAATTGTATCAGCAATGCCATATTCACAATGCCTATAGAGATTACAAATAT
>NW_027185655.1:53929626-53982336 GCF_028583685.1 Petaurus breviceps papuanus | reverse complement strand
GTCCTTAGCAGAAAGTCCTTAGCAGTCCTAACTCAAAAAGGGCTTCGCACTGCCACTGCCTCTGCTGCTGCCGCCGCCGTTGCCACCACCGCCAGCCACCTCAGGAACACTAGCTTGGCTTCCGCTTCCTCTTGCTCCGCCCCTTCCTGCTACGTCAGCAAGTCCAATGGGGCATGGAAGATCTTTAAATCGCATAACCCTTACAAGAATCTGGTATATTTTGCAATTAAACATCATGAGATATTTATAGTCACGGTCTTTATCATGATCACGGGTGCTGTAAATATTGCATTGGCACTACAGTAGGCCACAATTATTTCCATGGTGATCTTTTTGCAAAGCACCAAATTTCCCATAAAACGTTTCTTGTTGCCCTTGCACACAAAAATAAAACCAACGTTGCCAATTCCTTTGATTGCCTTTTTTAAGAAAGTGAGAGAACATCAATATCTACTAATTCATATGTCTATTTTTCCACCTATATGATATTTTTATGGGACTGTCTTTGAAAGCATTGAGGGCATCCTTAATGGGAGTGTTAAAAGAGAACAGGTACACTTTCATAAATGATATTCCATGACTATACATATCTGTAACAAGGGTTTTGTTTTTCTTTCTTTTTCAGTTGTGAAGGAAAGAAGGTGGATTTGGGTTAATTGAAAAAAATTAAAAACAAAAAATATGATATGCCACAATAGAACATATGTTTTTCATTCCACAAGTAACCCAAAGATACACAGAATACAAAATCTCATTATGCATATATGCATATGTATTATATACATGTATACATGTTGTAGTGCCAATGCAATATTTACAGTGCTAATGATAAAAATTCATATTCCTGCATGGTGCTCAATCACAAAATATAACAGGCTTTCCATATATAAGACAGAAGCAAAACATTTATTCAGACACCAGAAACCAAATCCCAAAATCAGTAAGTCAATTCCGTCATAGTAGCAAAGAAGTTAATAAGCCACAACAGCATAGAGAGCCACAGCATACTTTAGCCTTCCCACAAACCAGCATATGACCAACTTTTACTCCTGAGCCTAACTGAACTCCTTGTCTAAATATTCTCTCTCTTGCACCATCTATCTGGCTCTGACTCCTAGCTGTATCAGCAATGCCATATTCACAATGCCTATAGAGATTACAAATATGCTGATATAATTATCCATCACAAAATATGTCAGGTTTGCCATTTGGGGAAATAAACTAGAAAATTTATTAAGATACCAAAAGACTGAATCCCAAAACCAGAAAGTGAAAGCCATCAGAGTAGTTATGACATTGGCACAGGTAGATAAAGTAGAAAGCACCCACATTTTCAAGCCTTTAAAACAGAACAGGCTACCTCAGGCAAAGGTCCTCCTCTCCCCACTCACAGCAACCACCCAGTGTCCTGGAAGAGCGCTCCCAGCAGCTCCGGCCCCTGGCAGTCCTCAGCAGGAGTCCTAACTCCAAAAAAAAAAAAAAAAGGGAACCCGCCGCCAACTGCCAACCGCAGGACCGTTAGCTCGGCTTTTCACTTTCTCTTGCTCTGCTATGTCAGCATGTCCATGGGGCATGGGAGATCTTTAAATCCCATAACCCTTACACTAGCTTCCTGTGGACTCTGCTCCACCCTTCAGCAAACTCCTCCCACCACAGGCTCCATGTGACCACATTCAGCTTATTAGGGGGTAGAGTTTATTTTCAAAGCAGAGAAGATCTTCAAATTCCCCTAGGCTTATTAAGCGGCAGGGAAGATCTTCAAATTTCCATTACCAATACACATGTATATATCATGTGTGTATAAAGTTTTTTTTACCTTATGTATTTGTATAAAATATTGTACTTGATAGAGCAAAATACCATCCTTAAAAGCTGTCCTCTAAGATGTTGTCTGCTATATTTATGACAAAATTACCAAAGATTCCTTGAAAGATATAATAATAATAAAGAAAACCTTGATTAATGTCATCTGGTCAGGTAAACATAAGATAGGCCAGTTGCATAGGAAGATAGCTGATGGGCAGTTCAAATGTTCCAGTAGTATCTTGACAATGTAAAAAAAAAAAAACAACCTCAAAGAAGGCCCCCAGAACATGGGGTTAATGCCTTGTAGCGAATTTGTGGGAAGATAGGAGTATTTGAGCTACACAAGACTTTTGAGAGTCCCTTGGACAGTAAGATCATCACATCAGTCAATACATAAGCTATTCACTGGATGGTCAAATACCAAAGCTGAAACTTAAATATTTTGGCCACATGATGAGAAGATGGGACTCATTGAAAAAACCCCGATGTTGGGAAAGATTAAAGGCAAAAAGAAAAGAAGATGGTAGAGGATGAGATGGAAAGATAGTGTCATAGAAGCAATGCAAGTAGGCTTGGATAGATTTTGGGAGACATTGGTAGATAGAAGGGCCTGATGTGCTATGGTCCAGACACAACTGAATGACTCAACAACAAAAACAACAACAAGGAGTATTTGAATACTGGACTATGAAAATGAATTAGGATCAACTGAAGCCAAAGCATGCAATGAGACCATTGGTACTGATATACAGTAAAAATTACATTATAAATTGCCTCACTATGGCATTTGGTAAAACTTGGGACCAAATCATCCCCATCACTTCTCCCCACAAATATACACACACTACACACACACACACACACTGCTCCCTTTGCCCACTATAGCAAGGTACTACCATAATAATAAAACAAAAATAAAGATTTTTTTAAAAAGTTTTCCATTTTGCCTTTGAAATCATACCTTAAGGAAAGTATTTCAAATTTCTGAACACCTTATGATTGGTTCAGTTACTCCTTTATTAATTGCAAAATCTTTCCTTCAGAGAACTTGTTAGCAGTCTAATACTACAGTATTCAACCAATCAATCAACAAGCATTTCTTCAAGCACCTTTCTGCCAGGAGCTATGCTAGGCACTGGGTACAAAAACAAAAATAAAACTAACTCTCCTCTCAAGGAGAGTGCTTATATTCTATTGGGGGAAACAATATTTACCCAAATGAGTATTTACAAAATATGAAATAACCAACGTTTTCTTCTTTCCCAGAAGTCAACCATTGTATTATAAGTTTAGTCACTTACTGGTCCCATATGCCACCTTTGAAAGCTCATGTGGGACCTTGATAAATATATACAAAGAGGGCAGGAACATTCCACAGAGGTCCTATAGAATCATAATAGTCTATGAGCACATTAAAACCTCAGTTGAAGAAGAAGTTGTCTTCCAATGACAGACTCCTTTTGACGTGTCAAATACTAGCATGGGACAGCCAGGTGGTACACTGCATAAAGCACCAGGTCTGGAGTCAGGAAAACTCATTCAATATAATAATTCAATAAGTTCAAATCTGGCCTCAGACACTTACTAGCTGTGTGATCCTGGGCGAGTCACTTAACCCTCTTTGCCTCAGTTTCCTCATCTGAAAAGTGAGCTGGAAAAGGAAATGGCAGACCATTCCAGTATCTCCAACTAAGAAAACCCCAAATGGGATCGTGAAGAGTTGGACATGACTGAAAACAACAACAACAAAAAACTGGCATCGTTACAAAAGGCAGAGTGGTGTAATGCAAGGAATGCTGGAATTGAGTTCAAATCCTGATTCTGCTACTTACTATCTTATTATCTGAGTGATCTTGGGCAATCATTTCCCCACTCTCAAGATTTCAGAGCACTCTATAAATTATATGGATTGCAATGAGTGGGCTTCATCAGCCCTTCCAGCTATGAATCTATGAACATGGGAGGCACAGAAATCAATCAATAAATTCCTTATAAGATAATATGTAGATCCTTTTTTTTTTTTAAGCAATCGGGGTTAAGTAACTTGTTCAAGGTTACACGGCCAGTTATTTCTGGGTGTGGTGCTGAGTATCTGAGCCTGGATTTGATCCAGGTCATCCCAACACTGGAGCCCATGCTCTTACTCGCTGAGCCACCTGGCTGCGCCTAAGCAATTGGGGTTAAGTAACTTGCTCAAGGTTACATGGCCAGGTGTTTCTGGGTGGGTGCTAAGTGTCTGAGCCCGGGATTCGATCTCCAGGTCTTCTCAACACTGGAGCCAGTGCTCTTACTCGCTGTGTCAACCCTGTAGATCCTTCTTAATGTAGCCTAAGATTGCATTAACTTTTTAGGCTGCTATATCATACTATTAATATATTGAGTTTAAAGTCTGTTGAAACCCTCAGATCTTTTTTTTTTCCAGAAAAAATCAAACAACTGAAGTCTCATTAATGTAACTCAGGATATGAAGTCTTCCCCAGCCTGTATTTAGGAAACTGATTTTTTGAAACTTCTCATTTATCTATATTAAAATTCATATTATTTGATCTATTCCATATCTACAATATGTTAAGAAAGGGGAGACTGGAAATAAATTTTCTTGCTTTTATAACCTAACTCTTGGAGGATATTATTCACCTGAAATAGGGTGGGAACAAATAAAAGTTGTGCAAGTAGAAGTAGTTTATCTTTAAAGACTACTTTCCATTCAAATTTTCCTCTATGGGACCTTGATAAATATATACAAAGAGGGCAGGAACATTGCACAGGGGAAAATTTACATTCAGTTCAGCAATATTTATTAAATACTTCCTGAATGTAGAGACCACTGTGTCAGCTTTGAGAGAGATGTAAGTTTAACTAAGGCAAGATACCTCCCCTGGTAGTATAGTCTGGTAGGGGAAGAAGACAATCTGTTTAGATGCAAAACAGTGGTTGATGTGAGATCCAGGCAGGGAAGGGCAAGTTCTTAAAGGCTAGGTGGGAATTCAGGAGGGGTAGAGGAGAAGGGAGAACATTCCAGGCACAGGAACAGCATGCACAGAGAGGAAATCACAAGTTATATTCAGGGACAGAGTGATCCAGCACGGTTTACATGTGAAAATGAAGAGTTTCACAATTCCATGCCTTGCTTCATTAATAAGTGCTTTAGAACACATTAATCCTTGAATGTTTTTCAAATTTTATTTCCTGTACTATTTTGTAGAAAAAAAAATCCTTATTTAAGTCATTGATTAAATAAAATGATCTGGGTTCGAACTCTGATAGCCACTTACTGTGTAACCTGTGTAAATCACTTAGCCTTTAGAGTCACATTTTCCCCTTCCATAAAATGTGAGTGATAGGGTAGGAGATCTCTAAAACCTTAGGATCCCTAATATGGCCAAACATGGTAATTGTTTATATTCTCCCATTTTCTTTTATTTTTAAACACCCTGACTGTTCACTCTCTCTCCCTATCTGTATATTTCCCCCTCCTCCACCCTCAACACTCTAGGATACCATTACCATATTTGCAAACCAAATGGGCTATCTCCTAGACTCCTTGTCAATTCCAATGCTGTCTGAGAGCCAGGCAGGGCTGGATTTGTACAGTGGACGTGTCCTGCAGAGTCCTATTCTCTCTGTCCTTTGGTAAGTGATATGAAGATCCTGTGATCACAAGGCAGGTCATGTCCTTAGAAGCCACTTGAGGCTTCCCTTTTCCTCAGAAAGTCAATGGAGGGAAAATGCTAATACATATACATATATACATATATATGGGGGTGTGTATACACACACACACACACACATATTCCAATGGGAAAACCCTTTGGGAAAAATTCCAGCCTCTCTCCCAAGCTAATGTGGCAACTCCAATTGATTCTAGGGGAAATAAAGTGAAATCACTTCTATTTATTGCTTTCTGTAAGGTGTACCATATAGAGACAACTAAAAATAGTGCCTCTCTGCCTGATAGGAGTAAAGAGAGCAAAATTCCCTAAACTGACATATAGATTTAATTTGACACCAGCATAAAACACTATATATAGTGTTTTATAGGGTTATACTATAGTATACTATATAGTATAATAGGGATATAGGGTATATATAGGGATATACTATAAGATTTGAAAGATTGACAGTAAAATTCATCTAGAAGAATGAAGAGACAAAAATACCAAAGAATGCTTATTTCAGTGTGATTTAGAGGAAAGGCAGCTGAATTTGAAGTGAAGGGAACAAAGTTCAAATCTTAGCTTTTCTGTTTACTACCCCGTGACCCTGGGTAAATCAGGACCTGTTTGGGCTTCATTTTCCTTATTTGTAAACTGAGGCAATCCTGACCTCTAACGTTCCTTCCTCTCTAAAACATGTGAACTTTATACGGTCAATACTTCAAGAGCTCTGGATTTTGATCTGTGTGGGTACTCCCTCCAGCAACATTTTGTTGTTGAGTCATTTCAGGCACATCTTACTCTTTGTAAGCTTATTTGGGATTTTCTTGGCAAAGATCCATTTCCTTCACAGCTCATTTAATAGATGAGGAAGTAGGGGCAAATAGGGTTGTGACTTGGCCAGGGTCACACAGCCAGTCTGAAGCCAGATTTGAACTCATGAAGATGTCTTCCTGATTCCAAGCTCAGTGCTCTATCCATTGTGCCACCTAGCTGCCCCCAACATAGCACATTCTTTCTATGGCTTAGGAAGGTTTCAGGAGTTAGTAGACAATAAGTGAATCAACCCACTGGCACCAAATCTCTCAAATCATAAACAGAGTTTTTCTACATTACAAACATATCAATGGGACTATACTTGAATTCCATCCCTCCTGGCAGCTCAGTCTAGACCTGCACAATGCTCTTCTCAGCCATCTTTAAGCCATGTCCTCCCCTTCCTGCTGCTACCTCTGAGAAGAATAATCAGAACAACACTACCATTCCTGGAAAGGATACATCAATCAATTTCTCTAGGACTCCACTCACCATCCTTATGATTTTCTTGACCAACCCTTCCCTGGTCCCATCCTCCATATGTATTATTTTTTCCTGTTAGAATGTAAGCTCCTTAAAGGCAAGGATAGTATTGCTTTTTCCTTTTTGTATCCCTAGCTATTTGTATCCCAGGTGCCTGGCATATAGTAAGTGCTTAATAAATGCTGTGTGACCCTGGGCAAGTCACTTAGCCCTGTTTGCTTCAATTTCTCATCTGTCAAATAGGCTGTAAAAGGCAATGGCAAACCACTCCAGTATCTTTGCCAAGAAAACCCCAAATGAATTTGCAGAGTCAGACACAACTGAAAGAACAATAAAAATAACATGGCAACTACAAAAGGTGCAGCTGAAATAGGAAGAGTCTAGAATTGCTGTCAAAAATTATTTTTAATAATTTAATATATGGCATACCAGAAGCAGTATAACAATAAGACATTCAATTACTATTATTAGGATGTTTGGACGTAAGGAGAATTATGGGTCTATGTTTCATGGCATATATTGAAAAAATTCTTAATGTTTCATAGAGTTCAACATAAAAATAACATATTTCAAAAGCACTAGGAAAAAATAGAATCCTGTGTTTATGCTACTGTAACTATAAAAAATGAATTGTGGTTATGGGAAAAATGGAGGGTCTCTTCAGAGATAGTCATATTCCAGCATGAAAAAAAGAAACCTTCATATTCCCCACTAAAAGAAACCACCATCAGTTTTATTCAGGGTTCAAACGGGAAGAAATCTTTAAGATCTCAATAGAATGAAGACAATACATATCTCACACAACATATGTAAAGAACTGACATAAATATATTTAAGGCAAAATGTCAGGAATTTCAGGTGATTCACTGGAGAGGAAAAAACACTGGGCTTGGAGCCAGATCTGAATTTGAGGTCTCATTCTGTCACTCATGATATGACCTTGGACAAGTCAAGTAACCTCTCTGGGCCTTAGTTTCCTCATCTGTAAAATTAGGAACTTGAGCTAATTGACCTTGAAGGTCCCTCTCAGCTATATAGGACTCTATGTGCTAAAAAGGATGATGAGGAAGTATAGAGTGACTTGTCTAGAGCCAAACATTAAATGGAAAAATGATTCTATATTAGGTAAACTAAATAAACATGTGGCATACTCAACAAATATCATACATATTCCATTGGTATTGTCAATTACTTAATTTGGGCAATTAGGAGAATATAGCCCTGGAATTACTCACACACATACACACACACATAAGTACACATTTGATTTACTCTTCAGGTCCTAAGAAAATAAAAACCTAATGAGCACATGGCATGAACTGTGTCAACGATTGGGCATAGCATGACGTCTGAAGGGATCAATTGGGTATTTCCATGGCCTATATCAGGACTCTGGGAACCCAGCACCAAACTGGCCAATGAAGTCATTTAGCTAGTATCACCTGCTTGTGTGGACCCTGGCCTTGAGCCCCAACTGATCCAAAGCTGACTGTACCTCCTAAAATAAGCAAAATGGAACTCACGATAAACTACATAGAATTCTAGCTGAGAACCGCCCAAGAAAACATTGAACTAGGTGTAAGAGCACCCAATTTTACAGTGCCCATTTAACAACATTCTTGATAACTTTATAATATTATATGACTTACATCAGTGTGCGAGTGAAATCTGTCTGTCTATCCATCCATCCATCTCTCTATCATCTATCTATCTATCTGTCTGTCTGTCTGTCTGTCTGTCTGCCTGCCTGCCTGTCTGTCTACCTACCTATTCATCCATCTATTTAATTTTATTAAATTTTAAATTTAATTTATTTATCTATCCATCCATCTATATATCTATATATGAATTACCTGTATAATGCTGTGCAAACCTTAAAGTATTATATGAATTCTACCTACTATTATCATAATACATACATACATACATACACACATACATACATACATGCATGCATGTACTTCCTTTTGATTCACTAATGCATGCTTTGGGGATTTGGAGTCCAATCTGCTCATTATTTTCACTATCACAGGATCGTACATTCAGAGTTGGAAGGGCCCCTAAAAGCCACTGAATCCAACTCCCTCATTTTACAAGTAAGGAAAGTGAGATTCAGGGTGACTTGTCTAGGGCCACCCAGCTACTAAATCTAAGGTGGCACCTCAATCTAGAGAGACCACTCAGGATAATTAAACTTAACCTGAACCCTGATGTTCACACTAGCTGCATGAGAAAAATGTCCATACCTCCTATCACCTCACTCTGAGGCAGTAACCAGAGAGCAAGCCTCATGCAGACTTCATTTTTTGGATGGAAGCAGGTATAGATGGGCTGCTACTACATTATCTTTCCTTCCTATAGCAGGAGCAAGATCTGCTATAGAATGATGACCTCAGCTGCTGATCTGCTTTCCCCCTAAGAAGCAGGGAAACTGTTCTCAAGAATTGATTTGTCCCAGGGACTACAGTTTGAGCTGTTGATGTGACTTCATGTTTGCATAGGACATAAAAAGTATAGCCCATGAGAAATCAGTGCTCTGGAGGCTTGGTGGATAATCCAGTGATGTACAATTAAAAGCATTTCTGTAAGATGATGACATCAGCTTGAACTGGTGCTCTATCCCTGCTGAATGTTTTCCATGCTATTGTTTGAGTAAATTTTTGTTAGCTTTAGATGCTCCAAGAATGTCTCATCTCCTTCCAGTCCTGAGCTTGAACTACAGATAGGCCTGAGTCAGGCCTCAGCTAAGAACGTTAGTTTTTAGTTAGTAGGATTGAATCTTAATGGCCTCATATGAGGTTGAATTCGGGAATGGGTGATGCAGCAAATTGGGTGATTAAACGACCAGATATGGCCAAATAAAATATCTTTTGCTTTAAAAATAAAACATGGCATTCTGGAAGCCTGGGGCACACTTCTAGCCACCTAGAGTCATTTTTATGATAAAGAGAAGAGTCTCTCTGATTCACCCATGAGGACCTGGCTCTTAGACTTTTTTTTTTTTTTTTTGGCTTCTAGCTTTGCCTGATTCAACAATGGCTCTGCTCACTGTCCAAAATAATTATTCACATCTAGACTTCAGTGGCCATTTTTCTGATAAACAGGGATCTCCTACTGGATGAGAATTCTGGCAAATATTTCTCTTTTTTTTTTTTGAGGGCAATTGGGGTTAAGTGACTTGCCCAAGGTCACATGGCTAGTTTTTGTGTTAAGAGTCTGAGGTCAGATTTGAACTCAGGTCCTCCTGACTCCAGGGCCAGTGCTCTATTCACTGCACCACCTAGCCGCCCCTCTGGTGAATATTCCTGGTGGGATGAGGTGTGGGTGATATTATTTTTGTGTAACAGTCTTCAAAGATAGGGTGGTTAAGATCTTTACCTACACTGATTCCTGGGGGGCGGGGGGTTGAACATAGGTCTATCCACGTGGTCTGGGGCATGAAGAGAACAGGATTAGACTATCAAAGGCTCTCCCCTTTGGGTAAGGAACAATGGAGGAATTTTGCTTATGCCTAAACTTGTGAACACGTCAATGTGCATCAGGGACATCATTCTGCCTCTGTCTTTACAAGAACGGCAAAAGCTGGAGAATAGGCCCATCTCCCATTAGGGAGCCATGAGGCCATATTTCACTGGGTGCAAGACCATATGATCTCTTTAACTAAGGATGAGAGAGTGACTTCTGTGCAGTGGTGCTCATTGTTGCAGACAGCTCACTCCTGAAAGATCAATGTACATGATCCCATATGGCTCCTGACTTGCCTCAGCCTTGCAAACTGATTCATTGACCCTTCTCCCCATTTTAGAATTGGTGGCTGGCCTTTTCGTCAGTTGACATCAATTCAGGACACAGTACTGCTGGGTTGGTCAAATCTTCCAGTATAGTAGAACCATTCTTCCTTGTGAGAATCCTTATACCATTGTCTCTGATCAGAACATCCACATCACTGAGAAGCAGGTCCAAGATTGGGACCACTGCCATCACATTCAATGGGTTTAATGATAGCTAGAATGTATAGAACCCCTACAATGCTCTAGGCATTGTGCTAAGGACTTTACAAGTATCTTATCTGAAGGAAAAATAGACCCACAGGAAGAATCACAAAGGACATAAATAATTAGTGAGTCAAAGAAACAATTAAAAATTAAGTTAGGGGTGGCTAGGTGGCACAGTGAATAGAGCACCAGCCCTGGAGTCAGGAGGACCTGAGTTCAAATCCGGCCTCAGACACTTGACACACTTACTAGCGGTGTGACCTTGGGCAAGTCACTTAACCCCAACTGCCCTCCAAAAAGCAAAAAAAGAAAAAAAATTAAGTTAAAGAGGATGATAAGAATGGAACAACATGTGCCATGCCCAAATGGCATTTTAAGAAAAATTTTCCCATACACCTGATGGGCAATGGCTGTTGAAACCTCTGAAGCCATTTATTCTTCTTCCCTGCCCCCTAATCTTGAGGTACACTCATCAGAAGGTAGAGCGCTCTCTCTACTGGACTACCCTTGGGCAGCTGGCACTACGGATCCCTGGAATGGGCTCTTGAAAGAACAGATTAGTCATCAGGCCCCTGACTATAGGGGCTGTGTGCTACCTCCCAGAAGTCCCATGGATGACAAATCAATGCTATCCTAGGAAGAGGGAAGGTCTTCTTCAGTGGTTGCTAGGATCAAACTTCTGAGAATACTTAGCTGAAAAGGATAGACTCCTTTTCCATGAGGTCCTAGCTGACTTCCACATTTCCTTGTTCTCATTCCTCCCCAGAGTTCCCTGGGCCTCAAAGTCCCTGCTCACTTCAGAGGGCTCCATATACCCTGGGGAAATGGCTCAGATTTCCCTCTATGGATAGATCTTTTTTTCCTCAATGGTTCAAAGAAGTCCTTGGTTTGTTTGAGGAAGAACTTGGGGAAATAAGGTGTGAAGTTGTTGGGAGATGCTTTCTTTGACATAAGGGAGGTGAAATTGTCTCTACTTAACTGTGAAGATTGTGACTTTATCCATGAAGAAAGCCAATCCCTTACCTGGCTTGGTAACAACCTGGATGAAGGTGAAGGAGAGTTCTTACTCAGTCCCTGTGGAAGAAGGCAGATTCTCAGCAAAGGCCTCCAAAAAGGTAGAAAGAAGCCAAAAAAGGAACATGAGTAGGGGAGGCAAGGGATTTGACCCTTACTTACCATCCCATCCACTTCTCTCATTGGCCCCCTCTCAATTAATAGTTAGTTATTTGGACGGTGTAGACTCAAAGTCAAAGCGATTGCTTATCACTTCCATAATGTGTTTGCCCTAGGCAGGGTGGGGGTAGGGTAGAAGAGGGAAGAGTCTAAATTTCCAGAGGCACTTTTGGGAAAGTGGAACTTCAATTCAAATCAGAGGATTGCCCAGGTGGTGATGCCAAATTGTGTTTCTTCTGAGGGGAACTACAGTATTTTAAATATATATATATATTTTTTTATTTAGAATCAGCTGTGGATAGAGCTACTGGACCTGGCGCCAAGAAGACTTGAGTTCAAATCTAGCTTCTGATGTTTACTGCGTGATCTTGGATAAGTCACTTAACCTCTGTCTCAGTTTCCTTACCTATAAAATGGGGATAATAGCACCTACCTTCCAGGGTTGTTATAAGGATTAAAGGAGATAATACTTGTAAAGGGCTCAGCCCTTTACATATAGTAGGTGCTTAATAAATACTTGTTTTCTTCCTTCTTCCTTGTACCTTCTGTTTTCTCTATCTTTTTATGGGCTCCTGTGGTCCTTTTTCATCTTTTGCATTTTCTGTGGAAGGGAACAAAGTCTATCCTCTACCTTTCATCCATTTATTATTTTGAGTTTTTTTTGTGTGGGAACTGAGGACCCATGTTCTCCACATTTGTGGGAACCTAGATATAAACTATATCTAATCTATATTTGGAGATTTTCCTGTAATAACCTCTAGGTGGGGCACCAAGCCAAAGAGATCCTGCTTGGTCAGAATCCCCAGGACGAAACTTAGTCCAAGTCACCCCAAAGTTGAAAGGGAAGTAGGTTCTATTAATCCTACATTAATTCTAGAGAATGGAGCAAGAGAATCACGTTCTTCCTTTGGCTTGTTGCTCTCACCCAGACTTCAGGAAAATTTTCAAATACAGCTTAAGCAGAGATCATGTCTAAGTTTCCACAAATGTAGTTACTGCAAGTCCCTAGCTCCCATACAGCAGAGCTCCCCAGAAATGACAATTACATGAACTATATAAACATGTGGGAATGTTTCTATGAAATGCTGGGTGAAAAACCAAATATGTGTGTGTGTGCGCGCGCACACACATATATAAGTGTGTGTATATATATGTATATACACATATTGCATATATCTCTATGTATATAGATATATTAATTTACATTTTATGTACATAATGTAGTTATTTATAAATATTTGTATTTGTAAATATATTTTATGCATTTAATGTACATTTACATTATATACATCATAAATTCAATGTAAATTCACATTAAATGTAAATATACATTACATTTATACATATTTATAAATGTAATAAAATGCTGTAAGGTCTACATAGCATCTTCGCTTCATAACCTTGTTTACAGAAGCAACAAGTACAATCACTATTATCCCCATTTTACCAAAAAGGAAGTCAAGCCTCACGAATTTATAACTGACCTAAAATCACATATCGGGTATTTGCCAGTCAGACATTCTGGCTCCAAGTCCAGGGCTCTTTCTACTAGGGTTAACAAGAGTGCCAGTATTTGTTATTATTATTTGAATAACAACCTAGGAATTGCCGTTCCTAAAGTCTTCCCCATGACGCCTCATGGCAGTCTGAGAGAGTAGGTCCTGGCAATGAAAGGACTCCTTTCCTGCGTGTGATGCCTTGTGCTGGGCTCTGTGCTCTTCCTCAGAGGAGCGAAATGCGAACAGCGTCATCAGAAACACTGGCCATTAGATGGTCACATCTTCCGGTCGCTGCACCGAATACATTCTACTGAGGTTGCCTTGTACTCAGGGTCTCCTGCTTCCTTATACCAGAGAGAGCTCTGTCGTCTTTTTGTAACAATGTAAAGATACTGCAAACATTTTTAAGAGGTCGGAAGAGATTCTGAAATAAGTAATACACTGGGAAGTTTTGACTAGAACCAGAGGACCCCTCTCTCAAATAGGGTTGCAGTTTTCTCAGCTGTAAAATGAGGGGTTCAGACTGGACGGCCTCTGAGGTCCCTGCCAGACTTAGAGCTATCACCTTATAAAATTTTCTAATGTTCAGCCCTAACTTCATTTCCTTTAAAGTTGTGTTTATGCTAACATTAGGAAGTCAAAATTCTAACCTCTATGTTCTTGCACATGAGGGCTCATAATCCTTGGTAATACTATAATAATAATAATAATAATAATAATAATAATAATAATCTCCTATATAACCTTTCCCAATCACCCAGGTACGATAAGAATACGTTAGGTTTGGAAAACTGATCAGAGAAGTCCTGAATCAGGACGCCTCCAGGTTCATTAACAGCAGTCCATCATATTAAACGTCCTTGGTGAACAAAGTCACATACTAAGCCCTACCAGGGGTTTCAAAGGAAACATGGAAGTAAATCTCTGACTTGAAGTAACATGTAAAATGAGAGAGGACAGAACCCACACCTACATGAGAAGCAGAAACGTACATAATACACAGCACCAGCAAACGCACACGAGCTGTAACACACATCTCGATTTCTCCTGGGTACCCCAGGATTGCGAGGGGAGTGGCTGCTGACAGGGGGTGTTCGTCGGAGAGAGCCAAAGGAGCGAGCTCTCTCATGCTCCCTGAAGGCTGGGGTTAAGTGTTGGGGCGGGGAGAGTAAGTGGGGTGCGAAGCTTCAGACCCCTTCCCCGCAGCCCTCTCTCGCGAGGGAACCAGTGCAAGCCCAAGGTTAAAGCCCTTGAGGAGTCGTTTTCCACGTCTGTCCCCCCCAAGTCGGTCCTTACTGGAGGCCGGCTCCAGCATGCTATAAATACAGCGGGCCACATGCTGTTGTGACATAATGTTCCCTCTACAGCCCAAGCTAGATAATATTAATTTGCCCTTTAAATGTCCCTAGCGGGAGCAGCAGTCCCCCGACCCGCTCGGGCCTCCCGGAAGCGCCTCGCCCCCCGTGCCCTCTACTGAGGAATGGGATGGAGAGGGTATCCAGACACCTGTCCAGCCAATACGCACGGAGCCAAATGGCCCGAGGGCCCTCCTCCTTCTCTCGCGAGACACAGGGTCATATAAGGAGGTCTGGGGGAGAAGTGCTCTGCCCCTTTTGGATCGTGGTGGTGGGACAGAGAAGGGGGTCAGGGTTTTTAGCTGGGGGGGAAGGTTAGGGAGTAGTTCCCGAGAGACTGTGGGTGCGACCGACTTCCATCATGGGTGACCAAGCGCTGAGCTTCCTGAAAGACTTTCTGGCAGGTGGCATCGCCGCTGCGGTTTCCAAGACTGCCGTTGCTCCCATCGAGAGAGTCAAACTGCTTCTGCAGGTGAGGATTGGAGCCTAAAAGGTGTATGCATGTATTCAGAAGGAAAAAAGGGTCATGGCCCAGGGAGGCATCGCCACCTAAGTAGCTTTGAAGACAGGTGTTTTGTTCTTGGCCAGGGGTAAAGGTGGGACAGGCCTTGGGCCAGCGGTCCGCAACCCAGGGGGAAGTGGGGTAGGGGTGCAAAAAAAAGGGTGAACGTCCTTTGAGAGCCTAACCTAGGGGAAAAGAGGTAGGCTGTGCAAAGCCGGGAGGTGTACAGGACATTGCTGGTATCAGGTGGCTCCAGCACTAAGTGCCTAAATATGGAAAGCCTCCTGAGGATCGAGTTACACTGGGCAGGACGCTCTCTACCCTTCCCAAGCCGGGTGTGCGCAGAAACAGAAAAATGTGGTGGAGGTTTAGTCGCCCTCATTCAGTCTCCCCTTTGCCCGACTTCCTTTTCCTTCCCAAGTCAGAACTTACTTCTATCCCCTGTTCCTACCTCTCTACCCTTCTTTGGCCGACCTTAAAGGCAAAGAACCGTGCTGGTGGGGGGACACCCCAGCGGGGCAACTCCAGGGTAATGAAAAGAATGTGGTATTGAGAATGGGCATTCTGCTCTTCGCTCACTGATGCTGGACAAATTACTCGGGCCGCTCCCACATCTGTAAAAACGAGGCAGTTGGCTAGCTCTTAAGATTTTTTCCAGCTCCCCATGTTCTATGACTTGATCTTGTGGCAATTTCCCTCCACATCTGGTGTGACCTAAGTGGCATCCCCACAATTGCTTACAAAGCTGGGATGCTGGACCCCAGTGAGAGGCAGAGGCAGGAGGGTTAAGTTCTGAGGGTTGGGCATGGAGGGAAGCATTCCCAGAGTTGGGAAAAAGTCAGTTACAAAATCAATTTTCTTTCTCCCACCCTTTTCCTTTCCCTGTCTTGTCCATCTTTTCCCATATTCTAGGTCCAACATGCCAGCAAACAAATTAAAGCAGAGCAGCAGTACAAAGGTATAATTGACTGCGTGGTGAGAATCCCCAAGGAGCAAGGCTTCCTCTCCTTCTGGAGGGGTAACCTGGCCAATGTCATCCGTTACTTCCCCACCCAAGCCCTCAATTTTGCCTTCAAGGACAAATACAAGCAGATCTTCTTGGGGGGTGTGGATCGGCACAAACAATTCTGGCGCTACTTTGCCGGCAACCTTGCTTCTGGTGGAGCAGCGGGGGCCACTTCCCTCTGCTTTGTCTACCCACTGGACTTTGCTCGGACCAGGCTGGCTGCTGATGTGGGCAAAGGTGCCACTCAACGGGAATTCAGTGGCCTAGGCGACTGTCTTACCAAGATCTTCAAGTCTGATGGCCTGAAGGGTCTCTACCAAGGCTTCAGTGTGTCTGTCCAGGGCATCATCATCTACAGGGCGGCCTACTTCGGGGTCTATGATACAGCCAAGGGTGAGAGGTTAATGGGGATGGAATGAGAATTATCCAAGGGACTCCCAGGTTTGAGGGCCTCTTTCCTCACTCACTTGTCCCAGTGCTCCTGGTTGGGAAGGCAGGTACATTTAGAAAATTAAAATTCTGTCCTCTTTGACTGAAGGCCTCATTATTCCAAGAGGAAGGTTAAGTTTTTCAGGCACTATCAGAGTAACTAAGCCTTCCCCAGGAATAAACATTTCATCGGTTCCATAGGCCCTATCCAAGTTAGGCACCTGACCCAGAATTGTGAGCTTTCCTGTTAGAAAACTTCCACTTCCCAATGGACTGCTTGATACTTAAAGAATGTAATAGGCTAAATCGAAAGAAGAGGCATGAAGCACAAAGTGGGGACATGGTGGCTCCCCCCACCCCCTTTTCTACCAAAGTGATGAGTAAACAAATTTATGTGTTTGGCATTTTTTGGCATTAATCTACAGGAATGCTGCCTGACCCCAAGAATGTGCACATTATAGTAAGCTGGATGATTGCCCAGAGTGTAACTGCTGTGGCAGGGCTGGTGTCCTATCCCTTCGATACTGTCCGGCGTAGGATGATGATGCAGTCTGGTCGGAAAGGGGGTATGTTTTTCTTCATCTTCCTCCTTAATGCACACAAGGGGATGGGCAATCTCAGTAATCTGGTTATGATTGGTTCATGTAATCCCAGCATCAGAATGACCCTGTGTGATTCATAGTTCTCTTCATAACCTAAAATGGCAAGGAGGAGGAAGGGGAGAGGGTGAGATTATGGATCAAAAACTAACCCCTCCCTCTACTCCTCCCCCCCCCCCCCCCATTTTGTTCTTAGGAAGAAATCAAAGAAAAAAAGGAAAGGATTTTAAAGTGACTATGGGAACATGGGGGAACCCAACAGAAGATCTCTATCAATGTGGTGGCTTTTGGGCTACCACTTTTAGAACCTGTACAAGGACAAAGTTGGGTAGAGCGCAGAGTTGATTATGCAGTTAAACTGATACATTTTGTTTCAATGATTTGGCCATCAAGTGAAACTATCTCTTTAAAAGAGTCTGAGGCAGCGGGCAAATCACCTCTGGGATTCAATTTAAGATTTAAAAAAAGGTCCCTTTCTGTTTAAAGCTTGCCTCTTATGGAATTATCTATATAACTATCTTCTTCCCAATTCCACTGGTAGCCAGAGAAAACTAAGAATAAGAGATAATCCTTGCCTAGCAAGCTAAGGAAGATTTGGGCAACTGGTATTACACAGAGCGGGGGCATACAGTTCCAGCAGCCTGACCTTCATGAAGAGAGCCAGGACTCAGTTAAGACTTTTTAGAAAATAAGCGTCTATCAAGATTATAAATAACTTACCAATTTTTGTCTCCATAGCTGATATTATGTATACTGGAACAATTGACTGCTGGAGGAAGATTGCAAAAGATGAAGGATCCAAAGCTTTCTTCAAAGGTGCCTGGTCCAATGTGTTGAGAGGCATGGGCGGTGCTTTTGTATTAGTGTTGTATGATGAGATCAAAAAATACGTCTAATTCGATTAAAACTCTTAAGTTCATTGGTCCCAGATCCATTTTCTGATGTTACCCGTGGTTTAGTAGACATTTCTTAGGGAATCTGACAACATCGATATGGGATAACGCCAAAACTGACAAGGATATTATAACATAAACATGTTTCAATCCACTGGACTACAAATGAATTTTGCATTATACAGATTTAAAGTATATTAGCAAATATAAGGTAACATTTATTTCTATGCTTTTACAATTAATTTGGGAAATGGTGATGATGACCTAATGTGAACCCTCAATAAATATTACTTAAGGATCGTTCTCTAAATTTTTACTTTATTAAACTCCTAAGTGTCAAACTGGATTGAAGGGCTCTAAATCCTAACTGTGATCAAAGGAAAATTATCCCAAGGGTACAACTGAACATCATGAATTACTTGTAAATATTCTGCAAATATGTAAGAATTCTTATAAACACTGACCACTACACTTGAGCATGAAGTTTCTGTAGCAGCTAGTCAAGAACATGAACCCAATGCACCATCTGAGGGGGAATAAGAGGGGTGGAAGATTAGAAGGGAATAAAACGGAGAGCAATGAAAAATGTTTCACATATGCTACATTATTTCAAGGACAGCTAGAAATATCTCAAGACGCTGGAACTTTCAAGTAACTTTAAAAACCACTGCTTTAGGTAATATACGTGACCCAAAAGTAAATCCAGCAAAACTACACATGGAAAACAAATTAGAAATCAGAGAGGGCTTTTTCAAATTGCCTATTTTTCCATTTAAAACAGAGGAGGGAAAAGGAATGAGAATTATGCAGGTATTTGGGTTTTGCTTTACTACTACTTAAAGCACTCACCCAGAATTATAAAAAAGGGACAAAATTAATTAGAATCTAGATATCAACTATCTATTGAACACCTATGTACCAAACTATGCTTAGATCAGCACCTAATAGTTTCTTGCAGATTTGAGAGTTTAAAGAATGTTTAACTGGGGGTGGCTAGGTGGCACAGTGAATAGAGAGCACTGGCCCTGGAGTCAGGAGGACCTGAGTTCAAATATGGCATCAGACCCTTAATACAAAAACTAGCCATGTGACCTTGGGCAAGTCACTTAACCCCAATTGCCCTACCTTCCCCCTTCCAAAAAAAAAAAAAAAAGAATGTTTAACTGAATTCCAAAAGGAACAGATAGATGGAGGAATAAAGATAAAAAGAACACAATTAAATGATAAATCAATGTGTGTAAGGAGAAGTCAAAGAGAAAGGCAAGGACGCTATGATTGGGAGTGGGAGAAATTACAGAAGGATGGAACTGGGCCTTAAAGGATGAGGAAAGAAAGAATGGCTTTTATAGATGTACAAAAGCTAACTAACTACTAGCTAACCTGTATTGACTGGAAAGCATTGAAGGTTAGTTCTCAACACCACCTCTAATTTACCTTGCTCCCTCAAGAGGAGATTTTGTTGGCCAAGTCAAGTGTGATGCTAAAAGAAAGCATTTCAGGGCTTGTTGGGGGTATCGAGTCACTGAAGAAGCATTTTTTTTTCATAACTATTAATAGACATAGCTAAGTCACTCAGTCCTAACTGCAGGAAATGTAGGAAACAAAGTAAATACATGCTGAATTATGTAAAGTCAGAGATAGGTAAGAGGTAGGCTGGTTCATGGCTTAAAATGGTGTACACCCCATTAAGCTAGATTAGGTTTAGCTATCTGACTTTATCAGAAGCTTTTCACCAAGGGAAAACTGAACCTTAACTCTGGAGAGAATGTATGTTCCAGAACACATATTTTGAAAGATCACTGGGCTAAAAGCAGCACTTTCTAGATTGGGTCAAGATAAGATTTCATGTATGGTTAGATGAAAGCCTTCACGGAAACTTAAAAAATCTCAAGCTTATTCTCTTCTCTCATTTTTAATCCCCATAGTGTCGCAGATGAGTTAAAGGCTGCTTCTGTCCGTTCCTGGGCCTAAATGTGACAGAAGCCATTTAAGAACTGGCAATAGCAGATGAGAATTAAAGCCAATTTTCTGGGGTAGGGTCTTTGGCAGTCCAATAACAGAAACTAGTCTCACACAATCTGCAAAGTTAGGTTCTCCTAAAAAGACAATGTCTAATCAAAAGGTAAATCGATTTAATTTCTCTTATAATTTTTCTCCAAAGTAATTTTCAGCAAAGATAGTAACATAGGTTGTTTAAAGCTTTATACACTAATTTACTCTTAAGAACTATATATAAGGGAATGTGACTGTAAACCCACTGGAACCTTATTATGTTAACTGTTTTTCTCAACCATCTTTAAGTGATAGAAATAGTCACAGGATTCCATTACCCATTATAAGGTATTCACTACACCTAACCTTTAGTTTAATGCTAATATTTCTAACAGTACTGTTACAGATAGTATCTTTAAGATATTTAGCACTTTTCCCCCAATGGAAACATTGCTTATGCTTTGCTTCTATTACTTCTACTAAACACCATAAAGCTAGCATTACACCTGCAGATTTAAAAGGAGAAATCTCATAATTCTACATAGGGGAAAAATTATGTTGGGACTAGATGCTTAAAAAAAGCCTTTGGCCTATCTTTTAAATGATCTAAAGCTCAAGATTATTGTCATATTTTCAAGAAAATGCTGGGACACTGTTATTCCTGTAATGCTGTTTGCACCATCTTGGTTTCATTCTATTCAAAAGGAAAAACGTCATTTGAATTTACTCTTTATCTTAAATCATTCTTCTGTTTCAAATGAGAGCAATACATTTTGATAGCTAAGATCAAAAGCAAAGAATCATAATTCCAATAAATTTTTTCTAAACATTTTTTAAAATCTATAAACATTTGAGAGCTAAGAAGGTTGCCAGTTTCCTAAGTTATGTCAGAACTGTTTGACAGTCCTGTGTTAATAAATACACATAAATTAAAATTATCCATTATATACTTCATATATGACCAAGGGTCATCTCCCCCACAAATCAGGTGCAATCACTTATAGACTAAGATAATAAACTAAGCACTTGCTGTATAACATGACACATTCTATGACTTCCATCATTAAAATATATGAGAAAAACTAGTGATCATCAAATCACACTTCTGTACTGTTTTCCATACTCTCCTTTGTTCAGTCAGCATTTGTAAATGGAGGTGATAAGAGTTGAATGAAAGTATTTTCCCTACAAGAACCTCTCTGTTCAAGGAATGCCTAAAGGAACCTCTTTGAAATCAGGGATTTGCAGAACACTGTTTAAAAACCACTGCCAAATTCAAACAAACCAACCCGAACATTTCATTTGGAATATTAGCTAACAATGTTTTTGTGGAGTCTATAAAAACGTTTGACTATGCCTTGTACTTTCCAACAAGGGAAATGGATTTCTCCTATAAGAAATAGTTCTCAATACCTCAGAATTTAGGGTAGAAGCATTTTGCTTCTAAAGAGCCTGAGTCAGGTTAGCATTTGACTAAGATTAAACCAATTCTGAATAAGTATTAGGGGCTAACAATCCTATACCTAAGGAATGAGCCACTTAATCTGAACTTTCATTTCTTCATTCACAAAATGAGAGGAAGGACTAAGTGATCTCTAAAGTTACCTTTTAGCTCTAAGGTTTGGGAGTATGACTTGTAGTTGCAGGTTCTTTCTAGGATATCAGAATCTTGAAATGACAATTATATGTCTTTATAGCATTGGCTCAAATGTAAAGCAATTCTAAACATACAATGGTCCTTCATGTTTACACTAGGCAATCAACTTATCCTTTTGTTAAGGTTCTACCTTAAGCCACCTTCAAAGTACCTTTGCTTTTATACTCAGGATGCCCCCATTCCTTTCTCAACTCTTTGGCTATTTCTATGGCACAAATGAGTGATCATGGCAATCCAGTTCTATCCACGTGGAGACAAAAACAATATGAACAGGACTAGTAATCTTCCAACTTTCCTCTCTTGTTCTTTCCTTTAGGTTCAATCCCTGTTAAGCCCAATACTCTGTTGATCCCTTCATCTTTCCCATCAATGAAATCTAGAGTTGTTAAGTTGGTACCTAAGATGCCCATGTAGCTTTCATATTCAAGCTATGTGTATGCACTCTTTGGACGCGTTTCAGTAGCATTTCAAAGACGTGAAAGATAGCACAAGTATTTTAATAGATGCATACAAAATGCTCTTGGAGACTATTGTAGTTATGAACATAATAAACTTTATGTTAATTCCCCTTGCCCTTCCAATTTACAAAAGCAACATACAAAAACTGACAATTTTTATTACTGAATGTCCAACATGCTGTAAAAATTCAGCCTATCTTACTTCCCCCCAAAGAAAGTTGGTATACAAATATTAAAAGTGCAAATTTAAAATGTGATCTTGGTATTAAATACAGCTGTATCTCATTTTATAAGCAAAGTATTAAATGGCAAAATAGTCTGATCACCAGAGCAGCACATTAAATAATTATGACAGCAGCATCCAATGAACATTACATCCCCGATAACAGAAGCAGGATAATCTCAGAGTCGGTTTGTCTTCACATCACTGTTTAAACTCTGAACCCACCCGCCACCCCTCCCCTTCCCTCCCCACAAAACCTAAACAAATTGTTAATATGTGACACTAAGGATATGAATTGATACACAAGTCAGAAAATTCAGAATCAATGTTTAACATAACATAGTTTGTCTTACTGCCTAGAGTGCTGAAGAAATTAACTTGTCTTGTTGACCATATGTAGTACATTTCAAAACACAGCAAGAGCTAAAACTGGAGAATAAAAATCAACTTCCTTATTTTTGTGGCCACAGATCACAACTCTTTCAAAAAAAGATTTGGCATTTAACACAGAACCCTCCCAAACATTCTGCAGGGAGGCTGAGAAGGCAAGTAGAGAAATAGAATAACAACAACAGCAGCATTACATTTCATTTTTTTTAAAGAAAAGCTTTTAAATAAGGACAGAAAAAGTTTCTAATTACAACCTACCTTTTATTACTTATATGTACATTAAAATCCACTTTCTACTACCAATGTTAAGACAACTTGCACTACTAAATAAAAGTCTGACAGAAATTACAACTCCAGGGTAAGGCCAAAGAAAGCACTAACATTTAAGAACAAGGATTTATGTTTTATAGCACTATTCCTTATAGCCCTATAAAGTACTAGCAGCAACATCAAGGGCTACTATAAAATGTAGAGTCCTTTACCAAGTTCTTCCTTAATTCAGTTAATAATAAATAAGAACATAACATATTAATAATATTGCCTCCTAAAATAGACTGGTCTGATGCCTCAGGATCTGCTCCTTGGCCTTTCATAATGTCAGTGCCATTTTACTGTGAATCAAAAAATACTAGCTTTGCTGTTTGTTTCACTAGACTAATGTTGTTACCAATTTGGTCTTTAAAAAGTGCCACAAAGCAGCAGAACTGAATTCCAAACTTTCCTTCATTCACTCATTAGCAATATTTCTACTCAACTGAAAAAGGTGCAAAAATGTGGGAGAATTCATACTCTGTACTCTCTGATGTTTGTTTACAGTTCAGAGGAAAGGGGAATGGATCAAAGTTTTAAGATCTAACTCAGAGCACCTAGAGAGAATCAAGATGGTCCCATGGTAAGCCTCTATCATTCTATCCTACAATTCTCAGACCAACTTAACAGCTCCATCTGAGAAAAAAAGAAAGAAAATTTCAGTATGTGTTTCTTAATAAAAACCATCACCTAAAAAGTGCTTCAATTACAAATTCAGGCCATAAATCACACTCACCTAAGTCCTGAAGCAGACAGAAAAATAAATTTAGGAACTAAGCTCATGGTTCAAAGTTTACTGGAAAAAAATGAAATCTAAATATCTAAAAATCCTGGGTCCAAAGTATTGCAATACCATCATTCTGTCAGCATGACAATTAGTTTTGTTAATATGGTGAGAAAATTTACCTGTATACTACCATCCCTGTATTAAACATATATGTGTGTGTGTGTATGGTATATATATATATATATATATATATATATATGTATATGTATATGTATATACATCTCAGATAAATACATCCACATAGGAAACACTGATTTGACATGAAACTGACCTTTGGAAAGTAAATATTGCATCAAGTTACAATAAATTAAAACACAATGCTGTATACTTTACTCACTTAAAATAGGATTACAAACTTTTGCACAGAGAATTACAGTAATCTACAAGAGCACTTCAATAGACATCTGAATAACAATGTTCAAAATAACATGTTTGTTTTTTTCTCATAACCAAGCAGCACGAACATTAGGGGGTTTAGGTCTCAGCGGGGGGCCACTGCATGCATCAGAAAGTGATCTCTCACTCTTCCGGCTGAGTGCACTTGTCGCACTGGATGACCTGGAGGCTCCTCCTGATAACACCAAACAAGATGCGAAATTAGTCAATCACTTAAAATCTGCTACAGACATCTGAGGCTCTTCATTTTCTATCTTTCATCTTAAAACATTTTTTGAAGATTAAAAAAATCTAAAAATAGAAAAATGGAATTCTCCCTTCTTTTTCTCCAAGATGATACCAATTTTGGGGAGGTGAGGGCAATCTGGAGGGAGAAAAGGAACAAAACAGCTATAATATAGTGAAAAAAACCCACAATAGAGCTGGAGTCAGTCAAGAGACATGGAATTCAAGTCCTGGTATTACCACTTACTGGCTGCAACCATTTGTCTTCTCTGGGCTACAGTTTTCTCATCTACGAAATGGAGAGTTCTTTAGTATCCCCTTCCAATTCTATAGGATAGGTTCCCAAGAACCATTTACCAAACACAGACAACACACACTGTACTATTCTAGGCCCTGGGGAAATGATAAGACAATCTCTGTTCTCATGAATTCACCACCTAATAGAGGAGAATAATTTTTAAAATACATATTTAAATAGGCAGAGATGGAATGAGAGACAATTCTATTACTGGGTTATTGTCAAGAGGATCAAATGAGAGTAAATGAATAGTGATCTGTAAATTTTATGTCAATGATGATGATGGTAATGATGAATAATTAGATTAAAGGCTATTAGATATTCAAGTTTAGCATGTGACTGGATAACTACCTGTAGAACTTACAGAAGGCTAAAAAGGTGAGGTGGGACTAGATTACAGAGGGCCACAAGTGTGAGGAGGCCCTCAGGGGTTCTGAATATTTCATGAGATAAAGCTTTATACTTTATCTGAGAGTAAACAGGAGGAGATAAAGGGTAACTTAAAGCAGGGAAGGGATTCAAGGTGTGAAGATTCCACCTCAAAGGAGATTCCTTTACTATCATCATAAGATATCAAGTTAAGTTGTACTTATAACTGACAGAATCACAAAATTTCAGTGTTGGGACTCTCAGAGTTTACTTAATTCAACCCATAGCAGGATCCCCTCTGATATATGGTCATCCAGCCTATGCATGAAGAGAGGAGAATTGTGAGGGGGAATCCACAACTAATAATAGCTAAATTTGCAAAGCACTTACATATATTATTTCATTTGAGTCTCACAACAACCCTATAAGGTAAGTACTAAAATATCATCTCCATCTGTAAAAAAGGTAAACTGGCTCAGGAAATTTAAAGGATTTGATTATGGTTAATGTTAGAGGTGGGTTAGCATTTAGTCTTTCTGATTCCAAATCCATTTTCTGATAACATTAGAAAAATCCATTTTTCTAATGTTTTGCTCATTTTCTTCCTTTTTTTTTTTTGACTGGGTGTTTTTCTTTCTTTTTTTTTCCTTCTTTTTGGAGGGCAATTGGGGTTAAGCGACCTGCTCAAGGTCACACGATGTGTGTGTGTGTGTGTGTGTGTGTGTGATGTGTCTGAGGCCAGATCCGAACCAGGTCCTTCTGACTCCAGGGCCGGTGCTCTATTCACTGCGTCACCTAGCCACCCCCCATTTTTTATACTGGCTAATACTAATTTTAAGCTTTTCTTTACATCGAGCTTAAAACTGCCCCTGCAATTTCCCCTACTGTTTTTAATTCTGCCTTCTGGGGCCAGCAGGACAACTCAAATCCCTCTCCTGAATAAAAGCCTTTCAGAGATCTGAAGGCAGTCCACTTGGGGAGTTTCAACTCCCCAAATCCTAAGAGTCTCTTCTTCAAGCAAAAGGTCCGCATCTCCTTCAACTAATTCTTAATTGGCATGATCTTTAGACCATTTACCATCTGTTGCCTTCCTCTAAAACTCTTATAGTTTACCAAAGTCCTTCCTCTATCATCTAGACCAGAAAATAATACACCAGATATGACCTGACAATGGGAGAGAATAATCAAGACAGCAGCTCCCTAGTGTAAGGCACAACTGCTCTCTCCTCAGGCATCCCAAGATCACAGGAAGCTTTTTAAGTTGCTAGATCGAATACTCCTGACTCTCACTGAGCTTACAGTCAAGTTCACTAAAACCCCTACATTTTCCCTTCAGATGTGCTGCTATCAAAAGCAGAGGCCTTTCCCATCTTGCATTTTGTGAAGTTGATTTTAACTCAAGCATAAGACTTTTCATTTGATTCTAATAAATTTCATCTTCTTAGGTTCAACCCAATGTTTTGGCCTATTCAGATAGTCTGGATCCCGAATTTGCCATCAAATTAATCAGTTTTCTCTCCTAGCTTTGCATTATTTGCAAAATGTGAAAATTTGCCCTCTACACACCTTAATTTAAGCCCATTACAACTGTTAAATAATGCAAGATTTCATTAGGACACTTCACTAAGCAAGTTAACTTTAGGTTATTTATAACTACTCTTTTGGTCAAGGCATTCAACTTGTTTCAAATCTATTTAACGATACTACACCTAGGTTTGCACCATGGTTCTTATACTTAACTGTCCTGTGCCTCAGTTTCAGCATTTGTCCAACTAGAAATAACATTTCTAACACCCATTTCACAGGTTGTCATGAGGAAAGCTTATCTTAAAATTAAGTACTATATAAATATGAACTGTGTACTCACAGAAGTCCAGTTTCCCTATGAAGAGCAGAAAACCCACGAGATTACAATATGTTAGCAATAATTCTAGTTAAGAATCTTTGACTTTGAGACCCACAAGCAAATGAATTAAGTGCTCTTATGTTAATAAACACAATGAAATATAGACATCTGTTGGGATTTGTCTCTATCTAGCAATAGCATTTCCAACTGTTTCACCTGATGGTTACCGTGTAATACAAATCGATCTTGGCATTACAAATATTCGTAATCTGTATTCATGTGAATTAAATGTCAGGTATGCCAAAGAAAATGACATGCTCTATTTCAAGTGATAGCATTTTAAAAGGCCTCTGTCCTTATTATGTTAGAGAAACTAGTTATATATAAAAAGGCTAGGTTCAAAGGCATAAACATGCAAAAAAAGCAAACAGCAATATACTTACTTAGTGGACTAATTTGACTAAGAGTAGACCTCACTCGTCTGGAGACGGGGAATGCATTTAGGTAGCCCATATGGCGATGATAGTCCATCAGTTGTTCAGTTCGTTTCATACCAACTGTTGGCTTCACGGCTTCAAGTCTTTTCAATAAAGCCTTCATTAAGGAAAATCAGTTTAAAGTTAGAAAGAAGAATTAGAAAGACCCTCATCTAGAACTTTGAATTAGTATTTGCTGTGTAAGTTACATGGAAAAAAAAATGTGGATCATTTAAAAACAATCTTAACCTTTTAACAGTTTCAAAGTATATTTATATTAAGATATCAGACAAATCTAGAGTTTATATGCTATTAACTTAGAAGTTACTTTGCCAGCTACTTCAATTTTGGTTTGTCCATACTGGCACTTAATTCACTAACTTAGAAGAAAATCTTGTGGCATAGCAGAAAAAAAATGGCTTCAGAACCAGTAAGACCTGGGTTTCAGAGTCACCTTTGGACATACCATCTGTGTGACCCTGGGCACATCACTAACCTCTGTTTTTCCAAGCATCTAAGACTGTGAGTTGTAGAGAACAGTCACTGGGGATTCCCTACACCATATAATCACAGACCTGGGAAGCCTGCCCGTCTTATTCCTCCCTCTCTCCCTGCAAACGTAAATGATGTTCAAAGATCTGGATTTTTGATGATTTGTGTACTCCCTCTAGCAGTGGAGACTGTAACCCAAACTCTCTGACTACCCAGATGGTCTGAGTTTGCTGTGACCAAGAAACACTAACTACAGTGATATGTCTACCCAACTTAGCTAAGTTCATCTTTGCAGTCCAACACAAGGCCCTTGGTCAGTCTTTATGCATGACAGGGTCAGTCAGTGCTTGTGCTCTACTGCTATAGTTTTTGAGAACTGAGTCATCACCCCACTCTGATGAAGGAGCATGACAGTAAGTCTTTAGTGAAGTAGTGAAGTGTTTCATTTCCCTACAGAAACAATATTATAATAGGGGATTTAATTTCTGATCCAGAGAGAGACTTTTTATTAACATAACCACAAATACTATACTTAATCATTAACTATAAATTATATACTTGACACAAAATAGAGTACAAATCTTTCTAAAAGGACAATACAGTAGTTACATAAATTATATTTTATGATACACTACCCTGTCTTTGAAAATCCTGCTTTATTTTTCCTGCAACCAATCTAAAGGGAAAAAAAAATCCTTCATCTAGGTTTGGAAATCAGAAGTTTCTTTGAGTATCTTTAGTCACAGGTATCCTTACATGCATATTTTTACAGCTGCTATAGTATCTTTCATAGGTATCTTTAGCTTTTTGGAAAAACTTAGGATCTGATGCCCTCTTATTTCCTCATTATAAATTATCCTATACCAAGTGGTTGGTTTCCAAGTATTTGAAAGCAAAAATACTTGTTCTTCTCAATCTTGTGATAGTAATGGCAATTAAAGATTCCCCTGTTATTGGCTTGGTTTTCAAATTGATTGTGTTAAAACCCAGAGCTTGTTAATCCCACCTGTGGGATGGACTTGTTGATGTGAAAAGAAAGTCCTGAACTGGGAGGAGCTGGTGACATAGATTTGGAGAGACAAGAGAGAGGCAGAAGAACTTTTTGGAAGCAGCACCTCGTGGAGGCAGAGAGAGAGAGACTGAGAAGGATTGCTGGGGGACACTTTGAATCGCCCTGGACTTTTGAGAACTGCCCCCTGAGCTGCCAAGGACTGAGGAGACATGGCTGTTTTGCTGGTACTTTGTCTGTTTTGATGTTGTTTTGCCAGATTTGTCCACTGGTGAAAGACAGTCCTGTTGAAGAAGTCCTGGAACCGGGCTTTTGGTTAAGAAGCCCTGAGACTGTCCTGCAGACAGAGAGTGAATACTGTCCACTGATGAAGGACAGTGCTGTTGTTGCAGGGGTCTGGAGACTGTCCTGCAGACAGAGTGACTACTGTCCACTGGTGAAGGACAGTGCTGTTGTTGCAGGGGTCTGGGAACCTTTCTGTTGGTTCAGAAGCCCTGAAGAAGGATTTTCTTGTTGTATGTTTACAGAAATCCTGGGAGAGGGTTTTGCTAATGTTTTCAGGGGTTCTAGGACTGTTCTACAGACAGAGGATGAATTAATGAAGGGACTGGCAATGTATCTTGTGGCCTTGCTAAGCCTTGTCTCCCCAGGAACTAAGATTGCTGAGAACTTGCCTAGTGTCAAGATGAAGAAAAGACCTCCATTTGGGTATTAAGTGCTGTGCTTAAACTTGATGTAACTCTGGGGTAGATTCAATTGTGATCCAGGGGTAGGGAACTTTTGACCTTTTTGTGTTCTATGGTTGAACAAATGAATGTACTTTACTTATGTTTGGAAACTAATCTCCATTTGAGAAGAGGGACTTTGTGGTGGACTAAATGAAAGTACAGCCTAGGGGTGGAGTAGTATTTAGAACAGGGACTTTGTAATTGCTTGAATGATTGGAAGGTCCTGGGGTGGGGTAGTACTTGGAGATTATTTAATCACACCTAGTAAATGCTGTATTTTGAATGATGTCATGTTTTGACCTTCTCTGTTCTTGGTTTGTCACTGAATAAAATGGAGAGCACCTATGCTGGTATTTTGAACCTTGGGAAGTTGCCTTTCCTTAACATTATATTACAGCATGTAAAGGAACAATGGGTATATACATGAATGAGCATATTTTAGAATAGAGACAAATGCACTGGAAAGCCATATGATAAACATAATAAATAATATAATGATCACATAATAAACATATGCCTCCCTTAATTGATTGAAAGCCTTTGTTTTTCTTTTCTTTCTTCCTTTCCAATGGAAAAGGTAAAGTCCAGTCTCAGATACTCACTAGGTGTGTAACTCTGAGTAAGTCACTTAACCCTTGTTTGCCTCAGTTTCCTCATCTGTAAAATGGAGATAATAATAGCACCTGCCTCCCAGCATTGTTGTGAGGATCGAATAAGATACTAATTGCAAAGTGCTTAGCACAATGCCTGGCATATAAGAAATATTATATAAATGTCAGATTTTATTAGTGAGTGGGAGGGGAAAGTAAATGCTAATTGAAAAAAAATAAAATTGTTAGTAGCATATGCCTGGACTGTGATCAATCAACAAACATTTCTTAATTACCTGCTATGTATCTAGATGAAGACAAAAGAGAAAATACCTGGGTGTGTTTGGAAGAGCTGTGAAGAACTGTTGAATTTTGTACTGGCTTACTTTCCTCTTGATCATCCAAGACATGAGACTGAGTAAGCCACCTTCCCTGCCTCCCCCAAGCAAAAGAGAATGCCCAGAAAACTTTGTCTTAGTGTCATAGAAGGGACTTCAGAAACTATTCAGTTCAGCCACTCATGGAAAAGATGAGGAAACAGAAGGTCAGGGAGGTTGTCACTTGTCAAAGTTCCCCTAGTAGGGCATGACTTTGAGACCCCAGATCTTTGACTTCAGAGATTTGATACTTTTCTTCTCCCAAACCAGTCCTGCAACTGAGGGTTCTAAGCATGGTGGATCTAGAGAGTTTACTTCACTTTGGAAAGGCATTAGAGCCCATTTAATTTTTGAGGGTCAGATTTGCAGGAAGCTAGTTCAATTTTGGGATCTCACAAATTATTTTGTGCTAAGGGAAGATCCCGGAGTGCAACATTTTTCTTCAAACTGCTTAAGGACATTCCTATGACCCTAGACACAGTATCCAGGAATATCAGGCCTTTGCAACTCCCTTCCCAGTTCCATCAAGATTCAAAAGAAGGTCACTCTTTACTGTGATTGTTTGACCTGGTAGACCCAAGGATTTGGGAGGCCAGTTTTCTAGGGCATGGAACAACATCAGGAACCACTCACAGAATGCTTCCTCTTTCTTCCCTTGATGTTAACAAGCTCTGGGTTTTAACACAATCAATTTGAAAACCAAGCCAATACAGGGGAATCTTTAATTGCCATTACTATCACAAATCTGTGGGAGGCTTTTCTAAGATCGGCTTTGCACATCACCTGCTTACTTGTAAACTCAGGCTTTTTAATGATGCTTATTATACATGACAGCCTACCTTTCTAAGTTTGGTAGCTTTATCAAAAACTATCACTCTCTGGATTCCCTATCTCTGCTTTCACAACAGGGCAAAATGACAGGATGCCGAATCTTCCTCTTTATCTTAAATTACAAGACAGTGACAGTCAGAAAAGTGAAGGTGCCTACAATTCATCTGTTAAAATGGGGAAAATAATCCTACTTCACAAGGTCACCATGAGTAAAGAGTTTGGTAAATACAAACATACTGCAAAAATGTAAACTATTATCTCAAATAAAATTTTAAAGCAATTTCTGAAAGCAAGAAGCACGTCAACTGCCACTGTCATTGTCAGAACACAGACACATCTAAAGAAACACTTTGGCTCAGCTTCCCAAATCACATGTCCCTACCCCAAGTGTCAGTATATTTGTCAGATGGAAATGGCAAGGCCAGCAAAAGTTGAAGTACGTGCTTGAGTCAGAAATAGCCCTTCTAAAGTGCTGACTATAATTTAAGTACTAAAGCAGATTTACATAGGTTTTAGTGCATCATAATTTCTAAGAATCTGTGTCTATAACACACCAAAATAGGAAATCGCTTCCATGCAGCACTTAGCTATTATTGTTTTGCATTATTCTTTAGTTCTTAGCTGTACAGTAATCTCTAGATCATAAGCTCTTGGAGAGCGTCAGCCATCTTCTTCCTGTCTTCCTTCAGGGCCTGCAGAATACTGAGAACAGAAGTGACATTCAAAAAATGCCAGCTGAATGACTAGGAAAATAATTCTGCTTGGTTCCAAGTTAAATGTTTTACAAAGACTTTCACCTGTTGCTCAAAGAAGGTCCCTCTTTTACTGAACTGATCTGCCTAATTGTTTTCTTTTTGTCTGGGAACATACACTCCTAAGTTATGAAAGCAATTTATCTTTCTGAATGTGTCTTTGTTTCTGACTTAATGGCAAGACTCAATGCTGGTAAGCAGCTTTTGAGGAACTGTCAGATGAGTTTTCCAATGTTCCTGAAGTGATGCAGGATGGACCAGAGAACGAGGGCTACTCTGAGGCACCATTTATTCTTCCACTGGAAGGACAGGGAGTAGAAAAATCAAATAATTGGTTGGATAGTACACATTGCTTTAAGTTCAAATGAAAAAACTAAGCAAAAGAGACAGAGCTCTTTCCTCTGGGAAAAAAAATAATGAAAGGTATAAAGACTCTGGTCGCTATTATTCCACCCAGACCAAGGATCACTATCTTCCTCTTAGAAGCTTCATCTTTATTTCATTCACAGATGAAGTCAAAGTGACTTGCTCAAAGTCACTGATAAATGAAAAAATGCTAGCAATTATCTGAGAGACAGATTTCTAGTTAGAGGAAGAATAAAGTGGGGATAAACAAAGTAACCTTGTTGCTAACTTTTCCTATGAATCAGGATCATTCTTTTATTTTATACAGACGTAATAGAGATGTGTGTGAAGTTAATTTCAATCTCTAAATTTTTTTTTCAGTGTTTAATGAAGTTATAGTACAAATTTAACAGAAATGTCTCAAGAACAATAGCCCCCTCTACTGGTCAAAATTACTATCTGTTCTTAACTTGGTTTTATATATCCACAAGTATAATGCCTTGCACCTAATAAGTGATTAATAAATGCCTTAATATTTTTAATACTCTAAGTTTAGTGCTTTATTTTAAAAATACTTCATTAATTTATCCTTACCTATGACGGGAAAATACTACTCATTCCTTCTTGAAAATGATTAAGAAATCAATTCTACTTAGGCAATAAGTATTTATTACCTTTAAATATAAACAAATAGCAGCTTTTTTCTTCACCAGCCCACTCTACTAAAAATCTTGTCCCAAAGTTATGTAGCACTTGGTGCAAAGTATGCCAGAAATACACTAACTATAACTAACTGGTGAGCATAGTTATATAGTTAGATAGTCTTTGAAGTTCTCATAGGATCAACATCTATGCTTCAATTCCTCAAAGATATTGCCTTTATTGGCTTATTCTGGGTTTCAGCAGCAAGACAATGATTCAAAAGCAGGGAAACTAGGGAGGAGGGAGCTTCAGCCAGTACTTTTTAAAGCCCCAAGGCTCTTTCCTTGTTTATATAGTGAGATACTCAGTATAACTGTCTCAACCCCACAGGCCTCAAAATGTTCTTGTCCTACTAGGGAAAAAGGAAAGATTAAAAAAGATGAAGAATGAGAGGAAAACAAAAACTTCTAGGTCTAGGGGCAGCTAGATGGCGCAGTGTAGTCAGGAGAACCTGAGTTCAATTCCAGACTCAGACACTTAACACTTACTAGCTGTGTGACCTTGGGCACTTAACCCCAATTGTCCTGCCCTCCAAAAAGCAAAAAAACAAAACAAAACCCAAAAAACAAAAAAGTTCTAGGTTTACAATAAAGTCTTTAGTGATTCAATAGATCATAAACTCCAGGAAGTATTTCAGCAGACTACATCACTGGAATTTCCCTTTATCATCCTTGTTTGGACCCCAGTTCTTAGCACAGTGCTCTACAGGCACAGTGGGAGCTCAGTAAATGAATGGATTTCTTAAAACATTTCACTGCTGCAACAATTATCCTATGAAATTATTTGGAAAGCTTCTGCTTTTGTACATAAAGTACCATCAATTATAACTTTCATGGAAAGGTTTTGTTTTATTAAAGACACAAAACATTCCAGTCATCTGGACTTCACCTGAAACAGAAGAAGCTTTTAGCACAATGGAGACATGAATCTGGAGGTAACTTTTTAATAACTAGAATGTATGTACAGCAATATCGTAAGATGACTAACTGTGAATGACTTAGCTATTCTCAGCAATACAATGATCCAAGACAAGGACTTGTGATGTTGTGATGAAAAATGCTATCAGTCCTCAGAGAAAGAACTGATAGAGTCTTAATGCAGATCAAAGTGTACTTTTTTTAAACTTTTCTTATTTTTCTTGGGGTTTTTACTCTGGTCTGTGGTTTCTTTTGCTGTTCATGACTAATATGAAAATATGTTTTATATGACTACACATGTATAATTTATATCAAATTGCTTTCCTTCTCAATGAGGGGGACAGGAAGGGAGAGATGGAAGGAATTTGGAACTCAAAATTTTGAAAACACGTCAAAAATTTTTATATATAATTGGAGAAAAATTTAAAAATTAAACAATCTAAAAAAGAAGCTGGAATGTACCTTAAAAGTCCCTTATTCCAATACCTCCTCAATTTATCAAGCAGTAACTTCCCCCATAGACAGGACAATTAAGAAGCAGCAGAGTAGGGACTCAAACCCAGTCCTTCTGATTCTAAATCAGGAAGTTTAACAAATTCATTATGGGAACAAGATAGATAAGGAGGGACAATCTGGACATAAAACCTCACACTACTCTCAACTTAAGAGATCAGATTTCAAAGAGTCCAGAAAAGGGATAGGGAGGATCCCATGGTCTGGGACTCTATAGCTGCACAGGGAGTTCAGAAAGAAACCAAATTTGAAAAGGACAGGCACAAATTATGGAATCAGGGGCAGGTAATGTTGGGGGGAAAAAAGGTCAATCCTGTGTCCCAGTACTCTGAAGTCTCTTGCTGGTATTTGCCCACTGACAACAAAGAGAGATAAAAGTTCTGGAGAAAGCTGGAACTGTGATGTTGTTTGAGGTTCCTAATGACTCTAGCAGATGGTTCAGAGGGCCCAGTGTGCCAAGGGGAAGTCAGACTTTTTAAACAAACTGGGATACAGGTTTGGAGAAATCAGGTATTACTTTGTTTTGTTTGGTCCATTTCTCCTCCAGTTGGCTCCCTATCCCTTGATTCCTTACTTTTCTAAATTCTACAGCAAAATTATTACCTCAAGTATTCAATAAAAGACAGGGTAACTATCCTTCAAGGATATCTGAAGAAAGGATTCCTGAACTGAAAGGGAGGCTACTGGAAAAAATGATTAAGAGTCCTTTTCATAACTAAGACTATAAGAATATTAATATTTACTGTTTACTACAGCTAAATTTGCTTTAAGTCAAATGTGATATAGGGGAATTCTTTGCTTTCAGACATGCCATCTATGTACCTCAGACAAGTCCAACTAACCATGGAATCCCAGGATTTAGAACTGGAAAAGACCACAGTGATAACTAGAATTAAGTTTTTCATTTTCTAGAGGAGGAAACTGAGTACTAGCAAGTTTAAATGATTTGTCCAAGATGGTCACAGGAACCAAGTGGCAGAGTCAGGATTTGAATACAGGTCTTTTTACTCCAAAATGAATGTTCTTTCCAGTTCACCAATTCTCTGTCCTTAACTCTGCATTCTCCCACCTTCATATCTTTACTTAGCCCAGGGGTGAAACCTGTGGCCTCAAGGCCACTTGCAGCCCTCTAGAACACAAAATTTTGAATGGCTATCTTAAAACATTTAATTGTTGCAACAATTATTTTTGAAAAGTACAACCTATGAAATTATTTTGCATGCTTATGCTTCATATAGAAAGTTCTGTGAAGTTTAGATTCAGTCAAAGGGCCACAGTTGAGGACTTAGTGGCCTTGAGGCCACAGGTTCCCCCATTCCCTGGGTATGGAATATTCCTCTCCCCTTCCCCCAATCTTTGTGGAACTAGTAGTATTTTAGTTTTACTTTAAAAGATTAAGACAAAATCACTTTGATTTACTAAGTCAGTAACAACCTTCCCCTTCATAATAACTCACACAACACTGTAAAGACATTTATCACATACATTTAACTATCATATTACATATGACATATTCCTTACAACTACTAGGAATTCTGATAGCTACAGTAAGTTTTATGCTAATACACTTTTCTTTTTTTTTGCTTTTTGGAGGGCAGTTGGGGTTAAGTGACTTGCCCAATGTCACAAGGCTAGTTTTTGTGTTAAGTGTCTGAGGCCGCATTTGAACTCAGGTCCTCCTGACTCCGGGGCCGATGCTCTATTCACTGTGCCACCTAGCCACCCCTATACTTTTATTTTCAAGGGCAGACTCAGCTACTAGACTGGTACTTCCAGGTTGATGTTGCTAGTGAATAAGTTACTTTGCATGAAATATAACAAATCCATTCAAGTGACAGTCAATGCATCACTGAAAAAAAAACAGCTGATAGGCTCCAGTCAAAAAAGCACATAGTCTACAACCTTGTTATCATAATCTGAGGCTGAGGTGTGGTTATAAAAGGTTCTAGACTAGGAGCTTGAACTTTTTTTCAAGTTCAGTACTTATTTTAAACTTTCCTTATTTTTCTTTGGATTTTAGTTCTGTGACCTGAGGCAAGTACAATCTCCTCTGTGTCTCAGTTAACCTGTCCTATAAAATAAGGGGGCAGTCTAACACTGCATTGACGTGTAAGGGACCCCGACCCCGTCTATGAGTTCAGTGCCTTTCAAAGCTTATCAATAATGTTTGTCCAATGGATAAAATTGTCTATTAATGTCTACTCCTGTTTTCAGATAACTCAGAAGAAAAAAAAAAACTAATATTTACTTTCTTTTATTACATTATTATTCGAGTTATCTTTTGAATAGAAAATACACATGCATTTTCTTTAGTACCTCTAAGGTCTGGGGGTGACTTACCAAGTTCTCTCTCTCAATCCTTTGCTGTTCCTTTTGTCTATTGAGAGCACTATGGTACAACTTCGGAGGTGGAGCAACAGGTTTCCTAGGAATGGCACTCTTAGCTCTTGGTTTTTCAGCCTGTTTGGAGAGTTCTTTAAGCAACCTTTGATTTTCCTGATCAATCTGTCTTACCTCCTCCTTTGTAAAAGAGTAGTTTTTCTTAGGTACTGGAGAAGGTCGATCAATAGCAAATTTTTGCTGTTCTTTTTTGTCTAACTGCAGGAAAGCTTTAAGAAATGAAACAGAAAATCCTCAGCTAAAAATCATAAAATAAAAATACAATATCACTTAAGTTTCATAAAATCCATATATATTTTTGTATGATTCTCTGCTCCTGATATTTAAAGATACTGTTAAATGTTATTTTTTTATTTAAAATTTAATTTTTTCCCTTAACTGTTCTTTCCTTGAACTCTTTATTAACAGAATTATACATTTTAATCATTTTAACCAGACAAAATATATAAACACACTTTAATAATTAATAGAGCCAGAGCACACAATGTTTTCAATATCTTTCAAAATACATACTTTTCAATAGACCATTGTTTAATAGACCTTCAAAAACAAGAATAAACTCTTCACTAGTGTATTCCCAAGTTCTACTTGTGTGAAATAGCTGGCAGATAAGCACTTAGGAGGAATGAAAAAATGTGCCTTTTGTTTTGTCTGCTTCAGGTGGTTCTATATTTAAAGTACTGGGTGTTCCCAGTTCCCAAAGAACAGAAATACCCTGTTTGTTCCCACTAACAGTCTTTAAAGTACTACTTGATCTGCATAAATATTAAATACTTAATTCAGGAGCTTAGTGTGCTAGAAAAAGTCTTACTTCACCATATAGTAGTCATAAAAGAAGAAAAATAATCCAGGGATCATAAGAAAAATTTGCTGAAAATATGCTAGAACAGCTCTTAAACTTTAAAGTGCAAGTTATAAGACCTACTCTGAGAGGTCAAAGGAATTTAAAAAACTGCTACAGGTAACAATGGTTTGATTACCAAGGCAAAAATAACTGGGTTAACTTGAAGCTATCATTAAGCTTAATATTTCACTACACAAGCACTACCAATAAGTAAATTTTCAGAACATAAGCAGTATACAAAATACACGTTTGTCTTTAAAAAAACAAATCTTTCACTGATGATTAAAAACAGAAATTAGAATGAGTTAAAGCTATCAGGAAAATTCTTTGTTGTCCTGATTTCTAAAATTTCTATTGATATACTTAGCAGTTAAAGACATTTCCTAATTACAATTTTCTTGACAAGTTATTAAAAATTATACACTTGTGAAAAAGCTACTGAAACAGATATCTGAAATAATATATAAAAAATTTTAAAGATTAAGTTCTTTATCAAAATAAGTTTTGAATTCTAGAAGATACCTAACACATGCATTTTTCAGAATTCTGAATAAGATTACTCATAACAGCTGACAATAAATTCAACAAGACATTTTGTGGAACAGTATACTAAATGCTTATGATCCCAGCTCTTAAGGATACAATACATATGCAACTACTACATAAAAATAACAAGGTAACTGTAAAAAGACAGGTATGAAGTGCTGTTCTGTGAGGTCCAAAGAGCAAAGGTAATTACTGATTCGGAGGAGAGGAAATAGGTAGAGGAGCTGGTTCAAGGCAGGCTTCTGAAAGAAGGTGGAATTCAACAAGCCAAAGAAGAGAGGGAGAATATTCAAGGCTTAAAGAAGCTTATGAAAATGCAGGGAGGTGAGATAGTACAGGGCAAGTAGGGATTATTTCTCAGGGGTCCATGGATAGATTTAAGGAAATTCATGTACTTGGACAGAAAAAAAAAAATCATTTCTTTATTTTTGCTAACCTTTAACTGATACTCAGCATCTTCAAATATTTAAAAACATTCCGAGAAGAGGTTCATAGGTTTCACCAGACTGCCAAGGGAATCCACAACCCAAAAAAGGCTAAGAAACCCCGGTCTAAAGGGTAAACTAGGTGGAATAAATAAATAGGAGAGCGAGTCAGAAAAGTAGAATAATTTTAGATCACTGGCAGCCTTGAATGTAGACCAAAGAGCTTAACATTTTAACTTGGTAGGCAACAGTGAACAAATGAAGTTTTTGAATGAAAGAAGGATATGATTAAATACCTATCTGTGAAGATTAGTCTGGCAGTGCCAAGATGAATGCACTGGAGAGGAAGAGAGTAGAGGCAGGAAGACTATGGTGTTAGGAAGCTACTGAAACTGTACCCAAAGGGAAATAATGTGGGGAGGTAGCAGTAGAAAAAGAGAGTAAGGTAATATAGATAGGTAAAAGATATAGTGCAGAGAAATAATGGACAGATTTTGATAATTAGATTTGTTTTTAGAAATGAAGGAAAAGAAAGGCTCAAAGGTAATATCAAGATTTAAAATATGGGAGACTGGGTGAGTAGCAGTATCATGGAGAAAAAATAGTGACATCAGAAGAAGCAGGTTTAGGAGAAAATAAGCTTGATTTTGGATATATTGAACTCAAAATGCCAATGGAACTGGTAGATGGAAAGACCCTGTAGGCACTGGAGGCTCATCTAAAGCACAGAGAAGGTGAAAGCTAGAGATAAGATTTGGGAGAGCTCATTCATATAAAGCTTATAATTGAACTTGAGGTAATGAATGAGACTGTCAAGGTAGAGGGTACAGAAAAGAGGAGTTCCAAAAGACATATTATGTAAGTGTGCATTTTGAGGTTTACAATGCACTTTACAAAATTTTATTTGACCTTCACAACAATTTAATGTGATTAGAGATACTTTTCACCATTTCACAAATAAGGAAAGGCAAGTTCAAAGTACTTATGGTACAACCAAGGTCACCGCAGCTAATAAGTGGCAGTGCTCAAACATGAACCTAGATCATGTCTAAATATGGTGACCTTCCCAATCCACAATAGCTGCCTCCTACATTTCTAAGGAAGATAAACTACTCTCTCCAGACTTGTCCTTGTACCCTACCATGCCACAGCAGATTCCTTACCCTCCAAGTTCACTCTACCCTTGGAATTCTCACACTGTGAGTACACTCTGCACATGTGGCCCCTTCCTCTGATTGGTTGGTTCTTCCCAGAACTGCCATTTTAAGGAAAGAGCTCAGGTAAGCCATGTCTTCTTCATTCCTCTCTGGTCTCCTCTACAGCCTCTCAGGATATCTTCCTTTCCATCCCTCCTCCTTCACCGTCCTTTCATGTGCTGTCTACCTCCCATTAGATTGAAAGGTCCTTGAAGGAAGAGAGCATCTCAATTTCTGTTTGTATTTTTATTCCCACTGTTTAACACAAATCACAGTAAATGCTTAATAAATGCTTTTTGACTTGATTTTTCATACCAGTTAATTAATATACTTGTATCATCCTCTATATTTTTCAAAGCACTGATATACAATATTTCATTTGATTCTTATTATATAACATACAGACTAGATGGCAAGTGCTACACCAAGACGGAAAAATTTAAAGTCTAGGCCAATGATGGATTAGAGTATTAGACTAAATTTATAGAGGCTTATCACCACATTGGACTCAGGGTGATGAGTTTTTCTGACCAAATTAATGAAGCCCATGTATTACATGGCAGTATTTAGCATCCCTTTCTAAAGTAGAAGGGTGGGAAGAAAGGCTGTGGCCTGAAGTGCAGATAGATGTCTTAAGTTAGAAAAAATTTATTTCACCTGAAATTAAAGTAAATGTGGTACTAATTCCGAACATTCAACTATGCATTAAGTATCTACATGTAGAGTACTGCCCTGACAGTTAAAGAGATGTAAGATTTTAGGAAAAACATGTTATCTATTTTCATGATTTAAGTAGCAAACAAAGTAACAAGTAAGCCTTACATTCTAAGGTCTGAAGAAGGAAACATCATTCCTAATGGGAAGGAGGGAAATCAAGGAAAAGCATCATAAAAAACAAGATATGAAATGGGTTTTAATAGATGTGAGTAGTCAAAGAATCTGCATGAAAACATGCTCCAAATCACTAATAATTAGGAGCAATGAAAATTTAAACAACCCTGAGGTTTCACCTCATACTCCTCAAACTAGCAAAAATAAATAAAACAAAGGAAAATAACAAATGTTGAAGGGGCTACAGGAACACAGGCACATCATTGCATTGTTAGTGGAGCTGTGAATCGGTCCAGTCATTCTGTAAACCAATTTGTAACTATGCCCCAAGTAAGTCAACTGGGCATGCCTCTGACCCAGTGATACCTCTACTACACCTAAACTCCAAAGAGAACAAAATTATTTATAGCAGTTATTTTTATACTAGTAAAAAACTGTAAACTACAGGAATACCCATCAACTGGATAATGGCTAAACAAACTATAGTAAATGAATGGAATGATGTAATGGAATAATTTATTGTGCCATAAAACAATAACTAAATAATTGGTTTTAGAGAAAATGGAAAAATCTATATAAAATGATGCAGAGTAAAGTGAGCAGAACTAGAAAAGTGATACAATAATACACTGCACAGTTGTTACAAAGGTTCTGTTTTTCTTTTTTTCCAATGTAAAGGCAAGAGGAAGAGGGGAAGGTAAGGAAAGGAAAAGATCATTGAAACATTTTAAAATGCACATTAGGCAACAGAAGGAAGGCCAAAAGGAATTACTGACAAGCAGAACAATTCTGAATGTTACATGTTGAATTCATACTGAAACAAATATATACTGAAACAACCTCTACATAACCAACACAACCATACACAACCAACACAACCACACACAAAACCAACTCTATAGAAGAGACATGCAGTTTTGTGTCGAATTCCCTTCTTCTGTTCTACTACCTATGTGGAAATGCTCATTTTATTTGGTATTTAAATTCAGAATTAAAAAAAAAAAACCAAAAAGATGGGCAGGAATTTCATAGCCAGAGAGAGTATACTCTAGGGATAGAGAATGGCACAGAAACAGGCAAAATTTCAGTTTAGCTGGAGGTAAGGTGTTGTCATGACTTGCAAGTTAACTGGGTTTAAGTGAGGCTAGCTTCACTCTCCTCCAGAGCCATTTGAGTCCAGTGGCAAGATGGATCTCATCATCAGGATGATGAGATGGTCCCAGATGCTGTGGGAGTCTGTCTCTTATGTCCATTCAGCAATTAAGGCTAGGTAGGTAAGGAATGAGGCAAAGAATGGCCTCTTTTACTTAGTCCAAAAAAAAATCAATATGGGAGGAGAAGACCCTCAGAGTTTATGGCCAAAACAGAAACTGCTATTTACACTCACTCTGAGCCATCAGAGCCCAAACAATGACCAAATGAGGCTTGAGCCAGGACCTACTGCTGGCCAATCAATGACAGCCAGAGTGATTTGGGTTTAACGCATAGCCCTTAAAAAACAAATCTAGCCTGTAAACATTAAGATATCTTGAGAGGTTTCAGCAATCAAAATTTATATTCCTTTGGGCAGAGCACCTGCGGGTAAGGGTATGATTCCTTATGTGGACAGAGATAGGTAGAAGAAGAGTAGTATAAGATTAAGACTGGAAAAAGGTGTGTCAGAAAGTCAAGCTGAAGACTTTTAACTTTACTCAGTAAGCAAAGGGGAGAGACAATGAAAGGTTTTGAGCAAAAGAGAGGCATGACCATATCTATTCAAAAGGAAAATTAGTCTGGCAGGAATGTGAAATATGAATTATGGTGGAAGAAGAGTTTGGAGGCATAAAAACTACTGGGAGTCCAATGCGGTAGTCCAAGTGGGTGATGAGGAACTTGTACTACAAAGCAGAAATGGAATAGAGAGGAAGGTTTAGATAGCAGATATATTGCAGAGGTAGAAGTGGCAGGCCTTAGTAAACAATTAGTTATGAGAGTTGAAGAAGAAAGTAAAGTAAAAAAAACTTTAAGGTTTACAATATAGAACAGGTTTAAAAGGAAAGGCAATAAAGTCAGGTCATGGAAAATGCTGAGTTTGAGATACCAATGGGTACAGCCACGTGGAGCTGTTGTATAAGTAGTTGGAAATAGGATCTGGACCTCAGGACTGAGCAAAATATTTGCAATGGAAGTCATTTACCTAAAGATGAAAGCCAAAGTTATGACAGTGAGTAAGACTGCCAAGGAAGACTATATAGAATGAATGAGAGAGTCAAGGACAGAAATTTGGGGACTACCACATTACAAGACCAGGACAAAAAAGCAACAAAGGAGACAGGTAAAGTGTCACTAAAGGACTGAATTAGGCAAACTGCCTTTATGTAAACCTTCTCATAGTTATTTCTCAGAAATAGGGAGTGATTTCCATCCCTTTTCCACCACTCCCTCACCCTCCAACACCCTGTCCTTCAGTCATATATGTAGAAATGACTGCTTATTCCTTTCCTAATTTAAATAAGCTACAAGAAGAGGACAGGTCTGGGTATTTTGAATTATTATCATTTGAGAAGGGTGCAAAGAAATAGTATGAAATCATAGCACATCCTCAGCCATTTCTCTCATATAACCCATTCTAATCTTGAATATTCAATATTTTCTAGCCGAGTTAATGTAGCTAATTTTGAGCTCTGGTTAAGGCTAGATTCTCAGATAGTAACATCTACTCTGATTTACACCTGTTATATCCTTTTCATTGCTATTTCTTTCCTTTCCAATTTGTCTGCCCCACATAAGATTTTGTGCCTTGTTATCTAACACCTCTTTTATTTGGAAAAATGACTAAGAATAGTCTCCCTGTTTCTATCCAAGGTTTAGAACTCTATACATATTTATGCATTCTATTACATCTTCACAATCATCAAACTCAAATTAAATAGTTACAACATATGAAATAAGGACATTTTTGTAATTCTGAGAAGGCATTTCTTAACATTTTTTAAGTCAACTATTTATTTTTAAAAATCTAGAGTTGTGAGTTCATAAACTTAGGGATCTCCTGATGTAGAAATTCCTCCCATGCAGTCCTAAATTTCTTAAAGGGGGTAGTCTTAGAGATACGCCTCGGGGCACTGAGAAGTAAAATGCCTGACCAGCCTTACAAGAGCCAGTCTGTATCAGAAACAGATCTGGAAAGAGCTTCACAATTCAATCCATTTCAATCCACTGTACCAAAATGCCAATGTTTTGAAAATATATCCTTCAAATTCTAAAACAAGGTCTTGCAATCAATGAATTACAGTAATACAGGAAACATGATGTTTTATTCATGGCAATATGTCTTAGATGCTTTTAATATGAAAGCCTAAAAACAAAGTTGTCAAATATACACTTTGAATATTTACAGATAATCTTTCAGTGACTAAATTGACATTTATCCCACTACTAGGAATATACTTTAAAGAGGTCCAAAGCATAAAGGTCTTATATAATACCTAAACCAAAGTAACAAAGTGGCAACGAAGAACTAGAAACAAAGAAATAATTCTAAACAATGTTCTAAAACAAAGTCTTGCTAGTAACTACTTACTACTGCGTTTGTGGTATTTAGAAATCAATTTTTAAAAATCTAAATGTTCTTAACCTTTAATTATATTTGACACCTTTTTAAGAAATGTGCAATAGAAATGTCAGCCCACATTCATGACCCATTTTTACTGAAATTGGAAACTGCCCACTGATAGGCAATACAAAAGAATCTATAGATTTAGAAAGATTAAAGAAAGGTTGAGTTATGTTACATAAAGTTAATTAAGCAGAGGGATAGATCAGTCATTGCAGTGGAAAGAGAAGAGAATGAAGTAGAGATATATTAAAGGAAGAATTAAAGTTGTGCCTGTCTAAATTTGGGGAAAGATATGAAAAAGCCAAAGATCATCTTAAGGTTTCAAGAGCAGATGAGGTGGTAGGGGATAGGTGGTACAATTCATAGAGGTAAAAGTTTGGAGAATATACTGTGTGTAATTCCCAGACAACAAATTCTGGAAATAGTGAGTTTGAGTAATTCACCATTCAAAGGGTAATGTACACTAAACAGTTGGAGGTAATAGAAGGAGAGTTTGAAGACTGGTCTGATGACATTTATTTGGGAATTACCAGTATAAGGGATGACACCACAGAAGGGCTAAAAATAATCTAATGAAAAATAATCTAAAGAGGTATGATTTCAACCTGTTCTAGAGGTGGCAGAGCAGAGGTAACAAAACAGAGACATCTAAAAAGCTTATCTCTAATGAAATGTAGTAGTTTCAACTATAATATGGGTCTTGGGCCTAAATGTTTGCTTTCCCTTTTTACCCCCTTCTTCCAATATTAAATTTAGTGAGTTGAGGACTGTAGGAGATAAACTATGTATCTCCAGGAAAAACAGACTAGTGGTCAAAGGATGTGTGGGCTCTACTCCCAGGTCTGTTACTAATGAACTTAATGGATATAATTATAGACCTTTAAAATGATATCTATGTGAAAAGAAAGACATATACAGGTATACAATGACAAATAACCCTAACAACAGTAGCATAAGCTAGATGAAGGGAGGGGGGAGGGAGGGAAGGGGAAGATTAGAACTAAATTCAAAACAATCTGTCACCTGTGTGACCTTAGGCAATACAGTTCCCTTCTTTAGGACTACTTTATTTGTAAAATAAATGGATAGAACTAAAAGCTCTATAAGGTCCCCTCCAGATCTAAAATTCTAAAAAATGCATCTGATTATAAATATAGAGAATTTAATATATAACATGTAATATATTTAAGATATTAATAAATATATTAAATCATGATACATATTACACAAAATCAAATGCCTTTTACAATCCAATTATTATACAGTTTCCCCTGTCAATTTCTAGTCCTTGTCTAGTGTCTAATTTCTGGTTTCAAGGACCAGGAAACTGTTCAGCTATTTCTCTGTGATCTGACTTTTTGAGCATTTACCAATCTTAACTGTAATTAAGAGAGGAAGCAAGGCACTAGACATGGAGTACTTATAAGTGTTGTATAAATGCTAATTATATTATTATTATAATCACATGAGAAGGCAGATACTACAGTTTACACAGTTCCTATAACTAATATCTAAACTAGACCATCTAGTTACAGATATATTACTGCATTTTCACTGACTTCTTTCACTCATGCTAAGAAATTATCTGCATTTTGGGGGCAACTAGGTGGCACAGTGAGTAAAGTGCCAGCCCCGGAGTCAGGAGGACCGGAGTTCGCTTCCAGCCTCAGACACAACACCCACACAAAAAAACTAGCCGTGTAACCTTGGGCAAGTTACTTAACCTCAATTGCCCTCCAAAAGGCAAAAAAAAAAAATAATTTATCTACATTTTTCATAAATGAAAGTTTTGTTTAGTGATTAAATAATCTAGTAGCTTGAAGTAATCAAATCCAAAGATACTAATAGGTTTTAAACTTTTATTACTTGTTTTAAATGGCAGATTAGATTTTTCTAATCTATTATGAAAATAAATATTGAGTGGTTTTTAGAAAAAGAGATTGCCATTTTTTTTTTGTTAGGATATGGGCAATTTTACCCTAACCAAAGAGAGAAGCCTGAGTGAGGGCTGATATATATATTTAAGAAGCAAGGAAATTTCCATATAGTCTGCATACACGCTTAAATAATATGAGCAAAATAGTTCTTTGCTTTTAAGTAAAATAAAAGATATATTTTACACTAACAAAAGCCTTACAAAAGAAGCTGGGTAAGCAAGTCTTTTTTTTTTGTCCTTATTAAGCCTGTGTATCATGTAGTATCTGTTGAAAGGTTTTGATATTGAAAGATAACTTCTTCAACTTCCAAGAACTTTTATTTGAATTAAGAAGGCAGACTGAATAATCTGTATTCTTTCCTGCCTAAACTGGCTTTAAAAACTCTGGATTTTGGGACTTTGTCTCAAAGTCTCATCATCTTTTTGCTTTTCAAAACTACCTCTTTCGGTAAATAGGACCATTTCAAACAAGACATTTTAATTGAAAAAAAATTTTCCCTAAAGTCAAAAATTTTATTTCTCATACAGAAACCTTTAGAGAAAATCCTTGGGGGGAGGCCAGTGCAGTGAGTAAGAGGTCCGGCCCCAGAGTCAGGAGACCTGGGTTCGGTTCTGGCCTCAGATACTTAACACCCACACAAAATAACTGGCAGAGTAACCTTGAGCAAGTTACTTAACCCTGGCTGCTTTAAAAAAAAAAAAAAAAGAAAATCCTTGGGCCTTTAACTTAAAATAGACATACAATCCAAACCAACTTAAATGCATTAGTTAATACTTTTAATTCATGTTAAATAGTTTTCCCTCTAGCTATGTGTGTTCTGATATTGCCCCAAGATAGTAGCAGTCTTTTTTTTTTTTTTGTGGTAGTAAGATATAGTAGATGGTCCTCTTCCAGAACGGAAGGACAAGCAACAAGATACACTGGAAAAGGACAGTAATCAAACTACAAGTCTAGATCCTTGTTCTGTGCCTCACTAGCCATGTGACTCTGGGTAAATTCTGTAGACCTGAGTCTTGGTTTCTGCCCACTGTGAAACGCAGATTTCAAAACTGATTATTTTTGAGGTCTCACCCAGTTCTAAACTTGTGGGAGCCTATATTTTGTTTGCCTATATCATGACTGTCCACTTTAATCACAAACTCATAAAGGGCAAAGACATTATCTGCTTTTTGTAGTGCAGGGAGTGCAAAACAGAACCATAAATGGGTGGATATATGACAACTTTGGAGCCATCATATTCCAAAAATACATTTTTCCCATGACAAAGTTCAGATGGAAAAAATAGGAGTTATAGAAACTTTAACTCAAAAGCATAAAATTTTAAAAATTAATGTTTTCACTAAAGATTTAAGTGCAAACATTTAATTAAATTCAAATTTAAAGCATGAAATTAAATGTTATTACTCTATAAATTTTTTTTTAAAGGAAAATTTACCTTTCAAAAGCTGATTCAGGTCCACTGTATCATGTAAGACTTTTTGTTTATATCTGCTGTCCAAGTTGGATTCTAATGAAAGTGATTTTGAGTTGAGACTGGGTCCATTTTTTTCTTTCCCTACTCTGGCTGATTTCAGATACTTTGAATTGTACTTTGAGTCTTCAAAATTTCCAAATGCTTCCTGGCTCACATTTTCTTGCCTTTTTACTTTTGTTTTCTGATCATTTGATGCAGCTAGTTCAAAAGACTGAATAGGGCTGATGTCTGGAGTTGATAAAGGAGTTACATCAGTCACAGTATCTTCAGATTCCTCTGTGAATTCACCAAGTTTTGGTTTAGAATTTATGGATGGTGCTTCTGTTGACTTTTCTGATTTGCATTTTTGTTTTGGTGAGAGCAGAGCTAAACCAGCTGGTGCACTTTTCTTTGAAGATGACTTAGGTGAATCAGAGAGACAGATATCAGATTCTGTAGCTGAACAATCTGTATCTGTAGAAGATGAGGAAGAAGAACTGATTTTGTTATATTTTTTACTTGTGCACTTTTTAAAATTATTAGATGGTTTAGCTGACTTGGGTCTGCTATGACGTCTTTTCCCATCATCACTGCTCTCTTCTCCATCTGTATAGTAATCATCTTCTCCTTCTTTTACTATTTTAGGAATTCTAGTTGGAATGGTTAAATATATTTTTCCAGCTGTTGAAGTACTACATATATTCTCTGATCCCGGACTTGATGAGGATGAAGATTTTCCAGTACAGTTTTCTAAACAGTGATCTTTTGATGGTGTTTTCTCTTTCCTTTCATTTCTCTTCTCAATATGATGATCTTCCTTTGTAGGTACACCCAGTTTAAAATCTAAATTTTCCACGTCTGCTTCTCTTTCTCCATGTTTGTCAACTGGAAAAATGCTGCTTTCATATTTCTTTTCTTCTCCATCAAAATCACTATCAAAGAAAGAATGGTCTACTTCACCCTCTAACATATCTCCATACTGGTCCATAATAGAAAAAATATTCCTGAGAAAGTAGAAAGTGTTACAATCAGAACGAAGTAATTTTCAAATATAGTAGCTTCATAATGCTACTATATCCATTGGTAAGTTTCTATATTAGAAATACTATGCTTAAATTGGTAGGTTCTCCTAAGTAATTTTCTATTTTCCCAAGCTGATGTTTAATACATGCATAAAACAGCTGGTAATACTTTTGAAATAGTTTAGCTAAGTGACAACAAGGTCTACTAGTCTTCAAATAATTTATGTGTGTAAATATGAAGTAGGGACTCTAAATCTATGATCTGTGATTATTTAACATGACAAATTACAACACAGGACATATTGCTGACAGTATCCAGGTAATTTCCTATTAGTAAACCCAGGGCAATATTAAGACTTTCAGGTAATAAGGACAATGTTAAGGACAATGTATTGCAATAGAAAACACAGCCAATTATAAGCACCTTTTTGGCATGAGGTATCTGACTGCCAATGAATTTCAGTCTGTTTTCAATTTAGCTTTCCAGAATCATGTCAGATTACTTCTCCAACCATCCTAGCCTACTTGCTGTTCCCCAGTCAGGATGTTCCATTTCCATCCTCTGGACCTAAGCACAGGCAACTCCAGAAATGCTCTTTCAACTCATAATGCTCAGTAGCTATGGGATACCAAAATACATAGAGTTCTGGGACTAGAATCAGAAAGACCTGAAATCAAAACTGGCCTCAGACACTGTAATGGAAATGCAGATTTAAAGATCTTCCCTGCCCCTAGGCTAACGTGCACCTGGAGCCTGGGGTGGGAGGCTGGTTTTTCAGTAGATACTTTTTGATTGGCCAGTGGGTCAATAAGGTTGTTACATTCTCTGAGCCAGGAGAAGGCTATATAAGCCCTGATGTGTAGCTTTGTTTTGGGACTCACTTTGAGAAGTTCTGTGATTTGATCTGAATTATGGGAAGCCGTTGTTGAGTCCCCCGGCTTTGAAAAACCCAGAATGTGGAAACCCAGATGTTGACTGGGTATGGATGTAATGGTTGGACAGTTTGGAAATCTGTCTACTTGATGTTTCTGTTTTGATAATTCTGCCTGTATACTTTGAGGTTCAGGGTGCTGACCTTTTCTCCTGAACAAGGTAAACGATATATGCCTGACTGATTAAAGTAAGCTTGGTAACCCATTTTGAGTTGCTTTCCTTTAACAAAGCAGATCCAAGAACCTGTGGTAGCTGCAAACCCTGAGGACGCTTGGGGTGCTTGCTGCTACAGACACCTACTTACTAGCTCTGGGGCCCTGGACAACCACTTAATCTGTCTGCCTCAGTTTTCTCAACTATAAAATGGGGATAATAACAGCACCTACTTCCCAGGTTGTTTGTGAGAATCAAATAACATTTGTAAAAACGTTTAGCACAGTGCCTAGTTACATAACAATATGTATTATGCATATAGATATTTATATGCACACATATATAAAAGTTATATAAATGTTTGTTCCCTTCTCCTTCCACCCCCCTTCCCTAGCACAGCTTAAGGCTCAGTTCAAGTACCACCCCCCACCTAAGAGTGTGCCAGATTCCCTAGTTATCAATTCTTTTCCTCCCCAAATAACTTTTTATTTGTTTCATATGTATTTTGCATACATGATGCTTTCCTTCAATAGATTGTAAGGGCCTACACACAGATTCCCAAAGTGGGCCATAAAGCACCCTAGGAGAGCTGAAATGATGGAGGGAAAGGAGGCAGTAGTAGCCTTGGGTGCAACTGGGGGGGGGGGGGGGCCCCCAACCGGGGGGGGGGGGTGCTGAGTACTTTTGTTTTTAAAGGGGGCAGTAAGCCAAATAAGCTAGCTAGAGGATAGGGATGCTTTTTATTCTTGTCTTTCTAATCCCTTGACCTTCCCCTCTGTCCCAGTATGTCATATATCAGGTAAATGAAATGATAAATGAAAAAATTAAAACAACAAATTTCTCAAAGAACCCAAAAGGGAGAAATACTATTATGCAATTAGCCTATAGATATATACCCCTGATGTACCAAGCAAGGGACTGCACCCCATCTCATTCCCCACAAAACTCTTAAATTTAAATAGGATACAAATTTCTTTGAAAGAGAGGAGTGATGGGGTTATGAATGAATGCAAGGAGTTGATATTTTTAAAAACAAAAAGATTCCTGCTCTCCAAACCATCATAATTTCATATACCACAAGTAAATACTATATTTCTCTAAAAGGTAAGGTGATTGCTCTCCCTAACAATTTACATTATCAAAAGTTGGGAGCTTACTTTATAGAAAGTTGACACTGCAAGCTAATACAATTTTAACTCAAACAGTAAAGCTAGGGAAAAGAGGATCTATGATTACTGCTATTTTTTCCTCACTCACTTCAGAAGTTACTGGTGTACTATATATAGTTCAGGGATACCACTGTGGTTTTTGCACTTTTCTATGAGTATCTTCATTTTTAGAAGTGAACTGTGAAAAGATATGTTCAGCATTCTGTGGAAATTAAAAAGTAAGAAAAAAAATCACAGATCTAAAGCTAGAAGGGACTTTAGATGCCATCTAGTCCAAATCCCTCTTTTTATACATGAGACACGAAGCTGAGGCAGGGTAAGTACCTCGCTCAAGGTCATATATGTGTTAAGTGGCAAAGCCTGCATTCAAACCCTGGTTCTCTGATTCCAGTGTCAGTGATCTTTACACTGTACCAATATATATGAAAACTTACCATGCTATTATCAAGCATGTGTAATAAGAATGTAAATTTTTAAGATCTTCCCTGCCCCTAGGCTAATGTGCACCTGAAGCCTGGGGTGGGAGGCTTGTTTTTCAGTAGATACTTCTTGATTGGCCAGTGAGTCAATAAGGTTGTTACATTCTCTGAGCCAGGAGAAGGCTATATAAGCCCTGATGTGGAGCTTTGTTTTGGGACTCACTTTGAGAAGTGTTCTGTGATTTGATCTGAATTCTGGGAAGCCGTTGTTGAGAGTCCCCCGGCTTTGAAAAACCCAGATGTTGACTGGGTATGGATGTAATGGTTGGACAGTTTGGAAATCTGTCTACTTGATGTTTCTGTCTTGATAATTATGCCTGTATACTTTGAGGTTCAGGGTGCTGACCTTTTCTCCTGAACAAGGTAAAGGATATATGTCTGACTGATTAAAGTAAGCTTGTTAACCCATTTTGAGTTGCTTTCCTTTAACAAAGCAGATCCAAGAACCTGTGTGAGCAGGCACCCTGGGGACACTGGGGTGCTTGCTGCTACAGCATGGTAAGACAGTGGTACAAAAAAGGATAAACCTAATTCCTAAAGGGAAAATCAATAAAGCCTAGCTTAAGGCTGTTTTGTTCCTGTAGGCAGTTATGGGATGATAGAAATTAAGCAATTTCTTAAATGAGAATTTTTTTAAAATGCAAAACAATTTCAATTTTATTGACTGAATTTAGGATGATGAAACTATTATGTTGAAAAGAGAAAGGCAGTGTGATATATAGCAGAGTTGGGTTGAGAACTGGGCAGACCTGGCTTCAAGTCCACCCCTCCTTTCCCCCCACCACACACACACACACACACACACACACACACACACACACACACACAC
>NW_027185655.1:53878011-53929616 GCF_028583685.1 Petaurus breviceps papuanus | reverse complement strand
CACACACACACACACACACACACACACACACACACACACACACACACCCATGTGACTCTGGGTCAAGTCTAACCTTTAATCTCTAACCTCTAACCTCTCAGAGCTGCAGACAACCGAAGAGCAGGTATCAATCTGCACTGGAAGAAGTTCCCTTTACAGATTCAATTTTTTTTTAAATTAAAAATAAGTAAAATATTTTGTGAATATTAAAGACAATAAAACAGAATAAAGAGAATAAGGAAGATGAGAATAACAGTAATGAAATTATAAAGAGGAATGAAGTTAAAATAATAAAATAAAGCAACAGGAAGAGAAAATAGACTAATTTCAGAAGGCAAACCACTAGTGAAAAATGTATATTGTTAAAAACTGCACAAAATTTTCTTAATAGTGGTCATTCTCTCAAATTAATTTGGATGATGCAATGGCTTTTCTTTTTTTTTCAATGATAATGAATGAACTAATGAAATAATTTAGAAGGCCTTTATTTGCCACTGGGAAATTTCTGAAGAAAAAGGACACCAGATCAAATTTCTCTGGATAGCTTTATAAAGAAACCTGAGTCATTCACAACTCTAAAGTTTTTCTAAAATTTTAGGCAGCAAGCAAAATAAGAAAAAATTTTAACTATACTTCTTACACTGAAGTCCTACTCCCATGACTCAACAAAGTTCTTTAAGACTATAATGGCAAAGTACAAGCTTTGGCATATCCTATAGAAAGTGATAAAATGGACCAACACCAAGACAAAGAATTGTACTCATCTCATTACCCGCAGAATGCTTGTCTGACTCCAGAGGCCTAGTTTATCAAAGTTTAGAGAGGCTCATTAATGGGGGCTTGGTTTAACTGATTTTCTGTGGCTTATTTAACTTATTTAATGAAGTATCTACCCCTCGTCCTCCCAGTACCATCTTTCAAGTCACTGAATAGCTTTCTCCCTACAAAAAGTTGGAGACTCCAATTTAGACTATGATTTCAAAGCATCTGGAAATTATTTGGTTTCATGATATCCCCCCTTCTACCTTCCCCAAATCTTCCTAGAAATGACTAACATACTCATATTTTAAAAGTTAATTAAAATAGGTTTTTAAAAAAAGAATCTCATGACATCAGAATGTCCTCATATTGGCTGTATCAGAAAAGAGAGCTATTCCCTGTTTGGTTATAAAATAACTTAATTTCTCTAATGTGATGCAGGTTTCATACTTCAAAAACTTAAATCCAGAGTAGTCACTACACAGAGCAACTAATACATAGTTTAGAGTGGGACTTCAGAGTTTATATGGGAGGGAAGGTTTAACTTGGAATCCATGAATTTGTTTTTAAAAATATATATTTTTATAACTTTTTTCAATATAACTCTATTCTTGTGTAATCCTATGCATTTTATGTACTTAAAAACATTATTCTGAGAAGGGCTCCACAGGCTTCACCAGACTGCCAAAGGGGTCAGTCCACGGCACAAAAAGTTAAAGAACCTTTGATTTAGCCCAAATAACTGCCCCATTTTAAAGATAAAGGAACTTAAGCTAAAAGAAGTTAGATAACTCAATTAAGAAAAAAAAAAAAGAAAGAAATAGGAGGGCTATGATTTAAACCCAGGTCCTATAACTTCAAAACCAGTGCTCTTTCTACTAAACCATGCTTCCTTCTCCAAATTCTGAATTAGCAGAGGATCTTATGGTTTTGTATTAAATCAACCAGTTGTCAGCTTCATAGGAAACATGGAGAGGCACTACTTTTTTTTTTTGTGGTTGAAAAGGATAAAAAGAACTTAGTGTTTAAAAAAAAAAATAAGGTTTTCTTTCAATTTCAAAATTAAATTCTGAAAAGGAATGCTGTTGGAATACAGTGAATACCATGACAACATGTTTAACTTTAATGCTGTAGGCAATCCTGTTAATTATTGTATAGGAACAATATTTTTAAAATAGTAATACTTGATACAATTAGAATTTTAAGAGTTGGAAGGGGCCTTAGAGATTATCTTAGCCAACTCCATCTTAGATCTTGAGTGTTATGCAACCTTGGGTGAGTCTAGTGACAGACCTCAAAAGCAAATCTGTAGATGACACAAAGCCGGGAAAGGTATTTAAGTTGTATGAAAATATCAGTATCTTAAAAAATAAGATTTCATTTTGATATCACCTTCATTTATAAATATAGCCTTCTCCCATTCAACAAACTACTTCATGTAACATAAAAAAGGGGGAAAAATCAGTTAAACAAAACTAACCAATATACAAATCAGGAGTCTGACAGTATATGGGCTCCATGCCCATAGTCCCCCACTTTTGTAAAATGCGTAAATTTCATTTTCTCATATTTTCTCTGGTGGCAACCATTGGTATTTCTAATTTTTTAATTATTTTTTTTGTTTTAAACCTTCACTTTTATAAGATTCCGAGTTTCCCTCCTTTCTCTCCTCCCCACTCCCCAAGATGGCATGCAATCTGATATAGGCCATACATGACTAATCATATTAAACATATTTTCACCTTAGTCATGTTGTGAAAGAAAGAACAAAAGGGGAAAACCACAAGAAAAAAAGGAAATAGTATGCTTTGATCTGCATTTAGATTCCACAGTTCTTTCTCTGGACGAGGATAACCTCTTCCATCATGAGTCTTTTGGAATTGTGTTAAATAACTGCATTGCTGAGAAGAGCCAAGTCTATCAAAATTGGAATCATTGCACAATATTGTTGTTACCGTGTACAACGTTCTCCTGGTTCTGCTCATTTCACTCATCATTAGTTCATGTTAGACTTTCCAGGTTGTTCTTAAGTCCTCCTGCTCCTCATTTCTTATGGAACAATAGCATTCCATTACATTCATATTACCACAACTTATTTGCCATTCTCCAAATGATGGGCATCCCTTCAAATTCCAATTCTTGGCCATCACAAAAAGAACTGCTATAAATATTTTTGCACATGTATGTCCTCTTTCTCTTTTTTACAATCTCTTTTGGATATAGATCTAGAAGGTATATTTCTGGATTAAAAGGTATGAACAGTTTTATAGCCCTTTGTGCATAGTTCCAAATTACTCTCCAGAATGGTTGGGTTGGTTCACAACTCCAACAATGCATCAGTGTTCCAATTTTCCAACATCTTCTCTAACATTTATCATTTTCCTGTTTTGTCATGTTAGCCAATCTGACATGTGTGATGTGGTACCTCAGAGTTGTTTAGATCTACATGTCTCTAATCAATAGTGATTTAGAGCATTTTTTTTCCATGACCAGAGCTTTAATTTCCTCATCTGAAAACTGCCTGTTCATATCCTTTGGCCATTTATCAACTGGGGCCAGCAGTGTTATTTTAAAATTCAACATCTATTAAGCATGTACTCTGTGTAAAAGACTTGCAAGTTATTAGATACAAAGATGAAAAAAAGGCAGCCCCTGTCTCCAGTGAAACTAACTGAATAAAAGATGAAATAATGGATTCAGCTATTTTACTTAGGTTAAACTTTTAATTTCACTCATTCTGGCTGGGGAGTAAACGTGGCTCAACAACAACAGTTCATGTAAAACAAGCTTAACATGAAAAAAGAGATCTTGCCAACCTTCACTACTCCAAAAAAACCCAATCCTACCTCCATATTGTATTCAAAAAGGAATACAAAATGGAGATAATATTTACACTACCAACTTGACAACATTGGTAAGAGGATCAAATAATTTAATGGGGGTAAAACCTTATGTCATGTTATTGTTATACTATACAAGGGAAGGTAACAGTTCCAACACATACAGAGAAGTTCCAACACATACAGATGAAACATTACAGTTTCAAGTACTGTTTTAAGGACAAACTGAAAACGGAATGAAACTAGGCATATAGCCCAATGAAAAGAAGTTCAGGGTGGAACATGGCTTCAAATATCTGAAGGGCAGACATACAAAAGGAAAAGATTTGTGTTGTCCCGGCAAGGTATAGCTATAACCTATGGATTATAGAGAAGTTACAGAGATAAAAGATTTCAGTTCAATATAAGGAACAGCAATCATTTAAAATTTAGAACGGATCATCTGATAATGCCACAGTATTTAGAGCTAACTCAAGTCCAGAGATATTTAATCCACATTCCTCATTTTATAAATGAGGAATGTTAAGACCCAAAACTGCTATATAACTTGCCAAGTGCCATAAAGTACATAGATGGGCATCTGAACACAGGTTCTCTGACTTTAAGTCCAATGTTATTTTCACCACATATGTTGCTAAGAATGGGTGAGGTGGTGATTGTCAAATATGGTACAGAAAGGGATTCCTGAAATGGGTGATGGACTAAGATGACCTTTAAAATTCCTTCCAACACTAAGATTTTATGAGCTGGAACTAGGACCTGACTTTTATTTAGTCCCATTTCCCTAAAACTCCCATTTTCCCTAATTCTAAATATGTATATGTTCATAGCTGCAGAAACAACTTTTATGATTTGCCACCATATGAGTCAATCCACAGACTGATATTTTGAGAGAATTTACTAAGAAAAAGGTAATAATTCAATTTAGTATTTATATTAGACATGGAGGACCAAAAAAGAGAATGATTTAGCTCATATATCATAATAGGATTACTTCTTCAAAAGTGCTGGGTATCTGGCATACAGTAAAAAGGTGAAAGTGGATGCCTCCCAAATACAGACCAAGCTGCCTTTGTTCCACCCGAATGCCCACCTGTGTATTATAAAAAGAAAAAAAAAAAAGCCTTTACATCACCAAGCAACAGAAAGCCATACAAATTAAACGGTCTGTCATTGTTTGGTTTTTTTTTTTTTTTTTTTGGGGGGGGGGCACAACTAGGTGAAGAGCTCTAAACATGGAATCAAGAAGACCCGAGTAAGAATCTGGCCTCAGACACTTCAGTATCTGGGAGGCCTCTGTCCACAAGTCACTCTGCCTGTAAAATGAAAGATAAGAATACCAGCTACTCCACAGGGTGCTGTGTGGGATCTATCTGTAAAGTCCTTAGCCCCCGCGCTTGGCATACAGATGGTGCCTATTAAATAAATGTTTCCTCCCTCCCTTTCTCCTTCTAATGCCAAGTCTTCTCCCCCCGCCCCCGAGAGAATGAAGCCTCTTTCTGCATCTAGTACTGGGTGGGGGAGGGGGAGGATGTTTCGTACAGCGTGTTCCAGCTAGGCCACCTTAAGTCAATTACCATTTTTAAGAGGTCTCAAAAGATGTAATGGGGAGGGGGGTCCCCAAGCAAGAACCTCATTACCTCTCTAAAACCCGCTGGCTTAATTCTGAATGTCTTCCCCAAATTTCGAAGCCCAGCAAGCTCCCCTCACTGAGGGGGGAAGGGCGGGGGGTGCTGGGAGCTGGCAGACAAGGGGAAGGACGAATGGGGGAGGGAGAGCCCCTCTCCCCGGGGACAGGTGGTGGCTTCCTCTCGGGTCCTTCATTCCCCAACCCCGGCTACAGGCAGCAGCATCTCCCAGCCCCAAACTCTTCCTCCCTCCTTCGGCCTTTCACCCACCGCCCAGGCCCGCACCCACGGCCCCCCTCCCTCAGACCGAGGGGCCCGGTACCCACCGCCAAAGCCCGAGGGATGGTTGAGCGAGGCCGGCAGGAGCGCCCAGTGAGGAGGGTACTCACGGAGGAGCCGCCGCGGAAGAGGCCGGAGCCGCCGCCGCCACCACCGCCCGCTCGCGCCTTATCAGAGGCGTCTCCGATCTCGCGCGCAGCCGCCCTCCGCCCCGCCCCCTCGGCTCCTTACACCTCCCCAGCTTCGCGCGCCTCGCGCCCGGGCGCATGCGCTCATGCAGAAGCTGCTCATCCCCGGGAGGCGGGGCCGGGCCCGGCGAGGAGAACGGAGGGGGCGGAGAGAGGGAGCTAAGCCGACGGCTCCGGCGCGATCCAGTTTCCGGCCGCTGGGGCGGGAGGAGGAAGTGGAGCTCGAGCCAGGAGGGGGTAGAAAGGAGATCCGGGTGGAGCGCGCACGGCGCGACGCGCCGGCGGCGGAGCTCTCGGTGCCCCAGTGTGGCTGTGTTTTTCCGGACTGCTTTCCCCGCCCCGACTCCTTTTGCCCCTCCCCGTGGGCCGCCCCTGCGCGTGTCTCCTAGGGGGCGTCACAGAGCAGCTGCCAAAAGCGAGGTCAAATGCAGCCGCCGGGGAGCCCGGGGGCAAGCGCCGGGCGTTTCGGGGCGCCCGGAGAGGGGGACGGGGCTGGGAGCCGCTCCGGAGCGAAGCTCCAGCTTTCTGTAAACGAGGGACCTTGACCGCATCCCCACCTCTGACTACGAAAGGGCCCAGAACCTGGGAATGGGTTCTCTGACGCCCTGTTTGCCTTCTTATCTGCGTCCGCCGGCTCCATCTTCTGTAGCACTCCGTGATTTTTGTCTTGTTTTGTTGTTTTAAACATCGCCTAGGTTTTCTCAGGGATGCTTGCCCCACTTTCTTCCCTCCCCCTCTGCTAATGCCTTCCCCTTTCACGTGGCCTTCATCTACTCTGTATATCTCTTTTATAGTTAATATTTAAGCATAGGTGATTTATTTTTATATTTTATATTTTTATGGTTTCTCCAGGAAGCTCTGGCATGTGCAGCGGCCACACCCTGGTAAACCTGGTAAATAAAAGTATGGGCAGATGGTCTAAACCAAGTTGAGAGTAACCAAATCCCTTGGTAAGTTGGTGTCTACCCCAACTTATGTGATGACCTCCCCCAGTGCAATGGGCGCATGAGAACAATTTATTCCAAGGACCACGAAGGAGCTGAAGCAGGTGCTGAGGAGAACTTGGAGCTTGGTCAGACATCAGAGACACCAAGGTCAACCACTTCATCCAGGGGGCCAGAGAGGGTCAGCCCTGACTCTTGTTTTGCCACTGGCCTTTGATGACTTTAGAAGAGCTAGTCAGGCTGAGGACTTTGTGCAGGCCGCCTCACTTAAATCCAACTCACACAGGCATGTAGACATCTCTCCCCTGATGTCACTGGTCCTTTGAAAAGTGATGAACAAACACTCTTCTATATACCTCCCCCATTACAAAATAAGCTCATTGTATACAGGGGCTGTGCATGTGTGGGTTTTTTTTTTCCTTCGGTTTCTTGTAACTCTGGCCTTCATCTACTCTGTATTCTTTACTTACCTAGCCTCTCTCCTCCATTACAGTGTAAGGTCACTGAGAGGCCAGAGGATGTGTGGTTATTTGGTTTTTTTTTGTATTTTTCCAAATTTTTTGTAACCCTACTCTAGATATCTTTTATATGCCTAGCTGTTTACACCTTATCTCCCTCATTACGATATAAGGTTCTTGAGAGCAGGGACTATGGTTTTGTGTATGTATATTTTTCCCCCTTTCTTTGTAACCCTGACTAGGTGGCATAGTGCCTGGCACTGTAATTACTGCTTAAACAAATGCTTCTTGATTTGACACAAGCCATGTCTACCTACATGCTTCCTTCAGAACCCTATAGTATGTCAGCCCTTTTGAGGAGAGGAAGGAAGACTTGCTTTGGTATCAGTGGATAAAATATTGGGCCTGGAGTCAAGAAGATCAGTTCAAATGTGACCTAACTTTGTGACCCTGGGCATGTCACTTAATCCTGTTTGCTTCAGTTTTCTCAACTGTCAAAAGAGCAAATGAGAGGAAATGGCAAACCATTCCAGGATCTTTGCCAAGAACTCCATCCCATATGATCATGAAGAGTCAGATTCAACTGAAACACCATGTATATGTATGCATGCATGTACAAATATGTGCATAAACTACATACATATAAATTTTGCTATATGTCATATATGTGATATATGTTATATATCACATATATACATATCTTTAAGGCTTACAAAGTACTTTTTCCATATATTATCTCATCTGATTCTTACAACTCAGTGCTATTTTTATCCCATTTTACCCATAAAGGAAATGAGACATAGGGGTTTAATGACTTGCCTAATAATAGCCATTAAATATTTAAACTCAAGTTTTCCTGACTCCAAGGACAACACTCCATCCATACTACTACCTAAGTGGTTGAGTCAGTCAATAAACTTTTATTGAGTTCCTATTATATGCCAGGCACTGTGCTAAACACAGGGATACAAATAAAGATGAAACAGTCCCTGCTCTCAACGTATTCACAATCTAGTAGAAGAGACAACATGCATATAAACTATGTATGAAGATATATTATAATGGGATAAATTGAGGATAGTCTATAAAACCAATCATGATCAACTCTCCTAAGGACTGCTGCCATTAACAACTTTAAGGATATAATTGCATAGTATAGTGAACTCTCTATTCAGCAATAAGCTAAAGCAAAACATTCAAGAAACTAAAGCACAATATTCACAAGATAACATAACTTATTACTAAGGTGGCCACATAGTCTTAAAATGTGTCATTCAGTAAGTCACAATTTCCTCAACAGAGTACCCAAGTAAGGTCTTCTTTCATCTTGACTCCAATCATCCTTAAGGGGTAGCAGAAAGGACAAACACCATCCACTCTGAGATCACAATAAGTCACAATCTCATCAGTCATTGAGTACCCAAGGAAAGTCCTTTTTCATCTTAACTTCAGGCTGACTTCCAAACCCCACAGCCCCTCTTCCACTGGCTGACTGCTCCCAGCTCTTGCCTGGAATCACACGTAGGCAGCTCTCTGCTCTGGTTCTATATCCCAGCTTACTGCTCCACTCCAAGCTCTTCAAAGTTTCTGTTTCTAGGAAAACAAAGCTACAATGTTTACATACATTGCTGGCACTACCATCTCAATTCACTTTTTGTCCGACAAAGTAACACAAATCAACAGACAAAGCTTCTGTCTGAGAAATCAAACATAAATCAAAAGTAAATTCCCAGGATTTCTGTAACAGCAGTAAAGTCTTCTTTCAGGATTAATGTAAACAGCAGTAAAGTCCTCTTTCAGAGCTTCTGTATCAGTAATAAAGTTTGTCTTTTGACAGACAGAATGTTTAGTTCTGACAAAGTAACATCAACACAGACAGAACAGATGGACAGAGTGGCAAAACCACAAGTCTTCTTCCTCTCAGTTCTGTTTGTTCCCAGCTTGTGCTCGAGCTTCGCTCTGTTCCTTCCTCTTCTGCTCTTCTGGTGAGCTCTTCCCACCATGGCTTCCATGTGATGACTGTTAGGTCTATTAAGGGCACAGAAGGTGTTCAAACTCCCTTAGGCCTCTTAAGGGCAACAAAAGTATACTGTTTCCAACAAAGACTCCCATAATCAAAGGCAAGGCTCAAAGGTACTTGAATAGTTGAAACAAGCAGCAAGTTACTACTTTGTTTGCCATTACATAGTCTCAGAGGGAAGGCACTAAGATTAAGGAAGACCAAGAAAGGCTTCTTGCAAAAGGCAGGGAAGAGGGAAAGACCACGAGCCAGACACTGAACTAAGCTGAAGAAATGTCTTAGAAATCAGTAGAAAACAGCTACCGGACTCTTTATTGGGTGATAAATATGGATTGAATGAACCTCAGATGAGAAGAAGTTATTGAATGATGGAGGTAGTGGAAGAGACTGGAATTAGGAATGGGGATGAAGGAATATTCCAATCCTCACCCACCATAGCTAATGAATGGTGGTGGGCTATGAATAAAAGGTTAAATGTTAGAGAGGGTAGTTAGGAGAGCTGTCATCAGGAGGCAGTCAAGTCTCAGTGAATGCAATAGGGGGAGTGAGAAAAGAAAAGGTTTAAGATGAAAGCTAGTTTGTTACGTATGGAGAAGACATTCCAGAGAGTACTTCAGAGGGTTTTGGCTTTACCTAACTGCAGAGTTTCCTTTTCCAGGAGTTCCTGTGCCAACTAAATGACAAGCAAGCTTAGTTCCTGTCCGCTATGTCAGTGGTCTTCAGAGTGGTTTCAGGGGGTCTGTGAAGTAAAAACTAATAGTATTAAAATATCTTAATTTCTCATATGGTAAATATTGACAGATATAACCAGTGGTGTGCTGGTAAATATTTAATAACCCTTGGGGGAAAAATATACCCCCAACACACTTTTAAAATTAATCTGCAAGGGGGTGGCTATGTGGCACTGTGAATAGAGTACCAGCCCTGGAGTCAAGGGGACCTGAGTTCAAATCTGGCCTCAGACATTTAACACAAAAACTAGCCATGTAACCTTGGGCAAGTCACTTAACCCCAACTGCCCTCCAAAAAGCAAAGACAAAAAAACAATAAAATTAATCTGGCATTATGAATATTTTCCCATCACTTTCTTAAGTCCAGACAATCAACAAAACAATAAATGAAGCCCTGATTTGTAGCATTTGTTGATTTGTGAGGCATAAATGTTCACACTGAAAATTTTAAATTGGTTTCCAAGATGGCTCCAGAACCCTGGATTATAACCCACATAAAGAAAAGTTCTGGGTAGGGGAAAGGAGGAAGTGCGCAATAATTTTTAAGAGTGTAAAGTGGCTGTGAGACCAAAAAATACAAGAACTTTAGTTTATATTTTGTGACTGAGTATAATTTTTTAAAATAATATTTTTCTCCAATTACATATAAAAACATTTTTAACATTCTTTTTTTTTTTAAGTTTTGAGTTCCAAATTCTATCCTCTTCCTCCTCTTCTTTTTCCCTGAAATGGTAAGCGATCTGATATAGGTTATACATGTGAAATTATGTAAAGCATTTCCACATTAGTCATTTTGTGCAAGAAGACTTGAAAACAAATCAAAAAGAAAGCGAAAAATAATATGCTTTAGTCAGTATTCAGACAATATTAGTCCTTTCTCTGTAGGCAGAGAATGTGGTTCATCATTAGCCCTTTGGGATTGTCTTAGATCATTGTACTGCTGTGAATAGCTAAGTCATTCACAATTCTTCATTGTACAATATTGCTGTTACTGTGTACCATGTTCTGGTTCTTCTCACTTCACATTGTGTCAGTTCATATAAGTCTTTCCAGGTTTTTCTGAAAGCATCCTGCTTGTCATTTCTTATACAAAAAAAAATATTTCATTACAGTCATATACCCCAGTTGGTTCAGCCATTCCACAACTGATGGGTACCCCCTCAATTTTCAATTCTTAGCTACCACAAAAAGAATGGCTATAAATATGTTACAAGTAGGTCCCCCCCTTTTTTTAAATCTCCTTAGGGTACAGACCTAGTAGTGGTATTGCTAAATCAAAGGGTATGCACAGTTTTATAGCCCTTTGGGCATAATTCCAAATTGATTGGGTGTAATTTTTGCTTGTGTTGGCCTCTAATTTCATTAGTGTGGGGAAACCTTCTTTCATTTATGTATATCACCAATGCCAAATCTTTTATAAACTTGATTACAGAGTTCCCTGGGGCTGAGAGAAAAGCAGATGTCAGAGGCCTGACTGGAACCCAAGCCTTGCTCTCAGTCCTGTTTCCCCATCTACTAGGCTTGGCTGTCTTTCCTCATCATGATAATTTTTTAAAAATAAAATTTTATTTATGGAATTAGCATGGTATACTAATATGGCACTTAGTCTCAGGATCAGAGTATCACAAAATATCAGGGCTGGAAGGGATCACAGATGGGCAAATATTTGGCAATTAGATCACTGATTATTTATGAGAAAGCAGTTTCAGAGAGTGATTTGTGCATAAACCAGATAGCAAGAGAATTTGTAACAGTCTGATCCCCTCATTTTACAGCTCTATGGCCTTGGGAGTATTGTTTAATCCCTTTAAATTAATGCCTTTATCTGCAAAATGGAAGTGAGATGCGTCTTTACCTTTTGACTTAGAGACAAAATGAATACTTATTCTAATTTAAAGTTGAAAAATGAACGGCAAAATAATACTTCTTATGGAAAGAGGCTTTTGTTAGACTTCTTTTACAAAGACATGAAGGAGTGAATAGAGCACCTGCCCTGGAGTCAGGAGGATGTGAGTTCAAACCTGGCCTCAGACACTTGACACATTACTAGCTGTGTGACCTTGGGCAAGTCACTTAACCCCAATTGCCTTGCCTTTCCCCCTCCAAAAAAAAAAAAAGACATGAAGAAAATCAATAGATTTTCTTGGTTCTATTGTTCACATGACCCTACTATATTAAGTTTTCCTCCAATGCCTCTTCATGGCATGGTGATGACCTAGAGCTCTCAGAGGCTATTTAGCACCAAACAACAGTGCATACTACATTATATTGATGATACAGGAAAGGCTTTGAGTATGGTCCATGCCCTGAACTCTATTGCTCTCCAAAGACTAGCTTACCTAAGGAAAGAGAATCTCATCACCAATAGACTGGCCAGTTGGTCACTTCTCAGCCGATGGCACCCAAGAAACAAAGAAAAATATATTAACTGTCACTGGGTCCTGTGCAGGCCTCTCTGCTTTTACAATAACAGGATGGCAGAAAAGGATGCAGAGGGCGCTAAGAATCATAGAGATTATACACTGTCTCTATAATAAACATTAACGTACCTGTGCCTGAGTGGATATGAGTGGATCTTTTGATCTTTTGGGGTACAGACCTAGTGCTGGCATTTTGTCAAAGGGCATGCACAGTTTCGTAGCCCTTTGAGCATAGTTCCAGAAGTGAACTATAACAACCTCGACATTTTTACTAAGAAACAAAAGCAGAAGACAAAAGGGTGTTGCAGCTAATTAGAAGGATTGCTCACAGCTTCTCCTTGGAGAGAGCTGATAAAGTTGGTTTTATGGGTCATTCAAAGGTAACAAGACCGTAATATTTTATGAAACCTTTGGTTGTCTTTTGTTGCAGTGCTCAGGATTAGCATTTGCAAAAAGACCACATGGTAATTATAAAAGAAGGAATAACCATTAACTCTGAACCTTCACAGACTATGTACTTTAATGAGGCAGACTCCACCATGGACTTGCAGCATGCAGTCATTCTGTAATTGGTAAGATCTTCTAACCACATGATTAAAGGGAGCCTCTTTGGCTAGATATTAGAGGTGAGGAAGTAATACCAGTCGAGACACTAGTCAACCAGAATATCTTTCTTCTCTTGGGTTTACTTCCCTGTGCTGGCAGATGTTCTATTGAAAGAAGAGAGATGATGCTGTGGGGGGAGAGAGAAGCTTCCCCACCTGAGGCCAATATGTTGTTCATGAATACAGACAGCAGTTAACTGCCTTGATTCTTTCATTTTGGGTGAAAGAGATTGGAGATGACAAGGAGTCAAAGTCATGCTGGGTTTTGCAGCCAGCCAGCCTCATCTTGATGCCCTGAGAAGGGAGGGATGGCCTTTAGGATCTTGGTCATAGGCAGTGATGTCTCATTTGGACATCATTTATGCTATTGAGAATTTTTTTTTAACTCTGAGTCTATTCTTCCAAGACCAAGGTGGTATACAGACCTAATCTCTATTCCAGGGCCAGGATTGCTCATGACAAGAGTGTGTCCCTAAGATGTTAGAAGAAGGGATGTTTGAACTTTCAGTCTTTTTATATCTTCAAATATGCCTTTGTAAAAAAAAAATAATCAGGTTAATTTATTAAATGGAATTAGACTACTAGCTGCTAATAGTCAGCAATAGGAGGAACTATGTCAGGGGAGTTCTCAAGATGATACACCAACTCCAATACGGAAAAATAGGCATGTTAATGCACTGTTAGTGGAATTGTGAATTGGTGTAACTATTCTGGAGAGTAATTTGGAACTAAGCTCAAAGGGCTATAAAACTGTGCATGCCCTTTGACAAAATACCAGCGCTAGGTCTGGTACCCAAAAAGATAAAGAAAAAGGAAAGGACCAAATCTGCAAAATATTTGTAACAGTGGCAAATTGGAAATAGAGGGGGATTTGTTGAATGATTGTGATGGAGGACTAGCAGGATGGTTTTAGAAAAACTTAGGAAGATCTATATGAACTGATGCAAAATGAAGTGAGCAGAACCAGGAAAACATTGTACAAAGTAACAGCAATTTTATAACAATAACCAGTTGGCAAAATGGTGGTGGTGGTGGAGTTGAAGGGTATTGGTTAGCTACTCTGATCAATATAATGATCCAAGAAAATTCCAAAGGACCCACGACGTAAAATGCTATCTACCTCCAGAGAAAGAACTGATGAATCTTGAATGTATAGTGAAACATTTTTTTACTTTATTTTTGCTTTTTTTTTTTTGCAACATGGCTAATATGGAATTATTTTGCATGACCTCACATGCATAATGGATATCATATTTCTTGCCTTCTCAATGGGTGAGCAAGGGGACAAAGAGAAGGGAGAGAATTTGGAACTTAAAATTTAAAAATAGTGTATTTTTAAAAACGTGATACTCCATTGAGATGAATTCATTTGGCAGGATCTGGCATGTTGGTATTTTGGGGTATCCAGAGCAATCCTAACCCTCTTTATGTTTTCTTCTTCAGAAGGAAGTGGATTTTATGCAGAAAATGATGCTTGCAAAGCTTGTGACTTTGTTTGTAAAACATGTGAAGGAAATGCCACCAATTGCCACTCATGTGAAAGGGACCTGGTATTGGGCCAGGGCATGTGTCAGGAATCTTGCCCGGAGAGGCACATTGCTGTGGATGGAATCTGCAGACATTGTCCAGAGATGTGTGAAAAGTGCATACATGAGAAAACATGTAAAGAATGCATACCTCCTTTCCTCTTGCGTGATGAGATGTGCCTTCAGAACTTCCCCCCAGGCTTCTATGAGGATTCCTACAAGTGTTTCCCTTGCAGTGAGAGCTATAAGGAATGCATACTTGGGGGCGGCCAGGTGACGCAGTGAGTAAGAGCACCGGCCCCAGTGTCGGGATAACCTGGGATTGAATCCGGGCTCATATACTTAGCACCACACCCAGAAATAACTGGCTGTGTAAACTTTAAAAAAAAAAAAAAGGAACACATACTTGTTTTTCAGAGTTTTGCTACCACAAAAGGTGCTGCTAGAAATATTTTTGGCATATATGGGGCCTTTTTGTTTTTTAACTCCTTGGAGTACATGCCCAACTGTGGGTCTATGGGTCAGAGATTATGAATAGTTAGTATTTTTTTCTGGCATAATTAAATATTGTTTTACAGAAAGCTTGGATAAAATACACAGTTCTATGAGCAATGTATTAGAAATGTCTTTCATCCTGCAGCCCCTCCAATATTTACTATTTCTGTCTTTTCTTATCTATGTAATTTGCTAAGTGTGAGGTAAGATCTCATGACAATTTAAATTTACATTTTTCCTTTTAATGATTCGAAGCACTCTCTCATATGACTGTTAACAGTTTCCAATTCTTCAGAAAACTATTTGTTCATATCCTTTGTTTCTCAGTCTTATATTTTATTAGTTCTCTATATATCTAACAATCAACTTTATCAAAGATGTGAAGATTTTTTTCTCTACTGACTTTAGTTGAATTTATTTTGTTCATGACAAATCTTTTTAATTTTATGCAGTCAAAATAGTGTATTTTTTCTTTTACAATGAATACTTTCTTTAAGAAGACAGGAAACATGAGACTTACCAAGTACCAAATAATATCATTAATTGATTATATCTAAATTATTAATTAAATGTTAATTTAAAATAAATACTATAAAATAAACATGTCATTTTAAAATATTATATTAAATTATCATGATAAAATTATCATTACACATCAAATATTGCACTGAGATAAAATTCTTATTGAATAAACTTAAATATGATCATATTTCAATGATGGGAAATGACTGGTTACTGATGCAGCCATCATTTCGGAATCTGCAGGTGTGATGAGATATTAACTTGTTAGAGCAAAGATCAAAATCAGTTCTAAAATAGAAAAAAAAATAAATATAAGAAAACATGGCATATACAATTGAGGCAACTCCAAACTGATCTATTTAGTAAGCAAGTTAATAGTTCCAAGAAAAAATGGAAAATGGGTCAAAAAGGAAGTCAGCAATACTGACTAGGTAATTCACTAGGGAATCAACTGATGAAACTCAATTTCCATGTCAAAGAGGTCAAGAGAATCTTAGCTAACAAACATTTGATCTCTTTTCTAAACAGAGAGCTATGGCAGCCAAGAGCAATGATGGTTTAGATTATTAGGATAACTAATCTGCAGCCTTGAGACCACATGTGGCCCTCTAGGTCCTCAAGTGCAGCCCTTTGACTAGATCCAAATGTCACAGAACAAATCCCCTTAATAAACAGATTTGTCCTATAAAACTTGGACTCAGTCAAAAAGCTGCAGACAAGGACCTAGAAGGTCACAGAGTCCCCACACAGAGTCCTGGTCTCTTTGAAGTTTCTGACCCTTTGTTCTTCCAAATAAACTTTGTTATCATTTTTTTTAACTCAGTAAGATAATTTCATCTGTAAAATCGATATAGAGGAAGATGTTGGAAAACTGTAGTATGTTGCATTGTAAAATGGTTTAAGCAAGGAAAAGCAAATTCAGATCATATCTATCTATGCTGCCCCTATGCTGCATCTATATATTTGGGTAACCCATGTGGGAATGCACATATATCAAATGGGCATACATATATTACATATTCTGTTATTATATAGCCAGCCTAAGAAAAATCAGGAGTGATATTGATAAGGAAAGATTAAAAGTGGAAAGTAAAGTATATTAAATTTAATAGAATGAAAGCATGTCAATTTCAATATGTATGAGTCTAATGATATTGTATTAAAACGAGTAAAGAAAAAAGCTTAAAGTAGTATTAGAAGAAATATATGGAAATAATACTAGTAGGTGATTTCAAAGCCAACTATCAAAATACTAATATCTCAACAAAAAGATAAAAAAGATCTTGTAAATCTGAGATTGTTGAGCAAAACTGTTGAGAAGATAGTTGAAGTTAATAGATAATATGATATTATATTATATTCCATTACATTATTTTATAAAATCTTAAGGAAAAGAAGCAATAATACTTTTCCCTTCAAGTACACATGGAATATACACAAAATTGATTCATGTAACACACTTCAAGGATCTATGTTTTCCTCTGTGCTTTCCATTGACACAGATAGACTACAGATCTTCTTTGACTTAGTAGATGTTTTTCAGGAGTTACCATGGTAAAAAAATTCAATAGTGTGGTGAGCTTGGTGATAAGACTCATAGTATCTGGCCCATAGTAAGCACTTTATAAAAGCTCATTGACTTGAGTTGCTTAGCTAGGCTGGTCTTTGGACAACAAAGCACACATCATTGTGCCCATATTCCAACTCTTTATAGCTTGGCAAGATCTGTTAAGAATTGTTCTTGCTGACATAGCCTTCCAGAAGCCAGGGTCACTTTTATGCCTCTGCTAGCAAAGGGGACTCTTGGTTCAAGCCAAGAGGGATAATTAAGAAGGGGTTGAGGAAACATGTAAATGAGGGATTTTCCCAGTAGTAAAATAGAGGTCACTAATATTAATGTAAACAAGCTTACACACACACACACACACACACACTCATACATACATACATATTATATATAGACATACACAAACAATACATGTCCCAGAATTTGACCTAAAAAGGGGATTTTCCTTTGTACTCACTGATTTATAATCTTTGAGCCTGTCTTGTTGTATTGCCTATGTTTGAAAACCAAGCTAGCTTTTTCCTAGGGCCTTGTCATCCAAATGAAAAAAGGTAAAACATTTTTCTTGAAAAAGACTCTCTCTTTCTTTTCCTGATTCTGGCCAAGTCAGGGAGTAAGATAAGAGAAACATAGATATGATGAACAGGGATCTTTTCCCCAATCTACAGAAATTTTTGGCGTTGTAAACTAATCAGATACTAAAATGTAAGTCCTCTACGGTGGATTTCCAAATTGTAGTTTGAATGTTTTTTAAAATGCTGAAATATTTAGTAAGTTTTAACTCTGTGGAATTTGTTTTAAGGAAAAAGAAAATTAAAATTGTGAAAATTGCAGGGAAACAACACTTAGATCTCTTATTACCCTTTGCCTGGAAAGTGACAGATTTATTGTTTTAATGCAGGGGGAAGGTAATTTCACTGATTAGAGAAAAGGGAACTGAAGATGTTTGAAAGTAGTATCAGTGAAACTGGAAAATTAAGAAAAAATAGGGTGCAGTTTTCAGTTTAAATAGCTGTGGCATTTAGGAATTGCCTGTTATGAACTCTTTTCTGGTTCATAAAAAAGAGAAAAGTTTTTGTAAATCAGAGAATAAGTAAAAAGTAAACATATTTTATTAGAACATCTACTTCAATATTTGGGAGCTTTACAAATTAAAGTTAAGTACAAATCAATTTAGAAAGAAAATTTTGAATTGTTGTGTGTGTTTTTAAATTAGAAATTTTGCTGTAAATTATGTTAGACTCCCCAATTCAGGTATGGATATTAATTGAAATAGATTTTGAAGAACTTGTCACATTTTGATAATAAATTACACAGGCTGGATTTGGAGTTAGATCCACTTAAGCCATGTGCAGAAATAAACAACTCTGCTTTTGTTAATCAATCCCTGCCAGAAATTAAATAGATATTTATGTTTTCTTACCTAGATGGCATGGTAAGGGTGTAGATAAACTTAGGAGCATTACCACTTGGGTATATGAGAGAAAGAATAAAAGAAGGGAAAATCTGAGCCAACATCTCCACCTCATTCTCCAGGGCAGATTATGATTATGATTGCTACTCAACATCACAAAACTGCAGGTTAAATAAGGGAAATCAGTTTGGGCTAAATTTCAAAGCCAGTTTATAATTTGAATTTTAATAACCATGTCGCTTCTTGCCCACAGAAAGAGAAACTTATTTGTGGGAGCAATTTAAATGTGAATAAAATTTAATTTGGGAAAATACTTTTTGTTATTTCTGTAAATAATATAACAGAACTTAAATCATTTGGGTAAATTAGAAGTCACCAAAAGGTATTTGAATAAATCATGTGTTTGTAAGCTTTTAAGATCCCCAAAGGCAACAGTATTGCAATTGATTGGTGTTATATAATAATATCCTGTGCTAAAATTAATAAGGAAAAATTCAGTAGGGTGAAGATAAATTCTATAGATAATCTGAGATATGATTGGGAAAGAAAGATTACAGGAATTGAGTAGATAGAAGGAAGTAAGGGAGTATTGTCAGGTTAGAATATGAAAGGAGTACAAGAAAAGTTCTGTTTTAAGGGGCTTTCATCAAGGTCCAGGGCAGCTACGTGGCATAGTGATAGAAAGTTGGGAAGACTTGTTTTCCTGAGTTCAAATTTCATCATCCAAATTCATCTATAAAGTGAGCTTGTTATGGTTTCATGATGTGTTGTGGCAGCACTGTTTCAAAGAATTCAGAGTCAGACCACCTCTAATCCAAGAACCGAATGCCAGTAAGCCTAAGGAAATCTCCCCTATAGCCATGTCCTAGGTGCTTGAAGGACCTTCCAGCTAAGAGAAGGGAAAAAGATAGGCTTACCTTTGGATTAAAGGGGGTCTTTATCAGAGGCTCTGCTCCACGTGGAATGGAGGTCAGAGTCAGAGACTTGGCCCACCCAGAGATGCCAAAAACTGTTGTGGTTTTATGGTGTGTTGTGGCAGCCCCATCTCAAAGAATTCAGTCACCTCTAATGTCCATCTCTAATCCAAGTATAGGCATTTATTGAGGACTGATGCCCTTCAGAAGCATCAAAGATACAATTCCATAACAGAAATTATGAATATTAAAAAATTATGAATATAAAAATAAATATTAAAAATAAAGGAGGGGTTTGTTAAGGGATTAGGTGATAGGGAGAGGTCCCTTCTATGGTCTGGTGGTCAAACATCCTAGTTGTGATGCCCTACGATTGGTTAGCTATTGTAGTCCTGTCTGGTCAAGATGGATAGTTAGGCATTATGGTTCTTTCTTGGGCTAAATGGATGATATGATTGTGGTTGAATATAAGAACACACCTGTCCAAATATGAGAATTGGATCTGGAGGCAGTGGTTAGCTAGGGGTAGTAGCTGTATTGAGTCTGGGGGCCTGTGGTAGGGTTAAAGTCAGATTATGTGGTTAAATCAGGACATGCTTGCTGTTCAGTGGGGTCCATAAGGAACTTAGAATATGGTGGCGAGGGGCAGCTTTATTAGGATTCCAGCAGGCTGGAGAAGGAAATGGCAAGCCACTCCAGTATCTGGCAAGCCATATCCACTCCCAAGAAAACCTCAAATGGGATCATGAGATTTGCTATGAAAAGCAGAGATATGGCTGTAACAACATCAAGACTGGGCCTCCATGCCTAAGCCTAAGGGCACAGAATGACTCAACATAGATAGAAGACGATAAAGCATGCTTTGTTCTGTTTGATTTCAGGTATGAGTTATAGTTACTATTTGGAACAGCCAATCATATAGCAAAGTTCCATGTCATTCACAAGGTATAATAGCCATGCTCAGGATTAATCAGGTGGAAAACATTCCTGTTAGGAAAGGAAATGACACAATGGGAAAACCAAGTCAAGAGGATCTACCTTAATACATACCAAGGTTGTCCCTTCAACATTTCCTAGGTAAGGATACCCACCAGTAGAAAGTTTGGTCTGTATTAGCCATGTAGGTAGACACTACCAATGAGTTTTCCATAGCAACAAGATGGAGAGAGGGTTTGTTGCTTATCCTGCTCTCCACACTTCCATTAAATCATATATTTTTTTATCCATCTGTGATACTTCCCAGTCTTTCTTCTCTTGTACCTCCCAAAACCATATGAAGGGTAGTAAGCTCCACCTTGTGGTCTTTTACAGCCCAGAACCCCTTTTATTGATAATTGCTAGCCTCATGAATAATTTGAAATGCTCAGAACCTTTTGCTTCAGTTTACTTTTTTTTAATTGTGACATTGGTAAAATGAAGGGGGTTAGAATAGATGACCACTAAGGTCCCTTCTGGTTCTACATCTATGATTCTATGAAGATAATACTTAAAGATATTTGAAAACCAAAATTACTCAACACCTACATCTTGCTCCTGGGCTAAATATCTCTAGTTCCTCCAAGGACTCCTCCTATGGCATGTTTTCTATTGCACTTCCATTCTGACTGTCCTCTGTAGGTACTCCAATTTATCAATCCCCTTATAAAATATGAGGTCAACAACAGGAAATAATATTCCAGATTTGGGCTGGGCAGGATATTTCAACAAAACAAACATTTTGGTCACTGTTGTGCTTTTATTATTGCTAATTAAACTAGAATGAGGTTTTTTTTTTTTTGCAGGGGTAAGGCAGGACAGTCGGAGTCCAGTGACTTGCCCAAGGTCACACAGTGAGTAAATGTTAAGTGTCTGAGGTTGGATCCTAACTCAGGTCCTCCTGACTCCAAGGCTGGTACTCCATTCACTGTGCCACCTAGCTGCCCCCAGAATGAGTTTTTTGGGTTGCAATCTCACACTGTTGCTTTATTTGAGTTTGTATCTATCTAATTAGGATATGGTAGTAAATTTGTACTCTGAATGTATGTAATGGGAATGCAAATTTGGAAGATCTTCCCTGTCCCTAGGCTAAAATGCATCTGAAGCTTGGGGAGGGAGGCTTGTTTTTCAGTAGATACTTCTTGACTGGCCAGTGAGTCAATAAGGTTGTTACATTTTCTGAGCCAGGAGAAGGCTATATAAGCCCTGATGTGTAGCTTTGTTTTGGGACTCACTTTGAGAAGTGTTCTGTGATTTGATCTGAATTCTGGGAAGCCGTTGTTGAGAGTCCCCCGGCTTTGAAAAACCCAGATGTGGAAACCCAGATGTTGACTGGGTATGGATGTAATGGTTGGACAGTTTGGAAAGCTGTCTACTTGATCTGTTAATGTCTTGATAATTCTGTCTGTATATTTTGAAGTTTGGGGTACTGACCTTTTTCCCCTGAACAAGGTAAATGATATATGTCTGACTGATTAAAGTAAGCTTGTTAACCCATTTTGAGTTGCTTTCCTTTAACAAAGCAGATCCAAGAACCTGTGGTAGCTGCAAACCCTGAGGACGCTTGGGGTGCTTGCTGCTACAAAATGGCGTAACGAACAGGATCTGCAGAGTAAAAGGAAAGTATGGGGACTGGGATAATTGTTTGTTTCCCAGTTATGGTAGCCGTGATTCTGTGGAGCTGTGGAGCAGGAGAGGAGAATGGCCTGCATGCAGACTTCGCTGAGCTGAGAGCGGGAATGGTGAGCTGCCTGCATCAGGACCTGGGCAGAAGCCAGGAGCGGCTGCCGCCTGTGGGAGGAGAAGGAGCCCAGGAGTTCGGAATTCAGCCACAGGAAAAGATAAGAACTGAGCAGCAAAGCAGGGGCACTGAATGTGTTTCCTGGCTGCATCCCACAGTTTGGGACCCTGTGGGAGGATGGACTTGTGACTATGGTGGGTGGGATGAAGTGCCTTGGATCCCCAGGGACCCCACCTTGTTGGTTTTGTTGCCCAGCCCCCTCTCTGTGCTTGGAGGCAGGGGCTGGAGCTGTGTGAGGGGAAGGACACCCCGCCCCCCCCCCCCGAACTTTATTTGAACTCTTGTTTTGAATTGAAGTGATAATGCTATCTATGTACTTTGTGTTTGTTTAAGGGCCAGTGGCCACTTTGGTAACTTTAGTTCTGTACTTTGAAAATGTGACCTAAGAAATGTTCAGAGCTAATTCAAAAGTAAATTGTCTATGCTACGGGCATGAAAGATCTTGGGGCCGAATGTAATGGGAATGCAAATTTGGAAGATCTTCCTTGCCCCTAGGCTAAAATGCATCTGAAGCCTGGGGAGGGAGGCTTGTTTTTCAGTAGATACTTCTTGACTAGCCAGTGAGTCAATAAGGTTGTTACATTCTCTGAGCCAGGAGAAGGCTATATAAGCCCTGATGTGTAGCTTTGTTTTGGGACTCACTTTGAGAAGTGTTCTGTGATTTGATCTGAATTCTGGGAAGCCGTTGTTGAGAGTCCCCCGGCTTTGAAAAACCCAGATGTGGAAACCCAGATGTTGACTGGGTATGGATGTAATGGTTGGACAGTTTGGAAAGCTGTCTACTTGATCTGTTAATGTCTTGATAATTCTGTCTGTATATTTTGAAGTTTGGGGTGCTGACTTTTTTCCCCTGAACAAGGTAAACGATATATGTCTGACTGATTAAAGTAAGCTTGTAAACCCATTTTGAGTTGCTTTCCTTTAACAAAGCAGATCCAAGAACCTGTATGGGCAGCAAACCCTGAGGACGCGCTTGGGGTGCTTGCTGCTACAATGTATAAATCCTTAATTTCCTCATCTGTCAAATGGAGGATTAAAAATAATTCCTAATCCCAGGGGGCAGAGTCCCAATCAATGTGAAAAGGGGACTCTGAACAAACTTTGGAGCTGCAGAACCCACAAAATGACACAGAGAAGCTAACCTCCCGCTGAGGACAGCCTGGTAGGCCAGAAGAAATCGGCCAGCACAGTGCTCTGGGAGCCAAGCCCAGCCCCAGCCAAGGCTTTAGCCCCAGGGTGGGCCTGACCAGCTGCTGGCTGGAGGGACTCTAGATCAGCAGCAGCTGTGGCCATTTCCAAAATTATCAACACATAGATGCGAAGGACAAAGTGAGAGGTCAGTGCAGTCTGGACTTTGGGACCCAGTAAGTAGGAGTGTGTTGGCTTTTGTCCCCGGGGCAAGAAGCCACTGAGATGCCAGCACAGCCAGCCAGCTCCACCTGGCAGCTTTAGCTCCTGGCCTGCAGAGTGTAGGGGGACCAAGCAACCAGTCTGAGGGGTAATCACTCTTGCTTTAACCTTCTTGGATCTGGATTGCAGTCTAGGGTGGAGGTCCTGGGGTGTGTGTCCAGCTTGCCAGACCATGTGGAAGCCTCAGAGAGGGCACCCATCTAACACCTCTGGCAGCTGAGAAAACCCCAGCATTTGGGACAAAAGCTCCCCTGTCTGGTGGCAGAGTCCTATTGTGGCAAAAAGCCCAGGGGTCAAGTGACTGAGGGGCAACATGACCAGGCAAAGGAAACAAAGCAGACAGAAGATTCCAACATTAGACTCCTATTTTGGGGACAAAAAGGAGAAAAGCATGAAACAGGAGGAAGACAGTGAAGTCAGAACTCCTTCACCAAAAGCTTCAAAGGAAAATATGAGCTGGTTACAAGCCATAGAGGACCTTAAGAAGCAGATAAGAGAAGTGGAGGAAAAATTGGGAAGAGAAATGAGAATGATGCAAGAAAATTATGAAATGAGGGTCAACAGCCTGAGGAAAATAATACCTTAAAAAATAGACTAACTCAAATGGCAAAAGAGGCACAAAAAGGCAATGAGAATAATGCCTTAAAAAGGCAAATTTGCCAGATGGAAAAAGAATCTCAAATGCTCACTGAGGAGAATCATTGCTTCAGAATTAGATTGGAGCAAATGGAAGCTAATGACTTTATGAGAAATCAAGATGCTGTTAAAACAGATCCAAACAAATGAAAGAATAAAAGGCAATGTGAAATATGTCATGGGAAAAACCACTGACTTGGAAAATAGATCCAGGAGAGATAATTTAAAAATTATTGGACTACCTGAAAGCCATGATCAAAGTAAGAACCTAGAAATCATCCTCCACGGGAGGGGGACAAAATGTGAAACTCAAGGAATTGTGGAGTTGAATCCTGTACACTAAAAGGTAACAAATAAATTAATTAAAAAATTAAAAAAATCATATGATCGTATAAAAAAAGAATAGCTAATAAAAACAGTTAACAATTTTATAGCACTCTAAGGTTTTCAAAGTGCTTCATACATATTATTTCCTTTGATCTATATGACAACCCTATGGGGTAGGTGCAATTATTATCTCCATTTTATAGATTGGGAAACTGAGGCAGAGAACAAGATTAAGTGACTTGTCTAGGATCACAAAACTAGTAAGTATCTGAGAGAGAATTTGAGGTCTCCCTGATTCTAATCTCAGTTCTCTCTCTATTAAATATATGAAGGACTGACATGACTGATAGGGTTAGAAGTTCAAGTCCTGAGGTTTAAAAAAATCTGACCTTCTAAAAGTCTCTTGTTCACACCTCTAAGAATCAGGATCTAAACAGTTTCAAAGGACACAAAGAAAAATGCTACCTACTTCTACAAAGTACTGATGAACACTGAGTGTAGATAGAAGCTTCCTTTTTTCACTTTGTTTTTCTTGTTATTTTTCATGTGTTTTCTTCTGCAACATGGCTAACATGGAAATGTTTTGAATGACTTCACATGTATAATTGATATATTGCTTGCCTTTTCAAAGGGTGGGGGAAGGACAGGAGGGAGGGAATTTGGAACCCAATTTTTTTTAAACAAATGTTAAAAAATTTTAAATATAATTCGGGAAATTGTTAATGAAATATATATATATATATATATATATATATATATATATATATATAAAGAAATCATCCTCCAGGAAGTTCTCAAAGAAAACTGCCCTGATTTTTTAGAACCAGAGGGCAAAATAGAGGTTGAAAGAATCCACCAATCACCTCCTGAAAAAGATTCCAAAAAGAAAACTCCTAGGAATATTATAGCCAGGTTCCAGAATTTCCAGATTAAGGAGAGAATATTACAAGTAGCCAGGAAGAAACAATTTGAATATTGTGGAAACACAATCAGGATAACCCAGGATGTGGCAGCTTCTACACTGAGGGATTGAAGGGCTTGGAATATGATATTCCGGAGGTCAAAGGAGCTGGGATTAAATCCAAGAATCACCTACCAAGCAAAATTGAGTATCATGTTTCAGGGGAAAATATGGTCATTCAGTGGAATAGAGGACTTTCAAGCATTCTTGATGAAAAAAACAGAGTTGAATAGAAAATTTGACATTCAGATACAAGAAGCAAGAGAAGCATGAGAAGGTAAACAGGGAAAAAAAAATCATAAGAAACTTATCAAAGTTGAATTGTTAACATTCCTAAATTGAAAAACAATAATTATAACTGATGAAACTTTTGTCAGTATGAAAATAGTTGAAGGGAATAGAAATATATATATCTATATATAAGGGCATATGGGCATATGAATACATATGTGAATGTGTATATATGTTTACAGGTATACATAGATAGAGGGCACAGGACCAATTTAACAGGAAGGGATGATACTTAAAAGGTGAAATTAAGAGGTGAGAGAGGAATATAATGAGAGGAGATGGGGAGAGACAGAATGGGGTAAACTATCTCATAAAGAAGAGGCAAGGGAAAATGGTTATAATGGAGGGGTTGAATAGGAAGGCAAAAGGGAATGGGTCAACCTTATTCTCATTGAATTTGGCTTGGGGAGGGAATGAAATACACACTAAATAGGGTATCTCACCCTACAGAAGAGTAGGGGGGAAGGGGATCAGAGGGAGGATGACGGAAGGGAGGGCAGGCTGAGGGGGGGAGGAGGGAAATTGGAAGCATCCACTTTTGAAAAGGGACGGGATCAAAGTAGAGAATAGAACAAGTGGGAGGTGGGGAAATATAGTCAGTTTTTTACAATATATCTACTATGTTATTGTTTTGCATTAGCCACACATGTACAACCTATTCTAAATTGCTTATCTTCCCAGTAAGGGTGGGTGACAAGGGAGGAAGGGAATGAATCTGGAATTCAATGTTTTAAAATCTAATGTTAAAATATATGTATATATATATATACATATACTATTATTAATTCTATTTTACATGTAATTGGGAAATAAGATATACAGGCACTGGGGCATAGAGATCCATCATGCCCCACTGGAAAAGTCGAAGGGTATGGGAGAAAAAATGGGAGAGAGCAGATTGGAGGAGGGGATTTCCTGTGGGACTGCTATTTTGGGGTGGTGGGTAGGGGAAAAACAGGGAGAAAATTTGTAACTCAAAATCTGGCAGAAATGAATGATGTAAATCAGAAGTTACTAAAGCATTTGAAAAATGAAAAAAATATCTAATCCCCAGAGTTTTTATAAGGACCATATGAGGCAATATATTTAAAGTGCTTAGAAAACCTTAAAGTAGTATGTAAATGCTAATTATTATTATTAATGCCCTAGTTTTTAATCTAGTTTCCTCCTCCTATGCTTATGCAAGTGGTTTTTGCATTTCCATTATTAGTAATAATCCATTTACATATAGTTCTTCAAGATTTACAAAACCTTTAAAATATACTTTCTTTACAAAAGCATGTAGTGTAAGAATTATCATCACTTTTTTTAAAATTGAGGAAATGCTAAATCTAAATGACAGCTATCAAGTGTCAGAAATGAAATTTAAACCCCAGTTTCTTGACACCAAATCCAGAGCCTTTTTCACTGCCTTTCAATTAAAAGGGGGTGGGGTGGAGGTGAAAAGCACCTACTACATGCCAGGTTCAAGCAGACCCAGGTTAAATGATTTGCCCAAGGTCCTTATCTAATAAGTATCTGAGTCTGCATTTGAACTAGAGTCTTCCTGACTCTAGGCCCAGTACTCTATCTACTATTCCTTCTAGATGTCTTCAAATCAGCAATCATTAAGTACCTACTGTCACCTAAAAACTCTCAGATCAACTAGGTGATGGGTAAGAAAATGAAACATTTATTCAGTGTCCAGGAATTACAATTCAGGACAACATGCTGCCTCATTTAGACAGAGATGCCTGAGAAGAAGGGGAGAAGGAGATTCTTACAAGACATAGTTGTAGGAAATAGTAGGAGGGTGTAGTTTGGATTCTGAAAACAGCCAAGTTGCAGGAAGGGAGTGTCAAAGTTTTGAAGGGTTACAAAAACAAAGGTTCGGAAAAGTCTTCTGTCCAGGAACAAAAGGTGGTCAGAAACTGTGGGGGTATGTTGGGGTCTTCTTTGGAACAGTTAGAAACTGTTGGTCAGAGCAGGGTAGGCACCCATAGTTTCCCAGGACTTTATGCTACTAGGTGCTAGGTACTGAGAATATAAAGAAAAAAAAGGGGTGGCTAGGTGGCACAGTGAATAGAGCACCGGCCCTGGAGTCAGGAGGACTTGAGTTCAAATTTGGCCTCAGACACTTAACACTTACTAGCCCTGTAACCTTGGGCAAGTTATTTAACCCCAATTGCCCTGCTTTCCCTCCTTCAAAAAGACAAAAAAAAAAAAAAACCAAGAAAAAAAAACCCCAGGCCTTCCTGTCAAGGAGCTTATATTCTATGGGAGGTATGAAGTTAAAAAATTTATTGTACATAAATTAATGAAAAGTTTATTTGAGGTGGAGGCAGCTAGATGATGCAGGGGGTAGAGGCCAGACCTGGAATCAGAAGACACATCTTTCTGAGTTCAAATATGGCCTCAGGTACTGACTAACTCTGTAACCCGGGCAAGTCTTAACTCTTTGCTTCACTTTCATATCTGTAAAATGATCTGGAGAAGGAGATTGCAAATCACTCCCCTGTCAGGAAAACCCCAAATGGAGTCAGTAACTGAATAACAACAACACCTTTCAGGGTTAAATATTTGTAAAGGACTTAGCGTGTAATATACATATACATACACATACATAAACATGTTTATTCCCTTTCCCACCCTACCCTTACATAGAAAGACATTTTTAAGATGAAGAGTGTTAATAAGGCCAACAGATATGTAGATTGTATACTCACGTTTGTGTCCCATTTATATCCTTTGTTAGGAGACGAGAAAAATATGTACATAAAAAATTCCTTGTACTAATGCCACTTTGCTTTGGTAAAAGCGTTTGTGCTGGATAGTTGCCACAGAAAACAGAAACACTGGTGAGAACAGGAAACGGAAGCCAAAGTGGTAATCACAGCTGTGCCCACCCTCTGGTACCAATCTTGCTTCCTTGAACTTTTCCCATCTCTTACATTCTGCCCATTTGCTATCTAAGGAAAGAAGGGAGAGAACGGGGAGAGTAATTTTTTCAAAACATAACCAAAGAGTCCCAAAAGGGGAGTTTAGAAATGAGGACATTTACTGTGTTTTCATAAAGAATTACCAACCTCTTTTACCCATATATTAGAAAAGCCATAAATACAGAAATATGTAAATTCTGTACATATGTAGGAAGAAAAAGGGGAAGAGAAACAAGGATTCAGAGTAGGGGTCTTAGCAGTCTGTGCTGAACCTCTAAATACGGGAGTTTGAGGAATGCATAAACGTATCCAGAGAGCTCATTGCCTAAGGCACTGAGTGACCAGCAGAGTGGAGTAAAGGGGAATTATCAATACCTTGGGCAATTGAAGCAATATTTTCCTTTGGGGGTTGGTGGCCAGTTGAGGCTGCTAAAGTTCTCTCGGGGGTGGGGAGGGGTATGAAAAAGTCAGTGGGCGTCTTAGGTTGTCTCGCACCTTTAAGATTCATAGATGAGCCCCCCTCCCCGGAAGTTCCCCTCCCCTCCCCCCGCCCCCCATCTCATCCCTGGGTCAAGTCCGAGTGCCAGAGAATGACAAATCTTCCCGGAGGGCTCGGAGGTGGGAGCCTGGCCCCCGAGCGGGCTCTCCCCCAGGCCACCCCGTAAAGCTCGGGCTTGGCGGCAAAGGCTGCTTGTTCTTCTCAGCTGTCACTCACCCACCGGCCACTGCCTGCACTCCTCCCCCTCGACTTGACACGCACGTCGGGGCCGCCTCCTCTTCTTCCTCCTCCTCCGTCTCCTCCTCCTCCTCCTCCTCCTCCTCCTCCGGTCCGCTCTGCTCCACCCGGTGCATTGACATATTAAAAATCCCCCCCGCACCTCCGGCGTCCGTGCGCCCGTAGCCTTGCGGGCTACCTGAGTGGGCTCGGCTGCAGCGCGGGCGCAGGGGGCCAGGGGTGGCGAGGGAGGCGCCGTCCAGCCCAGCCCAGCCCAGCCCGGAGGCTCCGCGCTTGGGCCAGTGTCTCCAGCAGGCTGCGGGGGAGCGGGGTATGAACTGGGACTGCCCGTCGCTCTCGTGCAGCAGCGGCCGGAGCCGCGGGAGCAGCCCGAGAAGGAGCTGGGGAGCGGCCGCCTTCCGACCGAGCTCTGGGGGACAGCAAGGCGGGAGATGTGCCTGTCCCCAGCGGCACAAGGAGCACCATGCACCCTGATGCCACCGACCGCGGCGCGCCCGGCCTCAGCCTCGGCCGGCAGCCGGAGCCCGTGGCTGCCGCAGTCCCGGAGCGGAGCGCGCCCTCGGCCCCGCGCCGAGGCGCAGCCGGAGTCCGTGAGCTGCCACCGGCTCCCCGCGCCACCACCGGCTCGCCCCCGGCTGCCCCGGCCGCCGCCGCGCTCGGGCTCGTGGCGCTGGCGCTGGCTCTGTCCTGGCTGGGGCCCGGAGGAGGCGGGGGTTGGGAGCCCGGGGAGCGCGGGCTCTGGTCGGTCCTGCTCCGGCTCTGCCTCTACCTGGGCTGCGCGGCCGCCGCCTTCCTCCTGGGCTCCCTCGTCGCGCTTCTGGGCCACAGCCGCAGCGCCCCGCAGCCCCACTTCCTCGGCCCCTGGGGCCGGCTGACCGGCGTCGCTGCCCCGGCTGGGGGTGCAGCTACCCGAAAGCTTCCCGGGGTGAGTAACAGGGCTCCCCTCCCCTTACCGTGTGTGTGGCCGGGTGGGGGCTGGCGTGCTTTCTCTTTCTGCACTTTCTAGGTGCACAGGCTGTCTTCTTGGAATGTCCCGGGAGGCACCTTTGGCCCCAAGTATGACCATCCACATCCTCTCCCCACTCCCCCTGCTAGGAGCACGGAGACGTGCTTGGAAATTGGGAGATGTTCTGTCTCCCTCACCCCCAACTCCTTGTACCTGATTTTCTGGCACTGGGTATAATCTCTGTGGTTCAGTACTGGGATTTTATCCAAATACAAATCGTTGGGAAGGGTGGGCTTTTGCTAATGGGAAACAAACAGTTCTAACTGGAACCCTGCTAGACAAGTAATTGGATAATTGTCCCAACACTTTAAGGATTACTTGGTTTCTCATATGTTAACATTACAGTGGATGAACAGCCGACCCTTGGTTACTAAGACCTTCCAGTTTCTAATAATTTTAAAGGGGATGCCAGAAATGAATGTTTTGCAATAGATGGAAAGCTGGTTCCTTCTAGGAATGAGACATTTCTATACGGGAGGAGAAGGATTTAGCAAAGTATCCTATTTTACATCTTCTACCTTACATTCTCTATTTACTACTCTGTGTGTGTGTGTGTGTGTGTGTGTGTGTGTGTATATACATATATATATATATATATATATATATTTGAAATTGGGTAAAAAGGCTTTGCATTTATATAGACGGTGCAGCTTTAATACTTAAAGCTATTTAAACTCTTTTAAAGTCTACAGTTGTGCTTAGACTTTTAGGACATTCCTGTATATACTCTGGTATATGTAAGTTGTATGACTTAAATCTATTTCTGAGCCTAATACAACTATCATTTGAAGGTGAAGTAACAAAATTGGAAACAACTGCTATAAAAAGGGCCACTGGGGATATGTCAAATGCCAACCTTCTACCTTTATGCAAAATGGTTAGTAATATGCAGGGCAGTAATTTGTACATTTCCTCTGTGTTATTTTTCTATGTAGTTTAGATCATAGGCCCCAGAAATTACCGAAATGGAAAGACTATCTAGTACAATGCATTCTGAAGCAAGAATTCCCTCCACAATATGACAAGTGGTCACCCAGCCTTGAAAACTAATGGGAAGAATAATGGGAATCTCATCACGTCCTAAAGCATCCCATTCCACTCTTGAACAGTGAGTGCTGTGAGGATAATTTTCCATATATTGACCTGAGGTCTGCATCCCTATAACGTGCACCTAGCCTGCCCTCTGGGGCCTAGAGGTACAAGCCTCACTCCTCTTCTCTATGTTGACCCTGGCTTAATATATTAGAAGATAGGCAGCTATGTCTTGCCCAAGTTGGCTCTACTTCAGGCTAAACACTTCCAATTGCTTCACATGATCCTTGGATAGTAGGATTCAAGTCCCCTCTCTCTTCTTATTGCCTTCCTCTGTCTGAATTCCAGCTTGTCAATTTCTTTCCTAAAATGTGGAGCTCATAATTAAGCAAAGTCTTCCAATGTGGTCTGACTAGAGCTGAGCAGAGAGGAACCCTAATCTTCCTTGTTCAGGGTACTATGATTTTGAAGCACCTTGAGATGGCATGATTCCACTAAAGTAAGCTGCTGAAGAGCAGGGATTGTCTTTTTGACTTTCTTTGTATCACCAGAGCTTGGCATACTCCCTGGCCCATAGTAGGTGCTAACAAAAGCTTATTGACAACTGACTAAAGTCTTGTACTGAAGTCTCATTTATAACTTGGAACAAACCCTGCATTCTGGCAAGCTACTCTAGTGGGGAGCAAACTCTACCAGGTAGGTTGGACCAAAGTAGAAGGCCTAAGGTACAGGCTGAGTGAGGGACTATATGTTTGAGGACCATCCCAAGTAAATTTGGAGCAACTCACCAGGTTAACTGCCGGATGATGGATATTCTGGCCAGGGCAACTCTCAATGATCATCTGAGTTATGTAGGGGTTGTAATCTCTGACCACAGAGAGAATACTGACAGAATATAGCTTCCTGAAGTAAGATTGATACGATTTGACACTTGACTCATACCATAACCATTTTTTCAAGCTAACGTCTTGAATGGTAGCTTGGTGTAGTCCAAAAAGTGTCAGACTCTGAATTTGGAGAGGCCTGAGTTTGAATTCTGGGTCTGACATTTACTTAAGTATATGATCTTGGGTCAATTGTTTAACTTTCTTGAGACTACTTCCTTATCCATGAAATGGTGATGATAATCTTTACCTTTATCTAAGTCATTGATAAAAATGTTGAACAGAGCCCCAAAGTTCTCTGTTTAAAATCTCCTTCCCTCCAGACTGACTTTGTGTTTGGTGATTGAACCAGTTCTGAAGCTATCTCTTTCTGTCTGTTTACCTGTTTGTCTATCTATCCATCCATCCATCCTGCTTACACCACTCCAAGGGCATAATTAAAATAATCATGATGATAATGATCATAACCAGCACATATGCACTCTAAGATTGGTAAAACACTTTGCAAATATTCTCATTTAATCCTTGCAACAACCGTATTAGGTACTTGATGTTATTATCCCCATTTTACAGATGAAGAGTCTCACTGAAGACCAAATATACAGTGTCTATATCTTTCCTCTCCTATCAGTCCTATCGAAAAAGGGAAATTAACATGACTCATTCTTGACAAACTCATGCTCGCTAGTAGTGATTCTTTTATCCCTTTGAAGTTTTCAAAAACATTCTTGTAATAATGCATTCCAAAAATTTGTTAAGTTCTTGTCTATGGTTTGAAGAATCTACTTTCTTCCACTTTTGGAAAATTGGCCACTTGTCTCTAGTCCTCTGGTCCCTTTCCCCTTCTCTGAGAATTTTCAAAGATTGCCAACACCAATTCTACAATCATTATCTTCTAAGCTCTTTAAGCACTTTGTGATGTACTTTGTCTGACCATGCCTCCCAATTATTCCTGCCAATTTGGCACAAGTGTACTACTCTGAAAAAAGTTAAAATGTTATCTGTGTACCCAAAATAATCTTTTCTCTGCCTGTCAGGATTCCAAAAATGTCTCATATAATGGATTGGAAAGTGTATGGAAGGCATGAATCCAGGTCAATACAATGGCATCTTGAAATGCATCTAGAATTTAGTGTACAGTCCTGAACTATCATATTCCAGTCTTGTCAGTGCCTTGCTTTTGAAAATGAATAAAACCTCAGAATTGATAGAATTTTTGTATCTAGCTCAATGCCAACTTTGGCATTTTTTTTGGTGAAGCTGAGCATAGAAAGTGTGATGTAGTTTGTTTACTAGTATCTTCTCTTCTTCCCCTTTTAAAATTACCAGTCAATAATCAATACGACCATGGAAAAAAATGTCACCTGTAAGACAAACCCTGCTTCTTTAGAGTGTGGGAAGGAATTATAACCAGTGTATTCCAGTCTGCTAAACAGACCAACCCATTTTCTGGCTATGTGCCCAGAAGCTTTATGTTATGGGTAATCACTCTGTTGCCTGGAAAGTCAGGTTCCAAAAAAAAAGTCCTAAAACAAACAATAACAAAAACCTTAGGGCAAGCTCTTTCATGCCTTTGGGCAGATGGATTTGGACAACTGCCCAGAAATATGATTTTTAAGGGATTTGGAAGAAAATGAACTCTGAACTTGGAGCCAGAAGCTCTGAGTTCCAGGCTTAATTCTTCCACTTAGCAACTATGGAATGTGTGTGACCTCCTATGAGATCATTGGACTTCACTTTTCTTATCTGCACTGACTACATCACAAGAATGTTGTAAAGGTCTCAATTCACAAAGCTGTAGAGAAATATGCCTTTAAAAAAGGGAAAAAAAGAAATATGCCTTTTTCTCTTCTTAAGAAGAGGGAAAATTAGAATGTTGTTTTTTTTTTTTTTTGAGGTATCTTACAGGGAGCAAAATATATCTAAACTGAGAGACAGATTCCTCAAAGTCTTTAGGGAGGCAAAGTGCAAATTTGGGACATGTCAAGGACATTCCTCTATATCTCTATTCCCCTTGCTACTGTTTCCAAAATCTATCTCTCTATTCATGTGTCTGGAATCAGTCCGTAAGAAAGTCTATTATCATGCATAGCCTATGACAGCATTAAGAATGTCTCTCTAAAGTTCTAGCATAAACTTTACCCTTAGAGTCACATAGTACTATATCAACATTCTCTTTACCAGAGGAGAGTATCATGCAAAATGCCAAAGTCCAGTTAAAAAACCTGGGCTTTATGTCTATATATATATATATATATATGCATTTATCTCTAGATATGCATATGTGTACAAAAGTCCTCCAATCAACAAGCAATACATCACATATATGTATGCTTTATCTATACATCTATCATATATATACCTAGAACACACACATTTTCAAAATAGTCTGGAAAAAATTGAGATGTAAGGGAATATTTTCAGCTAGGAGAGAGAAGGGTCAGAAAGGGGAAAGGAACACGTATTTCTTAGGCACTTTCTATGTGCAAGGCAAAATACTAAGTGTTTTACAAATATTATCTCATTTAATACTCACAACAACCCTAGGAGGTAGGTTCTATTAAGATCTCCATTTTACAGTTGAGGAAACTGAGGCACAAACAAGTAAAGTGGCTCTTGAGTCATTAATAATAAAATTTGTTAAGCATTTTCACTTTTTTTTTTGGAGGGCAATTGGGCTTAAATGACTTGCCCAAGGTCACCTGGCTAGTAAGTGTTAAGTGTCTGGGGCTGGATTTGAACTCAGGTCCTCCTGACTCCAGGGCTGGTGCTCTATTCACTGCACTGCCCAGCCACCCCTGTTAAGCATTTTCTATGTGCCATGCACTGTTCATAGTTAAATGACTTACCTAGGGTCACGTATATAACAATATATATTAGTTCCATGATTTAAATCTATTTCTGAGCCTAATAAGACTATCATCTAAAGGCGAAGTAGCAAAATTGGAAGTGTGTGTGTATATATATATATATATATATATATATATATATATATATATATATGCGGTAATAAAAGGTCATTGGAGGATGTGAGTCAGGTGCCAGCTTTATGAGAATGGTTAGTAATATATAGTGCAGAAATTTGTATATTGCTTCTGTGTTGTTTTCTGTAAAATCAAGATCATAGCATTCCAGAATCCCAGAGGTGAAAGGGCCATCTGATCCAACCCCTTTTGAAGCAGGAATATCCTACAATATCCTAAACAAGTGGTCACCTAGCTTTCACTTGAAGACCTCTAGCAATGGGAATCTCATTACCTTCCTTAGGGCAGCAAGTGTCTGAGGTCATATTTGAATTCAGGTCTTCCTGATGTCACCTAGTTGGTGACAAGGGACATTACTCATCTATAAAATGTGATGAGGATTAAATGAATTAATATATATCAAGTACTTTAGAAACCTTAAAGCTTTATGTAAACCTTAAAGCAATACACACATTTCTGCACTGTATATCACTAACCATTCTCATAAAGCTATTTAAGTGCTGGTATTACTGTTGTTACTATTATCTCTGACATGGCTATATCCCCAACACCTAATACAGCATCCTAGACACACAGCAGACATCACTTAGCATGTCGTAGGGGTTCCATAGATATTTATTGAGTGGTTTTGAATAAAGCAGTTAGAAGCTATTGAAGGAAGAAGTGCCCAGTTTGGTGAGGAGAGTAACATGTATGTGGATAGTTCAAAAGTGGTGAAACAGATGGCGGTCGCATGGGTGCAATGAGACTGGTGTGGTATTTCAGAAGGGAGATCTTATTTAATTTGCTGCCAGCCAGTTACTGACTTAGCTCTATGACCCTAGGCAAGTTATTTTTCTCAATGGTAAGATGAGAATATTGAATTAGAGCAGGGCTTCTTAACCTTTTTTATGTCATAGGTTTTGTTAGTAGTCTGATGAAACCTAGGGACCCTGTCTAGGAACCATGTTTTCAAACGCATGAAATAAAATACATTTTCCCAAAGGAAACCAGAGTTTAGTGAAAATAAAGATGCAATTTTTTTCCATTCAAGTTCGTGGGTCCCTTGATATGGCTTCATGAAAAGGGTTCATGAACCCCAGGTTAAGAACCCTGGGTTAAATGATCACCAATGTCAGTCTTCAATATCTTTACCAGGTCTACTGTTCTGGAATTACATGTTGAATTCCGTAGACAATGGGGAGCTGTCTACTTGTGTTATTTCATCCTCATGACAATCTTGGGGAAGGTCTATTCCTCTTTTACAGATGGGTAGACTGAGTCACAGAGTCTCTTGAGTCAATAAATAATAATAATAATAACAATAATAATAATAATAGCATCTACTCTGTGAAAGGCACTATGCTGAGCACTTTGCAAATATTATCTCATTTGATCCCCACAAAAACCCTGGCAGATAGGTGTTATATTTTTCTCATTTTATAGATAGGCAAACTAAGGTACATAGATAGGTAAAGTGGTTCTTGAGTCATTAATAATAATAATATTTATTAAGCACTTTCTTTGTGCCAAGCATTGTTTAAATGTGTTGAACAGAGGAATAGCATGGTTATAATTGTTAAAATTATTGGTATTTTATTTTACTTTTTTTGCTTTTTGGAGGAGGGAAGGTAGGGCATTTGGGGTTAAGTGACTTGCCCAAGATTACATGGCTAGTTTTTTTTTTGGAGGGTCAATTGGGGTTAAGTGACTTACCCAAGGTCACACAGTTAGTTTTGCATTGTGTCTGAGGCTGGATTTGAACTCAGGTCCTCCTGACTCCAGGGCTGGTGCTCTATTCACTGCGATACCTAGCCGCCCCAATTATTGGTATTTTAATCATTATCTGTGAATAAGGAAGACTTGATTTGGCAGCTGTGAAGAATGGTGTTGGAGGGGGATGAAATGGGAAGAGACTAGATAAGAAGCTGCCATTCTCAGGAGCCCCAAACTTCTGTCAGAGTTCTGTAGTCTTTGAGGAAAAAGGGAAGGGCTTAGAAGGTATCATCAGTGACGTAGCTGCCAGACGCCTTGCAGGACAGGTTCAACAGTCTCCTATGCCCCTTGTGCCAGAGAGCCTCTCAGGGAGCTTGCACATGACTTCCCAGGATGTACATAATATGGGAGAATGCAAATACACAAATTATTATCTAGGAACAATGGGCTGCTCCACTCCCAAAACCACACTGCGCCATCCCAAAGAGCTCTCATCATTTTCTTTATCTCTCCTTTATTCTAAGAGAATTCACCAAGAGTAATGACCTGGGCTGGAGGTCTGCTATTATCTACTTACTTCTAGGAAATACCAGAGTAAGAGAGGAATAAGAGAATGAAGTTCTAAATGCTGCTGCTGTCCACGCTCAGGTAGGCTGCCCAGCTTCCTTAGTATGGTAATAGATAGAATAGTCCAGGCAACTGACAGCGAAGATTTCTATTTTTGCCTGTTTTGGACAATGGAACTGCAAGGAAAGCACAGCTATAAGAAATATTACAAATGAACAACAAGACTTGATAACTGATCCAAGGTGAAAAATTAAGGGGAGAGGAAAAATCAGATGTTGAACAAAAAAATAAATTCTACAAGTATTTCTTTCTTTCTTTCTTTTTTGGAGGGGGGAGGGCAGGGCAATTGGGGTTAAGAGACTTGCCCAAGGTCACACGGCTAGTAAGTGTTAAGTGTCTGAGGCTGGATTTGAACTCAGGTCCTCCTGATTTCAGGGCCAGCGCTCTATTTATTGTGCCACTGTTCTAAAATATTGATTTTCTAAGTGCTTTTTGTGTGTAAGACCCTGTAATAGACAGTGGTAGAATTGCAGAGATTAAATACAACACCTGACCTTGGCCAAAGGGTATTACATAGAATGTTGAACTTGGAGTCAGGAAGAGCTGAGTTCAAATTCAGCTTTAGACTCTTACTTTTGTCAGGCAGCCAGGTGGTGCAGTGAATGGAGCCTTGGGCTGAGACACTTACTAGCTGTGTAATTTTGGACAAGTCACTTAACTCTGCCTTAGTTTCCTCAGCAAGTCACTGTGCTCTCTGCCTTGGTTTCCCCAACTGTAAAATTGGGATCATAATAGCACCTACCTCTCTGGTTTGTTGTGACGATCCACTGAGGTAATATTTGTAATGTTTGCTTAGCACAGTGCTTGCTTAGCACATAGAAAGTGCTTAATAAAATTTATTATTATTAATGACTCAAGAGCCACGTTACTTGTCTGTGCCTCAGTCTGCTTATCTGTAAAATGAGAAAATAATAGCATTTTTGTGAGCATCCAGTGAGATAATATTTGCAAAGTGTCTGGCACAGAATAGATGCTTAATAAATGCTAGCTATTATTGTTATTATTAATTTATTTATTGACTCAAGAGTCACTTAATCTCTCTGTGACTCAGTTTACTCATCTGTAATCTAGGAATAATAATAGCACCCTCCTCAGGATGAAATAACACAAGTAAGATATCAAATTTTTAAGTTCTAGATAAATGCTAGCTAATTAGCTTGAAGCCTTTTAGAGAGTGATGACACACAAAAAATTAGAGTAATAAGTCAGAATGATTTCCGCTCTCTAAGCCTGGGTAGCAAGGATTTTGCAGGTGGTGAACATTGAGAGGTTTACACCCCCGCTCCAGGTCTGGGTCAGCACTAGAGCTGGGGGTGAGGACTTTGTCTAGCATAGCTAATCTATCCTGTTGTGTGGTAGTCTATCCTCTGGCAATGCACAGTCATGGTCCTATTAGAAGGTACAGTCTCTGAGCCCTGATTGGTTAGTGCTTTCTGAATCTGGAGATGGAGGTAGATACTGGGTGAGCCAGGTCTTAAAGGACCATTGCCAGAGACAGATGCCAACCTGGAATAGTCTGGATGCTCAGTGAGCCAAGGGACAAGGACTTGATGGAGAGAGCTCCCTGTTGGGACCAGAAACATGGAGAAATGCCCAGCTCTGCCTGTGTGGTCTTGGGCAAGACCTATCAATCAACAAACATTTGTTAAAGCTTACTGTGTTCCAGTCATGGTGGTAGGTACTGAGGATACAAAGAAAGCAGACTGGTTTCAAGGAATGTACACTTTAATTGGGGAGACACCATGAAAAAAAAATACATATGAGATATATACAGTATAAAATGAAGATGATCTCAGAAGGAAGGTAGTAGCAGTAGAGGTGGTGCTGGGCAGTGGTGAGGACCTCCTACAAAACCTAAGGGTGAGATTGTCAGTTTTTCAGTCGTGTCCAACTCTTCATGACCCCATTTAGAGTTTACTTGGGAAAGATACTGGAGTGGTTTGTTATTTCTTTCTCCAACTCATTTTATACATGGGGAAACTGAGGCAACCAGGGTTAAGTGACTTACCCAGGGTCATATAGTTAGTAAGTGTCTGAGGTCAGATTTGAACTCTGGAAGATGAGTCTTCCTGACTCCAGGCCTGGTACTTGATCTACTGCAACAACTAGCTTCCCTACTGGTGAGATGAGATGATTTCTAAGGTCCCTTCTCACTGTGACATTCAGTGGCTTTGTGACACAGGGCCCACCCCTTACCTTTGGATATCTCCTTTGATTATTTTTTTCTTTGGATTATCTGCCCAACTTTGTTTTTGCTTTATTTCTAGAATTTGGGCCTTATGGGCCACTTATGAGATGTTAATAATAGCTAGCATTTATATAGTGCTTTAAGGTTGCAAATCTCTTTACAAATATTATCTCATTTGATTCCTTACAACAGCCCTGGGAGATAGGTGCTGTTATTATTCCAATTTCACAGATGAAGAAACTGAGGCAGAGGGAAAATGACTTGTCCAGGGTCATACAGCAAGTAAATGTCTGAGGCAGATTTGAACTCAGATCTTTCTGACTCCAGGTCCTTTGCTCTGCCTATCTGATAGCACAGGGTGGAATCATTAAAGGTGCCAAGATGTCAACCTTACACAGGAGATTGTGACTGCCTTTTGGCTCACTCCCACTACACATCTTGGAATGGGTTCTTTTTTTTAAAAATTTACTTTTAGTTTTCAACATTCACTTTTATAAGATTTTGAGTTCTAAATTTTTCTCCTTCCCTCTCCTCCTCCCTCCCTAAGATGGCATGTAATCTGATATGGGCTCTATATGTATAATCTCATTAAACATATTTCCACATTAGTCATGTTGTGAAAGCAGAATCAGAACAAAAAGGAAAAACTATGAGAAAGGAAGAAAAAAAGAAAATAGTATGCTTCCATCTGCATTCAGACTTCATAGTTCTTTCTCTGGAGGTGGATGGCATTTTCCATCGTGAGTCTTTTAGAATTGTCTTAAATCATTGTATTGCCGAGAAGAGCTAAGTCTATCAAAGTTGGTCATGGTACAATGTTACTGTTACTGTGTACAATATTCTCCTGGTTTTGCATCAGTTCATTTAAGTCTTTCCGGGTTTTTCTGAAATCTGCCTGCTCATCATTTCTTATGGAACAATAGTATTCCATTACATTCATATACCACAACTTGTTCAGCCATTCCCCAGTTGGTGGGCATCCCTTCAATTTCCAATTCTTTGCCTCCACAAGAAGAGCTGCTATAAATATTTTTGTACATGTGGGTCCTTTCCCCTTTTTTATCATGTTTTTGGGATACAGACCTAGTAATGGTATTGCTGCATCAAAGCATATGCACAGGTTTATAGCCCCTTGAGCATAGTTCCAAATTGTTCTTTAGAATGGTTGGGTCAGTTTACAACTTCAGCAACAATGCATTAGTGTTCCAATTTTCCCACATCTTCTCCAGCATTTATCATTTTCTTGTTTTGTCATGTTAGCTAATCTGATAGGTATAATGTAGTACCTCAGAATTGTTTTAATTTGCATTTCTCTACTCAATAGTGATTTAGAATATATGAATATAAATAGCTTTAATTTCTCATATAAATATAATTTCTCATATAATATAAATAGAATATGAATAGCTTTAATTTCTTCCTCTGAAAACTGTCTGTTCATATGTTTTGATTAGTTGTCAATTGGGGAATAACTTGTATTCTTATAGATTTGACTCAGGTCTCCATATATTTTAGAAATGAGGCCTGTATTGGAGACACTGGCTATAAAAATTGTTTCCCAGATTTCGGCTTCCCTTCTAATCTTGGTTGTATTGGCTTTGTGCAAACCCTTTTTAATTTACTGTAATAAAAATTATCCATTTTGCATTTCATAATGTTCTCTATCTCTTGTTTGGTCATAAATTATTCTGTTCTCCATAGATCTGACAGGTAAACTATTACTTGCTTATAGTATCACCCTTTATGTCTAAATAATGTACCATTTTGACCTTATCTTGATATATGGAGTAAGATGTTGGTCTATGTCTAGTTTCTACCATACTATTTTGCTGGAGCAGGGGTTCTTAATCTGGGACCTTTGGTCTCCCAAAGAATCTGTATATAGATTTTAGGGGGTCTGTGAACTTGGATGGCAAAAAAAGATGTATCTTTATTTTCACTATCCTCTAAGTGAAAATTTACATTTCCTTCAATTATAAATGTAGAAAACCTCAGACCATTTTTTTATATGACTAACAAAAGGTCTGTGGTACAAGAAAGTGTAAGGATCCTGTCCTCCAGACTTCTCAGATCACTAGAAAAGATGTTGGTATGTTTAAAATGTACAACATACAGGCTCTGCCCACACATTTATTTTGTTCTCCAAATCACTGTAGTGACATTTGGTACTGATCAGGTAGGGACAGACTGTGCCATGCAGAGTACCTGAATGGCTGTTGAGTGAACCCTCTGGCCTAGAATTCAGCTTGGCTCATTAGATGAATTGATGAATTTGCTTTTATAAGCTGATAGCATGAAAAGAAATGTTAATTCTGTGACATTAAAAGAAAACTGCTTGCCAAAAACCAAATAACATTAATACAAAATATTATGCAGTAAGTTCACAAAAGGTACAAGTAAAATGTTACATGAAGTCTGAGGAGGGAAAGCCCAGTACTAGTTGGGAAACTCATGGAGGAGTTAGCATGTGAAATGGGCTTTAAAAGACCAGAGACCTGGGGTGGCTAGGTGGCACAGTGAATAGAGCACAGACCCTGGAGTCAAGAGGACCCAAGTTCAAATTTGACCTCAGAAACTTGACACACTTACTAGCTGTGTGACCTTGGGCAAGTCACTTAACCCCAATTGCCTTGCCTTCCCCCTCCAAGAAAAAAGATAGGGGACCAGATGACTGGTAGTGCCACCGACAGAAATAAGAAAGCCAGGTGAAATAGTGGATAGTTTCCTAGACTTACCTGTGTGACCTTGGGCAAGTCACTTAATCCCACTTGTCTCAGTTTCCTCATCTGTAAAATGCTCTGGACAAGGAAATGGGAAACCACTCCAGTGTTTCTGCCAAGAAAACCCCAAATGGGTCACAGAGAGTCAGAAATGACTGTGAATGATGAAAAAGAGCACCTCCCTCTCAGTGTTGTTGTAAGGATCATACAAGATAAATGAAGAGAGAAAATCGGTCTAGATCCAAACCATTTCTAACTGAGAGAGACAGCCAGATAGACAGATAATGAGAAATCCAAATTAGCATAGCCCTTCTTGCCCTCCAAGATGACTATGCCCCAAGAAGTATCCTGAAAAAGGAAAAGATAACTTACAATATAACTTGGGTTAGTTTTCCAGAACTGTGCCACCAAATCACGACCCCATTCTTCCTATACAACTCCCCTTACTCTTCAGATTAAATCAAAGCACTTTCTCTTCCTTTCCATTGATATCTTCACTTTTCTGTGGAGAAAGCTAGCCCACAAGTACCTCTTTCACTCCTATTGTATCAGAACTTTTCAAGTGGGTAGAGGTAGTGAATAAGACAAGGTAAGTTTGGTTCTTACTCTTAATCGCTTCACCTGATGAAGAGCCCTTTAACCTTTCATCCTGACCTGTCACCAAAAGGGCTTTTCCCAAGAACCTGGAAAATGTTTTGGAGAAAGATTTTGTTCCTTAATATTTTCAGTTTTCCTATAAATGAGCTTTTAAATATGCTGCCACAGCAGTATAGTCATTTGTCTTCTATAAGTTTAGGAAGGATGGCAAGTTTTGGGTGTACACTTCTGGCTACTGTCTCTCTAAATGTTTAGTAGGTGTTAAGTTTTTGCTACCAGCAGTGACATGCGGTTATATGACCTGGATGGTTTCTAATGCTTCCTTGCAAGGCTTGCATTGGTACATAAGGCCAGACTCCTTAAGAACAAACTTTCTTGGGGCAGCTAGGTGGCATAGTAAATAGAATCCCAGCTCTGGAGTCAGAAGGACCTGAGTTCCACTATGGAGTTAGACACTTGACACTTACTAGTTGTGTGACCTTGGGAAAGTCACTTAATCCCTATTGCCTCGCCTCCCCCATCCCCCCCCCCCCCCAAAAGAGAAAGGCATATACTAACAGAAAATGAATAAACATTTAGGGGCAGCTAGATGGCAGATGGCCTCAGACACTTGACACACTTGTTAGTTATGTGACCTTGGGCAAGTCGCTTAACCCCTATTGCCTTCCCTTCACCCCTCCAAAAAAAAGAAAACTTTCTAGGGAAGTAATGGCTTGTTCTTGTAACTAGAGTATAAACTCATATTTCTGTAAACAAATGCACTTGACTGAACCATTTGTTTTATCACTTCTTTGTTGACATACCAGTTGAGTTTGCATGGATGTTACCTTTTGGATCCATTCTTTGGTTCTGGTCATTTCATGTGTTCTCCTATTTATTATTTTTATTCTTATTTAACATGTAGAGAAGAAAGCTATTCAACACTGTCAGATGGAAAAATTAGGAGAATGGTGAATAGTTATCCAAATTCTTAGGCTCAGCATGAAAAGTCAAATTCTGTTGGCAGAAGCACTGAGAGGGATTATGGGATCATATATCTGGAACTGGATGTAGCCTCATGTAGTCATGTAGCCTACTCCCTCATTTTACACATGGGAAATCTGAGGCCCTGAAATGTTGGGACTTTTTCCAAGATGGAAAAGTTACCTTTTCTCCCTTACAGATTCTAACAATTGAAGATTTTTAGCTGTGCCCTTGTGTAAACTAGACAATTAGATGCTTGTGTTGTTTTTATAAATTTTCCTCTTGGTTTTGTGAGAAGCGTGCTTGTTCTAGAAATAATATACTCATTGTGAAGCCAGGAAAGTTCTCATTCTATTTTATATTCTTTTACATTCCTTGTGAATAGGTAATTCCCTAAAGAAGTATACTTGCTCAGACAAATGCAAAACTATCTATGCTCTGTTCCCAGTTTGAATTCCCCTCCTTGCTCTCCATTGGCTAAATGCAGCCCCCTGAACAGCTTACTTCCTATTCTCCTCCTTGATATGTTCCCCCTCCCTTGTCCTGTATGGCATGTGCATTAAAATTAGCTCGCTATGCCCTAGGGGTGTGTTGGACAATATTAACCTGCTCCTAAAGCGTGAATACAAGCTTCTGACCTTTTACTTAATCAGAAGCCTGGTTCTGCTGGGTCACAGCTCTGATGAGAATGATATACATTGCCTGTTATCACTCCTGTCATTCCTGTAAACCTGGGAGTAGTTTTTAAGAGAATTCCTTCTTTTGTTTCTTACAGTTTCTTCCTCAGAATCTATCTGTGATTAAGGCTGAGCTCATTTGATTTCTCCTACTTATGTCTCTTGGGAAAATGGAGGCTTGCTTACAGTTGGTGCACTGGGGATCGCACCACTCTGGGGTTCTCTTTCCCTACAGTTCACTTTACAGATATGTACTCAGATATTATCTGTTCCTAGTAAGAGCTTTTAGATCACCCCATCAGAGACTCATTCAAATTAAGATTTGACCTTTCTATGGGTAAATTAAGATAGCTTAATATAGAAGCCAAGAACAATATAATTCTAATACCTGACCCTAAGAAAAATGGACGAGAAAAGTGGCTTAGACAAATACTTTATCACTTTTGAGAAAAAGTAACTTAGTGTGTCTTTTTAGTTGTAGAAAAGAGGAAAATGTTATACTTTTATATGAAGGACACCATATAAGATCTCTCTATTTTGATAACTCTGCCTAAAAGATGAGAAAGACTGTGTTCCTATGCTCTTAAACTATCTGCCAAGGACTGTTTTCCTTAGTCCTTTAGACATGTATACATTGGTGTGATGAGTACAAAAGACAAATTAGTTACAGATACAGGAGGACTGAAGGGCCAGTAAGGTGGCGAAGTAGACAGAGCAGTTGACCTGGAATCAGGAAAAATCATCTTCCTGAGTTCAAATCTTGCCTCAGACACTTAGTTTTTCTGTGACCCTGGGCAAATCACTTAACCCTGTGTGCCTCAGTTTCCTCTTCTGTAAAATGAGCTAGAGAAGGACATGGAAAACCACTCCAGTATCTTTGCCTAGAAAGCCTCAAATGGGGTCACAAAGTGTCAGACATAACTGTAGTAACAACAATGGGAGAATTGGAAGAAGAACCCTAAGATATACTTAGCTTAGGGAAAGCTGAAAGCCTCATTGCAAGACAACATCGAGGAATGGAAGACGGCCTTCATCAAGGCTCAGCCAAGGTTCATTTTAAAAGCTCAGGAAGTTCCTTGGAACATTTAATGAAACCAGTTTTTATTGAACCCCAACTCTATGCCCAGAATTGTCATCCTGACAGATAATTTCATTCTCTTATTTTCTTAATAGTATTCTGGCACTAGGTAAGTATTTCCTTACAAAGAAACAAATCTAAGTCTCCAACTGATTTCCTCACACCTTCAATTTCAAGTGTGGCTCCTTAACATAAAGAAGGGTCAGATCTTCCAATTGCTGTGATGAATTAACAACCGGCATAAGGAACAGATGGCCCAGATAATGTGCTAATCTCCTTTTAGAGGGACAGTCTGGATAAGATGGTTGATGCTTAGGGACAGAAAAAAAATGAATGAATAAAGAGAATTAAGGAACAAATACTATACTTGAATTAGATCAGACTTCATAACATCCAAAAGGAGTTCTTTTTTTTCTTAATACAAAAGTACCTAGGGTAATATAGACTGAGACTAGTAACGTAGAATCTAGAGAGAGGAGAAAGAGCTATGGGAATTAGAAGGAAGAAAGCATATAAAAAAATGATGCAATGGGATTAAAAACTACTTGCTCTTATGTGTGGCTTTCTCCTAGTTTTTGCTTGAACCACAAGCTAATCTTTGATAGAGCATGTTATGAAGTGCGTGATTATTATTAACAACATAATAATCTGCAATTTATTTGCCTTTTTTTTTTTGGAGGGGGGAAGTCAAGGCAATTGGGGTTAAGTGACTTGGGTTTTAAGGAGGGCTTTCTTCTTAGAAAGGCAAATAGGAAAAAAGAGTCTTGGTCAGCATAGACTTTGGGAACCACATTAATCTCACCACTGCAGACTTGCCTTGGGATTCCTCCATTGGTCTTCATGGGTGTTTAGGGGTTGATTTGGCTTAAATGATCTTACTTTTTATGTTTCAGTTTTTGGGCATCTCCGAGTAAAATTTCTTGAAATCTCTCATGTCTTGATATAGTTATGTCCAAAAGTGCGTTTAGGAACGTCATTCACCCTCACCCTCTTTCCCCCAAAGACCCATACCTTATAACAAAGTTTTTTTTTTTTTTAAGAAAAAGTAAAAAGAGACAAAGTAAAAAAAAAAATCAGCAGATCTGATCATTGCATAGAAAAAAAATCTGACAATATATGCACTAATATATTGTATTTACTAGACCTGATACATTTTTTTTTTTTTGCTTTTTGGAGGGCGATTGACATTAAGTGACTTGCCCAAAGTCACACGGCTAGTTTTTGTGTTGAGTTGTCTGAGGTCAGATTTGAAGTCAGGTCCTCCTGACTCCAGGGCCGGTGCTCTATTCACTGCTCCATCTAGCCACCCCCTTTTTTTTCTGATGAATTTTTTTTTTGAACGATAGCAACCAAATCAAAATAGCAAGGAACAACATACTCTAAGTGCATAAAAAAACTTATAAATAAAACAGTAATGGTAAACACAGGAACTGTAGCACAGTTTATGAGGGAAAACTTGCAGTTGGCTTTGGCAATGCTTTTTTTCCAACGGAAGGCGCACATGTATACAAACCTGTCTGTGAAGCTGTGTTTCTGCTCTCAGTATCTGGGGTATTATTTTTGTCTTGAGAAGACAGTAAATACTGCTGAAGAGTTTTGTTTTCCCACAGCAGCCACATTTTAAAAGGGGCCCTTTGATCTAGCCAAGCCCAAATTAAGTTGAACCTGGAACCAAATAGTCTTTAGACAAGAAAGTAACTTTCATAGAAATGAAACCTTTGCATTGGCCAGGGTTGGGCTGCCTTGTACTGGAGTAACATCTGTTCCTGGCTACAGGAGAAATTTCTCTTGCTGTGCTGATGAGAAGGGAATCTTTTGTGTCTCCAACTTCACCCAGGCCTGGGTACTATCTAGCAAAGAGAAGAAAAGAGGAGAAAGGTAGATGTACCTTCTGTATTGTCCTAACTTCTAACTCAAAATTCATTTTCCTATGGGGATGATGTTTATAAATGGTGGCTAGCCTACAAACACATACTCTATCAGAAGTGGTCCCCAGTTCTAAGTAGAAAGATTGACTACAGGTCAACTTAGCTGGTCTACCCTCAGCAACTATTCCAGCAATGTGCAATGTTTTGGGGGCAAGCTCTTTCTATAACTCTGGTCCTCATCACACACTGTCCTATATACCCTGTTTCGTTAGGGCAAGCAGAAGGTAACCTTTGACCTTTGAAGTCATAACCTCTTCCGTGATGCTCTCTTTAACTTGTTTGTGTATGGTTCTGCTGGCTGCCCGGTCTATCTTCTTCCGTTTTTGTGTGGGGCACTTGACTTGTCCTTAGCTGGCTAACTTCCCCTTTGATTCAGAATTATTGTAATATTTACATCTGAAGGGAATCTTAGAGATCATCTCAGCTAAACAACCCCTTCATATTACAGATGAATAAACTAAGTCTCAGGGAAGTGAAGCAACTGTCACTTAGAATCAGGATTTGAACTCAGGTCTTTTGACTTGAAATTTATGGCTCTTCTCATTGTGATGTGGTAATTATTATAGAAGCCAAGTGAAAGTCATTGTGGGTTGATAAGTTCAAGAAATAGTCTTTTCCAGATATCAAGGAAATCAACCACTCACTGTATGTTAACATTATCTTTAATTTAAAAAAAAGATAGCTTAGTGGCAGAGTGGATAGGGTACTAGACCTGGACTTAGGAAGATCTTAGTTCAAATTTAATCTCAGATACTTATTAGCTGTGTGACCCTAGGTGAGTCAATTAATATAGGTCTTGCCTCCATTTCTTCTGTGAAATAAGGATAATAGTACCCCCTGCCTCCCAGGGTTGTTGTGAAGATGAAATGAGATAATGTTTTTCAAGTGCTTTATGAATCTTAGAGCACTACATAAATGCTAGATATTATTATTAATAATTAATATTATTAATAAATATTAATTATTTATATTATGTTATTATTAATAAAGCATTTTGACATTACAGTGTTCTACTTCTTAGCCAAGAGTTATACACACTCACAAGCTTAAATATGCCTTATAAGGAGCAGCCCTAATTCTGATCCCAAATATTAATCCATTTCTTCCTCTCTCGCTTTTTGTGTTACCTTAGGGGTGAGAAACATGCCAGATGCTATCCTAGGGATTATGCCTCATTCTCATTCTCTGTCTCTGTCTTTCTGTCTGTCTGTCCCCCTTGCTCTCCCTCCTTCCCTCCTCCTCCCTACTTCTTTCCCTCTCCTTCCTTCCTTCCCTTCTTCTCATCTCATTAAGACTCCCTAGTTAGATTGGTCTCTGTTAATTAATGTGTGGAAATAGCAAAAAGATGAATCCCTTTCAATGAATAGTATCAAAGGTAAAGTAACTGTACTTTCAAGAACTGCAATTGTTCACACAGTTGTTTGCAAATGTCCTGAACTTTATTCCCTCACCCCTTCAGCTTTATTTTGCTTCTAAATCTCTTTCAGGATATGCAAATTGGAACTTAATTTTTCTTTTTTTAACTCTCATCAGTCCAAATTCTTTTTTTTTTTTTTTTTAAGCAATTGGGGTTAAGTAACTTGCTCAAGGTTACACGGCCAGTTATTTCTGGGTGTGGTGCTAAGTATCAGAGCCTGGATTCAATCCCAGGTTATCCCTACTCTGGGGCCAGTGCTCTTACTCACAGCACCACCTGGCCACCCCTAATCAGTCCAAATTCTTAATTGGCATGATTAGTGGTAAGAGAACTTCTCTTCAACATTTGTTAAGCACCTACTACATACCATGATGAGGATCCACAGAGTCTTGTCCCTTGTCTTAACCTGTCATGGAAACCATCTCACTCTGTTCCTTCAACCTGTTCAAATCTCTTCTGGAACAGGAACCCAGGACCTTGAGAGCTAGAATTTAATATAGCCTGTATAAGATAGAATCTGATCTTACAGCCCTTTTTCTGGTCACAGCTTGCTCTATTACAGTTATCGCTTCCACAACATGGGACTGAGGGGTGCAGTGCCCCCTCAGTCTGGAAAATTCTCATAAATTTTTTTGGCCCTCTCTTCACACCAGACAAGAAGCCTGAATTTTTCCTTTTTCTTTTATGGGGTATTTACAGCACCTTATTGTAAAATTTGGGCTAAGTATTTGGTCATAGGCTCTGTGTCATTTGCTGGCCTTTGCATGCTGTCTGTGCCTTCTGCAAACCTCCCAAAAAATCCTATTTAATTTCTTATGTCGACCCACGATATATTGAAACTTTGATGGGAAAAGTCGAGATGTGGAAGGGATGATAACTGTATACTCAAAGCCTGCTGAGAACAAGTGGTCAGGGTCCATGCCTGTACTCCACAGCCTTTCTCACACCCCAGGCCCAATGCAGAGCAAAAAGTTCCAAGCTTCACTGTTTTCCTAATAGGCTAACACTCATTCTCACTCTCCTATATGTAGCCACTGAAAACATCCTTACTCTGAACTCTATTCATTCTTATCCTTCAAACTCATTGCAACCTAATACTAGAACATGCTTCTACTACAGCAATTTACTTTCCTTCCCTGGCTCCTGAGACAGTATTCCCAGACCTATAAATTAACCAACACTAAGCTGAGGCTGGCTTCTTAAGGCTCTTAACTAGCTCCATGGAACTGTAGGCACCAGTGTTTCTCTGCCCAGGACTTTTTTCCTTTTTCCTTCTCACTCCCACAGTTGCCTCAAACACTTCCTGAAGGAGTGTCCAGTCTAATAAACATCTTGACCTGTGTCCACATAGATATAATACAAGGTAGTATAGTATTGAAAATGGATTGAAATTCTATTTTTTAAGACTAAGTCATGCTGGCATAGCTTTTTAAATACTCTCTGGTACCTTTATAACTTCACTCTTCACCTACATTTTAGGACTTGCCTAAAAACTAAGCTTTTGTCTTGTATAGTCACCTCGCTCTGGACTCAATTCTATTGTGAATTGAATCTCCACCTTGTATCAACTACCTTTGTGGACACCCACCACCCACTTAACTCAAATTTAAGACTACAATCTAGCCTAATAGATCCTGTCACCCAAGGATTACTCCCATCTTCCAACCATGAATTAATGGGGAGGCTGAGGTGACTCTTAACTCACCTCCTCATTAAAATGTCTACTAATTGGGGTTGTTTTGCCTATGCCTGAGGTGGTCTAAATGATGTACTGTTAGGCCAATCAGGAGGAAGACACACCTAGGTTTAAAAGATCCTGGCAGCCCTCATTTAGGGTCTTTAGTCATTGGGAAAGGCTGCTATCCAATTTGTTGGTTACTACTAGCCTAAGAAATTGATCACTCTGGGAATCTTGTCTCTCAGTTTACCTTAATTTCTAATGCAACAGTAGTGACTAAGAGGGGTAAAGGAGAGACTGAGATATGGTGCTTTAGGGAAATTTGAGGAGGGAGGTCATTCATTATCTGGTGGGTGGATCAAGGAAGAATTTATGAAGGATGAGAAAAAGGATATGTGGTGGAGAGGTGGAGTGACACGGGGGATAGACATTCTGAGAAAATGCAGGGATCAAGGCAGGGGAATGCAGAATAAAACGAGGGGAGCAGCTTGTTTTAGTCCCACTTAGCGAGAGAGAGACAGAGAGAGAGAGAAAGAGAGAGAGAGAGAGAGACAGAGAGAGAGACAGAGAGACAGAGAGACAGACAGAGAGAGACAGAGACAGAGACAGAGAGACAGAGAGAGACAGAGAGAAGGAGAAAGAGAGAGAAAAGGAGAAAGAGAGAGAAAAGGAGAAAGAGAGAGAGAGGAGAAAGAGAGAGAGGAGAAAGAGAGAGAGAGGAGAAAGAGAGAGAGGAGAAAGAGAGAGAGAGAGGAGAGAGAGAGAG
>NW_027185655.1:53800991-53877911 GCF_028583685.1 Petaurus breviceps papuanus | reverse complement strand
AGGGAGAGAGAGGGAGAGAGAGAGAGACAGACGGGGAGAGAGAGAGAGAGAGAGAGAGAGAGAGAGAGAGAGCAGAGTACTTGAAGAGCAGAGTGTAATCACGTTGTTTTGCATCAGGGACAAGAGGGTATAAAGGCACCCCCAGTTCAGGTGAGAGCAGGGAGGCAGAAACCATTGGACAAATGGGGCGGGGAAGGGACCATCTGGTAGCTTCTTATTTTTATTTTAACTATTTGCTTTTGCTAACTAGGTGCTAATTAGGTCTTGAATTCATGGTCCAGGGTGTCCATGACTCCTTGTAGTTTTTCTGCCCCTCCCCCCCATGTGTGGGGATCTCATGAATTGAAAGAGTATGTGGAAGGTGACAGTCATTCTCACCTTGAGTTACTCATTTAGAATAAGGTAGAGAGGTCTTTGTGAAAAGATAAATGTGACTGGAGAAAAGGTAGCCGATTAACTTTTTGCCACTCACTGTTACATTGCTGAGAAGGGGAGAAGAAAGGAAGAAAATGAGAGAAGATAGGAGTATTGTTTTGCACAGGGGTCAGCCCTGGCCAAGGGCACAGAGACTTTCATCTCCTGGAGTTTTTTTTTTTCTGAAACCAATATGGTGTGTACCATGAACAATTCTGACACATGGAGTCTGAGGAGGCAAAAACCAAGTTAAAAAACCCTATTATTGTTGTTTTCTGCAGTAAAGTATATTTTCTTCACCATATGAGACCTTGCAAGAGTGATATCAGCATGTGGCTACGTAGAGCAGAGAACTCACCATTTATACATGCCTTGAAAAACTTTAGCACTGTATTTAAAATTGTCTGACTCCTTGATTTAGGAGAAACTTGTAATATTTTAAAGAAGCCCAAGATCTGTTAATAACACTGTGAAATAGAAATCCTACAGAGAAAGCCGCTTATGACTTATACCTTCATACAACATGTCTTCTTTCACTTGGGAGAAAAAGCACAAATAAAATATAATTATGTTATATTTAAGCAATTCACTAAAATCTCCTGCATGATTGTTGAGCCTTTTGGCTTCCAAAACTACCTGCCCTTCTTTCTGCTTCACAGGGGGGAGAGGAAAGGGAAAAGAGTGTGAGCTTAAAATGACTATGTGCATGCTTCCGCTTTGTTTCCTCACAACAAATCATGGGTTTTGCCCATACTTTTGGAATCATGCTTTTTCTTCTTGGAGAACTCAGTGGATTCTGATCATTGCTGAAATTGACAGACACTCTTCATTCAAGGATGAATCTTTAGAATTGAGTATACATAGCACCATGGAGTGATGTATACCAATTTGCCTGGCATGGAGGGAATGTGGGGATGATATGCTCATGTTTCCTTCCCATCAGTTCTCTGATCACATACTTTAAATTTGTCTGAGGAAATGAATCACTATAAATAAGAGTTCTCAGGATTGTAGATTTAGAGTTGGAAGAGACCTTGGCGTTTGTCTCTCCAACCCCCCTCACTTTACCAATAAGGAAACTGAGCTTCAGGGAGGGGACATGGATACACAGATTTATAAAACTCAGAACTGTGTTTCAAACCCTTGCCCTCTAGTTCCAGATCCAGAATGTTGTCCTTCCATCATGATTCCTCTTTCCTTTGAAGTGTTTTAGGGGTGGTGGCACAGTGAATAGAGCACCAGCCCTAGAGTCAGGAGGACCTGAGTTCAAATTCAGCCTCAGACACTTAACACTTACTAGCTGTGTGACCTTGGGCAAATCACTTAATCCCAATTGCCCTGCCTTTCCCTTCCAAAAAGCAATAAAAAAAAGAAAACATTTTAGGGGCTGGTAGATGGCACAGTAGATAGATCACTGACCCTAGAGTGAAAAGGACTTGAGTTCAGATCCAGCCTCAGACACTAACTAGTTGTATGACATTGGGCAAGTCAGTTAACCTTGATTGTCTCCAAAAATGAAAGAAAGAAAACATTTTGTTCTATGGGCGTAGCTTTATCCTTACAATTCATTTTCTCATTTGTGTTAATATAATTTATTATAATGTTATTATATTACATTATCATATACAATATGTTGTATGTAATAATATATTAACACAAATATTCAAATGATATAAATTATATATAAACAATGCATATTATGTTGTTAATATATTTTAACAATATATTATATTGTCAATATGTATAATTTGTATAATATCATACCATACCATGCCACATCATGTCATATAACACCACGTTGCATCATACCACACCATGTCATGTCACATGTCATATCACAGTGTCATATCATATCACATGTGTCATGTCGTGTCATACCATGCTATACCACGCCATGAATGTCATATCGTGTCATGTCATACCACATATGCCATGTCATAATGCCACACCAGTTACATGTGTCACGACATGACACATCATGCCATGTCACACCATACCACACATGTTATACCCTACCACATATGTCATATCATATAACATGTATCATGACATGTCAATATGTCATGTCACATCACATGTATCATGCCATGCATGGCACAGCATGTCAATGCCATATAATTTCATATCATGCCACGTCACATGTCATACAACACCATGTCATGTCACACACTGCCACGCCAATCACACATGTCACATGATGTCATATCACATAATCATGACACAGCATGTCACATCATATACTATGTCACATCATGCCATGTCATATCACATCATGCCATGCCATGAAATATCATACAATGCAACATCATGCCATGTCATATGTCATGTCATGCAACATTATGCCATGTCATATCATGTCATATTATTATATTATTACATATATAATATAAACTTTTCTTTTTTGTCAGGTAGCTCATATAATCTGAGTGGAAGAATCCGAGCTATTATTATTTTTAGTTATTATTGTCACTTTGTTTACTCTTCTTTCTTCTCACTTTCTGCTTCTTTCTCTCCTTTAATTTCAAAAGCTAGTATAGCATTGTCATGGTTCTTCCCATAATAGCTACTATGCAGTCAAGTATGCAGGAAAGTGCCTGGGACTAAGCAATTGTAATGGAGCCTTGCCACAGCTCCTCTCTAAGATACAATTTAACTCTTATAAATATCCTAGGAGCTCAGCCTTGTGACCTCTAATCACAAAGTGGAACCTTTGAACAAAGTTCTCCATTTATAGGCTCTGGAATTTTGCCAAGAATTCAAGTCCATCTCAGCAACCTGTGGTTAAAAGACTGTACCTCTTTTTAGCATTTGAAAATTGGAACATTAGTCCATTTCCAATTCTTTTACCTCTCAATTCTTCACAATTTTTCTTTTTCAGAAATAGGGATTTAATAATCATATTCCAAGGGTCATTCTCTGTCCTGGCAGGAAATTGGTTTGACTTGAAATTATTGAGAGCAGTTACATACTTCCAAATCAGCTGAGGATGTAGACATTAAAACCTTGGCTTTGCACTTTGAAGATACTTGTTTGTCCAAATTAGCAGCTGTTTGAGTTGGGTTTCAAATTCCTGTTAATAACTTTTGTTTTATCTTTCCCATTCTGATGATCTTTCCTATTGTTGTAGATGAGGAGAAAAATAAAAATTTGAATAGTTTTACTTTTTCCTCTGTTCATTCTATAGCCCCAGGTACCCCAAGCATCAATCTTAACCTCTCTTTGAACTTTCTTTTGTCCTTAATTTCCATCCTTAGTATTTTATTTCTCTCCTTCCCATTCATCTTAGTCTTGCCCAGACCCAGTCTTTTTTTTTTTTTTTTGCTTTTTGGAGGGGGGAAGGCAGGGCAATTGGGGTTAAGTGACTTGCCTAAGATCACACGGCTACAAATTGTCAAGTGTCTGAGGCCAGGTTTGAACCCAGGTCCTCCTGACTCCAAGGCTGGTGCTCTATTCACTGTACCATCTAGCTGACACTCAGACCCAGTCTTTATCTTTCTCCAGTTGGTATTCTACTGCTGCCCTTTAGAATCCTTCCTCTATTATTAACACACATCTCTTCATCCTCCATCTTTTCCTCTTCCCTTTACTCCTGTCCCCAACAATCCCTCTTTCAGAAGAATAGCTAACATTTATACTGTGCTTTAAGCTTTGCCAAATGTTTTATAAGTATTATCTCATTTAATCCTTAAAACAACCCTGGGAGGAAGGCGCTATTATTATCCCCATTTTATAGATGGGTCACCAAGGCATAGAGAGTTTGACTAACTTGTTGAAACTCACATAGCCAGTATGTAAGTGAGGCAGGATTTGAACTCAGGTCTTCCTGACTCCAGATTCAGCTTTCTATGCACTCTGCCCCCTAGCTGCCTCTCAGAGAGAACCTGTCTCTTGTCTTAAGTAGAACATCTTTATGATCCCTTTCAAGGCATCCCTTTCAGCTATCCCCTGCAATCTCAGAATCTCCATTGTCTCATCTTTCCTCTGATCTCAGAGGATGAGAGATGGCATTCTTATTAGCCCACCTCTCTTGTGCTTGATTTCATCCCTTTCCATCTCTAGTGCTTTGCCTATTTTGATCGTGCCTATTCTCTCCACCGTACCCTTTCCTTCTGCCTACATATACGTGCTCAAAAATGCCAAATAAAATAAAATAGCCTAGACTTTCCTTTGATACTATTACTCCCTCAGTTTATCATCTCCTCCTCTCTTTCCCTCTGCTGTTCAGTATTGAAAGAACCATCTCCCCTGAATATCTCCACTTCACTGCCACCCACTCAGTTTTCACCCTTCAGCACCCCACTTTCCAATCCTGTCATCTTCTGCTGCTTAACATTTGTTACTTAGTTTTAGGTCATTAAAACAGCATTTACTCACTAGTTAGGGAAGGGATACAGGCAAATATCTCTTTGGGTATCTTCATTTACTACATTTGTGAACTTCTGCCACTTAAAATTGATGGCAGTGAATCTGTTTTATCTGTCCTGACGATGTTTCAAGGATACGCATTATAAGGACAAGGACTTGCCTGTACTTTGGCTTCAAAGTAACCACAAAAACAATTCCAGAATCTGCCAAGTTAATCAACATTTCAAATATTTTCCTAAGCAGGTAATATATTTTCAATTACCTCTCTGTTGGCAATCAGTGTGAACAGAAATTTAATGAGGAAAACTGAAAGGGATTTGTGGGACACTGGAAATATAAGAACAAGAACTCTTTTCTTTCCGTGAAGTCCCTCTAAAAAATAGACTTTCACATGTAATTGGGAAAATATAAAATAGTAAAATAAAATAAAGTAAAAGTTTTTTTGAGATCCTCAGTAATTTTCCCTGGTCAAGATTCTGAGTAGCCATGTGTTCAGAGCTCTGCAACTGCTCAGATGTAAAGGCTCTCTTGATTCAGCGATGTATGTAAAGTGTATAGTTGATTTAGGCAGAGTCCTGTCTGTTGGTCTTTATTTCTCTGCTTGTATTTTCCCTTAAAGTTCAGGGTGCTGACTTTTCCCCTGAACTAGTGAGTGTAGTAAAAAAAGATCGTTGACCCCTTAAACAGCTATCTTTCCTAGTAAAGCAGATCTAAGAACCTGTGCTAGCAGCCATCCTGGGTATACCAGTGTGATTGCTGCTACAACTACTACAGAGACCTTTTTGATTTAATTTCTTAAAATTAATTTAATTTAATTTCTTAAAAATTATTGAGGCCCTTAAAGAACTTTATTTTACTTTTCCCAATTACATGAAAAAATAGTTTTAACATTTTTTTTTCAAATTTTGAGTTTCAGATTCTTTTCTGCCCCACTCCCACCCCTGTTGAGAAGGTAAGCAATTTGACATAGGCTATACATGCATAGTCATGCAAAACACATTTCCATGTAAGTTGTCCTGTGAAAGAAAAAACAGACAAAAAAACAGACCAATAAAAATAAAAAACACAATATCTTCAATCTGCATTCAGGCTCTGCCAGTTCTTTCTCTAGAGATGATCAGCCATTTTCATCATAAGTCCTTTAAAAATATCTTGGGTCATTGTATTTCTGAGAATAGCTAAGTTGTTCATAGTAGATCATTGTACTGGTGTTACTGTGTACATTGTTCTCTTGGTTCTGCTCATTTCACTTTGCATCAGTTCATTTAAGTCTTTCCAGGATTTTCTGAGGGCATCCTGCTGGTCATTTCTTACAGCACAATAGTATTCCATCACAATCATATACAACACCTTGTTCAGTCACTCCCCCAGTTGAAAGACATCTCAATATCCAATTCTTTGCCACTACTAAATGAGCTGCTATATTTTTGTGCATACAAGTACTCCTTTTTGTTTTTTTTTATCCTCAAAGAACTTTTATGTGGGTTATATCTATTGATGTTTACCATATTAGAAATTGTCTGATAAATTTAAAACTTTCATATATTAATTAAAAAATAACAACAATAAACTTAAACATAAATAATATTTTAATGAAAAATTTTAAAATTAAAAAGATTAGTGGCATTGTTTTGCATATTTTTACAAGTATCTTTATTGTCTAGCTCAATAGAAAACAGCTGGATTCTAATATATGCCTTCAGGATTCATTATGCTGTGATAATATTGTTTTGTTTGAAGTATGTGAAAAAAATCTAGCCTCACACTGATATGTTGTTGGAAAAGGGAAAAGTATTTTAATAATGTTTTAGTCTTTTTATGAAAATAGTTTGTGACCTCAGGGTTTTCTGGACCACACTGAGAACCATCAGTACAGGGAATCTCCTAGATAAAAAAAAAAAATTATCTCTGGAAAAGCACTTGGCTTGTATAGAGATGAGACAAAAGTTTCAAGTTTAATGTTTGTTAGCCGCATGACCATAAGCAGGACACCTAACTTCTTTGTTTTCCAGTTCCTCCATCTTCAAAGTAGAAATAGTTGTACTCAGAGTACATGCCCACATTCCAGGATAGCTTGAGAAAGGCATTTTGAAGCCCTTTAGAAATATTAGCTATTATGACAAAAGTTGGTTGCAGAGAGACCTTTTTGAGGATAAATACAACGCATTAAGCTAATGATATGTTTTCCAGTTACTTCTCCTGTGCCCATTTCCCTCTATCCCTCCTTTTCACTGCTGCTTTGTGCTGCCCTTGCTATTTGCATAAAATAAATGCTTTCAAGTGCAGTGTTAGAATTTTAGTGTCCATCTGATTTGAAATCTAGTCATATTAGAAATTGCATTTAGGAAATTGGAGTGCTTCTCCCAACAAAAGTTTCTAGATTTGAAATTTTTCAAACTGAATTCAAGTATTTCTTTATTTTTTAGATCAAAAGAATAAAAGAACCTTAATTTTTAAATATTATTTATTTATTTTTAGTTTTCAACATTCATTTCCACAAGATTTTGAGTTACAAATTTTCTCTCCATCTTTCCTCCCCACTACCCCAATATAGCAAGACTACTGAATACCCCTTCCCCCAATCCATTCTCTCTTATATCCTCCCCCATCACACCCCCAACTTTCTTGTAGGGCAAAATGGATTTCTGTACCCCAGTGCCTGTAGTTGCATGTAAAAACACTTTTTTTAAACATTTGTTTTTAAATCTTTGATTTCCAGATTCTTTCTCTTCTTCCCTCCTTACCCAGCCTCAATGGGAAGACAAGCAAATTCAATATAGGTTGTACATGTGTAGTTACTCAAAACGTTTCCATAGTAGTTATATGTGAAAGACTATATTTCCCTCCATCCTATCCTGCCCCCCACTTGTTCTATTTTCTACTTTGACCCTGTCCCTTTTCAAAAGTGTGTGCTTCTAACTACCCTCTTCCCAAATCTGCCCTCCCTTCTATCATCCCTCGTCTTATCCCTTCCCCCCACTACTTTTCTTGTAGGGTAAGATACCCAAATGAGTGTGTATGTTATTCCTTCCTTAAGCCAAATTCAATGAGAGTGAGGTTGACCCATTCAATTTCACCTTCCTGCTCTTCCCCTCCATTGTAACGGTTTTCTCTTGCCTCTTTTATATAAGATAATTTACCCTATTCTATCTCTCCCTTTATCCTTCCAATGTATTCCTCTCTCACCTCTTAATTTTATTTTTTAGATATCACCCCCTCATATTCAACTCATCCTGTGCCCTTTATGTATACATGTACACACATTGACACACACTCACATATATATATATTTATATACACATATACTCTCCTATACATACATATTTATGTACATATATATTCCCTTCAACTATCCTCATACTTAGAAAAAGTCTCATGAGTTACAATTATCGTTTTTAATGTAAATAGTTGAACTTTAATAAGTTCCTTATGCTTTCTTTTTCCTGTTTACCTTCTCATGCTTTTCTTGCTTCTTATATTTGAAAGTCAAATTTTCTGTTCAGCTCTGTTTTTTTCATCAAGAATGCTTGAAAGTCCTCTATTTCATTGAATGACCATATTTTCCCCTGAAGCATTATACTCAGTTTTGCTGGGCAGGTGATTCTTGGTTTTAATCCTTGTTTTTTTGACCTCCAGAACAATATATTCCAAGCCCTTTGATCCCTTAATGTAGAAGCTGCAAGATCTTGTGTTATCCTGATTATGTTTCCACAATATTCAAATTGTTTCGTCTTGGCTGCTGGTAATATTTTCTCCTTGGCCTGGGAACTCTGGATTGGCTATAATATCCCTAGGAGTTTTCATTTTGGGGTCTTTTTCAAGAGGTGATCAATGATTCTTTCCATTTCTATTTTGCCTTCTGGTTCTAAAACATCAGGACAATTTTCCTTGAGAATTTCTTGAAGGATGATTTCTAGGTTCTTTTTTTGATCATGGCTTTCAGGTAGTCCAATAATTTTTAAATTCTCTCACCTGGATCTATTTTCCAGGTCAGAGGTTTTTCCAGTGAGATATTTCACATTGCCTTCTATTTTTTCATTTGTTTAGATCTGTTTAATAGTATCTTGCTTTCTCATAAAGTCATTAGCTTCCATTTGCTCCAATCTAATTCTGAAGGAATTATTCTCTTCAGTGAGCTTTTGAAATTCCTTTTCCATCTGGCAAATTTGACTTTTTAAGATATTCTTCTCCTCATTGGCTTTTTGGGCCTCTTTTGCCATTTGGATTAGTCTATTTTTTAAGTTATTATTTTCTTCAGTCAGTTGTTGACTTGCTTTTCATGATTTTCTGGTGTCATTCTCATTTCTCTTCCCAATTTTTCCTCCACTTTTCTTACTTGATTTTCAAAATCCTTCTTGAGCACCTCCAAGGCCTATAACCAGTTCATATTTTTCTTGGAAGCTTTTGATGCAGGAGTTTTGACTGTGTTCTCTTCTTCTGGTTTCATGTTTTGATCCTTTTTGTCCCACCAAAAGGATTCTATGGTCTGATTATGCTTCCTCTGCTTGTTCATCTTGCCAGTTAATTACTTGACTTTTGAATTCTTTGCCATGGTAGAACTCTGTTTCTACAGTGGAGAGCTTTGTCCCAAATCGCTGGGGTTTTCACAAATGTCGTCAGAGGTCTGAGGAGGGCGCCCTCTCTACAGCCACCACAGGCTCTGGCACACTGGCCATATACCTCAGGACCACCAGGCAAGACTGTGACCCTGATTCAAGCAGGTTAAAGCAAGAGCGATTACCCTCTGAATGGTGTCTTGGTCTCCCTACAATCTGCAGGCCAGGAGCTTTGGAGGTGGCCATGAGGGAGCAGCTGTAGCCTGTAGCCACAGTGCTTCCAGCACCTCTCACCCTGGGGCCAGGGGCCAGACAACGCTCTTCTATCACTCAGTTCCAACAGAGTTTCCCACTGACCTTTTACTTTCTCTTTGGTGTTTATGGGTTAAGAAGTCTGGAAACTGCCATAGCTGCTGGTGATTCACTCTCCTGAAATCTGCTCTGGTGGATCTATGCCTCTGATCAGGGCTGCCCCAGGTCTGGGCCTGGGCAGCTCACGTGGGACTGCACTCGGCTCCCAGCCTGGTGTCATAGACCCTTCCTGCCGTTCTGCCAGGCTGCCTTCAGCAGGCGATTTGTTTCTCCCTGTCTCTTTGTGGATTCTGTAGGTCTAAAGTTTGTTTAGAGTCATATTTCATAGGTACTGGAGGTGGTTGGAGTAGGAACTGAAGCAAGCTCCTGCTTTTACTTTGCCATCTTGGCTCCACCAAGAACCTTAAATTTTTAAACCTTTAGAACATTTTATTATTGTTCACCTGAAAAAAATCGTAGATTTAGAGCAAGAGTGAATCTTAGTATTCATCATGTGTGAGTCACTCATTTTGCAAATGAAGAGGCTGATGTTCAGAGAGAGGACTGAGAGTCTTTACTCCAAAGCCAGTAATCTTTCCACTAGACTCTATTTCCTAATCTATTTGTGATAGTAAAATCTGGAAGCCTGAAAGGCCCCATAAGGAATTCCCTATAATGCAATAAACATTATTCTTGTAGAAAGTTGTAACTGTTTTCATAGTTAGAAAGTGATTGATAGCATCATCATAGGGGAATGTTTTCTATCCCATGGAAGAACAACTGAATTCATTAGTTTGCTGTTAGTAATTTGATTACTTTAAGTACTTCCCATGCATCTCTAGTCATGCTGTCTCCATTTCCAGACATCTCTAGGCCATATGGGTCATCAACTCCTCTCTCTCTCCAGCAGAAGATTGGACTCCCCTTGCTCCCAAATACCCTGATCTTTGATAGGCCAGCTTTGGGATTATCTTGCTCAGTTCCATGCCTCCACCACACTTTATGGACTCCTCCAGCCATACTACCATGTATGAAACTTTATGTGTTTTCTTGCCTTATTAGAATGTCAGCACCTTGAGGGCTGAAGGACTGTCAGATACTGTTCATACTTTCCAATTCAGTGCCCTGAGACAAAGCACTAGTCACTCTCCTTAGTTTCAATTCTATTTGTTTTCATTAAAATTGCCCATGTCTAGGAGCAAACATCATGTATTGAAATGATCTCTTACCTTTTAGAAGAGATCCAGTGTATCATGAATTGCACACAATAACATCTAGCATGGGTCTATACCATGGGGTCTGATACATGATTATTTGCCATGGTTTCCCTAACTGCAGAATTTAATTCTTCCTACTGTTGGGAATGTCCAGCATTAACCCTAAAATAGCAAAAATATTTATAAACAGATTAATAAATTAGGCGACATACCAATGACCTCATCTACTGCTTATCTCTTTTCATGAATATAGATGTTTAAATATATTGACATATTTAAAAAGTTTTATCAGTGCCAGTTACTTTTATATCATAGTTATTTTTCCAAGACTTATATATCATTCTGCCATGCTCCTGTACCATCTCTTGCAATAAAAATAGTCAAGTAAAATCAACCAGTATAATAATTATACCTGTATGCATATACAACATTTAGCATCTGTAATCCCCTTGTTCTCTCTCAAGAAGAGAGTATCTATGTTTAATCATCTATGCCCTAAGGCCAGTGATGATTATTACATTTAATGAGTTTTTTAAGAGTTGTTTTCATTCACTTTATTGTAGTCTCTACCTTGTCCCCCTGTTTCTGATTTCTTCACTATGTATCAGTTCATACAAGTCTTCCCATGTTTCTTGGGACTGCTTGTACTTATAATTTCTTATAGTTTAATAATATTCCATTATATTGATAAATCACAGTTTGTATAGCCATTCCTAAACTGATAAGTGCCCATTTGGACTTCAGTCCTTTTCTATCATGAAAAATGCTATCAGTACTTTAGCATATGTGAGCCTTTTTGCCTTTGGCTTCCTTGAGATATATGCCCAGTAGCAGGATCACAGCGTCAAAGGGTATAAGCAGTTTAGTAATTTTTCTAGAAGTCCACATAGTTTTCTAGATGGTTTAGTATTTTACATAACCCCATCAACAGGGTATTAGTGTTATAAACTTCCCATAGTGCCTCTGTTAGGTATATTATTTTGAGGCAATATTTGTACTTCTTGCAGAATAGTCTGGTGTATTTCTGCTTGAATGTATTATAAGATAAGAAAGGATAGGAAAGGTCCAACCCACTTAACTCTTAATGTCTATTACTTCCATTTTATCTCTACAATCTCAGGGACTCCTCCCAAGCACTTCTGTACATTCCCACAGAGCCATTTAGTAGAAGACTGTCTTGCATTGGAAAGCTGATTGATAATTTAGGGAGGTGGATTTTTACAACTGCAGTTTGAATTCTTACTGATGGATTTCTTTAATGCCTTGGAAGTTGTAGATGGTGGGAATAGTGGTTTCATGTCTGCATCTAGAAGAACAAACTCCATATTTAGAGTCAAAGGATTTGGGTTCAAATTCTGCTTCTGTTTTTTGCTATCTGTGTGATGTTGGGAAACTCATTTAGCCTCTCTGGTATCTGAATTGAATCTTCTGTAAAATAGGAAGGGAGGTGAGTTGTGGGGATTGGGAGTAGTTGGGCTAGCCTCTTCTGGCTATGAATATTCAGATAAGAGGCCTCGTTCAAGACACACAACTTCTGGATGCACCAGGATACAAAGTCCAAACACCAATAATCTCTTTCAAAGTAACTTATAGTTAAGCCTGAAAGTATATGGTATTAGTCTTCCTTGAATGCAATTGCATACTTGAATTCCAAGAAAATAACTCCTTCAGAAAAATTGTTGGTTTGAATTCCAAAGTGCAGCCTTTCTCATTTCCTGATCTAAAAACACCCAACAACCTGGAACCCCTATCAGTTGTGTGTCTTTCTCTGCATGAAGAATTTTCAGCCTGTCGATACTTGTCATCCTTGAAACTAAATAAAAAGTTGTCCTGTGTCATTTATAGTTAAAACTATAGAAACACAAACCAGGAATCTGATTTTTCCAAATATTGATTTAGTTGTGGGACTTGAAGCCACAAACTAAAGAAGCCATATTTTTTTTTCTTTCTCTGGAAAATTAAAAAGTCACTAAGAAAACTTAAAAGTTGTAGAAAAGGATAAAAGGGACGGGGGCTATGGAACATATCTTACAGATCTAGGCCAACTTCTTTTTAAGGCAGAATAAACATATTAGAACTTCATACTATGCCTTCACTAGTTGGTTTACTCTTCATTTTACCATTGTATCTTTATAGCTGTAGTACCTAGAGATATCTGCCTTAAATATTTTTTTGGCGGGGGGAGGTTGGTCCAGACTTGTGATTTCATCAATACAGAAAAATTCCCAGGGTAGAAATTCGACCTACCAGGGCTGTTTGGAGGAACAGTTTGGCTTTAATTTATAGTTTTAGAGAGGTGTCTGGAGCACTGAGAGATTAGGGGATTTATCTATGGTTACATAGCTGGTATGGGTCAGGGACAGGTCAGAAACCCAGATTTTCCTTCCTCCAAGTTCATCACTCTTCACTACAGTACCCATAATAAAGGATTTATCAATATGTCTTGGTCTGAAATGAAATAAGTTCCTACCCACCCCCCAAATAATTTCATTTTATAAGAATATAGGAGTCATGGCCATTTTTTTAATACTGGACCACAGTGACATGCTTTTAAAATAAAATTTGTATTTTTCAGTTACCAAGCATTTAAACAATGATTATTTTTTATTCTGAATATAATGAACACAAAAATAAGCATTTCCACATACAAAGTAGAACTACAAATCTCTATTACACATTGCTTGCTTTTCTTTTCAAATATATAATAAATTTAGTATATAACTTTCAAAACTGTCTTGGTTATCTGTGGGAAACAGTAATTTTTTGAGACTCACTCTAAATGTAGAAAAAATGTTAGTTTAGAATGTTGTTTTTTGTGACAGCTTTCATGCTGACCCTGGCTGTTAAATTATTAATATTTTGTTTTTTTTTTTTTGCTATCACAACTCAAGTTTTTTATGTCAGATAAGGATTAGTTGAAAGAAATAAAAGTGTTTAGTTTGGCGAATAGAAAATATAGGTGGACATGATAGCTCTTTGTGTCTGAAGAATGGTCACATGGAAGACATTCTGTGTGTCTCAGAACCAGGACTTGCGATTGGAAGTTGTAGAGAGGAATGTTTTGGTTCAGTATAAAGATAACTTTACGTTATTCAGAAGGATCCCTATGATTAGAGTTATTCAAGCAGAGGCTGGATACTTTGTCAAGGACAAGGTTAGTGATTCAATAGGAGGTTGTAGTAGATTACCTTTAAGGTTCCTTGTAACTCCAAGATTTTATGAATCTATAAAAAAAACAACAACTCCCTTTTAAGTTTTCTTAGTGACTTTTTAATTTTCCAGAGAAAGAAAAAAATATGGCTTCTTTAGTCTGTGGCTTCATTTCTGAATAAGCCCTTCTCTTCCTGTTCATTTGTTGAATTCATATGCTAGGGATCATAGTTAAAAAAAAGAAAACAAAAGGGATACATATTAAGAATCGTAAGAGAGCAGAATAAGAGGGGATTTATGTCATCCAGTCCAACCTCCTTATTTCACGGATGAAGAAAATAAATCCTAGAATCTTGCCTAAATGACTTGCCTAATATGACATGACTAGTAAGTAGATTGCAAGCTCCTTGAAGGCAGGGACTATTTTTGCCTTTGTATCTCCTGGTGCTTAGCATAGGAGCTTAATAAATGCTTGTTAACTTGACTTGCAAAGCTAGGATTTGAATGCAAAATCTTTTGACTCCAAATCCAAGGCTACTTGCACTAGGATAAGTTGTTTTCTTGCGTTTATCATATGACCCCAGTTGATGTTTAGATGTCGACAGTATTTTGAAAGACAAAGTCACGTGACTCACGTGGTTAGCATTCATTAAAAGAAAAATATTCTGTGGCCTATTTTATTTTTTTTAAATCAGGGGAATTTTTGCTTATGAATTGTTATATTTGGATAGTTCATGTAATTATCATGAAAGAGATGGCAAGCCCTGCCTCAAATTGATTGCCTTGTCCTCATGAAAATAACACAGTCAGCAATGTCAGACTTAAACACAATGGACCTTGAGTGACGCATGTATATGTGGCTGGGTTCCAGGTAGTTCCTGGTTGCCCAGTTGCTAATGGTGCCAGAGTACTCAGGCCCTATGCATGCATTTTCTCTGGATATTGCCTTCCCCAGGAGAGGATGCCTTTGGCTAGCGATTAGGCAAACAAAAGAGATCTTAATTTGACATGGCAGTAGATTCCAAGCTAACATCAGCTTGGAGTTTTAGGAGGAGAACTGAAAGCTAATAAGCACAAAGCTTTTTCTCAATAAGTGATGCATACTGAGGTAAAGGAGGAGGCTTTTAGGTTTTGCCCTATATTTGCCTTTGGAAGGCCATGATGCAAGGGGAATTCTCTTTACCCTTTCCTGTAGGTTTCCATTTAGCTTATGTGTCAAATCAATTATAGAATTTTTCTTCAAAGTTTCACAGGTTTTTGTAACAAAATGTTGATAACAGAATCAAGATACAAAATTATCTGTGTAGGTTAGAACTTGGGGCTAAAAGCAATAAGATTCAATTTTACAGGGATGAATGGAAAGTCTTGCATTTACCTTCAAAAGATCTGCTTAGCCAGGCACCAGATGAGGGAGACTTGGGGCAACCCCTCCCAAGAGTGAGCCTGTTCTCTGAAATGATGCCCACCCTGCCTCCACCCCTCCCCCAACTTTTTGGACTGTCCCCTAGGCTTCTGGCCACTCCCTCTCTCCCCCGATTGAGTTGCTCACAGGCACAGTTAGCCTACCTATGGCTTTGCAGAGCTGGAGTGGTATGGTACAGGGAAAGAAAGTGTGGTCAAGATTCTGAGTAGTTCCAAACCCTACTTATGTCATTTACTATCTGTGTGATTTGGGGGGAGTTACAAAGTTCCTTCCATCTCTACATTTATGATCTTGGGATAGGATATGGAAGGTGGAGAGAGAGGGAAGAACAGACGGTTAGGGTTAGGGTTAGGGTCAGAAGCATTTAGGGTTGTGTGAGCCTGGGAGACTGGTAGGATGGTAGGTAGTACCTCTCCCCAGTAGAAATAGAGAAGTTCAGGGGTGGCCAGGTAGCACAGCGAGTAAGAGCACCGGCTCCAGTGTTGGGATGACCTGGGGATCGAATCCTGGGCTCAGACACTTAGCACCCACCCAGAAACACCTGGCTGTGTAACTTTGAGCAAGTTACTTAACCCTGATTGCTTTAAAAAAAAAAAGAAATAGAGAAGTTCAATTCAGCAAAAAACTTAAGTCTGAATTCCTTTAGGAATAACAAGTTGCTTGTACAGAAATACAACCAAAATGGTTTCTGCCTTCAAGGAGTTTTAACTTATGGATAGCAAACATGTACACAGATAATTGGATATGAAATATTTACAAAGTAAGTAATCAATCAGTCTTCAAGCATTTATTAAATATCTGTTAGGGGCCAGACACTGTTCTAGGTTGGGGATATACATGTGATGAATGAAATAATCCCTACGTTCAGGAAGGCTGTATTCTAATGGAGGAGTACATATTATTTTAGTGGAGGGGTGTAGTGGCAACCATACCGGTATACCCAGGATGGCTGCTAGCACAGATTCTTAGATTTGCTTTACCAGGAAAGATAATTGTTTAAGAGGTCAACAATTTTTTAAAAATTACATTCACTGGTTCAGGGGAAAAGTCAGGACCCTGAATTTCAGAGAAAACACATAGAAAATACAAACAGAGAAATAAAGACCAACAGTCAGGGCTCTGTCTGCCTGAATCAAAGCAATATTGCTAATACTTTACATACATCCCTGGATCCAGAAAACCTTTACATCTGAGCAGTTGGGGAGCTCTGAACATATGACCACTCAGAATCTTGACCACAAGATCCTTCTCACAAGCGAGTCGTGAAAGCAAAATACCAACTCACAGTATATGTCTATCTATATATCTATATATCTATTTCTCAGAGCCAGAAGGCATCACAACCCTCCTGACTCAGTGCCTAATTAGAAATTAACAAAAGGTATAAAAGCCTTCCTACAAGTAAGCCTCCCCTAAGCAAGCTTCCCTTAATGGGCTCCACATGAGACCTATTAATGGGCAGGGAAGGTCTTAAATCCCATTAACTTTACTAGGGGATATTGGAGGGGACCTTGAAAAACTGGGAGAGCCTGGAAAAGTAGAAATGGCTCTTAGATACAGCTTTTGCAAAAGCACAGAGATTGGAGATTGAATGTCATATATGGGAAACAATGTGGGGGCCGGGTTGGCTGAAATGTTGAGTGCCTGAGTGTGGAGTAATGTTAAATCATTCTGGAAAGAGGTTAAAGAGAGTTTGGGAGAAGGGGGGACTTTAAATACCAAGCGGAGGAATTTGTATTTTATCCTGAGGACTTCAGGGTTTCTTGAACAAAAGAATGACATGGTCTCACCTATGCTTGAGGAATTTCAATTTGTTGGTTGTATGGAGGATGGACTGGAGAGGAGAGAGCCTGGATACAGACACATTAGGAAGTTATTGCAGTAATTCATGGAAGAGATGATGAAGGTCCGAATTTGTGGAAGAGAAGGAATCCCTGTACAGTGTGTATAATACTTAGCAACTGATTGGATATGAAGGATGAGGAAGAGTGAGGGGTGAAGGATGACTGAGTTTGTGAACCTGGGAACTGGAAGGAGGATGGTGGTGCTCTGAACAGAAATAAGACAGGAGGGGAGTGATTTAGGGAGAAAGATAATCAGTCCCACTTTGGACATTTCGAGTTTGAGTTCCTCATGGAACATTGAGGTAGAGGTATCCAGTTGACAGTTGAGAGTGAGAGACTAGATATTGGGAAAGAGATTTGGAGTGGATTTGTAGATTTAGGAGTCATCTGCATACAGGTGATAATTGTACCTCTAGGAGCTTGTAAGATTAATGGAGGGAGAGAGTGCAGAGATAAAAGAAAAGAGAGACTTAGAGAAACAGCTAAAGGTCAATTATGTATGATGATCTAGAAAAGGAGATAGAAAGAGCCATCAAAGAGTTGGAAAATGAAACAGGAGAAAGCCAAGGGCAGTGAGAGTATCAAAAGCTACAGACAGGTTAAAGACAGTGATCGACAAAGGCAGACAACAGAATTTGGCAGTTAAGAAGTCCTTGGTAGGACTGAAGAAAGCAGTCTTAGTCAAATAATGGGATTAGAAACCAAACTGGGTAAAGAAGGTGGGAATACCAAGAGCAGACAACTCTTTTTAGCAGTTTGGTAGTAGGTGTAATATAGGATGGCAAGATCAATTGAAAAATTTTCAAAGGGTGGTGGAGACCTGAATAAATTGTAGGCAGTATAGGTGCCAATAGAAAGGCAGAGGTTGAAGGTGAGAGAGGGAGGAAATGATTACTGGGGCAAGTACCTCCAAGAGATGAGAGAGGATACGATCAATCCTTGACAAAGAAAAAACTAATTTCTTCCTCAGATATTAGATAAAGGAAGAGAGAATAGGTAAAGATAGATAAGGGAGTTCATGATGAATGGCTTTAATTATTTTAAAAATTAAAGTAAAAGATTATATCTAGTGAGAAAGAAAGGGTGGCAATTATATGGTAAGGACATTGGGCCCTTGAGGAGAGAAGAAAAGTTGTGGGAAAATCATTGAGGAAGTGAGAAAGAGTTGATTAAGGAAGAAAAAAAGAATTTCTATGACCCAATTCAGGTTAGAGAACATAGTGGAACACCACAATTCTATGACTTTATCCAGGGAAGTGGAAGTAGAGAAGGATGTAAGGAGTGATGCAGGACATGGACAGCAACAGTTGGTAAGGGGACAAGGAATTCAAGGATGGAGGATGGTATGTAGTTGACCTTTCAACTATTGGGTCAAGATTGTAAAGAGAACAGAGGGGTAATGCATTGGAAAAACAGCAATAGACAGAGAAATTAATGGCAACAGTGAGGATAAAGTATGGGTTTTGGAAGAATGAATTAAATAGATAGAAAAGGAAAGGTGAGAAATGATGATTGGAAAGGGAATTTCAAAGTTTAAGATTGGAGTTAGCACACTTATTCTTGAAGGTAAGATCTAAGTTATGATCACCCTTTGGGTGGCTGTGGTAAAGTGAAGTTGTCTTTTTAACCACAACTCCATAGTCATAATCATCTCTGTGACTGTGGAAGAGTGAAGATGTCAGTCATGAGTGTTGAGGTTGATGAGTTGGGTATATGGAATGGAATGGGGTAGGTAGGTAAGTGAACTACCTACACTGAAGATAATGACCAGGGATGCTGTGTCTTCTGGAGAGATCCAAGTTTCTGTGAGTGCCCAGAGATAGAGTGCCTAGAAAGGGCATTTGTTGGCAATGAAACAGGAGCTTCACAGAGGCAGTGATATGGAGTAAGGATGACTGGAGAGTGATTCAGAGAGTAGCAGATGAAAAGGGTTTTTTTTTTAAGTCTTGGCAGATGGCTGCTCTGAATATGAAGACTTGGGTCTTAAATTCCTGCTGTTTACTACTTGTGTGATTTTGGGCAAGTTACTTTAAAAATGAGTAAAATGAAGGACTTATACTAATCTCCAAGGTCCTTTTTTTTTCAGGGGGGAAGGAAGGGCAATTGGGGTTAAGTGACTTGCCCAAGGTCGCACAGCTAGTTTTTGTGTTAAATGTCTGAGGCCAAATTTGAACTCAGGTCCTCCTGACTCCAGGGCTGGTGCTCTATTCATTGCGCCACCTAGCTGCCCCTCCAAGGTCCTTTATAGTTCTAAATCTTATTATTTTTATTATTAGTCCTTTGTGGTGATTGGGGAAACCCCACACTGATGTTCACTTATCTGTGGAATATTGGTGGGGAATAGGGACAAGGCTTAAGAACCGTGTTCTACAGGAGACCTTTCCTGTTTCCTCTAATGCTAGTGTCTTTTTGCCTAAGTTTACCTTGTGTGTATACTTTGCATGCATCTTATATATATGCCTTTATATGTACATGTTGTCTTCTCCCTTAGAATATAAATTCCTTGAGTTTGGGCAATACTTTGCTTTGTCTTTGTATCGTTTGATCTCTCACAGGCTCAGTTTTACCATCTGTAAAATGGGGCTAATGATACCTATAGTACTTAGAGTGTTGTTAGGAGCTTTGACAGAACACTTGACACAGAGTAGGTGTTTAATAAAGGCTTATGGATTGATTGAATATGGTAACATATTGAACTCATAGGTGGCAATCTGGAACTGGCAGGAGAAATTGTCTTTTATTCTCATACTCCAGATTTGTTCCAATAGTCCTAGGTATGGACATAGGGTTAGAAAGTTCAGATGGAACTGAAACTTTATCTATACTTCATTGATTTTGGGGGAGAACTGTTTCCAGGGTCTGCTGCCATATAAACTTAATTGTTTTCAAGTGGGGAGCTGTCCACAGTTGAAACTCATGCAGAAGATCAATTCTGGGAATGTGTAGGTAACTATCCAGATGTTGTCATCCAAAAAGTGGAGGCACAACTTTGAGCAAGTCAGAGTGCCCTAGTCTGGGCATCTCTCTAAGACTATAAATTATGGAAGGTACTGACCTGCATTGTTGGGAGGGGTTGGGGAGAGGTTCTCATCTGGAAGTTCCTTTATCAGTAAAAACTGAAGTCTGGCCCTTAATTCTATGCCTGTCTTGCCATCAGTGAATCAGTTAACTAACATTTATCACACTCCTGCTTTATGTCCAATCATGCTCTCTTGTCTTGCCTCAGGGATTCTGATGCCCCTTTGTTATCCACTTTCTTTACTTTGGACATGCCTTATCCCTCTGGTCCCTACCTGCTTGCCTCTGTATGCTAACTAATCCTTTGCCCCTGTATAACTTTCATCTTGCTTTTGGCCCTTCACTACCACAGCCAATGCTAATGTCCATGACCCTGCCTACACCAGACTTCCTCGCTAGACTCACAGTCAATTCATGGAGGGTTTGCTATTGTTGTCTCACTCCTTGGAGTGGAGTAATGGGGGGAGGGAATAAACCAGGTAACCTAGAAGAAGAGGAGGATCTTCCTAGAAAAGCGATGGTAGGGTGGTCCATTGACTGTTTTTAGTTCTATTCATTCTTAGTTTTTGTCTAAGTCTGGTCCAGCCTACCACCAAGTGAAATTTACCCTACATATTTGAAAATTCTGACTTTCTTATATGGTATAATGATGGAACATTCTGCCCACCTCCTGATAGAGAGGTGAAAGACTCTAAATAATTTTTTGGACATGGCCAGTGCAGAAATTTTGTTTTGCTTATAATGTTTATGATAAGGGTTTGTTTTTCATTCTCATTTCAGGGTGTGGTTGGGGTTGCAGGGAAAGAAGGCAGATTTTTGCTGATTGAAAAAAAGAAATAATTAAGTACTTATCTCATTGGGCCATTGGGAGATCAAATGGAATAATATACAGAAAGCACTTTGCAGATGGTCAAACTGTATATAAACATCAGCTGTCATTATTCTAGTGACTGTACCTCCTTATTGTCAGCAAGTTGCTTTGCAAAGTGTATCAAACAGCAGCATTTCCTTTCATTGTTAAGTGGACTCTCAAGAGATTAATCAACTCCCCACAGTATTTTAAAGTCTAAAAACATTAGGGCTTCCAGATCTCTTTTTAGCTGCCTCTTGTCTGATTGGCCCTTGCAAATTCCTTCCATTGCCTAGTACTTGGTACTTTCCTTTGCCTGACAGATTAAAAAAAAAAATCAGTTCTTTCTGTTGCTTTAAATAAACCTCATTAGTTAAAGGTTAGGTTGATATTATATGAACTTCTGATGAGCATCATTCTATGAGTACCCAGGAAGGAGGACTCAGGGACAGCCAGAAAGTCCTATTCATAGGTTGGACAGGTCTCATCTTTGTATTCTCAGAACCTAACTCAATGCCGGACACAAAGAATGTGTATAATAAATGCTCATTGATTTGGATTGGACTGAGTAGGCTGCTGCCAGGAACATGCACTTTCAGTGGTCTCTGACCTTAAAAAACAACAACCAAAAAAAAGCCTACCTCCTTTTCCTTCATCAAGAGACAGTCTTTCATTCATTTCCCTTTACTGGGTCTTAGTTTGCTGATTTATATTAAACCAAAAGGTTGGACAAGATGGTATTTGATCTCATATGGTAGAATGAAGTAGAATAGGGTTGAGTCATAGAAAGTCAAAGTTCAAGCAATAGCTTTGTCAAGCACAACCTCCCTGGGCGCCCCCCCCCCCCAATTGCTAGTATTCTCTCTCCCTCTCCTGCTCCACTTGTTAATTTCTAATTAGTCACTGAGTCACATAGGTAGTGATGCCCTCTGGCTCTAAAAAGGATATATATAGGCTGAGGTTAGCATTTTGCTTTGGGGTTCAGTCATTGGAAGAGTGTGCTTGTGATTTGGCCAGATGAGATTCTGGATAGCGGTTAAGGAGCCTCTTCCACCCCCTCCCCCAACTTTGAAAAACTCAGATGTTGGTGTCTCTCTCTGGTAACTATGTATGTATTGCCTTGGTCAGACAGTTGGATGTCTGTTGATCTGTGCTAATTTCTTAGACAGTTAGAAGCCATGTCTGTTGGTCTTTATTTCTCTGCTTGTATTTTCTTTGTTTGGATTTTCACTGAAGTTCAGGGTGCTGATTTTTCCCCTGAACTAATGAATGTAATTAAAAAAGATTGTTGACCCCTTGAACAGCTGTCTAGTAGAGCAGATCTGAAGAACCTGTGTTAGCAGCCATCCTGGGTATGCCAGTGTGGTTGCCTCTACACCCTTCTCCCCCACTGCCTTCATGCCTGACCTTGAGAACTTCTGCTGACCTTTAATACCACATGGTGTAGTTGCCCCTTGATCACCCCTTGCCAACCCTGTCATGCCTCTCTCATGGGCTCCCCTTCCTCCCAGTCTCTGCATAGGAAATGGATAGATCAACCCCTCTCCCAGAGCACTCACACCTCTGATCAGACTGTCCTCTGAGCCACTGATCTCTACCTCCTAACCATTTTGGACACAGATAAAGATATCTTTAGTTCAGGCTCTTTCTAATGCTTTGTATACATGATCTCATTTCCTAGAATAAAAACAACCCTATAACAGACATTATAGGTAGTATTGTTCCCATTTTATAGACAAGGCAATGGAGGCCCTCTAAGGCTGTGTGATTTGTCTGAACTCCTAGCTTCCATAGGGAAGATTCAGATGTCACTCTTCCATTCTCCAGGTCCAGCACTGATACCACCACACAGTGTTGTCTCTTCAAGTCTTCTGTTTGGATTTGAAGTCAGGTGGTGTTTTTCATGATGTTAATTCTTTTTTTAATTTTTTAATCTTTTTTTTAGAGGGCAGTTGGGGTTAAGTGACTTGCCCAAGGTCACATAGCTAGTTTTTGTGTTAAGTGTCTGCATGATGTTAATTCTTAAAATGTACCCTATTTATATTTCAGAGTCCTCCATCTGGAAATTCACATGAGTCTATACAGTCCAGAAGAGTAGTGATTTCTCATAACATGGATAAAGTTCTGAAAGAAGGTAAGGATTTTATATAGATATGTATTTGTGGGTAGATACCTGTTTATCCATTCACACACACATTTTAGTACAAAGCAGATCATTATATTCTGAAATTCAAATAAGATGGAGGGAGTTGATGATGGTTTCTATTATTCATCTATAGCAGTGAGCACTTTTTCCTTGGGGGCATTTGTATTAAAATTTATATACCAGTTGCATATTGTAGTGTTGAATAGTTCTACCTTCTGCTTTCCTGAGTTCTTCAGAGTCCCTGTTTGTTTTACCAGAAAAATGGAAAAAACAAACAAACAAAAAAAGACAAGTGTTTTCAGTATCATCCTAAGCTCCTGAAGCAGATTTGTTTCAGTTTGCCATAAGAAAAATTGTATTTCAATGGTAATTCCTATGTAAGGCTGAGTTCTTAAATTAATAATGACAGAATCATATTTAGAAGTATTAGGTGAGCATTATGGTAAATAATGAGAAAATAAATCCAGAAGTCCCCCCCCACACCCACCCCTTTGACTGGCATGTTTTACCATTCATTTGTTCTTAGTGGTTACAACTTTCCTGGTGATTATCGAATATACACATATTAAAAGCCTCTCTGTTTGGGGGAACTTAGATTAGACAGCATATATTTTGTATATGTGTCTAGATATACCCATATGTAAATATGTATACAATGTACCAATTATATCATATGTACATACATATATGTATACACATACGGTACACATATCTATACACACATATGTAACTTACAGATAGATGTATAATACACAACAATCACATTTCATTCCATGGTTAATTTTTAAAAATTTGTTTAATCTCCTGAGAACAGATGGCCATAGAAGTTCTGGCAAATCTATTACATTTCATATCTGTTTGCTCTCTTCCAGTTTCATCTGTAAATGCTCTTGGTATGACCTGACTTAGTCGGGTATCCTTATGCCAAGCTTTTTTGGGGCCTTAGTTTCCTCTCAACTGCTTTTTCTTGTTTTGTGAGGTGGCCCTGGTCATAATCATCCTTCTACTGCCCCATGACTCATCTTTTGAACATACTTTGACATTTTTTTGTACATACATTGACACATTTTTGGAACATGTCAAAGAAACAGCATCATACAGTGGGAAGAATGCTGGCACTGAGATATTCAGATCCCTTCTCTTACACTGTGTTTGTGTGACTTTGGGAAAGCCACTGAACCTTCTCAGGCCTTCCTTTCCTTTCCTTCTGAGGTCCCTTCCTGCCCTAGAGCTATGATCCTATAATCTCAACCCTTGTCTCTTCCTTCTGCCTCTCCCAGTGATTGTGGGATCTTATTGAAATGAGAGACTGCATTCAAATTACTGTTTTCTAATATCTTGAAAATTAATTGAACTAAAAATATTTAAACTGTAAACTCAAGTGTTGCACTTTTGCGTCACTTTCATGCTTAAAAATCCCCATATTTGGCTTTTCTCTTCACTTGGGCATATATCAATTTGAAGGTGGCCACATATACACAACTAATTGAAGAGTGATTGGGTTTGTTGGGGCAAAAGTTAACTGAGATTGTTGTTTTTTTTTTTTAAATGTTATCCCTAAAGTAATTTTATTTATTTATTCTTATTATAAAGAAAATTGTAGAATCAATAACTGGCTAAAACCTTTGAATGAGAACTATCCTTAGGCCTACTTTGTACAGCCTTGAGCATTTGATCATAAAATGTTTACTTTACACTTTAGTGGTATTGATGTATTTCTCTGTGGAATCTTGAAGTTATAGAGTCTAATTATTAAAGGGGAACATTTATACCATATAGAGTTATAGTCAATAAAATCGGGGATTGAGAGGGAAAATATATTTAGGGTTGAGTATAACAAAATAAGAAAGAAGAACTAGAGGACCTTTACTATAAAAAATGATAAACTTTTAGCTTGATGGGATTATTATCTACAATCCATATATTTATTTTGAAAGAGATTTTTTTAAAAAGTACTTAGAAATTTAAAATAGTGACTAAAATTATATGTGACTTATATAACCTACTTTACTAAATCTTGGCAACTAGGACATTCTATTGAATTAGACATTCAGAATATTGTTATCTAACTTTTATAAACTTCTATTTATTTCTCCTAAAACTGGCATTTCATTTTTAGGTCAACAGTATGCAAACAAAAAGCTAACAGTGTAAGGCTCCTGTGATTGAATTCTGTTGAACTGAAATAATCAAGGATGGCCTTATTTTTTGTACTCAAAGGAACTAAAGAAGTTGAACACAACTGAAATAAGTTGGCTTTTGTGTTTTTCCTTACTGACCTCCCCTCCCCCATTTAGAGCATATAGTTTTTAAAAGGTAACTTTCCCCCTTCCCTTCCCTTGCTCTAAATACTGATCATCAGCAGTTGATCTGCTCCCCTTTTCTTTGCCTGAGGCAGTCTGGCGGTCCTCTGCTCCTAGGGGCTCACCATCTTGGTACCAGATTTAACAAGTGCATCTCATTAATTTTATCCCTGCTCTAGCTCAGAACTCAAGAGCTGAAGCCATTTACCAGCCTCAGCCTCCCTAGCAACTGGGATTGTAGGCATTTGCCACTATCCCAAGTTAGATTTAAAAAAAAATGGAATTTCAAGTAGTCTGTCCATAGGATTTATTTTCTTAAATCTTAGCTGATTGAATTATAGAGCATCAAAATGGTATTAAGTCAGAAATATTGAAGAAATAATAGAGCTATTTTTTTCTGTGGGAGTAACCAGAACTGTTAGGACTGCAGATATTTCAAGAAAACATGTCTGTATGGGATGAGTAAAGATATACTTTTTCATTATATGTAATATTATGGTTCTTGATGCATTATCAATTTAAAGTGTGAAAGACTGAATATTAGGAACACAAAATCATGAGATGTTTTTATATCTACTCATATTTATGTCAGAGAAAACTCAATAACTCTCTACCTGTAACAAACGTTTTAAGTTTCTGCCCAAAATGGAATCCCAGGAAACTTCTACACCTCTATTTCCATAAAAGAGATATAAATGATTAAAAAAAAAGGGGGGGGGCAAGTATTACAGTTATATTGGACCTTCTGTCAGATTTTCACAAGATCTGCTCCCTAATTTTCATTTGGTTATTTATTTGTGTATTTATTTAGGTCTAGACCTATGATTTCATTTCTATTATCTCTCCATTTTGAAAATTTCCCTCCACTGATATAGAGACCCATCTGGAACCACTGAGAAGTTAAATAACTTGCCCAGGGTCACGCAAATCTGTGTCCAACATTGAACCAAGGTTTTCTTCTCTGAAAGCTGGTCCTCTATCCATTACCCCATATTCTCATTGTTTTATTTTAGATTATAGTAATTCTTTTTTTATTCAAGAAATATTCAAATGTAACCTTAAGAATGAATTTTAAAATGTCATCACTTTGTAAATTTTATTCTTTTAGAGTCATTTTGAATATTAATCAATATTCTGCCATTCAAAAATGTTCTCATTGTCTAACAAGTATCTATCGAATAGGCTTTAGGTTTCATTATTTTGTTCTTTACTCTTATCGTTAACATTCATTTGGTTTGAAATGGCCCTGGTTGCCTCGGGACATTTATAAAGTATGTCCAAAAAGCTTAGTGTGTTTTTAAGCTATTTAGCTTAAAAGTAAAACTTAAAAAAACTAAAATATCAAAAAAAATTGTGTATTGTAAAGCTTTCTGTAACTCATCATGACAGGGATCCTGATAATATCTTTCTTTAATAGTATCTTATTTCTTCCTAATTACAAGACAATTTTTAGCATTCACTTTTACAAGATTTTGAGTTCTAAAATTTTTCTACTCCCTTCCCTCTCCTCTTTCTAAAATGGTAGGCAATTTGATATAGGTAATATGTGTGATATCATTTAAAAATATTTCCATGTTAGTCACAGATGTGAAAGAAGACAGATCAAAACAAAAGACCCTAAGTGAGAAAAGCATACTTTGATCTGCATTCCGAGTCCATCAGTTCTTTTTCTAGATAGCATTTTCCTTCCTTAGTCCTTTGTACTTGTCTTGGATCATTGTGGTGCAGAGAAGAGCTGAGTCATACATAGTTGATCATCACACAGTGTTGGTGATACTGTGTACAATGTTTTCCTGGTTCTGCTCATTTCACTTTCTATCAATTCGTACAAGTCTTTCCAGGTATTTTTGAAATCTGCCTGTTCATCATTTCTTATTGCACAATAGTATTGCATTACATTCATATACCACAGCTTGTTCAGCCATACCCCAATTGATAGGCATTCCCTCAATTTCTGATATTTTGTCACCATGATAAAGGCTGTTATAAATATTTTTGTATGTATAGGTCTTTTCCCTTTTTTATGATCTCTTTGGATTATAGACCTAGTAATGGTATTGCTGAATCAAAGGGTATGCACAATTTGCTTGTCCTTTGGGCATAGCTCTAAATTGTTCACCAGAATGGTTGGATCATTTCACAACTCTACCAACAGTGCATTAATGTCCCAATTTTCCCAATCCTCCTCAGCATTTATCATTTTCCCTTTTTGTCATATTAGTCAATCTGATAGGTGAGAGGCAGAGCCTTTGAATTGTTTTGATTTGCATTTCTCTAATCGAAAGTGATTTAGAGCACTCCTTCCTATGCCTATAGATAGCTTTGATTTCTTCATCTTTAAGTGCTTCTTCATAGCCTTTGATCATTTATCAATTGGGGAATGGCTTGTATTTTTATAAATTTGACTCAGTTCTCTATATATTTGAGAGATGAGGCCTTTATCAGAGACAGTGGCCGAAAGCATTGTTTCTCAGCTTTCTGCTTTCCTTCTAATCTTGCTTGCATTGATTTTGTTTGAACAAAAGCTTTTTAATTTAATATAATCAAAATTATATATTTTACATTTTGTAATTCTCTCAATCTCTTGTTTGGTCATGAACCTGTATTTTACTTAACTTTTCCTTTAAGAATTTGGATGCTATACCACTTGGTGCATATATCTTTAGTATTGATATTACTTCATTGTCTATGGTACCTTTTTGCAAGATGTAGTTTCCTTCCTTATCTCTTTTAATGAGGTCTTACTTTGCTTGAGATCAGGATTGCTACCCCGGCTTTTCGTTTTGCTTCAGCTGAAGCATAGTAGACTCTGCTCCAGCCCCTTGCCTTTACTCTGTGTGTGTCTTTCTGCTTCAGGTGTGTCTCTTGTAAACAACATATTGTAGGATTCTAGGTTTTTCTCCTCTCTGTTATCTGCCTCTGTTTTATGGGACAGTTCATCCCATTCATATTCATAGTTATAATAATTAACTGCATATTTCCCTCTATCCTGTTTTTCCTCCCTTTTGTCTTTTCTTTCCTTTCACCCTTTTCCTCCTCAATAGTGTTTTGCTTCTGTCTACCACCTCCCCGGGTCTGCCCTTTTTTCTGTCAGATCTACTACCCCCTTACTTAATCTCCTCTTGTCCTGCTTTCCTGTCTGGTAAGATAGATTTCTATATTCAATTGATTGTGTATATTATTCCCTCTTTGAGTCAGTACTGATGAGAGCAAGATTCAATACTGATGAGAATAAGATTCAAGCAATACCCATCACTAACCTTTCCATCTTCCTCTCTACCATAATAGGTCTTTAGTGCCTTTTCATATGAAGTAATTTACCCCACTCCACCTCTCCCTTCCTTCTGTACCCAGTGTATTCTTCTTTCTCATTCCTTAATTTTTTTTATGTCATTCCCTCAAATTCACCTTATACCTATAACCTCTGTCTATGTATATTCCTTCTAGCTCAACTATTAGTGGTACAATTTTTAAGAATTTTAAGTATTGTCTTCCCATGTAGGGATGTAAGCTGTTCAGCTTCATTGAATCCCTTATATTTTTCTTTTCCTTTTTTTTTTTAAACCTTTTTAGGCTTCTCCTGGGTCTTGGTATAGGAGATCAAATATTTTGTTCAGTTCTGGTCTTCTCCTTGTGAAAACTTGCAATCCTTCTATTTCATTGAATAACCATTTTTCCCCTTGGTGTATTATGCTTAATTTCTTCAGTTAGGTTATTCTTGGTTGTAGTCCTTTGCCTTCTGGAATATTGTTTTCTGTGACCTCCAATTCTTTAATGTTACAGCTCTTAAGTCCTGTGTAATCCTGATTGTAGCTCCCTAATATTTGAATTGTTTCTTTCTGGCCACTTACAGTATTTTTTTCCTTGACCTGATAGTTCTATAATTCACCTATAATGTTCCTTGGAGTTTTTATTTGGGGATCTCTTTCCTGAGGGGATTGGTGGATTCTTTCAGTGCCTATTTTGCCCTCTGCTTCAAGGACCTCAGGGCAGTTTTCCTTGATAATTTCTTGAGAGATATTGTCCAAGTCCTCCCTTTGATTATGGCTTTCAGGTAGTCCAATGATTCTGACATTGTCTTTCCTGGAAGAACTATTTTCCAGGTCAATTTTTTTTGAGGTATTTTACATTTTCTCCTATTTTTTTCTTTTGAATTTGTGTGATTGATTCTTGATGTCTTGTAAAGTTATTAGCTTATACTTGTCCAACTCTAACTGTTAAGGAGTTGTTTTTGCTTATCCACTTCCTTTTCTATTGTACTTTTCAAGGAGATGTTTTCTTCGGTGGATTTTTGTATTTCCTTTTCCATGGACAAATCTACTTTTTAAACAGTTTTCTTTTGCCAAGTTGTTTATTCTTTTTTCATAATTCTCTTGCATCATTCATTTCTTTTCCCAATTTTCCTTCTACCTCTTTTATATGATTTTAAGCTCCTTTTTTGAGTTCTTCCATGAGTTCTTTCTGGATTTGAGACCACTTCCCATTTTTCTTTGGGTTTTGCTTATTGGCATTTTTACATTATTGTCCTCTTCTGAGTTTGTGTCTTGATCTTCCCTGTCACCACAATAGCTTTCTTTTCTCAGATTCTTTTTTTTTTGTTTTGTTTTTATTAATTTTTTTGGCCTTTTTCCTTTCTTTTAAATTTGAGCTCTGCTACTGGTGCAGAAGGGACACTATCTCAGGTTTTTTGTGCCAGGGGCTCCAGGCCCTGGCTATTTACTTGGTGCTGCACTGATATTGCTCTGTGGTTCATGGAGGACTCTTCTATCTGGTGCTGCTCTGAGGAGCTGGGATGGGGGGCGGCTGATGCTGCTGGAGGCTAGTACTGAGTTGGCATCCTAATGCTGGTATCTGATATGTGTTGAGGCTGGTTGGAGTTCTTTGCCATTTCCTTCTCTAGCTCATTTTACAGATGAAGAAATTGAGGCAAACAGAGTCACAGAGCTGGTAAGTGTCTGAGGCCAGACTTGAACTCAGCAAGATGAATCTTACTGACTCCAGACTTGGCACTCTACCCACTGTGTCCCCTAACTAGATAGAATAGTGATGTAAATTTGGAAACCACCTTTTCTGGGCTTGGGTAGATCCTTTTAGATGGTGCCTTTTTGATTACCTGAACCTTACCAATTATATTTAAGTACTCCTCTTTGGAAATAATTACCCTAGAAAAAGCATCTCAATGAAACCAACCACACACAGAGGAGATATGTGAGAGGTAACACAATTTAAGGATGTTGAATAGTATATTCTCAAGATATCAAAAAGAAGGAAAGTTATTTTACAACTGGAAGAAACTTAGAGTAATATTACATTTGAAAATGGGTCACTAAGAAAATATAAGTAATTCCTGATTCATATGCATGCTTCCTTATCTGTACTAATTTTTTTCCAAGAATGGTCTATGCACATATTAGGGTATCCTTGATGATAGAGGAAGAGGCAGGCTTTTGAGACCCCTCTAAAACTGACCACAATTTCAGTCACATAATTTACTGGAAGGTGCAGAGAATACAAGATCTCACTGCGTTTTATTGTTAGTTGACTATTTTGAAAAACCATTGGGATTGATATAACAAAGTACAACTTTAAAGGCTCTTTCCAAAACGATAGCTTTCATTCGTATGTCAAGATCATAATAAGCTTCCTTGATAGATAAAACAACAGAGATAACTTTGTTTGGTAATCCTCTTGTAATTCTAGTGACTCTACATGGTCAAATGTTTTGAATGATAGCAATTCTTGGGAATTGCAGTTTTTTCTCCCCTCTATCTTTTTCTTGGTTGGAAGAGATGGGAGGAGAGGATGCTACATTTCCAGAATGCCTCATGTCCTTCAGAAAATTTTCCCCAGTGGTATCCATAGCCCTTATAATGCCTACAGTCCATTACAGTCTGATACTAAAAGTATTTAAATAACAATTTAAAGTGCTTTAAAAATATTACCTAATTTGATCCTCATAACAGACCTGGGAGGTAGGTATTATTATTATCCCCACTTTATAAAAGAGGTAACTGAATTAGACAGAAGTTATGTGACTTGTCCAGAGTCACAGAGCTAGTATTTGTCTGAGGCTTCCTCCTTTTAGGTCCAATGTTCTATTCACTGTACCATCTACATCAGTGGTGTCAAACTGAAATAGAAATAGGGGCCACTCATTGTAAGGGCTATGGGATTTAACGATCTTCCATGCCCCATTGGACTTGCTGACGTAGCAGGAAGGGGCGGAGCAAGAGGAAACGGAAGCCAAACTAGAGTTCCTGCAGTGGCTGGCGTTGGTGGCGACGGTGGCAGCAGAGGCAGCGGCAGTGCAAAGCCCTTTTTGAGTTAGCCAGAATTTCTGCTAAGGACTCCTGCTGAGGACTGCCAGGGGCCGGAGCTTCTGGGAGTGCGCTTCCCGGACGCTGGGTGGTTGCTGTGAGTGGGGAGAGGAGGACCTTTGCCTGAGGTAGCCTGTTTTGTTTTAAAGGCTTGAAAATGTGGGTGCTTTCTACTTTATCTACCTGTGCCAATATCATAACTACTCTGATGGCTTTCACTTTCTGGTTTTGGGACTCAGTCTTTTGGTATCTTAATAAATTTTCTAGTTTATTTTCCCATATGGCAAGCATGATGTATTTTGTGATGGATAATTATATCAGCATATTTGTAATCTCCATAGGCATTGTGAATATAGCATTGCTGATACACTCATCCATATGTAAAGATCCATGCTGACTGCATATTGACTGGGTTGTAATGTTGTCTATGTTTTATTATATTTTTATTTATTTTGTTAAATATTTCCCATTTGAAATTTGGTTCAAATTGTATTTGGGAGGGCCTGCTGGGGATGCGTTTGACACCTCTGCCCTAGAGGACTTCCAAGGTCCTACTACAGACCTTAAGGTCTATTATGGCATAATTTTCTTCTTGGATATACAAATAGCAAAGTCTCCTGAGGGTAAGGATCTCTTATCTCACTAGTAACACATTTGGCTATTTCAACTGGGATTGCTTTTATCTGTACTGGTTGGCATTCTAATTGACTCTAGGTCTGACTAACCCTTGGCTTTCTTCTATGCTAATGTTATACCTCTCCCCCCTTCCCCCCCACCTCTTTCTTCCTCCTGTCTGTGTCCTTGTTGGTGTCTTGGGGGCCCCTGCCTATATAGAGACTAACAATTTCATTGAATGTTAATGTTTCATAAAACATTGTAGATTTGATATAGTCTCAAAAGACTACATTAAAGCAAGGAGATTGAAATACTTTGTAAATAAGTACTAGGATTTGGATTCAGGATTTCTTAACCTGAATCATGAAATTGGTTTTTAAAATATTTTGTTAACTTTATTTTAATAAAATTGCTTTCCTGTATAATCCTATATATTTATTTCATGCATTTAAAAACATTCTGAGGAGGGGATCTATAGATTTTAGTCATCTATTAGAAGGGTCCACAACCACAAAAAGGTTAAGAATTCCCTGGGTTAGATTGTCGTTATGAATTTCTTTGTAACAAAGCCCCACAGGATCCTATATATTCTTATCAAAAATTTTGTAAAATACAGTACTTACTTTTTAGTTTAATGATGTAACAAAAAGGGGGGGACTGGGCAGGGTCTTTACTGATCTTATCAAGTCTGTTTACATTTGAACTTATGTGCCCTTTTATCTTGAGTCCAGCATTCACTTTTTCCTTGGGGGTAGGGTAAAGATTCACTTATATAGCAATCAAGTGAGACAGTATTGGAGTAGACCTGGAACCCAGGAATATTCCGAACTGAAGGTAGTTAGAAAGACATACACAGTTAAGGGGTGTGTGTGTGTGTGTGTTTGTGTGTGTGTGAATATCATAGGCCTCTAAAATAGCCCTACTCTAGTGTCTTATGAGGCTTCTCAAGCTACACCAGTGGAAATACAAACTCTGGCAGACATGGCCTAAAGACCAGCCTAGCTAAGTATGGAGAAACTTACTAGGTTAACCGATAGGTGATTAATTGTTTTTCTATGGCAACCTTTGAAACAAATAAAAATACAAAATGACCCATGCTTCTTGGTGGCTCCTGACTCCCTTTCATTCAACAATGATGGTAGCAGGGGATAGAAAAGCCTGGGAGTAGGTACCAAAAATGCTATGGTCTGTTCTACTCTAGTGAATTTAACTGTTAAAACTATCTATGTGGATCTTTGTCCAGTAAATAACAAGTTTATAGATGGAAGGAACTGGACCATATTCATATTAAAGTTTTCATTAGAAGTGAAACCAGAATACAGAAAATAATGGCAGTTTAACGAGAGACTGGCACATAAAGGAAGTGGCAGGTTGTTTTCATTTTGGGTCCCAAAGCACCAAAAAATACCATTTTTTAAAAATATCATTTAAAATATGTCAAAGCAACATCTGGCCATGTTAGCGAACATAACTCATGGAGTATATAAAAAATATTTACTGCCTCTATTGGTTTCTTTACCCAGTTCACACTGATGCTGGCAGGATGGATCTAAAAAGGAGCAGATGTTGCTGTTCTAAGGGTAATCTTGGTAGATAGCTATGTTCCTCACCCTAGTACCCTAACCCCCACCTGGTATGCTTCTTCTTAGCAATCAGCCAATAGACTCAGTTATTTAAATAGTATAGAAAGAACAGTAGTTACAAAGTATTTCTCCCAATACCAGTGGTCCACTTTTCCTAAAAAAAAAAAAAAAAAAAAAAGGTCCACTTTTTCCTAAAGAGACTCAGGGTAGAGGTGGGAGGAGAGTGAATAAGAAGTTAAAAGTACAGTAGTAGTGAGACACATGTACAAAATACATATGGCCATTCCTTCTGATGTTTCCTGTGGGATGTGATGATGGTAATGCAGTCACTCTGCTGTGCAGCTGGGCTTTCTTTTTGTCAGGCTGTCTCATCTGCTGTGGCAGACTGCAGGATGGTGGCTATAGGAGGGGGCCAGGCTGACCTTTGTGCTGTTGGGTAATTTCTGCTAGGCTTTGCCAGGAAGGTTGATTGGCTACTGGGCACTTTTCAGGGTGGGCATCTCTTTTGGGTAGGTCCGTCTGCTGGACTTTGCGGGTTTTGTGGGCATCTGTGGTCTTCTCTACTTCTCAGCCATCAGCACAGTTGGGTTTTATTGTGCTGGGGTGGTACTGTGTGTTCTTTAACTGAAGTGCTACAGAGCTCTTTTTGCTAAGGTTATAACCTTTGATTTAGAGATGAGTTCCTCTGACTCTAGGGGCCCCCAGCACTGTGGTTGTTTATCACCTCTGGGTTGGAGACAGGAAAAAGATTTGCCTGCCCTAATTGACAGTTCCCTCTGATTCAAAAGTCCTTTCACTAGGTAAGCCACTCCATGGTTGCCTTTAAGGTGATGTATTTAAAATCTGTCATTTCTACCTCCCATACTCTTGGGAATTTTATGTAGATGAATGGCTAGGGACCAAGGTAAGAATGCAGTCTGTGTTTGGGGGAGGTAAGTTTACTGTCTTGTTGGTCTCTTCTTATTCAACTGAAATATTCAAGCCTTGGGACCCTTTCTAAAGTGGGAGATGTCGATTTTCTATCTGGAAACTTTTTCCTTTTACATTTCATTATCTCTGCCTTGAGGGTTTTTCTGAAGTCTCACTGGGGCACAGCCCCCCCCTCTCCCCTTTCCCCCTTACAAATGTAAGTGTTTATTAGTAGCAAGAGACCTGCTTTTGGAGTTTGGAGCAAATCTTCTATTCTATTTCTTACCTACATGACTTTTGTCAAATTCTTTAATCTTTCTGGATCTCCATCTCTTTATAAAATAAGAAGCTTAGGTCAGATATCATCAATGAACTAACAGACCTACTTAATTTTTTTTGAAGTTTTTATATTCTGTGGAGGATAAAGTATAAAAATTCTGCAAAGGATTTTAGAAAATTTTCAAAACCATGGCAATATATATCTTTATATTTGAGGATTTAAAAGCAACTATAGAACATGGAAGAATGATACCAAAAAATATTTGGCAAAATGATTCAGGATTAAGAATAAACAAAACTAAAGATTTTTTCTTAATCCTGAACCGTTTTATCAAACAAACATTTGTAATATAGAGGATTCATTACTTAGAAGACTCATGCCCTTGTGTTATAAATACTTTCATCAAGAAAAGAGTTGGGAAGCACTACACATGCCGAATAGCAAACACCATCATAAAAAATGAAATGTACTTTTTCTTAATAGACAGGAATCATATTAAAGCAGTGCTCTAAATGACTCTAGGCTGCTTCCTTCTTCCTTTCTCCTGCAATATTCTGATATTACTATATACCCATGAGTCATGGATTTAGGATCTCAGAAGAATCAATACTATAAGGCAGTCAAAGGATGATGGAAAGACAATGTTGGGGGTGAGAAAAGATGGTAGCAAATTACCAATGAAAATTTAGGTGCAAAAAGTGGCCTAAAGACATGCAGAACCAGAAATGGAAGGAAAGTAGTTGTATAGGAAGAACAGTGAACAAATGTTGCATTGAAAACAAGAAATATTAAATAGAAATACTGGAAAATAGATAAAATACTAGAAAATAGATAAAAAAATAATAAACAATATGCAAAACAATTTTATGTGGTAAAAATAATCTGCATGATACCTGTAAATCAGAAATATTAAGATTCCCCTGGAGAACCTAAAACAGCTTCTCTAATGGAGAAGGTATTCAGAAAATATTTATTGACTTGTTAATTCAGCCAGGTCCTGATTAGTACAAATAATAAATCCCTTGTAAAGTAATCCAATTATTTGAATTCATCCTACATATTCCCATTGATCTGGACACAATTGCTATAGTTTACATCATTATAACTCCAAATATTTTGAAATGAAATACTTGTGAGCACTTAATGGATTTCATTATTTGTGCTAATCAGGCCTAGCTGCCCATAAGTGTTGCATAAGCTACTCCTAATGATTTGGTTGACACTTTTCCATCTGCATTAGGCCACTGAAGTAGTTGGTTGTTTTTTTTTTTCCCCCTGTTACGGTATTTCAGATAATTTTCTTCCCTCTGTTTCCATTAACTATGTCCCTCCTTCTTTCCCACATTTCACCAAGTCCTTATAATAAAGGTGATGCCTTCTATTTCTGTCTTTTTTTAAAAAATGTTTTATTATGTTTTCCTTTTTTAAATATAATTCTGAGAGAAATGATTATTAATAACAAATGATTTGGAGAGATCCAGACTTTTGCCTTCTTCTATAGTCTTCATTTCAAAATTTAGTCTCTTAAAGGACATAACTGATATTGAAATTAAATGAAATCTCTTCAGTCTTGGTAAGACCCCACCCAACCTTCTAATCAGGTTTGGGTAGGGATAAATTCTTTGAAGAGATTGCCCAAGGTTGTGCAATTGAGAAGTAAATGACATAATCCAAGTTAATTCAAACAAATCCAAAATTCATTGTAATATTCATTCTTTCTCATTACTTGTTAACCTATCAGAGTCAATTGTTACCCCCCCCCCCCAGCCCCCACACACCTACTTTTCCAGGGCTATATAAGCTTTGAGACAGCTGCCATAATTGTCTTTGGTATTTGAGAGTGCCACTGACCTCTTATTAAAATGCTAATTATGAATAAGTCATCATTTCCCTGATGCTATGGTCTTCTTTGAAAAAGGACAAACGCAACAATTATTAATAAAATGGCTAATTACCTTGTAATTATATCTCTCAAACTTTTATAATGCCACAATTCTAGCTGATTCCCCTCCCCATTCCCCATAGATCACTCTCTTATAACAAGTAAATATGGTCAAGCAAACCTGCGCAACATATTGACCATGTCTGAAGATATATGTCCCATTTCACACCTGTAGTCCACCACCTTTTGCTAGGATAATTCCTTCTCTTTCACCTAGCTTTGTGGATAGATTTGTCTCTGCAGTTAAAGATATCTTTCTTTCTGTACTGCTGTTCCTAATAAATATATTGTATTGATGAAAAATACAGATCTTTTGGGATTCAAACGGTGTGTGTGTGTGTGTGTGTTAAGGTAGGGTAAGTGTGCAGAGATGGGAAGAGAATATTAGAGAGTTCTAGACTCACTTTTTTCCTCCAATGGAAAAAAGAAAACCCAACTTGCAACTATAGTGCTTTGCTTTTAGAATGAAAATAGAGACATTACTCCCATGTCATCTGCATACCATTTAGATCAGGTCATGTTTTTACAGCAAATCTCATGATACTATATGTGATATGCTATGTTTGTGGCTTGCCTTTCATTCTGTATCCTGAGAATCTCACAGATGCAGCACATTTAGATGGCAAGTGCCTTTGACTTCAGAGACTTGAGGAAGTGAGATAACTTTTGTTTACACTGTACTTTTTAACATTTAAAGCCTGTGAATCAGCTCACACTAATCTCGTGCCTTTACCCTGCTTTTCTTTTACAGCAGCATTTTAAAAGTTTGTTTCTATCACATTCTTAGACCAAATATTTTTTTCTGATTTGTGTGTTGAATTTTTATGAACCTTGGGTAGAAGGGAAGAGGGTTGGTTTTTTTTTTCTTTTTTACTTCAGTGCATTCAGGTAGAGTTTATGCAATGACTGGGAACTTTAGTACTTTTGTATCTGAATGTCGAATTTTCTATTCAACTCTGGTTTTTTCAGCAAGAATGCTTGAAAGTCCTCTGTTCCACTGAATGACCATATTTTCCCCTAAAACATGATACTCAGTTTTGCTGGGTAGGTAACCTTGGTTTTAATCCCAGCTCCTTTGACCTCTGGAATATCATATTCCAAGCCCTTCGATCCCTCAGTGTAGAAGCTGCCAGATCCTGGGTTATCCTGATTGTGTTTCCACAACATTCAAATTGTTTCTTCCTGGCTGCTTGTAATATTCTCTGAACTTTAGTACTTTTGCTACATTAATTATGTACTAATTAAATTTAGTCTACTTTCTTTTATCCATTTTTAATAATTTTGTTTTTGTTCTTATGTCAATATTATTTCCCAATAACCAAACTAGGCTACTTTTAAGGACACTGAGTATTTTTCAGGTCTAGTATATTTAATGGTATCTTTTCTCCACCATCAATAGTGGGGTTATGTCCATTAGTACTAGAACTGCTTCCACCATGTTGTTACACTCCCTTTTCCAGAAGATGAAAGGACCCTATTAGGTGTTGTTGTTTAGATGTGTCCAACTTTTTGTGACCCTAATGCAGTTTTGGGGGGTTTAGGGACCCCTCAAGGATTGGGGAACAGGACAGGGTCATCTGGAAAGAATTCACAGACTCAAGAAATCTTTAAGTCAAGTTGGCAAAGGGTTATTGTTACATTATTTAGCAGGCATAAATTCTTAAGGAGCCTATGACCTTAGAGGGGCACAGTTAAAGTTTATATAGGAAAAACTGTAGTAAAACAGGTGCCAGGTGTGATTCAGGGCAGGATTAGGGAGTGTTTAAGGAGAAGGGGGGAGGGGCACAGAGAGGTATGGTTTTTAGGTCCTCTATGGCTAGAAGTTATCTAGTGGTCAGGGCCAACTGAGGATTATCTAGTCTGCTGCCAATCAATGTCCTGATTGACAAGATAGCTGTAGGGAGTGTACATATGTCTTGAGTCCAGGATACACATAATGAGGAGTTTAGGATGCATATGAGGAGGTAGAGAATTGGTATAGATAGTACCTTGGGTACCAATTATCTTTGTGAGTCAGTAAAAAGCTAGTTCAAAATAATAATTCCTGCAGGTGTGGTTTGTTGCTGTACCAAGGGAGAGAGAAAAGTGTTTCGCTGGGACCCACTCATGAGTAATTGCTAGGCATAATGACCTTGGGGTGGGGATAAGCTGTGAGAGATAGTGTTTTGAGGCTAGAGAGATATATGGTTTTGGAATATAGGGGCTTAAGCACAAGTACCTAAGCACCCTCTCAACCCCATTTTGGATTTTCTTGGCAGAGATACTGGGGTGATTTGCCATTCCTTTTTTTCAGTTCATTTTGCAGATGAGGAAACTGAGCCAAATAAGGTTAAGTGACTTGCCCAGGGCCACACAGTTAGTGTCTGAGGGCTGTTTTGAACTCAGATCATCCTAACTCTAGAGCCTCTACTGTATCTGCCAAAGTCGAACTTTTGTTTCTGTGAGGCACAATCTCCTGATTGGTGAGCATGGACCAACATTTCATGAGGCCAAGTGTATTCACTTGATACCCTCCAACTTCCTTTCTATCCCTAAGTCTGTGATCCTATGAAGTAAAATATATCTGAGAAAGTAGTTTGGGTATCGATTGTGATCAGTTATGCCAAATAGAGGGCTTTGTATTTTGTTATAGAGGAAATAGGAACCATCTGAGTTGGGTTTTTTTGGGGGGGGAACAAGTGGGGTTAAATGACTTGCCCAGGGTCACACAGTAAGTAGCAAGTGTCTAAAGCTGGATTTGAACTCAGGTCCTCCTGACTCCAGGGCCAGTGCTCAGCCATCTGAGTTTTATGAACTGAGGAGTGTAGCAGCAAGCACCCCAAGTGTCCTCAGGGTTTGCTGCCACCACAGGTTCTTGGATCTGCTTTGATAAAGGAAAGAAACTCAAAATGGGTTAACAAGCTTACTTTAATCAGTCAAACATATATCGTTTACCTCGTTCAGGGGAAAAAGGTCAGCACCCCGAACTTCAAAGTATACAGACAGAATTATCAAGACAGAAACAGATCAAGTAGACAGATTTCAAACTGTCCAACCATTACATCCATACCCAATCAACATCTGGGTTGATTATTAGAGTTTGAATAATATTTCATCTAATTATTTACAATTTATGTTTCCTGCTTAAAAATTATTAGTTATCCTTTTGTTATTCATTGGGGGAATGGTTATCACTCTCTTGGGTTTGTATAATTTCCTTATGGATTTATGAATGTCAGATTTTTTTGTTCTGTTTATCATAGGACATTTTTCCCTCACTGCTTTTCTTTTTATTTTAAATATGACTGTCTTCAGTTGTGCAAAATCCTCTTATTTTTCTATAAATAGATCCTTCATTTTGTTGTCAATAATTTCTCCTATTTTATAAATAAAATTTTTGCTCTTCTACTATTGAGCTAACTATTGCTAGCTGTGATTCTAATTTCTGTATGGTTCAAAACATTTTTTAGCGCATCTACCCAACTGAAACTTATTTTCAGATATGGTGTGAAGTATGAATATAAGCTCATTTCTTGTAATACCATTCATCCCCACCCATTTTGACTGAATAATGGTTCCTTTCCCAATCTGAGTTTTATCAAACATTAATGTCTTGTACACATTTGGTGTTGAATTCTGTATTTTGTGTCATTGATCTCTTTTTCTATTTTTCAAACCAGTATAAAATAGCTTTGCTAATTACAGCTTTATACTATATTCTCAAAGCTGGAAAGGTAAAAGTCCCATTACAGACATGTATAGTCTAGCAAAACAAATTTTCCTGCTTTAGCCACATCCAAAAATTATAATTCCCTATCTGTACTTTGAGTCTATTGTATCTCCATCAGGAAGTGAGTATCATGTTTCACTGTGAGTCCTCTGGAGTTGTGTTTGGTCATTGTGTTGATCAGAGTTCTAAGTCTTTTAGTTGCTTGTCCTTACAATATTATTCTCATTATATAAATTGTTCTCCTGGTTCTGCTTACCACACTTTGCATCAGTTCATATAGGTCTCTCCGGGTTTCTCTGAAACTGTCCCCTTCATCATCATTTCTTACAGCACAATAATATTCCATCAAATTCATATATTATAATTTAACTGTTCTCCAGTTGAGGGATACCAAATCAGTTTATAGTTCTTTGTCACCACAAAAAGAGGTGCTATAAATATTTTTGTACATATGAATCCTTCTTCCATTTCTTTGATCTCCTTGGGATATAAACCTAGGACATGCACAGATAAATAGCTTTGGTCATAGTATTGAATTGCTTTACAGATTTCATAGCAATTTCATAGCAATTCATAGCAATACCAACAGTTCATTAATACATAGTTTTTCACAGCCTGTCAGAATTTGTAATTTTTTTCTTTTGTCAACTTAACCAATCTAATTAGTGTGAGATGGAATATCAGAGTTGTTTTAATTATCATTTCTCTAATTATTAATGATTTAGAACATTTTTTATGACTATTGGTAGTTTGTATTTCTTCCTCTGAAAACTGCCTGTTCATAATCTTTAACAATTTATCAATCGGGGAATGGCCATTATTCTTATACATTTGACTTTATTTTCTCTATATATATTAGAAATGAGACACTTGTTGCAAGGATTTTTCCACTTACCTGCTTCTAATTTTAACTGTTCATTTTGTTTATACAGTTGAAATTGTCCATTTTGCCCTTCGTGATCTTATTTCTGTCTCTTTATCTCTATTCCCCTATCCACATACCTAATGAGTGAGCTCTTCCTCTTTCTTTCTTCTTATTTATTCATAATGTTACCTTTTATGTCTGTTTTCTACCCATTTGGAGCTTATCTTGATATAATGGGATATGTTGCTCTATATCTAGTTTCCACTGGACTGTGTCTCAAGATAATCAGCTCTTACTTCAAGAGTAGGGATCTTTAAGTTTTCAAACACTTGGCATCAGTTTTTCTCCTCATATACTTTCTTGTTCTAATTTTATGAAGCATGTTGGTTGAAACTATATTATATCTACAAATTAATTTGGGAAATAGTGACACTTTTACTATATTAAAGTCTTATGACATACAGGCATTATCCCTCTGGTCTTTATTTCTGTTAAAACTATTTTGTTTTATTTACAGAAGTCTCAAATATTGCAAATAGGTGAATGCTAAATATTTGATACTTCTATTCATCACAACAGATGGCACTTCCTTTTATAAAAATTTGCTTGTTTTTTGGGGGGGGGATATAAAAATGAAGGTAGTTTATATTTCACTGCCAATGCTCATTTTTAAAAATTTATTTTTTCATGCATCAATCCACCTTTCTAAAGCTATATTGAATATAAATCACCCAGAGTGGGCAGCACCACTTTGTACCTCTTTTAAGTACTAACTTCTAGTGTTTCTCTATTTCATATAATCTCAGATCTTTACTGTACTTTCATATGGGTGCTTTTATTATATTCAGAAATATTCTTGTTTTCCTATACTTTGTCATATTTGTATGTTTACTAGCAAATAAGTGCTAATTTTTTTTAAAGCTTCCTCTGCATCTTTTGTTGTAACCATATGGTTTGAAAAGCAGCCCATTGTAGCAGGAAACATTGGACTTGAAGAGGAGAAATCTGGGTTCAAATTCCAACTCTGGTACTAGAAGCTGTGTGAGCAAAGTGGGGTTCAAAAGATTTGAGTCTGAATGTAGTCTCTGACTCTTATTGAACAACTCTGGGTCTCTAAGTAAAATGAGGGTGTTGGAGATGATCTCTAAGCCCTTTTCCAGCTCTCAATCCTATGTCATTACTTGTACTACCTTCCTTAGAGGGTGGCTCTAGGGAGAGCATATTGCCAACCATAAATATAAGTTGTTATTTTAAAAAATGTGATTTATTACATTTATTTTTTCCTTTTTTCTCTTTAACAAAAATGTAAGTCTATCTTGTTATTTAGTGGTTGTTCTTCAGTCATGTTTGACTCTACATGACCCTGTTTTTTAGGGGGGAATGGTTTTGGGAAGTTTCTTGGCAAAGAGATTGGAGTAATTTGCCAGTTTGCCATTTTCCTTTTTTAGTTCATTTGACATATAAGGAACTGAGGCAAACAGGATTAACTGACTTGCACAGGGTCACATGGCTAGTAAGTATCTGAGATTGGATTTGAACTCCCAAAGATGAGTCTTCCTGACTCCAGGCCTGGCACTCTATCCACTTAGCTGCCCCATCTTCATGTTTTACCTCCCTGGTATTATTATAATGTGGTCAAATTTTGTGATATATCTCTCTAGCATTAGGATCATGTAAGACTCATAGACCCAAAGACTGGAAGAGACCTAGTCCATCCTCCTCATTTTACAGATGAGGGCCAGTCACATAGGTTATAAGAAGCAGAGTCAGAATTTGAACCCAAGTCCTCTGTGGAACTGGTTGTTTTTCTCCTATGCTAGTCTATTTGCAAACATTTGTTCTATTTTTTTTTTTTTGTTTTGTTTTGTTTTTTCTCTGTTCATTAATGAGATGGGCTTATAATTGTTGTTTTTTGTGTCATCTTTGCCTAAACTAGGTAGAGAAATCATACAGAAAATGAATTAGGGAGCATATCATCTTTAGAAATAGTTTCTATAATAAAGAGATTACTTGTTCTTTAAAGTATAGGGAAAGTTACTTGTGAGTTTGGTCCTAGTAATGGAGCAATTAATTAATGGCTTATTCTGTGCTTCTGAGATTATTCTATTTAGCTTCTCATTTTCCTTTTTTTTGGTTCAGTTTAGGTATTTATATTTTTATATGTGCCATTTTTTAAACCTTCTCATATTTGTTAACATATACTAAGCATAGTAATCTCTGATCATTAACATTTTTTTCTCAGATTTCAGATTTCTCCTTTCTTATTTGTAAGTTTGATATATTCAGTTTTCATTCTTTTTTAAAAATTAAACTTGCTAATTTCTTTTCTTTCCTTTTTTTTTTTTTGAGGGAGAAAGGCAGGGCAATTGAGGTTAAGTGACTTGCCCAAGGTCACATGGCTAATAAGTGTGTCAAGTGTCTGAGGTCGGATTTGAACTCAGGTCCTCCTGACTCCAGAGCCAGTCCTCTATTCACTGTGCCACCTAGCAGCCCCAAACTTGCTCATTTCTTATTAATTTTATATTAAGCATTCAAAGGCTGTTTTTGCCTCTGAATAGTACAGTGACTTCAGTATGTAGACCTTTATTTGCATTTGTGTTGTCCAATGTTGAAGATTTTTTTTTATTCTTTTGGTTTTTTAATTTAAAAAATACCATGTAGACATGCAATTCTTAATTTTATTAACATTTGCCAATAAAATATCTTATTTTATTGTTATTTCTAGAAATAGAACATATTTCTATTATTATTTCTAATTTTAATTTTAAATATAATTAACTATTTTTATATATTATATATAATATAAATAATTAATCTAATTCTAATATTAATATAATATATTAATTCTGCCACTGTAAATTTCTTAGAATTTCTTGGTGATTAAGAACATTTTTTGTCCTTAATGTAAATTTGCATGACCTTCCTTTTGCACATAAAATGTATTCCTTGATTTTTTTTCCCACTAAAAGCTCTCTATATGGCTATCAAAAGTATGTTAAAAACACTATTTAAATCTGTAACTTCTTTCTTACTTAATATTTTTATTCTATATCAATAGCAGTATGTTATCTTTTATTATTGTCTAATCCTTTATGGACAAATATTAACTTTGTTATCATAAACTTAATTGCTGTTTTATTGGGCATATACATATTTAAAGTTGATACAATGTTATTATCTATCATGACTTTAAACATGATACAATTACTTGTTTATCTCTTTTCATATTTTTAACTTTGCAATTGCATTGAAGATGCCTGGCATTTTCTGAGTTATTTCTATCATTATAAAAAATTTAATCCAGCTAATTCAGTTGAAATCTTCCTACTTCTTTTCTTGCTAGATTTCCTATATATAGTATATTGTTAAATTCTGTTTTATAATCCTTTACATTGTAATATATAAAGTATTGAAATTGAAATTCATAATCCTTCTCCCCTTTCCTTTTATGGACAAAGTGAATCCATTTAATTTAGCTTTATAGTTACTATATTTAACTTGTCCTCTACCACCCATCTGTAAAATGGTCGTGTGTTTTTTTTTTTTACCAGAAATTTTTTTCAAAATTTGTCAAATTTTCCTACTTTAATATTTCAATAATGCAAGCAAAATGGCATGTAGGACCCCTTCAGGTTGCAACCCCATTCCACACTCCAGGTTTGGGCCCCTTCAGAACAACTACTTGCAGGTTTAATATACTCTTTGGATCTCTACTCCTAAAACTCAGCTGAGGAGCCCTAAGAGGGGACTTAGTAGTAAACACAATTAGCTAGAACTATCCTGTCTTTGAGATGAATGTTTTGCTTGTATAGAGAACATTTCTTTTTTACACAATTGTTTTTTGCTTTTTTTCTTCCAAATTATCTTTTACTTCTATGTACTTATATTTTTTTGTTGCTGTAGAAAGACTTGTCACAATGAATTCATAGTTTGGTACTCTGCCATTTATTTTTGCTGTGCATGTCAAAAAATTCTTCTCTAATGATTTTTATTTCTCTGGTGAACAAATCAAGAATATCCTGCTGTTGTTCCTTGTTCTCTTGGAATTTCACAGGGTCTTCTTTCTCATCATGTGTTAAATATCCTTTGTTTCACAGTATTTTCTCAGAGATATTTGGATTAATTTGGATGTCCTGGAGGCCATCTTCTCTTCTGCTTTTTAAATGAGTTTTTTTTTTTTTTTTTGCTTCTGAGATATTTAGTAATTCAATCTTTTCCCCCTTATTTCTCTTTCTAACTCCTTCCTCTTTGATTGCAGATCACTCCTGGACCTCAAAGCTATCTCAACCTCCTTCCATGTTAGAGAATCCACTTTTCGCGGACCTCAGTCCTTGCCCTAAGTGACTGCTTGGAGGACAAAATTGGCCCCAGGTGGATGCCAATCCTCTTTCCTTCAGATATGGTGCAGCCGTACATCAACTTTGGCACCCCTGCCTTTATTCCCTTTTATTTAGTTCTCTGGCTGAATACTGCTGCTGTGTAGTATGCTACCATCCAAGGGAGAGCCTGCTTTATATACTCTTTCCTATATCTTTACCTCTTCTGCATGAGAGGATTGGGAAGGGCAATCAAAATGTTGAGTTTTGCTGCTTGTTGCCACATAGTGTTAGGGGTGAAGGTCAGGTAAGGTTTTTGTAAAAGTTTACAGCAGCAGCAGAGTACTGAGTTTATTCCAGAGCACAGACTTAAACTCAGTTTGTGCTACCCTACTATGTCAAGGGGACTGGTGGGGAAGGGACTATTCAACAAAGGGAATAGGATTTAGGGATCTGCCTTCTCTGGTGTTAATAAGCAGACTTCTTAGGAGCTTGGTCTGTGGGGATAGATGTAGTTACTTTACCCCCTGTGCATAATTTTTATTTGGCATAATTTTAAGAGTTTGGGAGGATTGGAGTCCTTGCTTCCTTGTTGTTCATGGGATCCATACAGTTAACTAAATACAAAAGCATTTGCTGAGGTAGTGTGTAAGAACAGTAGTAACAAAATGTTACCATTATTACTCTGGCTTATATTCTTCCACAAGTATACATAGTAAGATATTTCCCTCTCTAAATTGGGGTCTAGGTCATGAGCATTATAATCAATTGTCTTTTTTTGGACAAGGCAATGGGGGTTAAGTGATTTACCCAGGGTCACACAGCTAGTATAAACGATTGTCTTGATCACTCTTCTCCCATTTACTCCTTGCCTGAATCCACAGATGGATTTTTTTTTTAACTTGAGACAAACTGTCAGTAGCAGATTACTTGTGTTTTCTCCCCATCATACTTCCCTCATCTGTGGAGACTTTTCCTGACTTTGGATCCTTTGCTTTAACATTTAGTTCACAATTTTCTACCTGACACACAGATTGAGTTTTCTTTGGAAGCTCTTGGTTTTTTGTTTACCTGCTTGGATCTCCTTGGACCATACCTCTCTAACTCTCTTCTCTTTTTCTCTTGAGTTCCCCTTTCTCTGAGAGAAACGATTATTTCTCTTCTATATTAATAACCAATTATTGAATTAGGACTAAGATTTCCCTCCTTCCTCATTCAGAAATCTACCACTGTAGACAAGCCTTTGAAGTATAGGGCTGATAATGAGATGAAATCTTGGGCAAAACTAGGAAAACTTAGATCTGATTAAAAGGCAAGAGAAATTCTAGTTTAGGTGAATTGGTGGATAAAAGCCCATTAGGTTTTAATTAGGACTGGGTGGAAGTAGTTTCCCCCTTTTGTCTAGACTACCCTAGACAGGGTGTTATGGTTATAGATAAGTCTCTTTGACCAACACTGAGATCAGAGTTAAGTTCTTCAGATACTCATTAGAATAAGCCCATCTCTCTCATTATAATATTCATTCTCTTATTACTTGTTACCCAATCAGAGTTGATTCCCATCCTCAGGAATAGTCACTCTTCTAAAGGCATATAAACATTGAGGGGGTTCCATGAGAGGTCTTTGGCATGGGAGAGTGTCACTGACCCCTTTTATTAATCATCTGCTAGCAATAATTAATAAAATGATTAATTATCCAGAAAAGATAAATCTTAAACTTTTTTATGTCACACCTCCCTACCTCCAGGTTTCATGATTGTGACTGATTACTGGCATTTATGGGCAGACCCTCATTCCCTCTTCAGATTGCATTTCATCTTACTGATTTCCATCTGCATCTAAAAGTCAGTATAGCATCAGAAGAGCAGATGACAAGGGAATAGAATCTCAGAGACTGTAAAAATCCCTATCCACAGGGACAGAAATTCATTGAGATCTGCATATGAATAGTAGAGTTTGGCTGGCATTTGCTTTTTCAGGGAGCAGATGTGAGATGTGAGTGTTTTCCAAAGGAGAAAGTGATTCAGCATTTCATACTGGGGTACTTGTGGTTATGCCCTGGATGACCTCTCAGTATCTCTGGGAGCAAGGCAGGAGAACATAGGCTTGTTTGAGTGGCAGCATCACTTGGGTGTCTATCGACAGCCGGTTATTGTGGCTTTAGAAGAAAGATCCATTGCTTCCCTTGGATGATAAGTGCTCCTTTTATTTTATTTCAGGTCCTGCTTTGTGTTGTGTGTGTGTTTTTGTATGGTCATATGTATTTCATTTAACAAAGAAAGGACTATAAAATCATTTGAGATTATGAAATTTTATTGCAGTCTCCAAGTATTGACCCAAGGGGGTTAGATTTTTATTTTAAATTTGTCATTCACAGATGTGTTTGTGTTTCTGGGCTTATTTACATAATGCATCTTCAGAATCAAGACTTCTTCCTGTTTTCTTTTATATTGAAGCTATTCAGAATGTGAATTGCTTTGAGGGGGAAGGGAGGATGCTGACAAGATAATGACTGCTATTGAATACAACAAGCCTTGATAGGAGACTCTATGTGCAAGACATGGAGATATAAAGACCGAATGAAAAGTAGTCCCTGCCTTCAAAGGGCTTATATTCTATTGATAAGATACAACATGTAAGCAGATACTTGTGTGTATAATAAATTGAGAAGGCCTTAAATCAGAATAATTCTGGGATTCAGGAAAGACAGAGACTCCCTTAGTACATGAGCTAAGTCTCTAAGAAAACTAAGGGGTTTTAAGAGGCAGACTCGAGGAGGGAATGCATTCCAGGTACAAGGGCAGTACCTGTGCAGAGATAGAGGTTAGATATTGAATGCTGACTCTGGAAACAATTAAGGAGGCTATTTAAGCTGAAATGGAAGATAGCTGAAAGGGAATAATGAGCAGTAAACCTGGAAAGAGAGGCAGAAACAAATTGAGAATGACTTTTAATGGCAAAAAAGGGAACTGGTATTTTATCTTAGAGCAATAGGAAACCACTAAACATTCTTGAGCAAGGGAGTGGTTTGGTACTGCCTACTTTAGGAAGATGATTTTGATAGGTTTTGAGAGGAGGAATGCAGGAAGTTGAAGCCTGAATCTAGGAGGCAATCTAGAGATTGAGTGAGGGGTCAGTGGGAGAAGTGGTATTTAAAAAGTTGGGCTTCTGGTATTGAGACTGGTTGTGCCCACGCATGGGAGTGGAGTCTTATCTTCCTGAGCCCACATGTGGCCCAAGACATTTACTAACTGTGTGACCTTGGGCAAGTCACTTAGCCCTGTTTGCCTTTGTTTTCTCATCTGTAAAAAAGAGCTGCAGAAGGAGATGGCAAATCACTCTAGTATCTCTGCAATCCAACAAACTATTGATAAAACATCTTCTATGTCCAAGGTCTTGAGTTTGATATTGGGAGTATACAAATAAAGTCCTTGCTTTTAACAAGGAGTTTTTATTTTGAGTTCTTAGGGACACAGATATCTGGGTTTGGACTCAGAGGGGAAAATTCAAATCCTAGTCATGTTACTTGCTCCCTGTGTGACCCAGACCCAGGCATTTAATCATCCTGAGTCTTCATTTCCTCATCGGTAAAAGAAAGAGTTAGTGAATGGTCTCTTTAAGTCTCCTTCCAACTCTAACTCTGCCCTCCTATGTATGGAATTACATACGTAAGACATTGGTGTAGAGGATGATGTCCTTTAGAGCCAACATTTTATTTTTTTAAACATTAGCATTGACTTGGAATCCAGCTCAGCATGCTGTAAGCATCGTGTTAAAATTTTTTTGAGCTCAAAGGGACCATTGATTGGAATCATTGAAGGCTAGGCCCAAACCCTCATTCTAAAGATAAGGAAAGATCTTTATACCAGAGAGATTATCTCTTGGTTGAGGACATATGATCAGTTAGTGGTCAAGCCAGGGAAAAGATCACCAATACAGTTCTATTTGCATTACACCAAAATGTCTCTTATCACATGAAATTACATTTTTAGGGGAGTGTCTCGCTTTTACAAATCAAGCATTTACAGTGTACTCCTACTTTGTGAGAGGTCTCTTGTAGCAAAGCAAAACAGTTAAGTAAACTAAAATTATCTGAAAAATCATCTGAAAGTGTATATAATATATTACATCTGTAGCATCCCTTCTGTCTTGCCATTGCAAAATGAGACAAAGCAGAAATCCTTTTTCTTTCCCTTCTATCTCCTGCCTCATTGGGAAAAAAAGAAAAGAACAAATTTCTTGTAAAATTATCTTGCATAGTTAAGCAAAAAGAAATTCCCTCAATGGCCTTATACGTACACAGACAAATTTATATCTATACATACATATCTATTTAAATTCTATACCCTAAATCCATTATTTCTATATAATGGAAATAGGTTTTATCATCTTAGAGAGAAAGGGAGGAAGAGAGCAAGATAGACAGAGACAGATAGATAGAAAGATGCTTCCATTTTCAAAATATTTTTGAGGGTTATTTGATTTCCTGCTTATTATAAATGCTATTGGATGATAATTGTTTTAGTTTAATAGGAAGTGGGATCATGACATGTAGACCTCAAATAGAATCTTTGGAGAATAAGAAGCTGAACTCAACTGAACAAATCTCATTATGTCTGTATAAAGAGATTGTATAACCAGAAGGGACTTTTAACATTTACATTCCAGTCCATGTGTCCCATGGGAGAGGAGATGGATTTCTTTTGTTTGACCCTGAGAAGGCAAAACCAGGGGCTCAATGAGTAGAAGTTACTGTCAAATTTTGGCTTTGTTCCATGAAAAATTTCCTGATAATGGGAGCTGTCCTAAAGTGATATGCTACTCTATGAAGTATTAAGTTCCTTATTCCAAAAGTTGGTTTGGCAGAACTTGGATTCCCATTTCTGTGCAGGTAGTATTTGATGCCCACTGATATCTCTTCCAATTCTGAGATGCTAAGATTTTATGAAAGGTTACTTGTCACTGATGACTGATCATTTAGAGTTCCATACACACATAACCTAAATGTTTCACTAATATTAAGATATATGTTATATTTGTATATTGTACATGGGTACCCTACATGTCTTTGAATAGTTTATGCACACAGTCTCTTAATTACCCACATGATGTTTTTGTCTAATTTAAAGAGGAGACAACTATCAGTATTCATTGAAATCTGGGTGCCCAGACTTAGTTCCCCATTTGGGAAGTTTTATCAGGGAAGGGTGTCTTTTAGGAAAGGTCTCTAAGAAGCCACTTTCTATTGGTTTTCTAGTATTGGGGGGTTTATAGCCTTCAAGTATTTGCATGTACATATCAATAATATCTGGACATGCTCCCAACTCTTTCATTTGAAAGATGTGATTATGGGATAGGGATAGATTCTGGACCTGTTATTTCATTGGTATGGGGAACTCTACTCATGTTGATCAGTTCCTTCTTAGAGAGCTGCCTGGGGGCATTGAGGGGTTTTCTGCCTTGTGCAGATACACATAGGCAGTATTTGTCAAATTCAGTATTTGAACCCAGGCCTTCCTGTCTCTCTATCCAGTATGTTGTTGTTTAGTAGTTTCAGTCGTGTCCAACTCTTTGAGACTCCATTTGGGTTTTTTGGTTTGTCTGGTTTTTTTGCAAAGATGCTAGAGTGGTTTGCCATTTCCTTGTCCAGCTCATTTGACAGATGAGGAAACTGAGGCAAACAGGATTAGGTTACTTACCCAGGGTCACACAGTTAGTAAGTGTCTAAGGCAAGATTTGAACTCAGGAAGATGAGTCTTCCTGACTTCAGGTTGAGTACTCTATCCACTCCACTACCTAGCTACCCCTTATCCAGCATGCCACAATGATTGATTAATTAAACTAAACAAAACATATCTTTGTGTCCAAATACAGTATCAATGCAGGACCTATCTATATTTCCTTGAATTGTTATGCAGAGCAAATCAGATATGGATATAAAGTATTAAAAGATAAACTTCTGTATCATTGCTGAATTTGTATTGCAATTATCAGTTAATAAGTTGAAGAATTAAATTTAAGAATTAAACTAAATTGAAAACATTAAACCTTTAAAAAGATTAAAATAAATGTACTGATTAGGAATATAGGACCATAGATTTAGATCCACAAGGGATAATTTTGCGTGCTTTGTATCATGTACTTTTTGCATGTTCTTGTTCATTTTGTCTATCCTACATCCACCTCTCCTCCCCCAGTAGACTAGGTTCAAGCACCCAGACCTATGACTTGCACATAGTAGGGATTTTAAAAAATGTTTGAATTGAATTGAATTCCCTATCTCCTTCATTTTATAAATGTGGAGACTGAGGTCCAGGGAACCTGAGACTTTCCCAAGGTCACATTTAGTATCCTAATGTTCTCAAAGAGTTATGAATTCTTTTTGTGTGTTTAACTTACTGGTTATCAGAAAGAGACACAGACACTGGGAAGAAAGCTCATTTTAAAGTACAACTTAATTCAGTTTTATCAAAGTCATTTGAAGAATAGTTTAAGGTGCTATAAATCCTAGAGCAGTCTAGCCACATTCATATCTGCATTCTACACATTGAAGAATATGTTGTTTGTTATTTATGTTTGAAGCACTTTTCCTTACTGTGCTTATCTAAACAGAATACAGGAAAAAACTATTCCTAGTGCTTCCTATCAAGCTTACATGTCCCCATCTACAATCCTTTCAACTTCTATCCAGATTGCACATTCAGGGTTTGGTAATCCTATATAAAACTTAGGCAACTTATATGTTCCATTTCACATTGACGTCTATATGTAAGCCATGATGAATCTACTGAATTAAATTCAAAGAACATTTATTATCCACACTGCTAAGTATTAAGGATGAGGAAGGAAGAGCAAAATCAGTTCTCAAGGATCTTCCCTTCTGTTGAGGAAGAAAAGTTGAATATAGCATGTACACAATTAACTAAATGCAGAGGAATGCATAGGAATCTCAAGTCAGAGAGAAATGATTATTAAATAACTAAATATTGGAGAGATCCAGGATTTCTTCTCTTTCTCATTTGGAGATGAGGTCAAAGTTTAGTCACAGCTTCAGAAAAGGTCAGAGTGTTTGATGAGATGAAATCTTGGAAATGTTACCCCATCCAACTAAAAGAACGTTACAAATAATTTAATCTAAGGTGAATTCTGGAACATTGTGTTCCACTCACCCAGGTCTGAGTAGAGGTAGATCCTTTGTCTAGATTACCCAAGGCTAGAAGGTGTCTTAGGAGGGAGAAGTGATCAAATTCCAGTACCCCAATCCCTCATTAGAATGGGTCCACATCTCATTATCATATTAATTCTTCTCATTATATGTTACGAGAGTTGATTACCACCCACAGGAACACCCACTCTTTCAGAGTGTGTGTGTGTGTGTGTGTGTGTGTGTGTGTGTGTGTGTGTGTATTCACAGAGAGAGAGAGGGTTCGTGAGGGGTCTTTGGTATTGGAGAGTGCCACTGGCTGCTTTTATTAATTATGATTAATAAACTTATGATGATTAATGAAATTACCCCCAAACTATGTCTCTTGAACTTTTCATATGTCACATGGGACAATCAGGAAGGATTTTAAGCAGGAATTGGAACCTGAGCTATGCTTTGAAGGAAGCCAGGGATTCTATAAGGCAGAGTTAAGAATGAAGTGGATTTTAGAAATGAGAGGCTGAGTATACAAAGACATGGAGGTGGGAGATATATGAGGAAACCACCAACAGGCTAATTTGACTGGAATAGAAAGTTATGTGATGGGAAGCAATATAAAAGGTAAGTGAGAGCCAGATTATATAGGATTTATAGTTAAAAGATTTTTAAAGAGGTTTTGTTCTATATTATAAATATGAACCATTCTCATCATTATTAGTCCCATTTTCATCCTTATTTTTGTTATTGGTGAGCTTCATATTCTGCTTTTGTCCAGTGGATAGTGAGGTTGATACTTTGCACATGAACTGTGTAAAGTATAGGATCAATTTGCTAACAATATCTCAATAAATAGCTGTTAAATTAATGAAAATATAGTTGAAATGTCAGCTCTGTCTAGTTATTCTTGAATGTGTGGCTATCTAGTGTCTTTGGTAGGAGGTACTCTAAGCTAATAGGGTTTATTATTTTTCTCTACACATTTCTCCTGATGGGAAAGGTATTAATCCTTCCAGAATTATCTATGTGTATGACTATTAATTTGATACTACATGCCAAGAAAACCCAAAATGGGGTCATGGAGAATTAGACACAACTAAAATCACTCAGCAACAACAATAAAAAAATGTGTCGTAAGCTATGAGATCAGGCTGTGAGATATTAATTTGTCAATGGATGTTGAGGATGTATGTCTGTCCCTTTGGAAATTCTAGGAAGTTACAGACTCCCTGGATTTACCTTGATGTTTGGTATGGATGAGAGAAAAAACAACCACAGAATATTAAAGCAAGACTAATGCTTGCTTCATACTAGAAATGTGAATTCTTCTTAGGTTTAGCTTAAATCTTGAGTAGTGGCTTAACGGCTTTGATTCTCTGGCACTCCCTCACCATCCTTTTAAGCCTGAAATTACCCTTCCTCTTAAGGTTCTGAACCAGTGACTCAAGGACCAGTTGACATAGACTTAGATTTGTAGATGGAGAATATTTGCTCATCTGTTAAATGAGGTTGTTGGATTAGGTTATCCCTACATGCCTTCTGGCTCTAACATTCTTTGGTTTGTGATCAACAAATGGTTTTAGATCCACAGTCCCTTGGATTTATCACTTAAAATGCTAAGTGTATGATAAATATAAGCCTCTTTTTTTCTTTAGGATTCCTAGAGATTAAAAACTGCATAGAAATAAAAACAAACTTATAAATGCCTATTAGTTAATACTAATAAACAATATTCAGTAACATTTCAGTAATCCAGAAGTTAGCTTTGCTGTCACCTTAAGGATCCAAGCAGGGACCAAACCAAGAAGTTAAAGAACAAATAGACTTTGAGCAGGAAGCAATGGGAGGAAAAACGTAGTTGAAAAGAGCCTAAAGACTCAGTGATAAACCTGATACCTTGCTGGTTTTCTTCATTGGTCAAGTGAAGGAAATAGAAAAGGCTAGGATGAGAAAAAGAGAAATTGCAGAAAGGAAGAAGATGAGATAGTAGAGCATAGAAATAGTAATGTTCAGAAGATAACAGCCAAGATTGGAATAGATCATATAAAAATATTTAGAACAACTCTTTTTGTGGTGGGGAAAAAACTCCCCAAACCCCAAACCTTCCACAAACTAAGAGGATGTACAGCAATGAAAGAATGGCTGAATAAGTTGTGGTCTATGACTATAATGAACAGTGCTATTGTGCTATAAGAAGTGAGGGAATAGATGATATCAAAAGGACATGGAATGACTTGTATGAACTGATGCAGAGGAAATGCAGAAGAAGAAGGAGAAGAAAAGAAGAGTTATATAAGCTATAGAGGATATTTTTAATAATTTTTAAATTTATCTTTAAACAAATACAAAATGAGAAAAGAAAAAAAATTGTCACGTACACAGAACATGAGAGGATTCAGTATGAAACAATAACTTTCCATTTCAAGAAAACCCACGTAATAAATACTGCAAATTATTTTCCAAGCTACCTAGCTTTTCTTTGCTTCCTTGTAGGTTTTCTTTTGTTCTCTGCTGTGCACTTTTTGCTTTATTTTCCCCTTCCTCTCCACCCTAAAAAAGGCTACAATTAAATGTGGATATGTGCATATACAAAGATAGCTATAAACATACACATATGTGAGACTGTACTAAGCTTATTTCCACTGGTTATCTCTTTCTCTGAAGGTAGATAGCATCTTCCTTCATAATTCCAAGTCTTTTCATGTTTTTCTAAATCACCATTTCCTATACCACAACAATATTCCAACCTAATCATATCTTATCTGAGAGATTGTCTATGGAAAATTTCCCCCCAAGTTTTCTGTATTCCTTCTATTCTTGGCTATATAGGTTTTATTTATACAAGAAAAATTTAATTTAATATAATAAAAATTAGCCATTTTATACTTCAACAATGCTTTCACCTTATAATATAGCTTAAGGTCTGATACTGCTGAATTTGCTTCCTTTATATCTTTTCCCCCTGGTTTCTTTGCAATTCTTGACCTTTTGTTCTTCCAAATGATGAGGTGAGTTTGATAAGAGTTTTCTTGCAAGCCTTGGGAACTTGACCTAGGCACATCTTTTGTATCACTGGACATTCCACGTTTTAGTCATGTGTACCAGAAGTCATGGATGAACACGGGTCATGTCTGTAGCGTGCTTCTCATTGGCCACGGCAGAGGGAGGGAGCACTGTCTGCCTGGTGGGTGGAAAAATGCTAGAATGATCCACAATCCTGGCTCTGACCTGAGGTACTAGTCAATGTGCATCTCTTGTCAAATGTGGGAAGATTAGTATCATTTTTCCTTCAGTCTAATTTATTACAAATGGGTGTAAATAAATCTTCCAAAAATAAATCTACCACAATAAGTGGATTCCATGCCAAATACAGAAGAAGCCAGTCTATTGTAGCCACATTCCCATGCTGGAACTTCTGCTGGCTAACCAGCTGGGTTTTGGGGAGGAGATTGCTAGAAGTCTTCTAGAAGTCCCAATAGAGACCATGATCCATGAGGCAGGGCCTCAGTCTGTGGGAAATCCCAGTGGACAGAACCATAAACAACTTTCACTGTGCCAGCAGCCCCAGGAGGGTCTCCATTTGCCTGGAGAAAAAGTCTGGGGCATCCAGATGCCACCTGGGTTTCTGTGCCTCCCTTCCAAGGATAGCCTCGCCCAGAAATTTGTGTCTTCCGTGCTTCCCATGGGGTGGTTAGTTGTTTGAAAGGATAAGCTACAGCTCTAGGATCTTTGGAGTTTTCTGCTAGGGTCAGGTAGCCCTGTCATGGCCAATGTAAGCTCTCTGTCTGGAGGGGGAACAATAAATGTGATGAGATAATGCAGAACTGGTTCATACCAGTAATTAGGGAAACCTCTGGACAAGTGCACAGTGAGACAAGCCTGGAGACAGGAGGAGAGAAGCCAGCATCCTAAGGCCAGGCCAGGCCATTATTAATACAGTTCTAGCTAATATCCAAGAGGCTAAGACCAAGGTGAGAGACTTGGCCAATTGCCAAAGTCCAGAGCCAGTAGAATCTGTTAAAGACCAGGGAATGGAAATGCAGGGAGTCCAAAATAAAGAACTCTCTGTCTGAAGTGAAGTTGCTTTCCTGGGTGTATGAGGTAAGGGTGATGGTCTCTGAAAACCAGTTTGATAGTTCTGAGTAAGGATCTTCTCTTCCTCTTTCCCCCACTCCTTACCAGTAGCCTTTCCCTATCCCCCAGCCTATGCTGGATCCTGTCCAGGCTCTGTCCATTGACCAGGCAAGAAGTTGTCTTATTGACTCCTCTTCTGGGACCCTCAGAGCAGAGGGCTTTGGTAGCCAGGCTCCACTTGGTGTTGGGCTTAGAAAAGACCCCGATTCCATTTTGCAGTGTGAGCTCTGTGAAGGTACAGCTGGGACAGGCAGAAACCAACAGAATTCTGAATCACTAAATTTCCTTTTCAGTGACTTCAGTTGTTCCCTGCTGTCCCACAACTCCTGGGACTAGAATAATAAGCCAGATGGCTTGTCTTGTGTTCCATGCAGGATTGTGCCTTGATGTAGTCCTGAGCCCTGGCAGGGACCGTATGCTCTAATATTCAGTCTTGAATTTCACCCTTCCATTCACTTCTCTGGTTTGTTCACACACAGCCTCTTGGGTCAGCTATCGATGGAGCTGGTAGCCTTCAGGAGACAGGTTGTCAATGCCCTTTTCTCCATCTATGTATAGCTTCCCTGACTGCCTTCAAATCCCATATAAAGTCCCACCTGCCACAGGAAGCCTTTCCTGATCTCCCTGACTTCTAATGCCATTCCTCGGTTGACTACATTTAATTTAGCCTGTATATATCTTGTTTGTATATGGTGATTTGCATGTTGTCACCCCCATTCATTCCTTGAGGGCAAGGACTGTCTTTTGGCATAGTGCCTGGCACATAGAAGGTACTTAAAAAATATTTGTTAATTGACTGACACTGTAGCAGAGAAGCTGATGTAGAACTGAGAGAAAGATAAGAGGAAATGGGGAGGAGGGAGTCCTCTGTGACATCCTAAGACTGTGGTCTCCACCAGCAGCATCCCTCTTTAGGCAAGTCATGGAAAGTTGTAGTGGAGAGGGATTACTGTGGAGCATTGTGTTAGATGCTGGAGAAAATATAAAATTTTAATGGGCATGGTCCTTTCGTGCAGGCTCATCATACTTCCTCAGGCATTTGAACTCATCAGCTATGTGACCCTGGTCAAGTCCCTTAGCCTTTATTTGCCTCAGTTTCCTCATCTGTGAAATAGGGATAATAACAGCACCTACCCTCCAGTGTTGCTGTGAGGATCAAATGTTGTAATATCTATAAAGCACTTGGCATGGTGCCAGGTCCATGGTAGGCACCATATAAATGTTAGCAATTTCTTGTTGTTATTATTATTCACTTGAAAGAGTGCAGGATTTAGAATCAGGTACTTTTTTTTTTTTGCTGCTTGCCAACTAGGTGACCTTGGGGAAGTCACCTAATCTCTCTGAGCCTCAGTTTCCTCATCTGTAAAATAAGAAGATTGGACAAGATGGCCTCAAAGATCCCAACTATAAATCTGTGAACCTATAGTCCTATAATGCAAATCCTTCATTTTTGAGATAGAGAAACTGAGGCCCAAAGAGAAACAGACACTTGTCTAAGATAACAGATCTAATTAGTTTGTCCTGAGAGAGTCAGATCTCTTGACTCCCATTATACCACCAGGCTTTCCCAAACTCTCTTATTTTGAAAAACCTATAAGGAAACAACTTGAGTTTTTCCTCCAATATGGTTTCATATCAGGAATTCTTAACCTGGGATCTGCGAATTTTTAAAAAATATTTTAAAATGTTTTGATAACTATATCTCCATATATATACATTTGATAACTATATCTCCATTCTATGGATTTTATTATTATTATATTAATTATATTATATATAATTAATTATTATATTTATCATTATTATTATTTTGCTTTTTGGAGGGAGGAAGGCAGGACAATTGGGGTTAAGTGACTTGCCCAAGGTCACACAGCTAATAAGTGTTAAGTGTCTGAGGCTGGATTTGAACTCAGGCCCTCCTGACTCCAGGACTGGTGCTCTATTCACTGCGTCACCTAGCTGCCCTATATTAATGTTTTTTTTTTTAATTTTTAAAATTTTTTTAATTTAAAATTTTTTTAATTTTTTATTTATTTTTAAAATTTTTTATATATTTTTTAATATATTAATTTAAAAAAACATTCTGAGAAGGGGCCCATAGGCTTCCCCAGACTACCCAAGGGGTCTGGAACACAGAAAAAAGGTGAAGGATCATTGCTTTAGACTATCTGTGTGTTGTAAGCAGCAACTGTTCCACAGGAAGTGATAGGACATCTCTAGAAATGGTCATTGTGATTCTGCTGTGTCTGCATTGCCAGGCTTCATTATCCAAGTTTCATTTACGGTTCTGTTTTTTTCCTCCGGTAGTGTTCGACTACAGTTATAGGGATTACATTCTGTCCTGGTACGGGAACCTCAGCAGAGATGAGGGGCAGCTATACCACCTGCTCTCAGAAGATTTCTGGGAAGTCGCCAAACAGCTGCGCCACAGACTGAGTCATGTGGATGTGGTGAAAGTTGTATGTAGTGATGTTGTCAAGACTTTGCTCACCCATTTCTGTGACCTCAAAGCTGCCCATGCCAGGTAATACCTTTGAGCTGGAAAAAAAAATTACCCAGTGTCTTGGTTTTGCATTTCTTCTTGTTGGTTTGGGAATCAAAACGTTCAAACAGGTCACAGTGTCTCTCATTTGTACCTTGGTCCAGAATAAGAATGCACGTTGGGCTGGGGGGTGGGAGTACAGTTGTATTGGGTGTGTTTTGTTTCTAATTTTATGACAGTTTCCAAATCAGTTTTTAAAAAGGGACTGGTTTTCCATAGCAGATGCTTTTCACATGAAAATATTCTCAGCATCATAGTTATGAAAAAAATCCCAGTTCTTACAACTATCTTGAGCATCGTTGAACACTTTGCAATTTTTCGTTAAATATAGTTCATGTTTCTTCTTATAGAATACTGTATTAATAACTGCTTAGCATTATAACACCTTGAAAACTGATTTAGAGAAACTGTGTGTGATATTTAGAGATGGTATTTGAATGTGAGAATATAAAAAATATACCAAGAACTACTGTTTGGGCACATAGTAAAAAAATGAATCCTTTGCTAGTGTGATAGAGAGAATTTCCTTGGTTATGCCTCCATAAATGAATGTGCATTTTGAAGAAGGGAGCTCAAGCTGTCATACTTATTATTGAGAAAAATGATCATTTCTTTCTTATATTAAAAACTAATTATTGAATTAGGACCAAGGCTTTTCCCCTTTTCTATTTCCTCATCTAGAAATCAACCATTGTGGGAAATCTTTCTCAAAGACTTACCCAGGCTAAGATCTAATGAAAGATAGTAAAAAAAAAAATTCTAAGTTTAGGCCAGGGGTGGGGGACCTGTGGCCTCAAGGGCCTCCAAGTCCTCAAGTGTGACCCTGATTGAATCCAAACTTCACAGAACAAATCCCCTTAATAAAAAGAATTTATTCTGTACAACTTGGACTCTGTCAAAAGGCTGACCCCAAGCATCTAGAAGGTCACATGGGGTCTTGAGACTGCAAGTTTCCCACCCTTGGTTTAGGCAAATGGGTGGATTTCTGCTCATTGTATTTATTTAGACTGGTCTGGGAAAATATGGATTCTCCTTTTTGTCAGATGAGTTATATAGAAGTTGAAAAATCTCTTTGACCAAGATTTGGATGCTCTGTCAGGTGGCCCAAGACTCTCATTGGATTATAGCCCAGCCCCTCATTGTAATATTCATTTTTTCATTAATTGTTAACCAGTTAGAATTGACAGCCACCCTCAGGAACACCCACTTTTCCAAGTGCATATAAGTTGTGAACTCACTGCCATGACGGTCTTTGGCATTCAAGAGTGCCGCTGACCTCTTTTATTAATAAAATGCTAAGCATTACATATAAAATGACTAATTACCCAGAAACCATATCTCTCTCAAACTTTTTAAACATCACACTATGAAGTTCATTCTTTCTTGGGTCTACTTCCAATGTTTTCTAGATGTCTGAGTCCTGTGGCCTTTTGCTGCAAGATTCTGTTGCTACCTATTACACAGATATCCTGGAGAGAAAGAAGGAAAGTTTCAGAAAGTATTGCTGAGGAACCACGCATAGTCATCAGTGCTCAGCCCTTCAGTGTTCTTTGTGCCTAAAACCTAGGGCATCTTGGTCCAGTGTTTAAGACTCCATCTAGCGGACACACCAAACCAGGCATAAAGGGTTAGCCACCCAAGAAATGTGGGTGTTCAACTATAAAGGAGTCTCACCTGGATCTCTCTTACTTTCCCTTCATTTTGGAAAACCAGCTTCAAAAGGAGTGGTGTAATGGTTCATTCTGGAGCACCAGGCTAAGGTGTCTGTTTCTACCTGCTTTTTAAAGCAATCGGGGTTAAGTAACTTGCTCAAGGTTACACAGCCAGTTATTTCTGGGTGTGGTGCTAAGTATCTGAGCCCGGATTTGACCCCCAGGTCATCCCGACACTGGAGCTGGTGCTCTTACTCACTGAGCCACCTGGCCGCCCCTGTCCACTTACTTTTATGAGCTACCTACAGTAAGCCAGCCTTGGTATGGGACATAGTTTGGTGTAGACAGCAGAGCTATTAATACATTGCTTGCTGCATCCCCACAGTTCAGTTGTCCTGACTTCACTTTAATTTAACAAACATTCATTAAACACATACCACTTGCCGAGCACTGGCCTAGATACTGGGGAAGATACCAAGTTTCCATAGGCAACATTATTCATGATGGTATTAGTAGGGGGCTCATCCCACAGGGACTGATAACTATTGTGCAGAATAATACAAGCACCAGGAATGTGAAAAACAGTGCTTTGTATGATGCAAAGGAGGAAAAGTTGCACTTGATTTGGAGGTTTCAGGAAAGGCTTCATGGAGGAGAGAAGATAGCATCTAAGTTAAATTTTAAAGGATGAATAAAAAATAAATAGGCAAAGAAGGGTAGCAATTGGTCATCCGGTAAAGTGTAAAGTTATGGATTTGTAGTCAGTACCACTCAAATTCTGTTTCTGCTATTATATTACTTATGTGACCGGGACAAGTCATTAACATTTTCAGGGCCTTCATTTCCTCATTTATAAAATTAGGTTCGTGGGGTGACTAGGTAGCACAGTGAATACTGCACCGGCCCTGGAATCAGGAGAACCTGACTTCAAATCCGGCCTTAGACACCTAACACTTACTGGCCATGTGACCTTGGGCAAGTCACTCAATTGTCCTGCCCTCTCCCTTCATCCAAAAAGCAAAAATAAATAAATAAATAAAAGAAAAAATATATATAAAATAAGGTTCAGGGCTATAAGATAGTACAGTGGAAAGGGTAATGATTGGAGTCATGGATCCTGAGTTCAAATTCTGTCTTTGCTACTTATTACCAGTGTGACCTTGGGGAAGTCACTTAATCTCTCTGGGCCTCAGTTTCCTTTCCTGTAAAATGAGGAGTATTGGACGAGATGACCTCTAAGGTTTCTTCCACTTGTAGACCTGTGATCTTGTCATCTTTAAGAGTTTATGATGAGATGATTTCTGATGTTCCTTCTAGTTCTAAATCTTTACTACAACATAGGGATCTGTGTACATGTTACTTACATGTTTAATGTTCTTTCCTCATTAACAACTCTATGAGGTAGTATATTACTTTTCTCATTTTATAGATGAGGAACTCAAGGCTCAGTGAGTTAAATGAATTACCCATCATCACATAGGCAGTAAACAGAATTTGAACCCAGATCTCTTGACTTGGATAATTATGTGGTACCACAGTGCATAGAGCACCAGGCCTGGAGTCAGGAAGATTCCTCTTCCTTAACTCATATCTCCCTGAGACACGTACTAGCTGTGTGACCCTGGGCAAGTCACTTAACCCTATTTGCCTCAGTTTCCTCATCTGTAAAATGAGCTGGAGAAAGAAATGGCAAACCGCTCCAATATTTTTGCCAAGAAAACTCCAAAAGGGACCACAGAGAGTCAGACATGATTAAACAACTTCTGACTCCAAATCCATTGATCTTTTTAAATTACCCCCTGCTGCTCTGAGAGGCGAGAATTAAAAAAAAAAAATTTTTTTTGCCTTTTGGAGGGCAATTTGGGGTTAAGTAACTTGCCCAAGGTGACACGGCTAGTATTTTTGTGTGGGTGTTCAGTGTCTCAGGCTGGAACCGAACTCGGGTCCTCCCGACTCCAGGGCCAGCGCTTTACTCACTGCGCCACCTAGCCGCCCCAAGAATTTTTAAATTTCTAAAAAATTTAATGAAAACCAATCACAAATTTATAAACTTTTCCAGCATGGGCATAATTAACCAACAACCTCACTAGAATGGAGAGAGTGCAGATGTTTTTCAATATACCTGAAGCAATTTGGTAAATGTTTTGCGTTGTCTCTCACTACATAATTACTTTTTTATTAATGAATCTGGCAAAAAAAAATTTCAATATAATTTTTCTTTACTTTTGTTTCCCATGTAACTTTCAATTGGTGAAGTGATTTTCAATTTGCTATACTGCCAAGAAGTTTTATAAGCTTTTAAAGGGCACAGTGACTAGTATAGTGCCTGATGCATAGTGTGACCTTAAAAACGTTCACTGTTGGCTTAATTGGCTTTCTGCAGGGCTGGTTTTCAGGTGTTTCAGGTACAGAGGGGGCCGTGGAAATCCTCTTGGTGGTGTTTGCTCACCCACTCCCACTCAGAGGCATCCCACGCACATGAGTCAGAGGATGCTAGTTCTGGAGAGAACTTCAGAGATCATGTAGTCTAACCCACTCATTTCAAATATGAGAAAATTTTGCTTTTGGATATATTTCCAGGGGAAAAAAAAGCCTATATGGTTTTGGGTTTTTTTTTGAGCAATGAAGCATAGAGAAATGGAAGTTTAACATTTTCTCCCTTATTCACTGAAACTCATGGGAACATTTCTTTCCCTCTAGAAATGAGAATAATTTTTTTTTTCTTTTTGAAAATCAAGGCCATCCTGTACCGATTACTTATCTGGGTATGTGCCTTCCAGCTGCATCATTTGGAGCAAATAGTGTTTGTTCAACTATTGTTAAAAGGCTTCAGCTCGAAGGACTGTATCTAGCATGTTGGAATTTCAAGATACTCAGTTAATTTCCATTTTTGAAAATATTTATCATCTTCTACTAAAGTCATTTCCCATGCCTCACAGGGCTGTGAGTTCTCAAAAATCTGTGCCTGTGGAGTGTGAACTTTTAAATATTCTCCAAAACTCAAAATGCTTCATTTACTGACCCAGGGATAGGTTGTGTTTCTGTCCTCTGAGGATGGGCTTAGCTGAAGTTGGCTGGGTCTCATCACCAGAAGGTTGGTCACCAGGTTTGGCCACAATAACTCGGGAAGCCATCTGCTAAGACATGGTTGAATTATGATCTGCATTAGTGGGAAGATTACTCCTATTGATAAACTGACATCTTTGGAAGGAAACAAGTCCACTTATCAACCTATAGGCTCAAAATGGAAATGTAATTAATTGGTTTTTAGCACTTAAAAATACTAACAATAAATGGAATGGAAAAAATGAATATTCATAGGCAAAGAAGGAGTTAAAATATTTGTATTTGCAGAAGGCATGATCACATGTTTAGAGTATACAAGAAACACATGCAAAAAAGTTTGACATAATGACTTTAGTAAGATCGGGGTATAAGATAAATCCATGAAAACTACTAGCATTTCTGTGCAAAATGGATGCAGGGAAATACAGTTTTTCAATAATGACAAAATGTTATCAAATGACTATGATACCTACTATTTATATAGTGTATACTATGTACTAGGCACTATGCTAAGTGCTTTACAATTATGGTCTCGTTTGGTCCTTACAACAATTCTATGAAGTAGGTGCTATTATTATCATCTTCATTTTACAGCATAGGAAACTGAGGCAAACAGGTCAAGTGACTTGCCCAAGGTTACACAGCCAATTTTTACTGAGATGCAGATCTTCCTGACTCCAGGTCCTGGCATTCTATCTAGTGTGTCATGTAGCTGCTTTGTCTAAATGTTTACTTTATGTCAGTTCATATGTGTCTTCCCTTCTTTCTCTGAATTTCTTATGTTCATTATTTCTGGTCTACACCTATTTTTCTACCAAAGCAAAGCATTCATTTTGAGAAATTATATGACATTTAAGACAAAATAGATCAATAATAGAGAAATAGAAAAATTAGAACTAAAAGTATATAACAGGGTAGTAATTGAGAAATCCAAGATGAGAATATATATATATATATATATATATATATATGCATAATATAGATAGATATAGATCATTATTAAATAAAAACCACTGGAAAAATTACATGGTAATATGCCAAAAATGAGACTAAATTTACATTTCACTCCATATACTACATTAAATTTTAAGTGGATCAATAGTTGAGATGCAAAAAAAGAAGAAATTGGAATAACATCTATCGTAGATGTGGAACAAGAATTCCTAACTTCAACAATTAGAAATTATAGGTGACAAAACAGATGGATTTCATTTTATAAAAGTTCTGTTAAACAAAAAGCAATGTATCCCCAAAATTACAAAAGAAAAGGAGCATATTAGGGAAAAATTTTAGCTGTGAATATTTCTAATATGAATATGACATCAAAAATTTAAATCAATGTTAAAAGACTTGAGGAGTGGTTACATGAATGAATGAAATGACATTCATTGATCACCTGTTACATTCTAGGCCCTGTGCTGGGTAGTAAGGATACAAACACAGATGTGAGGCTGGGCCTGTCCTCAAGCAGCTTATATTTCTAGTAAGGGGAAATAGCATGTATAGGAGGACAGTGATGGCCAGGGGAGGGAGTTTTGGTCTGAGAAGTCACAGGGATTAACAGTAGAGCCATATTGGGGTGACTACGTGGCACAGTGAATAGAGCACTGGCCCTGGAATCAGGAGGACCTGAGTTCAAATCTGGCCTCAGACGCTTAACGCTTATCAGCCATGTGACCTTGGGCAAGTCACTTAACCCCAATTGCCCTGCTCTCCCCACTCCAAAAAGCAAAAAAAAAAAAAAAGTAGAGCCATAGAGCAGTAGATTGTCTAACCCTTTCCTGTAGTGATGGTGGCATTGACTTGGGATAATTGTTCCCAGAGCAAGAGGTGAAAGAGGGAAGAGGGGCATAATATATATACACATGCACATATATGTACATGTATATATGTGCATATATATGGTGGCAGGGCAGATATCAAGATGCTTGGAAAGGCTCCAGTTTCCCAGTGAATGACTGCATGGGATTTGAAACATGGTCTGGGTCAGTCCAAAGATCTAGTAGGTTAGATGAATTTACATTCATTCCTCCACACCAATCAAGAGAGCTCAGCCCCAGGACAGAGTTTGGAGTTCCAAAGTTGAGTGGGACAAGGAATGTGGGAACAAAGGAAACTCTCTGGATGGCCAATATGGAGGGCCATTGTCAGGAAAAGAGTGCGTGCAGATGGCAAGATACTTAGGTTAGATCCTAGTTTCCTGGTGGTTGAGGATGGGCTGTGAACAGATTGTTCTCAAAAGAAGATACACTAATATCATTAACCTGAAAAAAAATGTTTGAACTCTGTAATAATCCAAGGAATCCAAATGAAAACAATTTGAAGATATCACCTTGTGCCCATTAAATTGTGAAAGATAGTTAAGAATAATAACATCCTATGTTTGGCAGGTACATGAAGAAATGGGCACTGTGTAAATTGATAGATTTTCTTGTCTAGCAGCATAGCAAGATGCAGGAGCTCCTAAGCTGTTCACAAACTTTGGCCCAGTGAATCCACTGTGTTGATGTTAAGTTGTGTCTGACTTTTCATGATCCTGCGGACTGGATTGTGGTTTGTCATTTCTTTTTCCAGTAGATTAAAGCAAACAGAGGTTAAGTTACTTGCCCAGGGTCACATAGCTAATGGGGCCATATTTTAACTTGGGTCTTCCTGACTCCAGCCCCAGCACTCTATTTCTTGAGCCATCTAACTGCCTCCTAGTAAAGCCACTATTATACTCTAAAGATGTTATTGAAAGGAAAAGAAGACTTACGCTTTCATAGTCATACTGTTTATGTTAGCAAGTAATTAGAGAATAGCTGAACAAATTATGGAACATAAATATTACAGGCTCTGAGAAATTTCTATGAGAAATTAAAAGTAGGAAGACTTCAAAAACACATGGAAAAATATATTTGAAGTGATGCAAAATGATGCAAGCAGAATCAGAACAATCCAGATCCTGACTCCAGTGATGTAAAAAATGATTAGAATGGTAGCAACAGAAATATCTGGGGGAAACATATATAATCAGAAGGAGATGTGGAAGTAAATACAAAGTTAATATTGTTAAAGTTATTGTACATGTGTAACCTATATCAGATTGTTTGCTGTCTTGGGGAGGGGGAAGAGGAGGAGAAAAATCTGGAACTAAAAATCTTACAGTGTTGAATGTTGAAAACTATCTTTACATGATATTGGAAAAAAATACTTTTAAGTGGGGAAAAATGAAGTTAATGTATACCTTTCAAAACTAACATGTAAATAATGGAATTTGTGGTTTTGTGTTCCATCTTTTTTATCCTTGTTTATGTTTTTGTTCTATTTGTTTTTGTTGATTGTTACTACATTTAGAACCAAAGTATGTAAAAAAGAGGGGAAAATGAGAAAATAATAGTGATGGTAGCAGAAATGGGAACACCAGCAGGTGGGATGGTTTAGGAGGGAAGGTGAGGAATTAAGTTTTCTGTTTAATTTAAGTTTTATGGACTATCAAGCATCTTTTGAATTTGCTGTGCTGGCAGAAGAGCTGGGTCACTAGAGGTCTTTTGACCATTGTAAGGAATGTGGATCCAGAGCTCAGGAAGTCAGTAGATCAAGATTGGAATCATCCACATCCACCTTTGGGAATCATCCACAGAGTGATGAGAATTGAAGATGTGGAAGTAGATGAGATCACTAAGGGAGAAAATGCATAGTGAAGAGAAAGAGATCCAGAGTCTAGCCTTGGGATTGCCTAATATATGGAGGAAGGAGGGAAGGAGAAGAAGAGTGGATAGAGAAGTGGGTGTCATCTCACCAACACTAAGGAAGCAGAGAATTTCAAGAAGTCTTCCTTCCATGAGGTTGGAGAGAATGAGGACTGAGGAAAATCCTTTGAGCTTAGTAATTGAACATGGTCATGCTTGAGGCGATTTTGTAACTATCCTTCAAAAGATATTCATTAAACTGGACATTTCCTTTGATTCAGTGATACTGCTACTAGTCCCATCCCCCAAGAGACCAAAGAAAGAAGAAAAGGGCCCATGTATACAAAAGTATTTGTAGCAGCTCTTTTTCTGGTAGCAAAGAATTGGAAATCAAGGGAGTACCCATCATTTGGGGAATGACTAAGTTATTATGTTCATGGTATATAAATATGGTGGAATACTATTGTGCTATAAAAGAAATGATAGGAAGGGAATGGTTTCAGAAAATCCTGGGAAGACATTTATGAACTGATCCAAAATGGAGTGAGCAGAACAAGGAGAATAATTTATATAATAGCAACAATATTGGAAAGATTAAAAAAAAAAAGAGGTAGCTAGGTGGCACAGTGAATAGAGCACTGGCCATGGAGTCAGGAGGACCTGAGTTCAAATGTGGCCTCATACACTTAACACTTACTAGCCGTGTGACCTTGGGTAAGTCACTTAACCTCAATTGCCCTGCCTTCCCCCCTCCAAGAAGCAAAAAAAGACAAAAAAAACCCCAAAGATTTTGTAAAACAGTTTTGTACAACTTAGGAACTCTGATCAACAACTTTAATTCCAAAAGTCTCATGATGAAACATGCTTCCCACCTAATGGAAGAGGGTGATGAACTCAAGAGAGCAGACTGAAGCTTATCTTTTCTCTTCTCTCCTTCCCTTCCTTCTCCCTTCCCTTCCTTCTCCCTTTCTTTCTTTCTACCTTTCTCTCTCTCTTTCTTTCTTTCTTTCTTTCTTGCTTTCTTTCTTTCTTTCTTTCTTTCTTTCTTTCTTGCTTTCTTTCTCTCTTTCTCTCTCTCTCTCTCTCTCTCTCCCTCCCTCCCTCCCTCCCTCCCTTCCTTCCTTCCTTCCTTCCTTTCTTCCTTCCTTCCTTCCTTCCTTCCTTCCTTCCTTCCTTCCTTCCTTCCTTCCTTCCTTCCTTCCTTTCTCTCTCTTTTTCTTCCCTTTCCCTTTCATATTCTTTTCTTCTTACCTTCCCTTTCCTTATGCAGAAATTCATTTTCTTTGACTATATATATATATATATATACACATATACATATAATGGGTTTTGTTTTTCTTGCCTTATGAATAAGTTGGGGAGGTGGAGGTGGGAGGGAGAGAATTTAGAACTAAAAATAAAATTTAAAGTTGCTTGAGACCAGAGTATCTGAGTGACTCTATCCTTAGATAAGTTTCCCATGAGGCTCCCTAATCTAATCCCCTCATTTTACAGAATAGGAAACTGAATTTCAGGAAGGTTAAACTACTGACCCAAGGTCATACAGGTGGTAAGTGACAGAAGTGGGATTTTAACCTAAGGAAATTGTGGGTGTTGGTAAAATGTCACATGTTGAAAAATATTTTTTCAAATGTGTTCCTGTTTTGCTCATTTGGGCAGCTTCTATTTAATTATGCACAAATAACAAATTGTCCTTTTAGATGACTCACTTCCACAATTTTCTCCCACCCCACTCCCCCTTTCCTTCTATTTTTAGACAAGAAGAGCAGCCGAGGCCCTTTTTATTACATGCATGCTTAAGGAACTCGGATGAAGAAGTAAGGTTCCTACAAACATGTTCTCGGGTTCTGGTGTTTTGTCTTCTCCCCTCAAAGGATGTCCAATCTCTCAGCTTGCGCATAGTCCTTGCAGAAATTCTCACAACAAAAGGTAGACTTATAAAATTGAGATTGCTTTTAGATGACTAGATTTCTGTGCGTACTAATGTGTTGATAACACTTTTTATGGCACATACACTCACTTTGTACTCTTGTTTTGGAAGTGTGAAAATCAAATTTCACGAAAATTTCATGTGGAAATAGAGCAGCAAAGAGAGCATCCTTTGGACATCCATGAGAAACATAAAAATAGATGGTGACAGATGGCCAAATGAACAATCCATTCTCATTTATTTTGAAATAAGAGAGCTGTTCCTTCTGCCCTCCATAGGGAAAACAGCCATTCTTGATAGCCTTTGTGTCTGCTGGGGCATTAATGAACACAGAATCATAGAATGGAAGCAGGAAGGGAACTCAGAGGGTATCTAATCTAACTCTCTAATCTAACTCCCTCATTTTACAGAAAAGGAAACTAAGGCCTGTAGAATTTAAGTGATTTGCCCCAGGTCATACAGACATAAATGTCAGGGTAAGGAAATCCACGTGAGTCAAATTCTGATGGAGGATTTAAGTACTGTGAGATTTAGAATTTCATTAGTTATGGGTCTTGGAACTTCTTGATTTGTTTTCATGGTTTATACAAATTTAAAGATCAAGAACATTACAGCCCTTTGAGTACACTCTAAAAGAAATAGAATGAATAGCTATGCACAGTAAAATGTTTAGCCTGAAAGGAAAAAAAAGCAAAACCTTAAAATACTTGACATGAGAAAAACATATCCTAACCCAGAATTTCAGTAGACAGCTAAATTATTGTTTGCTTAAATTCACTTTTAGGTGAGAAAAGATTTTGTACTAAAAGGCAGGAGTCTTTGAGAAGACAGATCCCAATCTGTGGTCTTTGGATACAATTCCAAAAGATTCCAGTTATGTTATGTTAGCATTTTGAAGTAGGAATGAGCTTGTAGTCCTCTGATTTTACAAATGAGGAAACTGAGTCTCAGAGAAATGGTCACATGACTAATTAGAAGGAAAACTTTATGTTTTTCTTTTTTCAGTCAATGCCCTTTCTCTTTAAAAACAAACAAATGAATAATACATTATCCACCCTCCTCTACCCCTTAGCAGAAGCACATCTAAGTAAAACTAACCACTTCTGACAGTAAACTTTCTCATGCCTACATTCTACTATTTGTGTGCCCTCAGGCAGGGACTCAGACCTGTGAAGTCTCACTTGGTCAAGGCACTGTTTTTGTTTCCCCATGGTATATATTGGTCTCTGCCAGGATCAGTGACACACAGCCAGATGGTTGAAAAACCAGCCAGTGACCAACCTGAAACTCTGCAGATGAAAGAAATGTTTAACTATGCATTTACAGACAGTTTGGCTTGAGGTGAATCATTTTCTCTTGAATTCTGGTAATCAACCAACAGCACCTTTAAAAAGTATGGGACGTTTTTGGATCTGAGAGCAGTAGGGTAACATTACCCAAGTAATATTTTATCTTTTCTCTTATTCTGGAGTCACAAACAAAATTAGCCTGGAGTCTCTGCTGGTGTGCCTAAGAGTGCTGGCCCTTATATTTTGGCACACTAGACTGGTTAAGATATTTGCAACCTTCCTTTAAGGCATAATTTATGGATTTTAGAGGAGGAACATTTTAGCAGAGAAGCATGGGATTCTGGTGACTTCCTTTCCTTGCTCCCCCACCCTTATCTTTGTTCCTTAATGGAGAAAGTGATTTGTCAGTGTTTGGCAGCATCTCCAGAGATGGACAGATCACCTTGTACCATTTCATTGGATGGGTGGGAGCCTGTCTGTGAGGATTTTTAAAAACTGCTTCTATTCATTTTAGATGCTATTAATTAATCTATTTTAAAACAACATCTATTCATTTTAGATGCTATTAATTAATCAATTTTAAAACAACATCTATTCATTTTAGATTCTATTAATTAATTTTAAAACAACATCTATTCATTTTAGTTTAATTAATTAATCTATTTTAAAATAGCACCTATTAATTTTAGACGAACAAAGAGATTGCTTTGCCTAGCTATGTTAGAAGAGGGAGCCTAGTACAGTGCATAGTCAGTCAGAAAGACCTGGGTTCAGGTACTGCCTCTGATACATACTGGCTGTGGGACCTTGGGCAAGTCATTTAAATTCTCAATGACCCACAGAATTTGCAGAATAGGTGCCTTACTTGCACTGGTAGGGGAAGTTTGCCCTAAACTAATAAAATCACAGGTCTAGTCCCTACCAAAAAATAAACTTTAGGTTACACATGTGTCCAAAATGCAGCCAGAAGTGTTCATGCTGGTTTGTGTGTCTATTAAGAAACAAAAGAAACTGAAAAAAAAAAAAAGGAGGGATGGCTGTTCAATGTCTTCTTCTGTTTCCTTCAGTCTTGCAGCCTGTGGTGGAGTTGCTGAGTGACCCTGATTATATTAACCAGATGCTACTGGCCCAGCTGGAGTACAGAGAACAGATGAATGAACATCACAAGAAAGCCTACACATATGCGCCATCTTACGAGGACTTCATCAAGCTCATTAACAGCAGCTCTGACGTTGAGTTCCTCAAGCAGCTAAGGTACCTGATGTTTGCTCGTAGCACCTTTGATGCCCAGTGTGCTTGTGACTGTGGCCCATCGCTAGCCTGGGCCCAGCTATGTGATGGGAGGGATGTGGCAAGAGAGGAAGTCTATAAATCTTGTCATTTAATGAAGTCTAAATTAAATCAACTCTTCCTTGAGGCAGCTGGAATGGTTAATTTTCCCATTATATCTGATTAGTGCAGATTGAAAGCTGCTTGGTTGTTAAGGGCACCTGCCTGTTTTCTCTGGTGCCCAGAGGTGATGGATTGTTTGAAGAGGTGGTGTGGGGGAGTGACTTTGTTTTCTCCTTAAATAAAGCATCCAGAATGGTACAGTGGGCAGCGTGTAGGATTTGGTGCCAGAGGACCAGAGCCGGTGGGATTTGGGGCAAAGTCCTTAGGCCTCAGTTTCCTCACTTGTAAAATTAAAGCTGTGGGTTTCATGTCCTCTGAGGGCCTTTTAGTTGGCAATTTTGGTATGTGTTGGAGAAGAAATGCACCATAACAGTAGTAAGACTAGCTCACATAGATAGTGTTTAACTATACACAGGGCACTGTGCTAAGCACTGCATAATTATTATCTCATTTGATCCTTGCAACAACCCTGGGAGATAGATAGTATTATCATCCTTGTTTTACAGATGAGGAAATCGAGTTAAATAGCAGTTAAATGACTTGCCCAGTGTAACACAACTAGTAAGTGTCAAAGCCTGGATTTGAATTCAGGTCTTCCTGACTCCATGGCCTGTGTTCTATCGACAGCACCATGTGTCTGCCGGTGTATTGTTGTTATATGTGTTTGTCCTTCGTTCTCAAGGAGGTCTGTAACATCAGAAAGATGATGACATAACTTGCAGTTGACTTAGATTTAATTGAGGGAGGACTGTGCAAGATCACCGGCCTCAATTTCTCCTCCAGAGCCATCTGGTCTAGTGGCCAGATATTCATCAGGACAACTGGAGATGGCCCAGGATGCTACCAGGGAATAGAGAGCTGGCGGTGGAGTCAGGAGGATCCAAGTTCTGCCTCTCAGTGCCTGCTGTGTGTTTGTGGGCAAGTCTCTTAACCTCTGTCAGCGGTGCTGACATACATTGACAGGGAATGGCCCTCTTTGGGTTCTCTCTTCCAATGACATTACTATTCCTTTGAGGAGACTCTGGCTTAACAGGTGAAACGATCAGCTCAGCTCTAAGTAGAAAAACAAACACCAACCAAACCATGAGAACCCATTTGCACAATGGAGCCACATTGTTTGGAATGGAGTCTAATCCTTCTCCATTGCTCAGCAACCTCTCCTTTGGGCTTTACTCCATTTATCTGTAAATCCCTTTAATGTAGTCATTTATTGACCTCTGAGAAATTTCCCTTTCTTTTTGCACTTGGTAGGTCCTTATCTTTCCCTGTACTCCCAGCCCCTGCTCCCCTATTCAGTAACTTCAGTGTATCTGTTGATCTCCTTGACCACTCTTGGGTCCCAGTTCATTGACTTCCTCCACTTCCATGACTTACCTTCTCACTCTGCCTTGGGAAGTGTTCCTACCCAAGATCTCACCATCATCCAAAGCACTTCATGATTCTTAACTCTGTAGCCCCTCTTTTATTTTTCCCTCTCCCTCATTTCTCCTAAATCTTTTCTTCACCCTCATTGTAAACTCTAGTTTTTCCACTCATCCTTGTTCTCTCAATTCACCATCCCCTCTTCTGACTTCCATTTCATTTTCTTGACCCTATAGCTAATGAGTTCAGTTGTACATTGCCCTCTTTCCTTGAATCCCTTGCCCTTCTGCTCTGTTGCTGATCATACCTTGCCAAATTGCAGCCCTGGGTGACCTCATGATGACCTCCATTAACTCAATCCCTAAAAATTCTCCCAACACATTTCCCTCCATCTGGCTTCACTTGCCTTCATACCCAGACCCATTTCCATGGGCTGCCACTTTAGTGATTCTAACCAGCACCTTAGAATTCCTCCCCTCTTCCTACTTCTAACCTGCCCTCTCCCCTCCCCATTTTTACCATTCTAGCTTAGATATTTCTTAACTCAGCCCTTTTACCCCTCCAGTACTCTCACACCTTATTCTCCATCAGGTGCCCTTTGATTCACTGATGCTGGCCTCCTGGCTGCCGCATAAACAAGGCACTCTATCACTCTGCTGGCATCCTTTTCTCTGCCTGTCCCCCTATGGCTGGAACACTTTCTCTCCTCATCTCAGGACTGTCTTTTGTCTCTCTCTCTCTCTTTTTTTAATCTGCAGTGCTTACATGGTAGGTACATAATAAATGTTTATGGACCTATGAGGGAAAATATGGACTAGAATTGTACACAATGAGGTATTGTAATGGGAATGGGAATTTGAAGATCTTCCCTGCCCCTTAATAAGCCTGAGAGAATTTGAAGACCTTCCTTTCTTTGAAAATAAACTCTACCCCCTAATAGGCTGAACATAATCACATGGGACCAGTGGTGGGAGGAATTTGTTGAAGGATGGAGCAGAGCCCACAGGAAGCTGGGAGTCAGAGCCAGCTAGACTGTTGGGAGGAGAGCATGCTTCCAAATTTAAGATAGAGTCTGAGGCAGACTTGTGAGTAAATATTGGTCTTTTGTTGGTTTGTGGGAAGGCTAAAGGATGCTGTGTCTCTCTCTGCTGTTGTGGCTTATTAACTTCTTTGCTACTATGATGGAATTGGCTTATTGTTTTTGGGATCTGGTATTCTGGTGTCTGAATAAGTGTGTTGTTTCTGTCTTCTATAGTCTGTCATATTTTGTGACTGAGCACCATGCAGGTATATTTATAGTGACCAAGGGTGCTGTGAATATTGCATTGGTGCTACAGGTGTGGAGGGGGTTATAATCTTTTTGGTGGAGGAGGTATCCATAGCAATCATCAGAAGAATTGGCCATAGCAAGGAGTCAGGATACCTCTTTTTCCAGGACTGGAAGGAAAGAGGAGAGAATGGATGATGAGGCAAAGTGAAACCAAGAGGGAGACAATAATTATGTGTATAAATGCATACAAATAAATCTAAGGAAAATAAATATAGAGTGAAGGCACTAGTAGTTCGGAAGATCAGGAAGGGCTTTATGGGAAAGAATGGCATTGGAACTATATATTTAAGATATGTAATGAGATAAAGGTGAGGAGAGAATTCATCCCAAGCATGGAAAACAGAGAGCACAGAGCAATGAAGACCAGAAATGGAATGTTATATGTGAAGACCAGAAAGAAAGTTAGTTTGACTGGATTGCAATGTATGGGAGGGAAAATGATGATTCAGATCAGTGAGCTCTGTGCCTTACATTGGGAGTATTAAAGCAAAAGTGAAACAGTCCCTGCCCTTGGAGAATCCATTCTATCAAGGTAAAGAACACAAGTAGCTCATAGAATTATAGCTCTAGACCTCAAAGAAGCTTCAGAGGTCTCTAAGTCATTGGTGTCAAACTCAGATAGAAGGATCCTCGGGAGCCAAATATTCTTAGAAAGCCACAACTGAACATCAGGATTTATTTATATTGTAATTTTTGCCTATATTTTGTTAAACATTTCCTGATTACATTTTAATCTATTTTTGAGGCAGTTTATGGTCTGAGGGCCATCATCTGACAACTCTGAATTTACCTCCCGATTTTATTCTTTGAGGAAATTGAAGCTTGGGGAAGTTAAGTGACTTACCTGTTCAAGGTCACACATATAACATATATCTGATTTGGGATTTAAATCTAGTTCTTTGACTCCAGAACCTATGATGTTTCCCCTGTTCCATACTCCTACAAAATATACACAAGGTATGAAATGGGAAGTAATTTTGAGGCACACTAATAATTTTGGAAGATAAAAATAAGGAAGAGCCTCAATGGGACACATGAGCCAAACTTTGCAGGGGTCTAGGGATCCATTAGATTGTAAGGTCCTTGCAAACAGGGACTGTCTTTTGCCTCTTATGGTGTCCCCAGAGCTTAACACAATGCCTGGCATATAATAGATGATTAATAAATGTTTGTTTATATATTCATTCATTCATTTGTCTATCTATCTGTCTATCTACCTGTCTCTACCTATCTATCTATCTATCTATCTATCTATCTATCTATCTATCTATCTATCTATCTATCTATCTATCTATCTA
>NW_027185655.1:53791750-53800981 GCF_028583685.1 Petaurus breviceps papuanus | reverse complement strand
CTACCTACCTACCTACCTACCTACCTACCTACCTACCTACCTACCTATCTATCTATCTATCTATCTATCTATCTATCTATCTATCTACCCATCCACCCATCCACCCATCCACCCATCTGCCTATCTATGTATATATCTGTCTTTCTATCTATGTATCTGTCTACCTACGTATATAAGTATGTATGTTTCTATCTATGTATCTATCTAATCTATCTGTCTGTTATTACAAAAAGGTGATGGGAGGGAGCAATTTCATTCCAGGCATGGGAGAGAAAGCCTGTACAAAAGCATTTAGACGGGACTTGGAATGTTGTTTACAAGAAATAGCAAGGAGGTCCAGTTTGGCCAGACCTACACTGTGTGAAAGAGACAAATATGTAATGAGCCTGGGAAGAGAGGCCATAATCAGATTGCTGAGAGCTTTAAATGCCAAGGCTTTAAAACTGATTATGTGCTCTCTCAGAAGTAGCTTGAACACATGCTGCCTAATGGCTTTCTTTCTCTGCTTTGCTGGCCAGAGGCAGAAATGCTCTGACGCTGTGTTGCTGCTACTGCTGCTTTTTCTGGACCTGCTGCTATCAAGATTCTTGTGGGAGCAGCCAGAGCTCATACTGAGGGTTTCCATTGACCCAAGGCACTGGGATCTCCCTGTCTTTGGGTCACGGGGTCAGATATTAGGATTCAGATTCTTGTCTGCTTCCTTCTCGGGAGCTGCCTTCCCGATCAGCAAAGGGCCAGATTTGGATGGAAACTTAGAAATCAACTAACCCATCTTGTTTGTGTTATGGACCTCTTGGGCAGTTTGGTGAAGCCTTTGGAGCCCTTCTCAAGAGAATGTTTTTAAAGGAGAGTCTAGGTGGTGCAGTGAATAGAGCACTGGTTCTGGAGTCAGGAGGACCTGACTTCAAATTCGGCCTCAGACACTTGACACTTACTAGCCATGTGACTTTGGGCAAGTCACTTAACTCCAATTGCCTTGCCTTCCCTCCTCCAAAAACAAGAAAATATTTTAAATGCATAAAGTAGACAAGATTACAAAGTAAATCTGTATTAAAATGCATATATATGTGTATATCTATATACATCGTATATCACACATGTCTACATACACGTGTATGTGCGTACATTTGTATATGCATGTGCACGTATATATGCATGTATGTATCTGTGTGCATTTACACACACTGCTTGTGTATAGGCATACATTACATGTGTGTTCATATATGTTTATATATTAGCTGTATGTATTAGCTATATACATACATGTGTATGTGTGTGTATATATGTATATGTATATAGATTGTTTATCCAAACCATAACAAAACAACTCAGAGAAAGTATACATATGAGCATATGTACCAGACAATACAGAGTGAAAGGTTGCTCCCAGTGGGAGAGAGGTAACAGCTCAACCAAGAGAGAGTCCTAGATCTCACCCAAAATACTTTTTAAAAAGAAGTTTGCAGGAGGTGTAACCAAGATGGAAGAGTAAAAAGTAGTTTACAGACCTTATGTTAGCCTTGACTTAGTTCAGATTTTTCATTTTGCAGATGGGCAAATGGAGGCCATACAGGTTGACTTGGGTCTACAAGGTCATAGGTGACGGACCCAGGGCTTAGACCCAGGTGACTTACTTCAAACCCTATGTTCTTGCCATAATGCATAATGATTTTTTGTGGTGGTGGTTAAACTTTGCTTATTTCCTCAGGTTCAATTCAAGAAACGCTGTGAAACACTTTCTATGTACAGATGACTGTGGTAAGAACTGTATGAAGTACAAATTTTTGCCAAGATATGGTCCCTGCCCTCATGTAACTTATAGTTGAATAGGGAGATATTACACACACACACACACACACACACACACACACACACACACACACACACACACACACACACACACTCCTGCAATCTGCAAAATAACAAGTATCAGTGATGCAAAAAAAGCTGTGTAGCTGTTTAAGAGCCAAAGAAGAAAAAGGTCTTTACTAACTTGGGAGATCAGCGTAGGGGCAGAGAACATGCAATGATTAGGCACCTACTGTGTTCCAGGCACTCTATTAAGCACTTTACAAATATTATCTTACTTGAGCCTCACAACAACCCTGTGAGGTGGTGCCATCATTATTCCTATTTTACTGTTGAGGAAACTGAGGCAGCCAGAGGTTGCCTACAGGTAGGAAGTGTTTTGAGGTTGGATTTGAAATCAGGTGGCCTTAACTCCAGGCCCAGCATTCTATTCACAGCATCACTTATGTTCTTAGAGGAAGTAGAATTTGAATGGAACTTTAAAAGTCACAAAAAGATCTGTGGGTAATGAAGGGGAGACAAGGCATTTCAGACATGCGGAACAGGGCAAGCAAAGGCAAGCGGGGGAAAGTACAGTGAGGCAGTTAAGGGGGTAATGAGCCAGACTCACAAGGTGGGGTGGGACCCTTCCTAACTTGGTGATTCTGTGATCCAATGAGCACGTTCAATTTTACACCCTGGGAATAGGTGAAAGTGGAAAATGCCTTACTTTAATTATTATTTTAAAACCCACCAGAAATCCTACAAATATTTATTTTTAAAGAATGATTAACTCTGCCATTAGAACATAGAATCATTGACCGTTACAGCAAGAAAGGAATTTAGAGATCACAGCATGCAGCCTTCTCTTTTAATAGATGAGAAAGCCCAAGTCTGCAGGGGAAGTGAGTCAGTCCCTGTCTTCTTACTGGCCAGCGAGGTAGTGTTCATCCCTCAGTTTCAACCCCTCTGATCTTATAGCACAGAGTAAGCTTGGCTCCTTCCAGAGCTTCTCCGTACTTCAGGCCCCTTGCTATCCCCCTCCCTTCCATTATGGCACCTACCCTTCATGAGTGATGCTACAGTCTCACACTGGCCTTTCCTCTTTCCTTTTGCCATCACACACTTTCAAAGCCTTCTTTTTACCCTGACCCTAGGATGTCTTTCCCCAGGCACCATCTCCATTAATCATCTCATAGGGGACACTGGGGCCTTCGCTTGGGTTTTTCCTTGTTTCCAAAATGAGTATAAAAAGAAAACCAATGACCCACTCAGGCAATCACACAGATGGATCCTTGGCTCTAAAAAGAAATAGGTGATGGCACATAAAATTATTCTGTTGCTTGGCTACTTACTGTTCATCTGAAATAAAAAATGACTCCCTACTCAAGGGCCAGAATGATCACTGTTACAAACAGACAAAATGACTTTTTATTAGATTCCTGTCTAAAGCCTAAATTGATATGAGGTTAATCGTCCTCATAGCACCAATGGTACTGCTTGTTTCAGGTACAATTGGACTTGTCTTTGCTGGGGTCTTTTTCATCTGTAATTGCTAGTGTACACTGTTGCCTGGCATTATTCATTCCCTGGATCTCTTTAAATTGCTACCTATAAAATTAAGGGGACAGGCTGACTAGCCATGAGGTGTATGTCTTTTTAATTAAATTTGTATGGTCATTTGGAGATGCTGAAATAATCCACTCTTTAAGCATACTCACCTGGGAAATAAGCATTTGTTGGGAGCTTATTTAGCAAGGTCATATAAGTTAGTGCTTGACTGGGACCTTTTCAGGGGAGACCTTGGATACTTGCAGCCTGTCAGATGGCCCTCCCCCATCCTAAGTCAGAATTAGGTGGTTATGCTCTAAGGTTATGGAGCTTTCTAGGGTCCTGAGTTATCTGTGGGTCATTCAACATTACAGATATTTGGAGTCTCTATTAGCTGACATTTCTAGGCTTTGTTATTACAAGGGATAACTGATGTCAATCAGAAACATTTATTGAGTACCTGTTAAGGGCCAGAAGGCAGTTAGGTGGCACGATGGATAGAATGCCAGGCCTGGAGTCAGGAAGACCTGAGTTCAAGTATGGCCCCAGACACTTACTAGCTTTGTGACCCTTGGCAAATCCCACTTAACCCAGTTTTGCTTTAGTTCCTTCTGTAAAATGAATTGGAGAAAGTAATGGCAAACCACTCCAGTATCTTTGCCAAGAAAACCCTAAATGGGGTCACAGAGTCGGACATGGCTGAACAAGTGGTGCTACAAGATGATAAAAATGCTCTCTAAATCATAAAGGCATAGGGGTAGGGATAGGGATAGGACCTGTGTCTTCATTGGAATGGGAAATTCCCAGATGAGGACACCCACTCTGCTGATGCAGGTTGGCATCCTCTCTGCAACTTATAGTCAAAAGCTGCCTCGGAACTGAGGGATGAACTGGACTATCTAGACAGCAGGTGTCAGAGGTGGTTACTATGTTGTTCTACTTCTTGCTAATTCATAAAAGAAACAATGAATTATATTCCATATAATTTTTCTGGAAAGCAACATGTTGTAGTGGATTGAGGGCTAGTCTTGGAGTCGCAAAGACATTTGTTCAAATCTGGCCCTATTTTTATTATTATATATAATATATTATTTTATGTATTATTATATTATGTGTTATGTTATATATTATTATTATCATTGGCAAGACACTTGACAGACAATAGATACAAATGAGTTACTGATTTGATTGGAGGGGAAGGGAGGAGTTTCCATACTGGGAGTGCCCCACTCAGATGGAATTACAGATCTAGGTCAAAAACAAGTTTTCACATTGAGTCTACTTTGTTTTATTCTACTTTGATACTTCTGTGATTTAATTGGCATGGATACTCACTCTACCAAAGCAAATGATAATTTCCCTCCTGCCTCATACAATTTAATTGGATTCAACACAACATTTGCTTTGTGCAGAGTAACCTTCTAGGTTCTGGGAGAGGTACAACATTTAGGTAAGATATGGCTCCAGACTTCATGGAGTTACTTCCAGGGTCATATTTTCAGCCTTCCCACTTGGATAAGACCTGCTAGACTCTGTCCTTTGCTGATGTAGCCTTTGTGAATTCTCCATGCTAAACTGAGGCACAGTTGTATGGAGTCCTAGCATCTTCTGAGGATTAGGTAGGACAGTGGGTCTCTACCCTGGCTGGAGTCAGGAAGACCTGAGTTCAAATTTGGCCTCAAACACTTAATGACTGTGTGACCCTGGGCAAGTCACTTAATTTTTGTTTGCCTCAATTTCTTCAACTATAAAATCAGGACCATTATGGTGTCTACTTCACAGGGGTTGTTTGTGAGGACCAAATAAGATATTTGTGAAGTGTTGAGCATAGTGACTATCATGTGATGTTCAGTCATTTCAATCGTGTCCAACTCTTTGGGACCCCCTTTGGGATTTTCTTAACAAAGATACTGGAGTGGTTTGCCATTTTCTTCTCTAGCTCACTTTACAGATGAGGAAACTGAGGCAAACAGGGTTAAATGACTTGCCCAGGGTCATGCAGCTAATGTCTGAGGCCAGATTTGAACTCATGAAAATGAGTCTTAATTACTCCAGGCCCAGCACTCTATCTTCCCTTCTTTTTTCCCTTCCAGATGGTTGAAAATTGGGAACCCCTGTCTGACATAACTGATGGTTTTTCTACTAACCAGAATATCTGATTAACAGAACATCCCATTACTAGATCATGTAGGATAACAGTTGATTACTTTGTACCAAGGACACTTTATTTTTTTGTATTTTAAAGGTCACAATTCTTTCAGATGCATGAAAGTCATTTGACCTGGCAAAATCTCAAAATAGGGGTTTGAAATTAGCTAGGATTTCATTGCTATGCAAACATATACCATTACATTATTAAATGGATATTAAAAAAAAAGGAAAGTGATTCCTTAATCTTATTCATGTGGCTGTTTTCTTTGTTGGTGCCAGTTGACATTCAACCCAGACCAGACATATACAAATACTTGTAGAATTGAATTCTTATCCTGTGTGATTCTTTTCCAAGTTGTCTCAAAGAGCCTTCACAGAGGACCCATTCAGTATTCTAGAAGCCTTTCTCCCCGCTAAAGTCCACATTCAAGTTGCTTTCATGAATACATTTCTATTGCTATGACCTTTGTTTTTACATATGCCTCATTGACATGACATACATTTTTACTTGTAGTTTTTGTCCCAGACATCTCTTTTCTGAAGCAACCTCTTCACCAGAAATCATAGGAAGGCAGCAGAACATTTAGTGGTCAATAGGTGAAGGGAATTTTCGGTTTTCCAATTTGTGTGACTCTTGTCTTTAGCATTTAACATGCCCTGCCCTCTTGGACAGTCAGAGGTACCTTCCCTTGTCTTCCTCTTCCCTTTCTTCCATTTGATCATGGTCTTCCTACCTTTTCTCTAGAAATGACAGTGAAAATGATGGCACCTGAAAGGTTTACTTAGCATATCTCTCATTTATTTCCTTAGTTCAGCTAATTATCCATGGCTAATAAAGATAAGTAGGCTTTCTCAGGCCCCACGCTTGTCTTGAATTGGTAAGATAACTGGAGAGAATTCCATTCTGACCCATCCTGGTAGACCCATGATTCAGTTGGTCAAGGAAGGGGGCAATCAGGGTTCAAAGACTATCCATTCTGTTAGGAAATCCAGGAGAGGGAATGGGATCTAAGAGGTTGGGAAACTATGTGACCCTGGGCAAGTCACTTAACTTTTGTCTGCCTTAAGTTTCCTCTACTGTAAAGTAGGGGTAATAATAGCATCAACCTCTCAAGGTTGTTGTCAAAATTTTAAAAATGGGAATAATATTTGTAAAGTAAATGCTTGTTTTATTACTTCCTTCTTACTTTGCTGTACCTCACAAACTTCTCTTCTGTTTCAGCCCTGATAATTAGCAGCAATAGCAGCATAGAGGATGACATAGGATTTTTCATATTGGGGTAATTTAGAGAAAAGAAGTCAAGTTTCTTGATCCTAGGACACGTGTCACGTTTTTCTTACTAGGAGTTGACTTACTGAAAAGTAAAGTTCCCAGATTTTCAAACAGTCATATCATGTAAGTATTGTGCCAGCTGCTGACTTGTCTGTCTTGGGCTGGTTTAAGACTAAGATGTCCCTGAAATTCCATTTGTCTCCATCTCCTTCCTTCCACAAACTAGGAACCAAATGAACTGTGCCAAAAGATGCTATTTATCAGTTTCATTGAAACTATGTCGAGACAACCATTTTCTATTATGTGGTGAGAATCTTATGCGCGAGCATAATGTATGTAGAAGAGGTTTCCGTCATAGCATGCTGACAGCTCGATTAAGCCTTAAATTTGAAGACTTTGATTTTTTTTTGGACTGGCCTTCAGGTTGAATTAATTGACTAATGCTAATGCTAGAGAATATTTATAGACCCTGGTCCTACCCTTTTCCATTTAGGTGAACTGATTTTAAGACGTAAGCTTTACTTGGATGATGTATTCATTTGTATGTATCTATCTGTGTATCCATCCATCCATCTATCCATCCATCCATCCATCCATCCATCCATCCATCCATCCATTCATCAATCATCTATCTATCTATCTATCTAATCTATATCTATACCTACACATCTGTGTGTATGTGTGGGCTTGTGTTACACATATGTGTACATGCACACAGGGCCACACATAGACATGCACACACACAAATACGCATGTATGTGTAGATGTATATGTACACATACACGTACATACACACACACGTGTGTGTGAATATGTCTATTTCTATATCTTTGGTTTTTACATCACTTTCTTTTCCCAAAGGATATATTCTACCTCCCCTACCCAGAGAGCCATCCTTTTTCATAAAGAACAAAAAAAGAAAGAAAAAAAGACAAAACTAATGAATACATCAGACCTTCGGACAGCGCATGCAGTGTTCCCCATCCATAATTCCCTGCCTTTACAAAGGAGGGAGGGAGGTTCCTCTCTTCCTCATGCTCGGTCATTATCATTGTATATCTTTCATTTTCATTTCCTCCTCTCCATTCGCATCCTTGTAGTGGTTGCAGATATTATTTTTCTGGTTCTGCTTTACTTTGGATCAATTCATTTAGGTCTTCCCTGTATTCTTCATATTTATGTTATTTCATAGTAATATCCCATTCCACTCGTGGACCCCAAATTTTGTAGCTATTCTTTGCTTGATGAGATGATCCATTCTTACATTCTACTACACTTCATAATGGCCACAGGGCTCTTTTCTCATCCAATTAGATGAACCATATTTGTTCTCCCTGTGATGGTGAGGTCAAGATATTTTATCAAATGCTTGAGTGATGTGGGTAATAGTGTCTGTGAGAACAGCATAAAAACTGTTTACATAAAAACTAAATTCAGAATTCCTAGGTCATGCATTGCTCAACTCCAAATAATCTTAAAGTTATTATTATGGGCCTTCCTGTAACAATAATGACTACAATTCCATTCAATTATAGCTTTGGCTGCAGAAATCTATTAAGAGTTTGGTTTCTGTTTTGGGCTATTGGTCTATGGTAGAAATGGTTGATATTTTTCTTTGTGAACTGGAATCTCAAAGGAACATTTCATTGTCATGTAGCTGAGACCATTACTATACAAACTAGTAAAAGGCTTGACAGGGCTTTTCCTCATTTTACAGATGAAGAAACTGAGGCAAACAGGGTTAAGTGACTTATCTAGGGTCGAACAATTAGTAAGTGTTTGAGGCTGGATTTGAACTCATGAAGATGAATCTTCCCATTTCAAAGCCCTGTGCTCTATTCACTGCGCTGTGTAGCTGCCCTAAGGAGTTCCTACTTTCAGCTATCACAAAAAATGCTGCTATAAATGTTTTGGAGTATATGGGAAATTTTTTCCTATTGATGACTTTCTTGGGTATAACTCCAAAGGGTATGGGCATTTTATTTTATTTTTCTATTTTCAAGTATTTTTTTTCCCAATTACATGTAAAATAATTTTTTGACATTCATTTTAAAAAATTTTGAGTTCCAAATTCTCTCCCTTCCTCCCTCTCCTTCCCCTCAATGAGAAATCAAGGAATTTGACCTAAGCTATACATGTGCAGTCATGCAAAACATATTTCCATATTAGTTATGTTGTGAAAGAAAACAGATTAAAAAGTATGCTTCAATATCTATTCCCGCTCCAATCAGTTCTTTCTCTGGAGATCTCTAGTATTTTTCATCATAAAGGTGGGGACATTTTCATCAGATAACTAGACAGTCTCACTATGTTCTGCTTTCTGCCCTCTCTGGTTTCCTTCAAGGCTCAATTAAAATCCCACCCTCTTCCAGGAGACTTTTCTGCTCTCCCTTCATACCAGCACCTTCTGAGAATATCTTGTGTGTGTGTGTGTGTGTGTGTGTGTGTGTGTGTGTGTGTGTGTGTGT
>NW_027185655.1:53785953-53791740 GCF_028583685.1 Petaurus breviceps papuanus | reverse complement strand
TGTGTGTGTGTGTGTGTGTGTGTGTGTGTGTGTGTGTGTGTGTGTGTTTGGTGCATAGTGGTTTTCACCTTGTCTCCTCCATTAGACTGTGGGCTCCCAAAGGTCAGGGACCATTCTTTACTTCTCTGTGTATCTCCAGGATTTAGCACAAGGCCCCCTACCTAGTAGGTGTTTAATAAAGGTGGACTTCACTTACTAGGATTTTAATAGTCTCCTGTAGACAAGAACAGAGTTGGGAAAAAATGAAATTGCTAATTATATTACTGTTTATCCTTAAATTTGCATTGCTATGCATGTCATTAGTAATGTTAAGAATATTTTGAATCTGTTCAATATTAAATATTTTTAATCTCATTATTATGAATCTGCTAAAATTCATGTCCCATCATGGTCTGGAGATGACCCTGAATTAGTTAAGGTTATACTAACACAAGTGGGAAAAGTCCAAGACCAGCAACAGATTACATATCTGTCATCCAAAGACCAATTTAGAGAAATTTGGAGAGGTCAGAAGGTTGGCCAGTATTCAACTGGGTTTCTTTTTTGGGAGAGGAGGAGTCATAGTAATTCATGAATACAAGGGATTGTAATCTACATATAATGAAGGAATACTTAACACCATTGAAATTATGGTTCCTTCGTTTCATTAAAATGCAGTTATTATACAGTGTTCATCCAGGACAGTTCTTAGAGTTAAGGATTAGTCTTCAAAATTAAATAGGGTGCAGTATTTTCTATCTACATTGTTATAGTCACTGTGTATTTTATTTTTTTTGGTTCTGCTTCATTCTGCATCTGTTCACGTAAATATTTCTCCCTATTCATCACATTTACCATTTCTTTCAGCACAGTAATATTCCATTACATTCATGTACCACAATTTGTTAAGCCATTCCACAAGTATTTATTAAGTGCTTAGTGTGTTTTGGGGGCAGCTAGGTGGTGCAGTGGATAGAGCACTGAGCCTAGAGTCAGGAAGACTCATATTCCTGAGTTCAAACCTGACTTCAGGCACTTACTAGCTGGGTGACCCTGGGCAAGTCACTTCACTGTATTAGCATCAGTTTTCTCATCTGTAAAATGAGCTGGAGAAGGAAATGGCAGACCACTCTAGTATCTCTGCCAAGAAAACTCCCCAAACAGGGACACATCTGATCAACAACAACCACAAAATAGTATGTTCCAGGCATTTTGCTAAGGAAAATGCAAAAGGAAAATACATGTATTCAGGGAACTTGTTTTTCTAATTCTAACACAATCAAATATGTACAGTTGGGTCAAGGCTAGTTTAGAAGTGAAGCCAGATTGGGCTATGAAAATTATCTGAGGGTCTACTCAGAGCAGCAGCAGCCCTCCTCTCTCCACAGTGGTCAGCTACAACCCCTTGACTCCCCAGCAAACATGTCGAGGGGACCCGCAGTTGGCTTTTATCTTGGCACCACTTACTCCTCTGTGGGAGTCTTCCAACATGGGAAAGTGGAGATCATTGCTAATGACCAAGGAAACAGGACCACCCCAAGCTATGTCACCTTCACCAACAGAGAACGTTTAATAGGTGACGCTGCAAAGAAACAAGTTGCAATGAATCCCACCAAAACAGTTTTTGATGCCAAACGTCTGATTGGTCGCAGATTTGATGATTCAGTAGCACAATCAGACATGAAACATTGGCCTTTTAGGGTGGTGAATGACTCAGGCAGGCCTAAGGTCCAAGTGGCATACAAAGGGGAGACCAAAAGTTTCTATCCAGAGGAAGTATCTTCTATGGTCTTGACCAAGATGAAAGAAATTGCTGAAGCTTACCTTGGGAAGACTGTCACAAATGCTGTGGTCACAGTACCAGCTTATTTCAATGATTCCCAACGTCAGGCCACTGAAGATGCTGGAACCATAGCTGGTCTCAATGTGCTTCGAATCATTAATGAGCCAACTGCTGCTGCTATTGCTTATGGCTTGGACAAAAAGGTTGGTGCCAAGAGAAATGTGTTGATTTTTGACCTTGGAGGTGGTACTTTTGATGTCTCCATTCTTACCATTGAAGATGGCATCTTTGAGGTCAAGTCCACAGCTGGGGACACCCACTTGGGTGGGGAGGACTTTGACAACCGAATGGTCAACCATTTCATTGCCGAGTTCAAGTGAAAGCACAAGAAGGACATCAGTGAGAACAAGAGGGCTGTTTGCCATCTCCATACTGCTTGTGAACATGCAAAGTATACACCCTCTCTTCCAGTACCCAGGCCAGTATTGAAAGTGATTCCCTCTATGAAGGTACTGACTTCTATACATCAGTCACCCGAGCCTGTTTCGAAGAGCTGAATGCTGATCTCTTCCGTGGCATCCTAGAGCCGGTGGAGAAGGCCTTAAGAGATGCCAAGCTAGATAAGTCTCAGATTCATGACATCGTCCTGGTGGGTGGTTCCACTTGAATCTCCAAAATCCAGAAGTTTCTGCAAGACTTCTTCAATGGCAAGGAGCTCAATAAGAATATCAATCCTGATGAGGCTGTTGCTTATGGTGCAGCTGTCCAGGCTGCCATTTTGTCTGGAGATAAATCTGAGAATGTGCAGGACTTGCTGTTGTTGGATGTCACTCCTCTTTCCCTTGGAATTGAAACTGCTAGTGGAGTTATGACCGTTCTGATGAAACGCAATACCACCATCCCCACCAAGCAGACACAGACCTTTACCACCTATTCAGACAACTAGCCTGGTGTGTTTATTCAGATTTATGAAGGTGAGAGAGCTATGACAAAGGACAACAATCTGCTTGACAAATATGAGGAATTCACAGGAATTCCTCCAGCACCCAGGGGTGTTCCTCAGATTGAAGTAACATTTGACATTGATGCAAATGGCATCCTCAGTGTTTCTGCTGTGGATAAGAGCACAGGCAAGGAGAACAAGATCACTATCTCCAATGATAAAGGACGTCTGAGCAAAGGAGACTAAAACAACTAAACACACCAGAAAGAGCATTCCACACAGCTTTCCAAAAATTGAAGGACTCAAATTTGTAGCCAAGGCAGTAGCAGTTTAAAGACAACATTTAAGCTACTGTGTAAATCTGGGCATCCTGAATACTTGAATGTGTGCAGAGGGAGAGAAGTGAACAACCTTGCACTTTATCAGTACTGTAAACAAGTGGAAATGCAATTGTCTTAGAGAATAAAATCTATTTAAAATTGGCACCATGAAAAAAATAAAGAAAATTATCTGAGATACTGGCGGTCAAAGAGCAGGTTTATTATGAGTGATGGAGAGGGGAGAGAGAAGTATAGGAAGTTGTGTTTGAGGAGTAGAAATTTTTTTTGGCTTTTTGGAGGGCAATTGGTGTTAAATGACTTGCCCAAGGTCACATGGCTAGTAAGTGTTAAGTGTCTGCGGCCACATTTGAACTCAGGTCCTCCTGACTCCAGGGCCGGTGCTCTACTCACTGCACCACCTAGCTGCCCCAGAGAGTAGAACTTTTGAGCTTAGCATCTTATAAGTAGTTGTTTTGTGAGACATTGAGGTGTAAACTGTGACCATATTGGGGTGAGGACAATGTCAGGGAAGGGAGATTCAGAAGGGCATATTGAGAGATGAAGATGTTAAAGAATTCTTTGGTTAGGGTAATGAAAGGAATATTAATCTGAGTAGTGAGTTCCTTAAGGATACTGAAAAGGGTCAGGTAAGATGAAGAATATGTCAGGTGCAAAAGTAGGGATGACTTATTTTCTAGATTAAAATGAATGTGATATTTTATTGAGGGGATTTGTGGAATCTTCTTCAGATACGATTAAAAAGATCATAGAATTTTGTCTATATAGGAAGATTTAGGAATGGCTCTGCCTGTAAATAAGGGGATAAAATAGATAACCTCTTAAGGTTTCTTAAAATCCTATTCATTTTTTAAAAAAAGAAAAAATGATTGGAAATGTCACTATTGTAGAGAATTTTTTGGAAAAATCCATTGAGCTGCTACATGAAATGAGCTAGAATTTAGCAACGAAGGAAGAAACATCAGGTTCCTAGACAAACTAGTACTCAGTTTGTACACAGACGCTTCTAAGGAGAAGGTTAGTGTGGGCGGAGAAGGAGATAGGAAATCATGCAGCATAAAACAAAGAGAAGCATAGCAAGGTTTTTATGAAAGGAATAAATGAATATACTCCATTTAAAAGACTGATGATTTAGCCATTGTGTGCATTTCATCTACAGAAGACAATCACAAGCACTTCATGATTTAGTAAACTGAGTTATGAATTTCTGTGGCCAAGAAATTCTTCAGGGGAGCTGCCATTTTGTCCCAAGCTTAGTATAACCTTAGATCACCCAGTCATTTCCACATCATGATAAGACATTCAAGGAGGCTTTTATGGGAGGAAAGGAATATTGATGTTGGAAATAAGAAAAATAAAATAAAATGAGAAAGAGCCTCAAAGGTTAAAACATAGTAAAAATGAAATCTGTTCTTTATGAGAAATAAAAGGGCATTGACTTCAGAAATAATACTATCTGATATTTGTGTCTAAGAAGCGGCAGAGGAAATGAATAGATTTGTTGGAGATTACAGGGCAAACAAATTATTTTCATTTGGTAGGAAAGATAATGGACTAATGGTAGAAACATAAGATGTATTTCCCAGAGGAGGAAAGATGCTAAGAAATGGAAGAGCTCTCTAAAATTCCAGATAATTGTTTACTCAATCAAGAAGGCCCCAAGACTGCCAGTAATCCTTGCCTTATTTAGAAATGGCAGGTACCAGATGCTGGACAACTTCTTTATAGAGGTACAACTCCTCCCACTTCTCCTCCCTCCCCAAATGGCTGAAGGTCATTAAGTTGAAGTCATGATAAATCAGTTCACTCAAATGAATCTGTGATCTCATTAATCAGGGAGTTGTCTTTGACCGTTCAGAGTTAAGCCCATCCCATGCCTGCCCATCCCTAACCCATCCCACTCTTGTCCATATCCTCCCCAAAGTTCACCCCAGGAGTTCCTACTAAATGTGCTTTTTGGTTTTCTCCTGAAATGAGAGGGAAACTACCAGTGGGGCATCCTGCCATCTCCTGTGACTCCTTGTTCTTGCCACAAACCAGCAACGCTATATGGCCAGCCCATTTTCTCTTTCTATTGCACAATTTCTTGATGATGGCAAATGAAAAACCTAAAAACAGACCTATAAACATGTCTGGTCCATGGGAAGAACACTGCCCTCAGAGGCAAAAAAAAATGGGTTCTCATCATGACTCTGATACCAATTTCCTGTATGTTTTTGGAAGTCTCTTAATTTTTTCTATGCCTTGGTATTCGCACCTATAAAATGAGTTATTGGACTGGGTGACTTCCAAGATCTTTTCCAGTTTTGATATTCTATGTTTCTATGGAAAGATAGGACAGAGAGGTTGTGCAGTGGATAGAATGCTGGTGTGAGGAAGATCTGAGTTCAAATTTAGGCTTAGATGTTTAGTAGCTCTGTGACCCTGGGCCAGTCACTTAGCCTCTGTTTGCCTCAGTTTCCTCAACTATATATATATATACACACACATATGATTTGATGAAGATAGTAATAGCATATCATATATACATACATACATACACATTATACATACATATACATATGTGTGTGTATGTATGAATGAAGATAGTAATAGCACATGCTTCCCAAGAGTATTTTGTGGATCAAATGAGATAATATTTGTAAACACTTAGCACCGTACCTGTCATATAGCAGGCACTTAATAAATGTGTCCCTACTTCCTTCCTTCCTTCCTTCCTTCCTTCCTTCCTTCCTTCCTTCCTT
>NW_027185655.1:53479815-53785943 GCF_028583685.1 Petaurus breviceps papuanus | reverse complement strand
TCCTTCCTTCCTTCCTTCCTTCCTTCCTTCCTTCCTTCCTTCCTTCCCTCCTTCCCTCTCACTTTCCTCCTTTTCCTCTCTCACCTTCCTTTCTCCTTTTTCTTTTTTCATCCTTCTCTCCGTCTTTCCCTCTTTCTCTCTGTTTCTCTCTCTCTCCCTTCCTGCCTGAGTTAGGCTACATTTATAAATCTTCACTTAAAAATTAGAGAATTCTTCCAATGGCTCTTTCAATGTAGGAGATGAAACCAGAGAACTCATCCTTTATGTAAACACTGAACAAAATTCTGAATAAAAAAAAAATGGATGGGGAAACATCTTAGTTGTGGTTAGATGCAACCGAAAACTTTCAATCAGGGCTAAAATGTTGTTGAGTCTTTTTCTTTTCCAGTGGTGTCCTCATTTTGGGTTTTCTTGGCTAAGATGCTAAAGTAGTTTTTGCCATTTCCTTCTCACGCTCATTTTACAGATGAGGAAACTGAGGCGAACTGTGTTAAGTGACTTGCCCAGGGTCACACAGCTAGTAAGTATCTGAGGCCGGTTTTAACTCAGGTCCTCCTGACTCCAGACCTGACTGACACTGTATCTACCTTGCCACCTTGCTGCCCTGAGGGTTGAAAACAGCAGATATAGAAGAGTCCACCGGGGATCTCCTTGAAACGCATAAAGCTAGCAGAAAGAACTGATTGCATTTGTGATAGAATTAGCAAGAGGTAACACCCAACAGACCCTGGCGACTTTGCTGTTGTTGCTGTCTTCCACAAGACTCACCCTTTCAGTCTCCCAAAGGACTTGGGTGTCTAAGCAGCAGAGATTTCTGTTCTCTCCTGCCCCAGTTTCTTTTTAGCAAGTCTTATGATCCCAGGTATTGGCTCCTACTTCTTGTCTCTAAGCTTACCCAAGAACAATACTCCATTTACCTTGCAAATCACTGCATGATTGCCTGCCTGTCATTAGTCAGAGCTGCGCCAAGCTTACTGCACAGAAAGGGAGTGACTGGCACACAAATGTGTCTGCTTACCAAATAAAGACTGCATTGGAATTTATTCAATACTAAACTCATATTTTTATGGTAGGTAAAGATTTATAAAGAGCACAGCCTAATGAAAAGAGAGTTGGCCTTAGACTCAGAAAGACTTCCTCATCAGTCATCATTTAGCCAATAAACATTTTTTTAATCATCTACCTGGGGTACGAGTGCTAAGTATTTGGGCTACAAAGAAAGGCAAAAAGACAGTCCCTGCCTTCACGGAGGTCACATCCCATGGAGGAGATAACATGCTATGTCCAGGATAAATAGGAAATAATTAACAGAGGGAAGGCACTGAAATTAAGAAGGATTAGGAAAGGTATCCTGTGAAAGGTGGGATTTTAGTTGGGACTGGTAGGAAGCCTGGCCAAGTGGTTTAACCTTTCAGTGCCCTGGGCAACTCTTAATAGCTATAGTTGCAGAAAAGGTATGTTGGTAGAGGGAGTTTCCTCACTGGAAGTTCTCTGTTCTGGTGAAATAAGAGATATAATCTTAAAAAGGGTTTCTACATGTCCTTCCTGCCAACAGTCAGAAAAGACAGCTAGTAAAGAGTGGGGGGACTTGGGGTCACATTGCACCTCAGACATTCAAGAGCTGAAGAACATGGGTTTAATGCTTCCTCTCTTGTAAAATAAGGGAGGTGGGGTTGATAGCCTATTAAAGCCTCTTCCAGCTTTAAACCTATGATCTTATAATCTCAAGTATTATTATAAAATTTCTCAGGGAGGTGTAACACTTTATCCCTGAGTATGGGTATACACACACATACACACACATATTCACATACATATTGCTGGCAAATAGCATTATGGGATATGAACCCAGATCTCTGCTTATTAATAATCCAGTATCCATTCTACTATGCTCCACAGCTTTTCTAAAGGGGAAGGGTGGGGCAGGGAGGAAGGAAATGGAATAAGCATTTATGTAGTACCTACTGTGTGCCAAGTGCTCTGCAAATATTATTTCTCACTGGATTGCTTTGAAAGTAGGCACTCTCTTTGGCTGCCAGAAATTTGATGCAGGTCCTCATCATGGCCCGGTATAGTATAAATGGGGAAAAAAATACTAAATCTGGAGCCAGAGGACCTGAGTTCAAGTTCTGGCTTTGTTATTTCCTTGTTGTGAGACCATCATTTCACCCATGTGCATCTCAGTTTCTCTCTTCTATAAGATGAGGGAAGTTGGGCCTACTGATCTCTAAAGTCTCATATCTTGACATCTGTGATCTTATGTCATTGCTGTTCAGTCATGTCTGACTCTTCATGACCCCCTCTTGGTAAACATTACTACAACAGTGGTTTGTCATTTCCTTCTCCAGCTCATTTTACAGATGAGAAAACTGCAGCAAACGGTTAAATGACTTGCCCAGGGTCACACAGCTAGTAAGTGAGGCTGGATTTGAACTCAGGAAGACAAGGACTTTGTGTATATACTATGGCGCTACCTATCTACACCGTGATCATACTGCAATCATGTAAGAGATCTTCCTACCTCCATTCTCATTATAGGACCCTAGATTTGGAGGGGGAAGGGACTTTGAAGCCATCTTGTCAAGTTCCCCTCTCTTTACAGTTGGGGAAACTAAGGTTAGGAGATGTGACATGGTTTGCCTCAGGACACACAACTAGTAAGTAATCCGACCAAAATTTGAAGCAAGGCCTTCTGACTCTAAATTCCACATTCTTTCTACTACATTTAATGTTCCATATGTAGATATGGTGATGAACAATGAGGAGGTTAAGAGCATGGGTCCTGGGGTCAAGAAAATCTGAGTTTAAATTCAGCCTCAGACACTTACTAGCTGCATGATGCTGGGCAAGTCACTTAACTTCTGTTTGCCTCAGTTTCCACAACTGTAAAATCAGAATAATAATACCTACCTCTTAGGGTTATTGTGAGTCACTTTCCTTATCTCCCAAGATTATTATGAGGATAAAATGAGATCAGAGTTGTCAGTCCCTTTGAAAACCTTAAAACATGAAATAGAAATGCTAGCTATACTTATGTCACTCCTCAAGTGTTGGGAGATAACACATGTTCTGGTCTTGCTGCTGTTTCTCAGACCATTTTGGGAAGCTCTCTCTTGGAATTGCTTGGGAGTCAGCTTTGCCTGCCACCAAGGAAGGTCGGTTACTCTCAAATGACCATCTGAGATTTATACTCAAGTTTGTAGTGAGAAGTGTGGAAAGTACCCATACTGTGTACGATACAGTGCAATGGGCTGATTGATCAGGATGCTTTTAGATGCTGCTGCTCTCTCTTCAAAGGGCCTTTCTCATGGCCAACCATCTTTCATAAGGGGATTTCATTGGGGATTTGCTCTCCATAACTCCCATGTTGGATTTGTTTTTCCAGTTAGTGGTGAGGGTTTTTATTACTCTCAATACCCACATTCTCTCCACCCCTAATGAATGAATGGAGAGTATATATTAAGTTCTTATTCTCTGTGAAGCACTGTGCTATGCTTTGGGGTTAGTGCTACAGAAGTCCCTGCCCTCTAGGAGCTTACCTTCTGATGAGGAAGATAACACATAGCCCAAAGGACCAGCTAGGGAAGGGAATTCCAAAGGAAGGCTGTGAGTGGACAGCAGAGTGGTCCATTAGTATACTCTTTCCAGAAGCAGTGGGAGCAGTGATTTCATTAATGTAATGGACAACTGAGAAAACAAGACAGCGAAACCAATAATAATTTGATAGGAGTGTTTATTAACCAGCCGGTGACTGCCTCTCAGAGGGAAAGACAGCAGCGAGCTTTCTATTAGATATAATTTTATAGAAAATGTGGTTGCTAGCAACAGAGTATGTTTCTAAGGGGGTGCAGTGCCGTTAGTATTGTTCCTATTGAAGCGAAGCCTTAGTATTGTTCCTACTGAAGTGAAGCAAAGCCATGATCCCTTAGAATCCGTGAGAATTTGTGGCATGTTTCTAGCAACACAGGTGAAACATTTCTTTACTATTGGGGCCTATTAGGTGGTTTCCAAGGAACCTAGTAGGGGTCCCCTCTAGCAGGTTTAAGGGGCACTGGTGTATGATTTCTGGTGGTCACTTCAGTTAACAGTTATCAAAGACAGAGGAAGAAAGCAGAGAAGGATATAGATGGTGGAAGGTAAAAAAGAATAGCCCCAATAGGGGAGCCAAGTGTCTCACTTGTATTGGTCCTCTACATTGGAAAAGTCAGACTCAAAGAGGTCTGCAAAACTCCCCCATGTACCAGGGACCAGACTAACACGTCATTGGCAAATGTGCAAGAAAATGAATAAAAATACAGTGTTGTTCAGTTGTTTCAGTCATATCTGATTCTTTGTGACCCCAAATAAGGTCATCTTGGCAAAGATACCAGAGTGGTTTTCCATTTCCTTCTCCAGTTCATTTTACAGATGAGGAAACTAAGTCAAACAGAGGTAAGTGACTTGTCCAGGGCCATACAACTAGTGTGTGTCTTAGGCTGGATTTGAACTTGCATCTTCCTGACGACAGTCATAGTGTTCTATCCACTGAGCCACCTAGTTGCCCCTGGAAATACAATACAACATAGATAATGTTAATATGTGGTTTCCCAAGACTATAGGGATCTCTTTCTATTTGAGTTTGACATCTTCACCATCACTAGCATTATATATAGGGCTTTAAGGTTTTAAAGAGCTTTGCAAATATTGTCTAATTTGATCCTCATGGCATCCGTGGGAGGTAGGCGCTATTTTTATCCTGATTTTGCAGTTGAGGAAACTAAGGCATTGTAGGGCTAATGGAATATAAGATCTTTCCTGTCCATTAATAGGCCTGTGTGACCATGTGCTCCCTCTTTTCCTTGGAACAGGTGCCATGTTCCCAGGTCTAAAGGTACACAGGTATTTCAATCACGGATGACTTGCCGCTTTGAACAGCCTGATTCACAGCTGTGACACATCCTAAGTCATACAGAGCCCATATATACATTCAGGGAGATTTATATTGCCTTGCGGGAGGAGCTTGCTTACAGGGAGGCTTGTTTGCAGGAAGGCTTTCACACCTTTTGGTACTGAGCCAATTAGGCACTGAGTCAAGTGGGTGGTGGTGCCTTCTGGCTTTGAGTCTATTAATTGAAAACTATATATACTAGGAGTTTGGTGTTTTACTTTGGGGCTCACTCATAGGAAGAATGTTTCTTTGTGATTTGGCCAGATGAGACTTTGGGTAGCCGTTGTTAAGGAGTGCTTCAGCTTTGTGAACCCAGATGTTGGTGCTCCCCGGTCTGGTGATTTTTTATCTACTACTTTGTTTGGACAGTTGGAGTCTTGTCTATTGGATTCTTTCTTAGATACTCACTTCTTTCTACTTATCTGTCTGCATTGTTTAATTAAAGTAAGATTGTTGACCCCTTTGAAGCTGTCTTTCCTTTAGAAAAGCAGATCAAAGAACCTGTGCTGGCAGTCCTTCTGTGTGCTGGTGTTATTGGTCTTACACCTCCACAGCAGCTACAAAAATCATTAAGGATACAGGCAGCCAGAAAATAAGCAAGGTGGCAAAGCTAGTAGGAGTCTAAGGCAATATTTGAACTCAGGTCTTCCTGGCTGAAGGTCCACCTAGCTGCTTAATTATTCTAATTAATGTTTATTCTGTTACCTACTGAATGAAACATAAAATCCTGAGCTTGGCATTTAAGGCCCTCCACAATCTGACTCTAGTCTACATTTCTTTTAAAAAAATTGCCATCCTTTGCTTTTACATTAACTTTATTTCTAAATATATCCTGCCCTTCATTCAGATAACCATCCCTTATAACAAAGCAGAAAGGGAAAAATAAAATGGTTTGCTAAAACTAAACAATATATATTAGTATGACTTTGTGAGCAGTGTTTTATACCCATAATTCTTTACTTTTGTAAATGACTAAAGGAGGTCAGTTTCCTAATACTTTTTCAGGGACAAACTTGGTCATTATAATTACACTATATTCCATTTCAGTATTTTGTTATTGTTGTTTTTGCCATTTACATGACAGCAGGAGCCGATACTGTATGTCATTACTTGATAGACAGGGTTTTCCCCCTTGGAATTAGGCAATAATCATTACAAAACAAGGTAACACAGTGCCCACACACTGTGATTTCCATGATTGCTACTTAAATAAAATTAAATCAGATTATGTATTCTTTTCATTGTGACTTCCTAAGGATTATTTGATGCATTGGTATTTTTTCCCCTTAAAGAAACTTGGGGGGCAGCTAGGGTGGTGAAGTGAATAGAGCACCAGCCCTGGAGTCCGGAGGACCTGAGTTCAAATCCAGCCTCAGACACTTAAAACTTACTAGCCGTGTGACCTTGGGCAAGTTACTTAACCCAAATTGCCCTGCCCCTCCAAAAGAAACTTGGCAATATAACAAACATTAGCTACATATGTGACATTTGTGAAAACTACTTTTCAAGCCTTTTCTCATATGACTCCCCACTTTCATAACCCAGCTAGGTGCCACATGGACAGAGTACTAGCCCTGGATTCAGAAAGATCTGAATTCAAATCTGGTGTTATATGTTTAGTGGCTGTGTGAGCACAGTAAGTCACTTTACCAGCTGTTTATCTGTTTTCTCATCTGTAAATTGGGTGGAGGAGTTATAATGGCACCTCCGTTGTTGGGAAAGATTAAAGGCAAAAGGAAAAGGGGATGGCGGATGACAAGATGGATTGATAGTATCATGGAAACAATGAACATGACCTTGGACAGACTTTGGGAGGTGGTTTGTGGAGGATATAAGGGCCTGGCATGCCATGGTCCATGGGGGCATGAAGAGTTGGACATGACTGAACAACAAAATAATAGCATCTCACAATAGCAAGGCTAAAACGAGTTAAATCGTAATTCAATGCTCTCTATGTATTGGCTATTATTATCTTCATTATTAAAAGCATCAGTGCCAAAATTCAAAGCCCAGTCTCCTGACTCTTCATCCAGCACTCTTCGCCTTCATTTGTCCCACCTTCAGAGCAGGCCTACATCTTTGCACCCTAAGTGCTTTGCCCGAACTTCAGGAGATGCACGGGCATTCTTCTGACTGAGGTGCATTTGTGGTTTGCAAAAATCTCCGAGTTGCTGTATGAAGTCTAAGTAAACTCATCCATACCTAGCATGACCCAGCTGGCAGAGGCTACCTCTTGGTGTGTGCAGACTTGGGCAAAGTCACATGGATTTCACCTTGATCAATTTAGGAGGAAGAATGCTATTTCTAATCTATTTCATTACTCAAAAAAAGTCATTGCTAGGTTTGCCTGAGAGTTTTCCCATGGGCTATCTACTCAACTCTGTACTAAACAGATTCTTTAAAAAAAAAATTTAAAAACAGTTCATTCGACATCTGCTCATGGGTTTAGTGGGTTTTAATGTATGGTTTCATGGGACCTCTTTCCTACCCTTCCTTCTCCTCCCTGTTTGAAGAAGACATCTTTCCCTGGTGTGTCTTCTCTCTAAAAATACCTTTTTTTGTGGGATATTATTTTTTAGAGCACTTCAAATGACATTCTGACATTACTTCATTAATTCTCCCCATCTCTGGAGATGGCAAGGGGTGGGCATTTATATTTCCATTATACAAATGAGGAAATGGAAAGAACAAAGCTGAGTGAAAGGGGGCTATGAATAGGCATCACGGTGATTAATTCTGCCCGTGTTCCTCCTAAATACTCTCCCTTCTCATCATCTCTGGGTCTATTGTATAAGCTGAAAGACAAAAGGTTCTGTGTCATGTCAGGCTCTAAAAATCCCTTGAAGCAGCTAACCAGGCTGACAATGAAGTTGTTTAAAAAAATTTTTTTTGAGCTAAATTTAATCAGTAAATCTCTGGTTTGGGAGCAGGAGGAGGAAGATAAAAAATCAAAGGTTTAGAATTTGGACCCCAAATCACTGTGAAGCAGCCTTATTCCATTAAGGTGTCATACACATTCATTAAATGCAGATGATTAAATATTGAAAAACACAGGCTTATCCAGTTTGATCAAGGCAATACCAAGAGTCATACTTAGAAATCATCAGCCAGGCCTTATTAATTTTGTTCAGTCATTTCAGACTCTTTGTGACACCATTTTGGGGGTTTCTTGACAAAGATACTGGAGTGGTTTGCCATTTCCTGCTCTACCTCATTTTATAGATGAGGAAACAGGGTGAAGTGACTTGCCCAGGGTCAACAAAGCCTCGTGGGTTAGTCAACCCAACAGGGAGGTGGTTTACTTTTCTTCTACTAAATTGTATGGTACATTAATGGTTTGTAGCAAAAGAGAATATTTTTTTTAGCATTTCCTTTCATTCATGATCTCATTCATACAGGTACTCCTCCAGTGAGGTAGAACACTAATCACCCATGCTTCCTTACCTGCCATTCTTGTCCAAAGCCTTCCCTGACTTCTTCCTAGGAGGTTTGGAGATCTTACTCTAGGTCTTTGAACATTTCACGGACACCAATGAAACCCAGGTATTGTCGGTGTGTTTCATTCTCACTACATGACCCACCTGTTCCTCCAATTATGTAGATTTCAGATGATATATTTTCTTTTTTTTTTTTTTTTTGGCTTTTTGGAGGGGGGAAGGCAGGGCAATTGGGGAAAAGTGACTTGCCCAAGGTCACACAGCTAGTAAATGTTAAGTGTCCAAGGCTAGATTTGAACTCAGGTCCTTCTGACTCCAGGGACAGTGCTCTATTCACTGTGCCACCTAGCCACCCCAATGATATATTTTCTACCACTTTTTGCATGCATTGTGTATTTCTCTACTGCCATTTGGTCACCTTCAATTTTCATTTTTTAAAGATTATACTGTTCTATAATTCCCAGACACATAGTGCCATGGGAGAATGTTAGTATTAACAAGATGAGCTTTATATGTGTGTGTGTCAGGGAACAGCTTGGGAAGTGTTGAAAGCATTGTGTAAGCTCTCAAATATAATCCAGGGTGCTTTTCTCTTCCTATTAAAATCATTGTCTGAAAAAAGGTTTATTGATGCCTTTTTTGTTCTAACATCATAGTAATTTCTGAATTCATATCCTTTTAATTATGTATCTATTGGGGAATGGCTCTTGTTTTTCTGTTGTTTTTTGTTGTTGTTTTCAGTCATGTCTGACTTCTTGTGACCCTGTATGGGGTTTTCTTGGCAAAGATACTGAAATGATTTGCCATTTCCTTCTCTAGCTCATTTTACAGATGAGAAAACTGAGGCAAACTGGGTGACGTGACTTGCTCAGGATCACACAGCTAGTTCATATCTGAGGCCAGATTTGAACTCAGGAAGATGAGTCTTCCTAACTGCAGGCCCCGCATCCCATCCACTGTGCCACATTGCTGTTCCTTGTTCTTCTATATTAGTGACAAATCTCTAAATATCTTGAGTATCAGGCTTTTATCAGATATAGTTGTCAGACTTTTATCAGAGATAAGAGCTTTTTTTTTTTTATTAAACTCTAGTTTTTCTTCTTATAGAATTATAAATCTAGAAGGGACCTTTGAGGTCATCTAGTCCAATCACTTCCTCTCATTTCATTGAATTTGTTCTTAAAAATATTTTTGATTTTATGTAATCAAAATTCTTTCTTTCATCTTTTACTATCTCCTCTGTCCCTTGTTTAAGAGTTTTTCCTCTAATCATAGTTTAAATGATACTCTGTTCTGTTACCCTGTAATTTTCTGTGTGATATGACCATTTATATTTAAGTCAAGTATTCAGTTAGATTTTTATTGTGGCACGTAATATAAGACAGTGGTGTCAAATTCATAGAAATGGATCTCTGTGGGATGTATATTGACTTAGAAAATCACAAATTGACATCTGTATTGTTTTGTACTTTTATTCATTTTGTTAAACATTTTCCAATTATATTTTAATCTGGTTCAGGCAGTATTGGTAGGGATTTGACACTGATGGCATAAGATACTGTAGGACTCTGCCCATTTTCCATTGGCATAACCTGCCCTAATTGTATGTACTGTTGGGTTAACCCAATGGACTGGCCATTTCACTTACCCTTGTCTGGAAATAGTAAACTGGAAGAGTTTCATTAAAAGTTTAACCAAAAGGTATTTCAAATTTTCATTTAAAATTATATGTTCAGGTAGACCCCATGTATGTAAAGTGATATGGATCTGTTGTTTTTTTTTTTTTAAGATACAAGTTCCCTTGGGGTGGCTAGGTGGCCCAGTGAATAGAGCACCAGCCCTGGAGTCAGTAGGACCTGAGATCAAATCCAGCCTCAGATACTTAACACAAACACTAGCTGTGTGACCTTGGGCAAGTCACTTAACCCCAATTGCCCTCCAAAAAAAAAGGCAATAAGATACAAGTTCCCAGGATCGTAGCTTGTGCATCATTATATAACCATAGATAATATAAACATTTGCATTTAACCTGTAAACACCACACAGTGCCTGCTCTATGCTGAAGTTAATGTAAACTTAAGAGTTTATTAAGAGTCGGCATATTGCCTTCTTTGTCTGCTCTTCTATAAATCAAAAGAGCACTGATCAGTAAATGTGGATTTGAGGAATGTGGAATGCTGGAGGTGCTGTGTAGGGGCAAATGCTCTTACCCCCCTTCCTCGCTAACCACTATGAGACAAGAAAATAAAGTAATATGACCCTCCCCCCCTCATCTTTGATCTCTGCTGTCACCCTTCTGAATTCTGCCCATATCCAGAGAACTGAGGAACTCCTGTCTGACACCTCAGTTTTTTTTTTTAATAGAGGAGGAAACTGAGACTCAGAATGTTTATGAATGTATACTGGCATTTTTTTCTCAGGGAAAGTCTAGGAATATGGCATTGACAATGTCATCTATTGTGAAAAGCTCCAGAGATGCGAGCTCAGCAGCTTCTCCTGTCTCTCATTCGATCATTTATCTTCCTTTCTTGGAGGGGAAATGGAGGGGGAGGGGGTGAAGCAGGGAATCTTCTAAGAAAGAAAAGACATTGCTGCTGCCCTGTTGTCTGGTTGGGGCAGAAGAAAACAGAACATTCAAGTAGGGACCAATTAGTGTTAGATGGGGTACAGCTAAATGAGGGAGTGATTGGTGTTGGTAGGATTGGGCTAAGAAAGGCTTCTTGGAGATGAGCTGGAAAGGAGGCTTTGAACAAGAGGAGGGGTAGGGGATGGGAGAAGGTAGTGGTTCCCCACCTTTCCAAGCCTTTTTAACATTCATAATATCCATGGACTTCCACATGATAGTAGCTGTGCTATCATGTAGTAACTGCCGGGTTTTCAAAGCCGGGTTTTAGGAGCCTCTGGTATGAGGGAGAGGGAGATAATTATGATACATTTATATGGCATTTCAAGTTTGCAAAGTGCTTTACAAATATTAACTTATTTTATTCTCATAACAACCCTGGGAGGGAGGTGCCATTATTATCTCCATTTTACATATAAGGAAACAGACAGAGAGAGGTTAAATGACTTGTATAGGTTCATGTAGCTAATAAGGTTGTGAGGTCAAATTTGAACTCAGGTCTTTGTGATTCCAAATCCAATGTTCTACCCACTGTATCACCCAGTTGCCTCTCATTATGATAAGGGGAGAATGATGTAAACTGAAACCTGGACATACAAAGCAACTAGCCAGTTTGCTAGGCTAGGCTATTGAATCTATATTGGTCCATCTTGGGAAGCCATGAGAAATGAGGTAGTGAGATAGAGGCAGAGAAGAACCAAGCATCTGCCTGATTTCACACATATAATTCATACGCTGCTTGCCTTCTCAATGGGAAGGAGAGAATTTAAAATTTAAAAAAATTTAAATTTTAAAAAGAACATTAAAAGTTTAAAAAAACATGTACACAAAAGAGCTAAGCAAAGGAGGAGAAGTAATAAGAGTATAGAGTTAATTCCTGTGTTTGACCATCCTCACTGCTCAGGAAGTTGATTCATATACATACATATATACACACATACATATATACACAATATATGTATCTGTATATATCTATAAATATGTGTGTGTGTGTGTGTGTGTGTGTGTGTGTAGTGTGCTTTTGTTTTCTATGCTTCAGTCTGTTGACTCTTGATTTATCCTTAGAACTGAGATTATAACTTTGGTTCAATTTCTAGACCTAGTTTCCTTTACCGCCCCAAGCTGTTTCACATCACTGATGTAGATAGACAGTGATCTAATCCTTTATTGTTCGAGGCTGAAATGAAAACTCCATGTGTGTTTGTATAAACCTTTTGGTCGGTATTTTGAACACATAAGGGTCTGTTTCTTGGAAGGAAGACTTACAAGGAGATTTGAGCTTGCAAAATAAGAGACTCATTTCATAAGGATCCATCTGTTATACTTGGGATTGACTGTAGTATCCTCTCCCTTTAAACTTTTTAAAATGGGAGGCTGCATGGTATGAGCCTCCTTTTTAGAATCAAAAGGCCTGGGTTCAAATCACCGCAGTGATACCTTTTTAAAATGTAGGTAGTATTTTATTTTATTTTTTCAAATTGCATGTAAAGACAATTTTCAACATTCAATTTTTATAAGATTTTAAGTTCCAAATTTTTCTCCCTTCCTTCCCTTCCCCTTCCCCAAGACAGCAAGCAATCTTATATGGATTATACATATGTAATCACATAAAACATATTTTGACCTTAGTCATGTTGTAAGAGAAGAAAGAGAACAAAAGAAAAAACACAGAACAAAGAAAGTGAAAATAGTGTACTTTGATTTACACAAAAATCATAGTTGATCACCATACAGCATTGCTGTAACTGTGTACAATGTTGTCCTGGTTCTGTTCATGTAAGTTTGTGTAAGTCTTTTAAGGATTTTCTTAAATCTACCTGTTCATCATTTGTTATAGAACAATAATTATTCCACAGTTTGTTCAGCCATTCCCCAATTAATGGGCATCATCCTCATTTTCCAATTTTTTGCCACCACAAAAAGAGCTGCTATAAATATTTTTGTGCATATAGGTCCTTTTCCCTTTTTCATGATCTCTTTGGAATACAGCCCTAGTAGAGATATTGCTGGATCAAAGGGTATGCAGAGTTTGGTTGCCCTTTGGGCATAGTTCCAAACTACTCTCCAGAATGGTTGGATTGCACTGACACTTTCAGGAAAATCCCTTCACCTCCCTGAAGCTATTTCCTTATCTGCCAAATGGGCAGCCTGGACTGCTTCAGAGTTTAGATGACCCCGGTTCAGAGCTCCCCCCTTGACACAAGCTCTTTCTAGGATTATATGTTACAGAACAGTAGCTGATTGTCCTTGGTGAAGGAATTTTGCTCACCTGGATCTCCCTATCCAGGGAGAAACAATCATTTTCCTTTGCCTATGTCATTAGGTTATGATAAGGAAAGCACTATGGAACATTTTCAGTGCCCTATAAATGTGCTGTTTTTATGAGTGTCTATAATCATCTCTAGGATGATGACAATAATATCAGAGCTTTTACAGATATTCTCATTTGATGGTTCTGGTTAGGTAAATTCCCCCTTAACTCCCATGCCTCTAAAACCATAGGATATGAGAACTGTTTAGTTATTATTGTTTAGGAATTTTCAGTCATGTCCAACTCTTCATGACCCCTTTTTGGGGCTTTCTTGGCAAAGATATTGCATTGGTTTGCCATTTCCTTCTCCAACTCATTTTACAAAGGAGGAAACTGAGGCAGACAGGGTTAAGTGACTTGCTCAGGGTCACACAGCTAGTATCTCAGGCCAAATCTGAACTCATGTTTTTCTGATTCCATGACCTTTGCTTTATCTGCTGCATGCAAAAGACCTTAAAAATCACCTCCTTTCTCCTTTAATTGATGAGCACAGTGGGTACCAGGGCACAAGAAAAGTTTGAGTAATTTTCCTGAGGTCTGACAGGTTGGACTTGAGGAGAGCTCAAATATCTCCTGACTCTTCTCCTGGTACTGTTTTTTTTTTTGTTCTGTTTCATTACACTACTCCAGGAAACTGGCTGTGGGAGTGAAATCTAATCCAAAACCAGCAACAACTTTTTCTTAGAAGGTTTGCAATCTGATCTGATAAACCACAAGGTTACAAAGGGAATGGATCACTGATTAAAGTCTAGCTTCTGGCTCTCTGATTACTGTTAAAGAAGCAGAAGCATAATTAACCCACTATTTAACATAGAGGTGTTTGGTTGACTGTTGTTTTTAACCTAGACAGTAACCATCGCAAAATGAGTGCCAATTAAATAAAGTTAAATTAGACACCCATTATGTATTTTTTTCTATTGTGACTTCCTAAAAAATATTTAGTACCTTTAGAGGAATGCATTTCTATCTGCCATCTCCCCTCAAAAATATCAATACAATAATAGTTGTTATATAATGTAAATGTATTATATTATATTGTAATGTTACATAATGTGACTAGACTACAAATGTAATGCATATGATGAAAGCATTTTCTGCGTGTTAGTGCTGGTTTTACATCAGAATAGAATTATTTTGATTTAAAAACACAGGTTTATATAAAAGATATTTATCAATGTGTACCACATTCATTCAAGGGCAGTTAATCGAGCAAGGGATAGAATGCTGACCCTGGAATCAGGAAGACCTGAGTTCAAAAGTGGCCTTTTATACTTGCTAAGTACTATGAGCCTGGGCAAATCATTTGACTCTGTTTACCTCAGTTTCCTCATCTCTAAAATGAGCTGGAGAAGGAAATGGCAAACCACTCCATTATCTTTGCCAAGAAAACCCTAAATGCGTTTATGAAGAGTCAGGCTTGACTGAAAAGCAAGTGAAAAACAACAAACATTATGTCCATGCAGGATTTTATTGAACAAATCTCTAACCTGAGAATGACAAGACAGCAGGCCAGAGACAAAGTGCCAGGATTAATGTGGCCGTTTAATTAATTAGCTTCATTTTGAGGAACATATTTGAAAACTGGGAATTCTCCTGATCAGAATTCCACCTTGATGAAGTGAAGACAGAGATTTCGTGCATGAATCACAAGTGGGAAGGGAGAGGGGAAGGTATGTCGAAAGCAGGGCCTGAGTGGTTTCCCATGACAAGCCCACAAGTAGAAGACAATACAACAGACAATTCTGGTCAAGTCTTTGGGGGCTGTTACTTAGTGGGGTGCAGGAATTGATCTCTGTGATGGGAACAGGCTCTACAATCTTTGATTCACTTCACTTGAGGTACATAAAAACAAGAATGCAGTGATTGTGAGGTTTTACATTGTCAAGGTTTTGATTGATCATTTCAAGCTGCATTGTGAGCTTCTGGACTCACTCATAAGCTGGATGAGCCAATTCTGAAAAATCTAAATTATTAGTATATTCCATATACTATATAAGTTAACATGAAAATCATAATTCCCTTCACATTTCACTCATTCATCAGGTATATATTTGGTGCTTACTATGTGCAAGGCATTTTGTTTATTTTTAGTTTACAACATTCATTTCCTCACAATTTTGAGTTACAAATTTTCTCCCTGCCATTCCCCTGCCCACCACCCCAAAACAGTGATCCCACTGAATACCCCCTCCCCCAATCTATTCTCTCCTATATCCTCCCCCATTCCCCGCTCTGACTTTCCAGTAGGGCAAGATGGATTTCCATACCCCAGTGCCTGTATATCTTATTTCCCAGTTGCATGTAAAAAAAATAATTTTTTTAAACATTTTATTTTAAAACTTTGAATTCCAGATTTTTTCCCTTCTTCCCTCCTCACCCAGACCCACTGGGAAGATAAGCAATTCAATTCAGGTTGTACATGTGTAGTTATGCAAAACATTTCCATAGTGGATATATTGTGAAAGACTGACTATATTTCCCTCCATCCTATCCAGCCACCCACTTGTTCTATTTTCTACTTTGACTCTGTCCCTTTTCAAAAGTGTATGCTTCTAACTACCCTCCCTCCCAATCTGCCCTCCCTTCTATCATCCCCCCTCTTTTCCCCTTTCCCCCTACTTTCCTGTAGGGTAAGATATCCAATTGAGTGTGTATGTTATTCCCTCCTTAAGCCAATTTCAATGAGAATAGGGGTGATCCATTCCCTTTTGCCTTCCTTTTCTTCCCCTCCATTGTAGCAGTTTTCTCTTGCCTCTTTTATATGAGATCATTTACCCTATTCTGTCTCTTCCTATCTCCTCTCATTATATTCCTGTCTCACGTTTTATTTTTTAGATGTCATCCCTTCCTATTCAACTGATCCTGTGCCCTGTGTTTATGTATACATGTACACACATATATACACACTCACATATGTATTTATATGCACATATACCCTCCTTTATAAACATATATATATGTATGTGTGTGTGTATATATGTATATATATACATACACATATTTATATTCCCTTCAACTATCCTCATACTAAGAAAAGTTTCATAAGTTACAATTATTGTTTTTCCATGTAGGAATGTAAATAATTCAATTTTAATAAGTTCCTTATCATTTCTTTTCCCTGTTTACCTACCGTCTCATGCTTCTCTTGCTTCTTGTATCTGAATGTCAAATTTTCTATTCAACTCTGGTTTTCTCATCAAGAATGCTTGAAAGTTCTCTATTTCATTGAATGACCATATTTTTCCCCGAAACATTATACTCAGTTTTGCTGGGTAGATGATTCTTGGTTTTAATCCTAGCTCTTTTGACCTCCAGAATATCATATTCTAAGCCCTTTGATCCCTTAATGTAGAAGCTGCTAGATATTGTGTTATCTGGATTGTGTTTCCACAATATTCAAAATGTTTCTTCTTGGCTGCTGGTAATATTTTCTCCTTGGCCTGTGAACTCTGGAATTTGACTATAATATTCCTAGGAGTTTTCTTTTTGGGATCTTTTTAAAGAGGTGATCAATTTCTATTTTGCCCTCTGGTTCTAAAACATCAGGGCAATTTTCCTTGAGAATTTCTTGAAGGATGATTTCTAGGTTCTTTTTTTGATCATGGCTTTTAGGTAGTCTAATAATTTTTATATAATCTCTCCTGGATCTATTTTCTAGGTCAGTGGTTTTCCCAGTAAGGTATTTCATATTGCCTTCTATTTTTTCATTTGTTTAGATCTGTTTTATAGTATCTTGATTTCTCATGAAGCCATTAGCTTACATTTACTCCAGTCTAATTCTGAAGGAATTATTCTCTTCAGTGAGCTTTTGAAATTCCTTTTCCTTCTGGCAAATTAGGCTTTTTAAGGCATTCTTCTCCTCATTGGCTTTTTGAGCCTCTTTTGTCACTTGAGTTAGTCTATTTTTTAAGGTATTATTTTCTTCAGTCAGGTTGTTAACTTGCTTTTGATGATTTTCTTGTATCATTCTCATTTCCCTTCCCAATTTTTCCTCTACTTTTCTTACTTGATTTTCAAAACCCTTCTTGAGCTCCTCCATGACCTGTAAGTAGTTCATATTTTTCTTGGAAGCTTTTGATGCACAAGTTCTGACTTCATTGTCTTTCTCCTGTTCCATGCTTTGATCCCTTTTGTCCCTAAAAAAGGAATCTAAGGTTTGATTGCTCTGCTTGTTTTGCTTCCTCTGCTTACTCATGTTGCCACTCAATTACTTGACTTTTGAGCTCTTTGCCATAGTAGAACTCTGCTTTCAGAGAGGAGAGCTTTGTCCCAAATCGCTGGGGTTTTTTCAGCTGCCGGAGGTATTAGTTGGGTGCCCTCTCTGAAGTCTCCACAAGCTCTGGCCCACTGTCCACACACTCCTACCCAAGACAGGGATCCAGATCCAAGCAGGTTAAAGCAAGAGCAATTACCCTCTGGGATAATTGGTCTCCCTTCAATCTGCAGGCCAGGAGTTCTAGAAGCAGCCACACAGTGGCTGTACAGCCCCCCCCCCCCCAACCCTACTCCCTCCACAGCTTTTCACCCTGGGGGCCAGGGGCTGGACCACCCTCTTGCATCCCCCCCAGTTCCAATAGACTTCCACACTGACCTTTTACTTTGTCTTTGGTGTTTATGGGTTGATAAGTCTGGAAACCATCACAGCTGCTGATGCTTCAGTCTCCTGAAGTCTGCTCCAGCCGCTGCTGGTTGGGGCCACCCTGAGGCTAAAACTGCTGTTCCTGTGAGGCTGGGCTCCCAGCATGTTGAGATGAACCCTTCCTGCCAGCCTGCAAGGCTGACTTCAGCAGGAGATTTGTTTCTCTGTGTCACTTCATGGATTCTATAACTCTAAGGTTTGTTTAGAGTCATATTTTACAGTTATTTGAGGTGGTTGTGGGGGGAGCTCATGGAATTTTCCTGTTTCTATGCATCCATCTTGGCCCCACCAAACCGTGCAAGGCATTTTGGTAACTACTATACTCATTTGAATCAAGGAATTTCAATTGTTAGGGGACTAGGTAATAGTGAACAGGGCTCTAGATTTGGAGTGAGGAAGACCTAGGTTCAAATCCTGCCTCAGACACTTAGCTTTCTTGGTGACCTCTAGCCCATTGTTGAATTGCTCCATCCTAGATTCCTTATTCTTAAATAAAAGTACTTGAGCTCAATGGCCTTCAATGTCTCATTTGGCTCCAAATCTATGATCCTTCACCCCTATGATCCTATAATCTTATAGGAATCATGTACTTCTCACCAAAATAAAAGGTAGACTATGGTAACTACTATGAGAAAACTGTAAATAAAATACTTTGGAGGTTCAGAGGTTTATTTGTCAATAAACAAAAAAAGGAAGGGGGAAAGGAAAGAAACAAGCATTTGTTTTATTTTATTTTATTTATTTTGCTTTTTGGAGGGGAGAACACAGGGCAATTGGGGTTAAGTGACTTGCCCAAGATCACACAGTTAGTAAGTGTTAGGTGTCTGAGGCCAGATTTGAACTCAGGTCCTCTTGACTCCAGGGACGGTGCTTTATTCACTGTGTCACCTACCTGCCCCCAAACAAGCATTTATTAAGTGCTTACTGTGTGCTGGGCAATATGCTAAGTGGTTTAGAAATATTGTTTATTCATTCAGCAAACACTGAGTACCTGCTGCTTGTAAGACAGTGTGGTCATTGCTGCAGAGGCTACAGGCCTCATCACATCTGAATAAGATACAGTCACTTTTCTATAGGGCCTCCTAATCTCATAAAGGATCTAAGATGGTGGTGTGAAACTCAAATAGAGCCTGGTTCCTCTAAATGTACCTGTGCACTATTTAATAACTTAGAAAACCATGGAACACCATACTTGTTTATATATTTCTTTTTTATGAATACATCAACACATTAAAATCAGAAAGGAACAACACTGTAACCAGAGAATGGTAGGCTGTATGTGGCCCTTGGTCTATGTGTTTGAAAACTTTGATCTAAGATATTTATGAGAATATAATACAATATCAACGTATCAAGAAGGGTACAAAGTCTTTAGGAGATGAGAAGAGGGAGAACTTCCAGCTTTATGTTTAATCCAAGAATTATTTCTTTAGTACATATTATTCATACCACAATTTTTATCATTTGATCAGAGAATCATAGAACTCTGGATTGGGTTAGGAATGTGTTCCTTGCCTTTGTAGTGACTATAAACCTCTTACAGGCAGGAATGTCTTACCTTACTTTCCTATCTCCCATAGTACTAGCATAGTATGGGCCACAGGGCTGGGGAAGGTGGCCCTCTAGGTCCTCAAGTGTGGCTCCAAAGGGCCGCAGGTTCCCCATCCCTGTGGACTAAGGGGCATGTAATAGACACTCAAATTTCAGTTGAATTAAATTAAAATTCATTGAATTTCAGCTAATACTAGCCTGTGTTCCAGTTGCAACTATTACTAGAAACTTGCAGCCTCAGGATTAGAGCCTAAGTATAAGATTTATGAGGCACAAACCAATTACAATGAGTTGTTCACTGAATGTTATAATATGAACCACTTTGGACAAATTCAGGATTAGGATGTTTGTTCTTTAACCTGCAAAGTTGCATCCAGGGTAGCACTAGGTAACCCAAAGAGGAAACCTAAAAGATATTTGGCACTACAAGTTTTAGTAATAGACTTGAGTTTATACTAACCAGTTGTTGAAGCTACAAAAGTACTTACTATTGAAGTGAAATGGTGATTCACTGAAATGTAGTCTAAATCACTCATGAAAATCTTAGGGAGTAATTTTGAATGAAATTTCTGAGTATCTGATTTTTTAGGTCTAGTAGAGTCCAGTGGCATATAGTATTCATTTTTAAAGCAAATAATCCTCTAAGTCTAATAGTTTTTCTATGGAAGTCACTCTTGCATGATGACAAGTCAAGTCCAGCATTTTTTATTAAGCATTTATTATGTGTCAGGCATTGTGTTAAGGGCTGCAGAACTTGTAAATGAATTTGTAAATGAAATTCCAGCAAAAAGGAAAAATTGTCCCTGTCTTCAAAGAGCTTACATTCTAATGAGGGAAGGCAGCAACACATAAAAGGATTAAAAGGTGCCTTCAGTAAGGCAAGGTGGAGAAAGAAGCCCAGAGAGTCTAGAGCCAAGCTGGAAGAGGAGTGAAAGAGAGAGAGAAGAAAAGAGCAAAACACCACATGATGGGGAGTAGATAGAGGAATGGCTGTGGATTCAGGAGGACTTTGGTTCAAATCCTTCCTTTGACACTTTCTTGTGTGACTAGTTCTCTGATGAGTGGCTGAACTATAGCAGGAATACTACAACACAGGTTTTAAGCCTCCAAAAAAGCTGTATGTGCCTCAGGTTTTAGAAAAGATTGTTTTGCTATATATTAAAATATATGTTAATGACTTCTTTTGATATTAATTTTATGGATACCTTTTGTTTCTGTATCATCTTAATTTAAGGTTATATACTTTGCACCCGCCCCCCCCCCAGAGCCATTTCCATATAACAAAGAATAAAAAAAGAAAAAGAAAGCAATTCTGTAAAACAACCAAAACATAAATTGTGTCAGAGAGCATGTTGTGCAGATACTATACTTGATTGTATACCGCCATTGGGTGGGGGAGAGAAAATTTTAAACTCAAGGAATTGTGGAAATGAATTTTGTAAACTAAAAGTGAACAAATTAATAAAGACCAAAAAATTAAAAAAATTAATATTGAAATAGAAAATAATTCTGAGGTACAAAGTTTCTGAGTAAATAAATGATGATTTAATAGGAAGGGTTAACAGGTTACCATTAAGTCAAATCAATTAATCCCTCAATAATTAGTGACAAAGGAGTGATTTACAGAGCTTATTTTTATAACAAAAAAGAGGAATTAAAAAAATTACAACAATCTTAGGAAACTAAGATGTAAACATTTGAGGACTTGGAATCTACTCTGAGGAAATTAGTCACAACAAAGAAAGGAAAAAATAAAACCCAAACCCCACACAATCACACTAGAGAAGAGATCTAGTAGTTCCTTTCTCTCATTCTGATCCTAGGCAAGGGTGGAACATTTAAGAGCCAGGAGGAGATGACTTTGTTAGTGACATTTACTCTAGGAAGCAAGGTGGTCAATAGAAGGAAGGTGGGAGGGGGAAGGACATTTGGAGTGGCTATTCAAAGTGGAGAGCCATTCCATTACTGAGAAATGCTGGCAGTGCTTTAAGAGCCCTTGCTTTCAGATCCGAGCTTAATCTTCAAAAACCCTAGAGAACTAAGTTGGGAATTCTTCTGTTAGAGAGAAACATTGCTTTGGCATTAAATCTGAGAGGTTGGATTATGAAACACTTAGGAAAGATTTGAGATTTTGTCGGGTTAATTTTTATCCTAGACAGATTCTGGATACAAAAAATACTGGAAACTATATTGTTCTCTAATCTATAAGGATATGCTTTTATCTTTCCAATATTTTGCTACCACAAAAAAAAAATACTGCTATGAATATTTTGGTGTATATGGGACTTTTTGTCTTTAACTCCTTGGTTTATATATGCCTAGCTGCGAGATCTGTTGGTTAAATAATATGGACATTTTAGTCATTAAAAAATTTTATTTTTATTTATGTTTATTTTAATCATATTAATTTATATAAATTAATTTATATAATTTTTATATATAATATAATTATATATTACATATATAAGTATATAATATATAATTTATATAAATTAATTTATATTAAAAAATATAATTCCAGAGTGCCTTTTAGAATGGTTTGAGCGTTCATATCCCCACCAAAGCTATACTCGTTTTATCTTTCCCAAGGAATGAATTAACTTTTTAAGAAAAAGGAACATCACAAAATTTTTGTAAAATAAATTTTTCCTAGTATCTTCTGCTTTTTACTATCAGCAGCATTTTGTAAATACCTCTTCCATTGTCACAAATAAGTAACATTAAGGAAAAAAGAAAGAAAAGAGAAAAAAGTCAGAAAAAGTGACCAATATATTGAAGAGTCTGAATATATGTATAAGGTGGCATGGATACAGTTCGATGCAAGTTCCCAGGATTCATGGCCATAAACAATCTCACTGTACTTGACCATCGTTATCTATGACCATAAATAATGTAAACGTTTGAGCTTAACTGTAAACAGTACACTGTGCCTGCTCTATGCTAAGTCACTATGATATAGCCAAGGTTAATGTAAACTTGTGAGCCTGCTGCTGGTATGTTGCCTTCTTTGTCTGTTTCTCTATAAATCAAATGAGCACTGGTCAGTAAGTATGGAATGTAAGTGCGGGATGTGAAAATAGAAAGCCGTACTTGTCTCAACCTGCTGCCATGGAGATGAAGAAGAGTAATTAAGGGGATGCTGCTGGAGCAGATGCCACCACCCTTTCTCATCAGGCTGCCACCAGAAGAATAAAGTAAATTAACCCCTTATCATCTCTTCATTGCTGTCTTTCTTTCTGCTAGACGTTGGAGCTGAGGAGCTCCTGTGTTACGACAGGCAATGTTTCACACCTGTGGACCTCGCACCTCTGAAAGATGGTGTATCATAAAATGTTACTTTGAAGATGATTTAATTTAAACTCTCATTTTACCCATGAAGAGACTGAGGTCCAGTGAGATCCTGTGACCCTCTGACCAAGCTTTTGACTCCAAATTCAGTATTGTGTTTATTATACCAATGTGTTTTATCTGAACTGTTCTTTCTGACTTTCAAGACCCTCCAAAGTCACGTCCACATTCTATCCAGTCAACTTTACTTCCTTCTACTCCAGGGATTTTTAACTTGGGGTCTGTAAACTTGCTTTTTAAAAAAAAAATTTGATAACTATATTTCAATAGAATTGGTTCCTTTTGTAATCCTGTGTATCTTATGTGTTAGAAACATTCTTCTGAGAAAGGGTTCTAGGCTTCCCAGATTGCCAAAGGGGTCCGTGACACAAGAAAACTCCACTACCTAATGTACATACTTTATTCCAGTCAGGACACTTCCCTTGATACCCAGTGAATTTACTGTGCTTGTTTTCAAGGTAACCCCTTCCTTACCCAGAATGCTCTGTTTTCTCTCCTTCACCTCATCCAATAAAACCCAGCTTAAGCTACTTTGCCTTGAGGAAGCTTCCCATGGTCATTCTATTCTTTATCTTCCATTGTTTTGAACTCTGACAGTCCTTATTACCTGGGCTATGGGGAAATCTGGGCCACAGAATTGAGCAAGTAATTGTGTTTTGTCTCATATTGTTTCCTGTTGCTTCCCGTTTATTAGTTTTGATCCCTGATCTCATTATAAATTCCATGATGGCCGAGAGCTTGCTTTTATACTTTAGCATTTCTTATAATGTCAAGTACATAATAAATATCTGGTCATTACTTTCAAATCCCTTTTGTCTACCATTGGCTGATAGATATCTTCCTTTGGTTTTTTTTTGGGGGGGGATATGGAGTATGCTGGTAAATGTTTAATAACTAGGTCTCAAGGGGGAGAAAGATGTCATACTTCAGAGTTTTCATCTGCATTACTTATATGTTGTCTGTCACTTTCTTAAGTCTAGTGAATCAACAAAACAAGTCAAGTTCTGACTCTTATCATTCATTGATTTTCAAGGTGGAAATGCTGACACTGAAAATTTAACAATTTTTAGAGTAGATAAATAGTAGCTAGTGATGTGGCACACCTAGTGGTGTGAGATGGTGAGAGGAGGGAGAGCCAAAGGGGTAAGGAACCCATCACTTATACTTGGTAGGTGAACAAACTATAAGAGAAAACGGTGTGACCATTTGGAAACATATATCCTCTTTATTAGGGCTTTGAACCTGATGGTCAGTGTTTTATCATTAAGAGACTGGATACTGGCTAGGTCCCTTCCCCACTCTGGCTGTTTGCCTTCTGACTCAGGTAACTCCAAGATAGCTATTAAAGGTAACTTAGGTCAGATGCTAGGTGGCACAGATGGGCATCTAGGTGGTACAGGGGATAGAATGGAGTCAGGAAGATCTGAGTTCAAATTTGGCCTCAGATACTTAGTAACTATGTGACTCTGGGCAAGTCACTTAACCCTATTTGCTTCAATTTCTTCATCTGTAACATGAGCTGGAGAAGGAAATGGCAAACTATACACCAGTACCTTTTCCAAGAAAACCCCAAATGGGTTTACAAAGAATAAGACATGACTGAAATGACTTAAATAACAACAGGTCAGATAGCTTTGGTATTTATCGGCTCTGATCTAATTGGAGAAGAGCTATAGTTCTTTGTTTCTGATCTTAAGGGATTATAGGATTGTAGATTTTATGGTAGGAGGTACCTTAAGGGTCACCCAATCTAATATTCCCTTTTAACAGCTAAGAAACTGAGGTCCAAAGAGGTTAGGTGATTTATCTAGTAAAGTATCTGAGGCAGGATTGGACCACACTTTAAACATTTGAACCCTAAGCCATGATGCCTTATGATTCTCATCATAAGAGTCATTTGTGTGACTTCCATCTGTGGAAGTGACTGGAAATATCTGTGGTGTCTATGTACTCCTTCCTAGACCATTCATCTAACCTGCCTTTTGGGGATTTGTGTCTTAGATTTAAAGGCAGCCTTTGGTTTCAGGGCAGGGATTGCTGTTCCTTAAAGGGATGGGGCAAATTTGTAGATGGGAGCTTGGCGGTGCAGTGGATAGAATGCTGGGTGTAGGGTTAGGAAGATCTGAGATCAGATGCAGCCTCAGAAGCTTACTAGCTGTGTGACCAGGCAAGTCACTTAACCTGTTTGCCTCAGTTTCCTCAACTGTAAAATGAGGATGACAGCACCTACCTCTCAGGGCTGTTGTGAGGGTCAAATGAGGTATATTTGTAAAGTTCTTAGCATAGTGTCTGGCACATGGTAGTGTTGTATAAATGTTTAATCCCTTCCTTTGCCCTTATCCAATAATTAGGGTTATCAACATAGCCCAGAGGAGAGAGCGGGAGTGCTTCATAGTGGATAAGGTACTGGACTCAGATGGTTCAAATCCTGGTTCAGATTACTTAATAGCTGTATGACCGTGGTCAAATTATATAACTTTATTGTGCCTCAGTTTACTTACTTGTAAATGAGGAGACTGGGCTAGAATGGTCTCTAAGGTCCCTTCTTCATTTATTTCATGAAGCCTCCTGGGAGAAAATGTTCCTCTTTTGTCGACAGGACAGGTCAGTCCGAAGACCTTGACCTATACAGATCCAGGAGGTGATGTGAGAATCATAAGGAGTTCTAAACTGTGGGTCAAGTCTTGGGGGAGGTCAGTATGGAGCATGCAGGTGAACTGCTGTAAACATCATCAAAACAATGGTCTCATGGAATGTCTCTGTCCAAGAGTCTTTTGAAGCAGCGGTGTACTTAAAATTTTCTGTATTCCGAACTTGACAAACCCCAAATAAAATGAACATGTTCACATACAAAGCACACCAGAGAAAGAGATTGCACTTGCTTTTTTCCACCTTCCAATTTATAACACATTTAACACCTCATTTTCATAACTGTCTTACTTGTTTGTGTTTCTTGTTGACCTTCCTTCCATTCTCTTCTGTGCACTTTTAAAAAAAAATGCCTCTGTGCCCCTTTTCTTACTTTCCTCCCCCCATTTCAATAACTATCATTCATTAGCTGCCTACCTAAACCTTCCACTCTTACCCCATTACAATTTGAAAGACAAACAAAATTCATGCATCAAAAGTCTCACATTAACTGTCTCAAAATATGCCTCATTTTGTACCTTGAGTTTATCACCTTACCGGCAGAAAGTTAATAGTATTATTTCATCATTAGTCTTCTCGAGTCATGGTTGGTCAGAATCCATAAGTCTTTCAAAGTCCTTTGCCATTACAATGCATGTTGTTGTATAAATTGTCCTTCTGGTTCTTCTTTTTTCACTATGCATCAGTTTTTAGATATCTTTGCAGGTTTCTCTGACACCATCCCTTTTTGTCATTTTTTTTTTGAAGCAGTTGTGTTTAAATGACTTGTCCAGGGTCACATAGCTAATAAATGTCTGAGGTTGGATTTGAACTCAGGTCCTCCTGACTTCAGGGCTGATGCTCTATCTAGTTTGCCACCTAGCTGACCCCCTTTTTGTCATGTCTTACAGCCAGTAACATTCCTTTATGTTCAGATACTTTAATTCGTTCAGCCTCTTCCTAACTGATAGGAATTTTTTTATCTTCTAACTCTTAGTCATCATGAAAAAGAGTTGTTACAAATGTTTTTTTGTACAGACACACCCTTTTCTTCTTTCTTTGATCTCTTTGGAGCACCAGTCTAGAAGCAGAATCATGTAGCAATCACGTAGCCATCATATCTCCTTCTTATCAGTTGTGTTGGACATAGGAGGCGTGGACAACCCTAGGAGTTAGTTTCAGTTTGCTACAGATCAGATGTTCCATTGACACTGGCATAAAAAAAAACAAAACTAAATCTCTATTATTAGTAACAGTTCATCTGGAGCCTTTTACTTTTCATAGTCCTTTTACATCTATTGTTCTCATTACCGTGTAAGGGCAGTAAAGGTAGGGACCAGAACTATGATTGAATTGATCTAGGGGACCCTGGAAAAGGACACTTCCTTTACCAACATAGCTTAGCAACTTCCCTGGAACATATAATCTTACAAAGAGCCTTCCAGAGCACTGAGAGGTGGCTTGCCTGAGTAACAGGCATAATTTGATCTCAGGTCTTTCTCAGGCCAGCTCTTGATTTGCTATATTGTATTGACTCTGTTAGAACAGGCAAAGTTGTCCCACTTTTATTGAGGAGGAAACTAAAGTGAGTTTGTGACTTGCTCAGGATGGCATCTAGAAGGGCAGATGGGGCAAGGGATAGAGTGCCGTGCCTGCTCATCTTGGTGAGTTCAAATCTGGCCTCAGAGACTTACTAGCTGTGTGACCCTGGACAAATCACTTAACCCTGTTTGCTTCAGTTTGCTCATCTATAAAATGAGTTGGAAGAAGAAATGGCAAACCACTCCAGTATCTCTGGCAAGAAAACCCCCAATTCACAAAGAATTGGACACAACTAAAAACAACTGAACAACAAGATCACCTCATTAATTAATGTCGGAGGGCGCTCTAAAGTCCAGGTTTCCTGACTCCCCTTTCACTTCTCTTTCCTCTTCCACTTATTGTGTATAGCTTGGAGAAGCCGAGAGATTATGAAAGATGGAGGTTTGTGGGAGTAAATTCATTTGGTATGACCCCTTCATTTTATATAAGAGGAAATTAAAACTCACAGACATCTGGTGACTTGTTCAAGGTCACACAAGTGGAAAGTACGGGGAGACAGTTTCTGTTCTTGAGATACTGTGCCATTTTTCTTTTATAATTTCTGTGACTTTGTCCTGTTTTTAAAAGTGGTGCTCCAGTAAATCTTTTAAATTGTTGCTGTTGTTTTTTCTGCCCTTCTGACTGTGGCTGGCCATTGCTTCAGGTAGCTACCTCTTTGGTGACCTGCTGTTTCCAAGCAACCCTTGTAGCATTCATGGATAAAATGAAATCGGGGGCTGGGAAGGATTGTCCTTGTGTTTGTTAATCTGTCCTACTTTTCTCTTGTATGATTGGGAGAATCAAGTGGTAACTGTAAACATTTGTGATATTGCTGCCTGTTTTTAATCTCATTTCATCATGTAGTTGAGGACTTTAGAATCCAAGCTAATAAGATCAGTCACTGATTACAATCCAGTCTACTGAGATCTGTCACCAATTACCTGCATGATATCAGTCATTATCCAAAGATGTGTGACATATTAGAATGCTGAATTTGGATTCAGGGAAACCTGGATTCTATTCCACCTCAGACTAATAGTAAAACCCTGGGCAAATTCGGTTTTCCTCATTTATAAATGAGGGGGTTGGACTTCATGACTGCTAACATCTCTTTAAGTCTAAACTGATGGTCACGTGATAATCTCACAATCCATTAGGAATTCTTATATAAGAGATGCTACTGGAAAAGTGTCATTTTTAGTTTAATTTCTTTTCTGTTGTTGGTATATTGTCCTCTTACTAGAATGAAAACCCTGAGGGAATTGAGGGGATTAGGACAGCAAGTGTTTAATTATAGGAACCTTGGGAACCACACCGACTCCATTTTGTGACTCTATTCTGAAGCTAGCTTAGTTACTATTCAATTGTAGGTGTAGTCCAATTTTTGTTTTGTGAGAAAGCTTTATCTAATTGCGGGGATTGGGAGAAAGTCTTATTGTATCATTTGAACCTAGCCCTGTTTGGCTGGGAAACTGGACCACCTCTTCCTGCTATCTAGAGACCTTTAACCAAGGACCCCTAGGTTATGCTGACCAGAAGCTCAGTCAGATCCAAAGATGGGTGCAAGGAGTTTTCTCACAATTGTACATCTCAAGCAACTGTTGTGCCTTATCTGAAAACTGGCTCCATACTGATCAGTTATTTCCATGTTCCTTTGATTATTACAGATACTTGGGGGAGTGGGACACCTTTTTTTTCTGAATTCAGGGAATTGAACCTGCTGGCTCTCTTCCTCCCAACTTGGAAAGTCCCTAATCTTTCATCCAGTTAGAAATCAGATTATTTAATGTTGTATTGTTTCCTTTTAATTAGCCTTGTTTGATTAATTATTTTTTAATGTCTGTCTTCTATATTTAGGGTCCAGGCTTAAGCTGTGAAGATCTGGTCCCTCTTTGTTAAGCAATTGCATGCTTTGCTTAATAAATCAATGTGCTCAGATGATCTAACCTTTGTTTTCTCAGTCATTTCATCTTTTACCAACCACAGCCCCTCGAGGGTAGAAACTATGTCATATCTAAATTTGTATCTCCCTGGGGGTGCTATGCATCCAGTGAACACTGAATTCATTTAGTCAAATTCATACTCTGTGCTGGAGAAATAAAGGCAAAAACCAAAACAGTCCCTGGCCTTAAAGGAACTTACTTTCCACTTCGGAGATTTAAGTATGAAAGTAAGTGTATACAAAGTAATTTCAAGAGGGATAAAGAGTGCTAATATATGAAGAAAGGCCCTGTATAAGAGATGGCATTTGAGCTATGCTAATGGAAGCCAGGGGCATTAATGGGTGTTTGATGATATGATCTGATTTTGTTTTTAGTTTCTATAATATTCATTGTATGGGAAGTAAATAGCTCCCCAAGAACATGGAGTGAGAGATCAGTATTCAGTTTTTTGGACCCTGTAGTTTAAAAATACAGGAATAACAATGAACTTTGGTCCAGGGGACAGAGTCCATCTAATGAAAGCTAGAAGAATGCATTTTCCTGTACTCTGGTTTATCTGATTGAAAGGGCTTTTAACTAAAATGGACAAGGAAGGAGGAAAATGCCCATATCCAACAGCTAAACCAGATACTATAGAAGGCAACAGCTGTGAAATAGGAAAGGAGAGTAGGAGACATACTTAGCCATATACTGGCAATAGTGATGGAGGAGAGGGGCAGAATGGATGATGATGGGTCTTTGTGTACCAGGGCATGGACTGTTACTAATAAAGTGAACTCAAATATATCTGAAACTTGGTTGGATCAGATTTATAACTAGGACATGGCAATGAGAGGGTTATACCTTTTTCAAGAGGGGATGGCCTTTCAGGGGCGGCCAGGTAGCACAACGAGTAAGAGCACTGGCCCCAGTGTCGGGATGACCTGGGGATCAAATCCGGGCTCAGATACTTAGCAACACACCCAGAAATAACTGGTGGTATAACCTTGAGCAAATTATTTAACCCTCAATTGCTTAAAAAAAAGGGGGGATGGATCAGATAAATGGGTAGGCAGGGTCACAACATAATCAACCCAAGAACTTAAGGTGATCTTAGGTTGCTTTGACATGCCTTGTATTCAGAATGAAGGAGATTTTGCTCACAGGACTTTCTTTTTGTCATTCCCAGCCAGTCAACAAGCATTTATATTAAGTGTTTTCTGTGTCAGTTCTAGGAATGCAAGTATAAGCAGAAAGAATGACAATCACTGTCCTCAAGGAGTTTATGTTCAAATGAAGGAAGACAGATTGTAAAAGAAGGGTAAAAGGAGGGGGGCACAGCCTCATAAAGCCTGGAGTACTGTCTGGAGAAAAATGAAGCTATGGCAGGCTTGGGCCACCTCTCCTCCCCCCTCACCCCACCATGGAAGGTCTGTGGAGGAACCATCCAATCAGAAGGAGAGGTTGGGGTGTATTGGAGTCACTTTTTTTTTTTTTTGCTTTTTGGAGGGCAATTGTGGTTAAGTGACTTGCCTAAGGTCACAATGGCTAGTTTTTTGTGTTAAGTGTCTGAGGCTGGATTTGAACTCAGGTCCTCCTGACTCTAGGGCCGGTGCTCTATTCACTGTACTCCCTAGCTGTCCCTGGAGTCACTTCTACAAGCACAGGGGAGCATTTACACTGAAACCAGCAAACTCTGCAAATTAGGGCTTGATTTATCATTTTGTTGTTTGGATCCAAGAAAGTAATGGAAAAAATGTTAATGATAATGCAGGTTATTAAAAATGTGTCTCACATTTTCCCCCCTGGAGAGCTGGTTGTTAAACAAGTGCCAGCACAGCCCTTGAGTCCTATGTGTGGATTCCAGGGCTGGAGTAAGGCTTCAAGATGAGGAGATTTCTGGGGCATGGGAGAGAAAGTCCAGGAATACAGTTTTTCATTGTTGAGGTCTAATTTTTAAGCAGTATGCTAACAAGGCAGAGGGCATCCAGAGGATGCCAAGGGCTAGGGTAGGGAAGCAATCCCAGTTTCCCTGACTGTGCCCAAGGAGCAGTTGAAAGAACTCAAGTTGTTTAGCCTGAGAAAAGAAGATTTGGGGGGTGGCAGCCACAAAAGTAGTCTTCAAGTGTTTGAAGAGCTCTTGTGTGGTAGTATGAGTCCTTGGAGTTCTGAACAAGTTCCAATTTGTGTAAGTTGCTTGTTCTGAGGCAATCTCAGCTCAACAGAAGAAAAAAAATTCTGAACAGTGAATATTGTCCAAAAAGAGAATAAGCTCACTTTTTTGGGGGAGGGGGGTAAGGGCTAGGCTGGGGGATAACACTCTCCCCATCACTAAGGCACTTTATTATCACTACATTAAAATCCAACAATAACCTTCTATGTTTGCCATTTAAAACCCTTCACAATCTGGCTCCAACCTGTTTCCATACTGATTTTCCATTCCTACTCATCATGCTTGCTACATTACAACCAAACTCTCCTTCTTACTATTTCATGCTATCCCACTCCCCATGTCTTTACATAGGTCATTCTTCATGCTTGGAATTCTCTGTCTCTCTCTATCACTGCCTGTTGGAATCCCCAACTCCCTTCAGGGCTTAGGTCTGGAACCATCTATTCTAATCTCCTCTCCTCTAGTTATTTTCTCCCCCACAATTACTTTCAAAATTAATTCAGATACACACACACAGAATGTGTGTATATACTTATATATGTATATATATACTTACGTATATAAGTGTGTATATATAGTTATATACCTATATGTATATTGTATGTGTATACATCTATACATATACCTGTGTGGATATGTATATATGTGTACAGAGAGAGTGAGACACACTTAAGTCCCTCATCATCTGAAGAAAGCCCAAAACCTGGACTAGCCAATCAAGAGGATGATTTGCACCCTTCTGGACTGGCATATTAATAATCCTTTACCATGCCATTTAAGTGAACCCCAAATCCTCCTTCTGTAACAGCAACCATAAACCAGATTAAGATTGCACAGACATGCTGAGCTGGAACACTTCCTTGCTTATTCAGAACTATAACATTAGCTGGCAGAAGGCCAGACATCCTAAGTCATATAGAGTTTCATGACTTTATAATCTATGCAGCCTAACCCTAAAGCAAGCTCAGTTCTGACTGCAGCTCCCATGCATGTATGCCTGCTGCGTTGAGGGAAATAAACATGCAGACAGATGAATTCTGTTTGTCTTTCTTAGACTGAACTCTGGAGGATGATGTTTATATGTGTGTGTACATACATACACACATATACATATATGCGTGTGTATATTTTTTCTCTCTCTATATATAGACATACACATAGTATTTACCTACATAGTACACATACACATATATACATATTGTGACTAATATTATATATTTGGCTTATGCCTCCCTGTCTCCTTGGATGCCTCTTCTCCTCCCTCCAGCTCTAACTGCTCTGACTCCCAGTTTAGCATTTTCCTGAATTAAATATACATAATCTTATTTTAATTGTATTTTTTTTTTTAAGCAATTGGGGTTAAGTAACTTGCTCAAGGTTACATGGCCAGTTATTTCTGGATGTGGTGCTAAGTATCTGAGCCCAGATTCGATCCCCAGGTCATCCTGACACTGGGGCCAGTGGTCTTACTTGCTGTGCTACCTGGCCACCCCAACTGTATTATTATATATACTATATTACATATATAAAACATTAAATTAGATAAAAGTATATATAAAAATTATATATTTAGAACACCTTAAATTATGCATGTATATGTGTGTAGGTATGTATGTGTATAACTTTAAATTTTTAAAACCACCCAGTATTTAAATATATTGATACCCCTTGCTCTCCATTGGTAAAGAAGCATTAGAAGTGTTATATATTCTTTCTGTTATACTTTTTGTGTGTCTATAGTGATCTTGGAAGCAGTTTTTACTTTCCTGTGCAAACAAGTTATATTAATTGGTGCTCTTTAAAAATGAAGGATAAACAACAGGTTAGGTGACTTCACAAAAGATTATGATCAAGTAATGACTTGATTATTTCAGGGTCCTCTTAAAGGACCAGAAAAAACTCTCAGCAAAAGGGATCAAGGAGCTCTCTGTGGGAAATGTTTTGTGGAATTTGTTGTGACAAGTTCTAGTCTGGGAATTATAGACTGGCCTAACTTAGGTTTGTTGAATTGAATTCATGCAACACAGGTGGTGTGTGCTGAGGATAATGAAAGGAGCCAGACAAGAGGCTGTAGGAAAATTTGTGGAAGTGATAAGATCTAAAATGCTCATCCCAATCGCTGAGGTTTTCTCAGCTGCCAAAGGTGTTAGTTGGGTGCCCTCTCTGAAGCCTCCACACACTCTGGCAAGCTGGTCACACACCCCAGGCCCTCCACCCTAGACCTCAATTCAGATCCAAGCAGGTTAAAGCAAGGGTGATTACCCCTCAGACTGGTCACTTGGTCCCCCTGAAATCTTCAGGCCAGGAGCTGAAGCTGCCAGGTGGCAGCGGCTGCATGGCCAGTGGCGCCTCAATGGCTTCTCCCTCCAGGGGGTAAAGGCCTGACCACACTCCCAAACTACCGGATCCCAAAGTCCACACTACACTGACCTCTCACTTTGTCCTTAGCATCTATGGGTTGATAATTCTGGAAACTGCCACAGCTGCTCGTGATCTGAAGTCCCTCCAGCCGGCTGCTGGCTGTGGCCATCCTGGGGCTTGAGTGGGGCTGGGCTTGGCTCCCAGAGTGCTGCGCTGGCCACTTCCTGCCAGCCTGCCAGGCTGTCCTCAGTGGGAGGTTAGCTTCTCTGTGTCATTTTGTGGGTTCTGTAGCTCCAAAGTTCAGAGTCACCTTTTACATGAATTGGAGGAGGTGGAAGCCAGAGCCCCTCACAAGTCCTGTTTCTACTCCATCGTCTTGACTCTGCCCCCTCTCTTTCCCTAGTAACAAGCTTTAATATAAGTGCTTATTATGTGCCTATATGGTGTTAAGTTGGTATACAAAGAAAAGTAAAAAGAATCCCTGCCCTAAAGAAGCTTGCATTCTAATAAGACAGGCAACATATAAGCAACTTTGTTATTATTTTAGTCTGACTGAATTTGACTCTTTGTGATACCCTCCTCCTCCTTTGTTTTTTTTTTTTTTGGAGGGCAATTGAGTTTAAGTAACTTGCCCAAGGTCACACGGCTAGGTTTTTTGTTTGTGTTAAGTGTCTGAGGCCGGATCGGATCCGAACTCAGGTCCTCCTGACTCCAGGGCCAGCACTCTACTCACTGCGCCACCTAGCCACCCCCTTTGGGGGTTTTCTTGGCAAAGATACTAGAGAGGTTTGCAATTTCCTTCTCCAGCTCATTTGGCAGGTGTGGAAACTGAGGCAAACAGGGCTAAATAACTTGCCCAGGACCACAGGCTAGTTAATTGTCTGTGGCCATATTTGAACTAAGGAAGATGAATATTCCTGATTCTAAGGCACTGCACCATCAACCTGCCATATAAAATCCATCTTTTGTGGCATATCCCAATAATACCAGCCCTGCTCCGGGGGTAGGAGTAGGAAAGATAGAATGTCCAGTCACTCAGCCAATTGATAAATATTGACAAGGAAAAACATAAGAAAGAATGTCAGTTTATATACTGGTACTAGAGCTGAAGAATATCGAAGTTGCAGATTATAAAGCCAGAGAATGTTTTAGGTGATGCCTTAGAGTTCATCTTAGTCCAATTCACCCCCACCCCGAGTCTGACAAATGAGAACACTCAAGCCTAGAAAAATGAAAGGATTTGCTAGACGTGTTAGCTCATTATCGGCAGATCCCAGATTACAACACTGCTCTGATCCCCAGCCCTATTTTTATGGAACTCTATCTCCCAAAACTTGTCTCTTTGAAATTCTTACCTGTGATATCCAGGAAAGAAACAATTTCTTAGGTAATAGCCACATTTAACTTAGAATATACAATTGTCATTAGTTTTTCATTTTATTTAAACAGCTTTGATGTCCTGTTCTGATTTTATGAATATCAGTGTTCCCAAGTACCCTGTAGTTAAGGGTCTTTGACAAGGTTAGTCTAAGAGATGACTTTTTTTTTTTTTTACAATATTCCAATACCCTATATACTCTTTGTGACTTACATAAATATCAGCTAAAAGTGCTGCTGAAGAAAGGTCCTTTCCTTCCTAGTCAACCTTTCTCTCTTTTCTTCCCTTAAATCAGGTATCAAATCGTAGTAGAAATAATTCAAGCAACAACAATCAGCAGCTTCCCCCAGATGAAAAGGCACAAAGGTAAGAAATAATTTTATTTTAATATACTTATTTTAACACAATATTAAATTAACATAATATTTTATATTCTGTGTTTATACACTGTGTTTCAAAGGCTCTGGTATGAGCCATCAAAAGTTGACAGCCAAGTGGCCTGGTGGTCTGACAACTCTGCTTTTCTTACATTTCAGAGGATCAGGTTCACACCTTTTTTTTTTCTTTTTGGAGGAAGGCAGGGCAATTGATTTGCCCAAGGTCACAGGGCTAATAAGCGTTAAGTGTCTGAGGCGATTAGAACTCAGGTCCTCCAGACTCCAGGGCAGTGCTCTGTTCACTGCCCACCTAACTGCCCGGAGGTTCACACCCTTTCAAAGAGCATTTCAAATTCCAGCTTCCATGGTCTTAGAACACAGGAGGTTGAAATGTATACAAGCCTCCTATGATTGCCCAGTTAAATTCATGTTCTTTTCATTCTCTCCACTCCTGATACTGTTGGCTGAAAATATGGGGCATCATCTTTTGAAAAGCTACATTTTCTTAGCAGTGTCTTCTCTCCCTCCAAATCAGGACATTTGCTTGTGTGCCCCTATAAGCACAGAACATGACATCAATTGGCTTTACAACTGGAAATGTAGGAACTAGTTGTCCCAATGCTACCTGCACCTCTGTACCACATCACATACACCCTGCCCCACTTTAGAAAACAGTCCTGCTATTTCTTCAGCCTATTATTTTCTGTCTTTCTTGGCTTTCGTTCTTCTGTGACTAATGTGTCTTATTATTGAAATGCTTATTGACTTGATTCATTCAGCTACTGTTTGCTGAAATAAGGAAGCTGCCAGGACATTTTTGATACTTTATGCGAATGCTGGAACAGAATAATTGAAAATCCCAGGAAATCCGGCATGTGTGGTTACTGTTCATGTCCTGCCTCTCACACTCCTGACTGTGTAAAGACAAGTCATCTAACCTCTCAGTGCCCGGGGCAACTTTCTGAAACTGTCATTTGCAGAATAGGTGCTGACTTGCATTGCTAGCAGTTTTCCTTCTGAGGAGTTCTCTATATGAAAAAAATTACAAGTCTGGAAAATAAAAGGTCAGAATTATAGTGACTATAGTTATACAAATCATTAATTGAACAGATATTGTCAGTTTTTTTTCCCTCTCCTTCTTCTGTAAAGGGATTGAGACCTGGGATCAAGAAGACCTGAGTTCAAATCCAGTCTTAAATATTTACTAGATGTATGACTTTAGGTATGTCACTTAACCTCTCTTGGACTCAGTTTCTTTATCAGTAAAATAGGATTAAAGTACCCACCTCACAGGGTTGTTGTGAGAATCCAATGATAATATATGTAAAATACATTGCGAATCTTAAAGAGCTATCAATTTATGTCTGTGATTTTATTATTATTCTCTTTTGGCTTCCTATCATTTTAAATTTTTTGTTATTGGTGGTGCTGTTCAGTTGTGTTTGACTCTTCGTGATACCATTTGGAGTTTTCTTGGAAAAGATACTAGAATGGTTTGCCATTTCCTTCTCCAGTTCATTTTATAAGTGAGGAACTGAGGCAAATAGGGTTAAGTGACTTGCCCAGGGTCACTCAGCTAGTAAGTGTCTGAGGCCAGATTTAAACTCAGAAAGATGAGTCTTCCTAACTTTAGACCTGGGGCTCTATCCAGTGTACCACCTAGCTGCCTCCTTTTAAATTTTCCTTCTGGGTTATGATTCTTGTTCAAATTATAGAACATTCTTTTGTACAACTTTAGTGGGGGGAAAAAGCAACCCACATGTGACTATCCTTGGGCCTTGATTATGGATGTGCCTATAAAAGGAACAAAGATGTAATCATATTTGATGTCTCTAAAGAGCTTTGTAAACCTGATTACCAGTATTAGCTCACAGGAAATTTATCCAGATTTCAATTTGTCTGCTTGGAAGGAAAATTTTCCTCAGCCTACAATTTTCAGAGTACAGTTTGTGCAAACTTAACTACTTTTGGGGTGGCTAGGTGGCGCAGTGAATAGAGCACCAGCCCTGGAGTTAGGAAGACCTGAGTTCAAATCTGGCCTTAAACACTTAACACAAATACTAGCTGTGTGACCTTGGACAAGTCACAACTCCAATTGCCCTCCAAAAAGCAAAAAAAAAACCCAAACCAACTTAACTACTTTTAACAGTAAGATTTTCAGTTTGTCTAGTTCCTAGCACAGGAAAATTTGCATTGAGTTGAATTAGATTATGGGACTAACTTGTCTCACTTTCAAGACACAATTTCTGATTTCTTCCCCATATCCCCAGCTGACATGAGCAGGTCAAGGGACTAAAAGGAAGGATAAATGATGGATAGTCCATATGCTCCATTGGCATCTATGTTATGTCAGGAGAAATGCCCCCACCATCGTGGTGGATTTACAGGAGGACATTGATAAGAGTTTCACAGATTGGGCAGACACAGGTGGGTGGGGGTTTTCCTTCACTGGAGGAGCTATCAAAGCATCCCACCTCCCTTCCAGCTGTAAGTTCTCAGAGATGCTCTAAGTAAATTGGTCGCCTCTTCTTTCAGCTAACACTTGGCAGACAAGTTGCTTAGTAAGCTCCCTTGCTGAACTGAGATGGGGTTTTTGTCCTGGGGATGGGGTTAGGATTGGTGTACGGAGCCTCTGAATAACCATGAATGCTAACCTTGACAAGTTTCCTCTTCTATCTTCTTATACTTAGTTTAAGAAGCCAATGTATTTCAGGTATAACTCCTTTCATGTGAGGAGGCAATGAATCTACAATTAACCCTTAAAAGGTTGCCTAATGGTCAAAGAAGTTAAGTGATGTGTGCAGGACTACCCACAATACATTATTAAAGTTCATTTTATTTTCATTTACCTGTTTGGATTTTGTTGTTGTTCAGTTGTGTCTGACTGTCCATGACGCCATTTGGGATATTCTTGGCAGAGATACTGGAGTGGTTTACCATTTCCTTCTCCGGCTCATTTGACAGATGAGGAAACTGAGGCAAAGAGAGTTAAGTGACTTGCCCAGAGTCACACAGATTGTAAGTGTCTGAGGCCAGATTTGAACTCAGATCTTCCTGGCTCTGGGCCTGGTGCTCTATCCACTGTGCCATCTAGCTGTTCAGGCTTGTATAGTTTCTATAATTTTAACATGCAAATCTATTTAAATAGTATGTGCTTCAGGGCATCCTCAGATTAACTGAAAATAACTTATTTGCCTTAATTTAAGAGATTTTGGTTTTAAGTACAGTTCAAAACTATGTTCTATCATGCTAAATGGTTTATAGTGTTGCTCTGTAGCTTTTTAAAATAAAAGTTCTCAAAATTCCCATTTGTGGTAGGTCATATGAGTATATGAAAAGCGACTACATGACTTTTCCCAAGTCCAGTCTAATTTTGGTACTGTTAGACTTTTCTAAATTAATCCCGAGTAGAAATTAGAGTGAGAAATAAAACTCCATCAAAACGGATGGGAAGCTAAAACTGTGTAATTAATTATAGCTGAAGTGGCAACCACAAAAATCCCGTGTACCAAGAGATAAATGCTGTTCATCCATTGGATTTTGTTGTTGTTCAGTTGTGTCTGACTGTCCATGACGCCATTTGGGATATTCTTTATTATTTATTAATTTATTCTTTATTATTTATTAGCATTTATTAAAATCTGGATATGTACAATGCCCTGTTCTATGCACAGGGTAAAACATTTTAATGCTTTGATATCTTTCAGTAAAAGGAACTTTCATGGGTGTGCACACTTATTCCGGTCATGTAGATGACCAGCCCTGCTCTAGCAGTACTTTGGAGTTACTGGAGGAGTTACAAAGATGCATATGGCAGTGTGGATGTGCGGTTTCATGTAGTTAGTCCAATAGGAAAACAAACAGTTCTTGCTAAGGAGTTGGATCCCACCTTCCTGTGAGTGGGTGGAAGGATTCTTTCTCTATTACCTTCTTGGGGAGGGAGATGACATTTCCTAAGTCATCACCTTCACTCTGACCCTGAGTCAGGGTCAGAATGGAGCTGGTTCCTTTCTCATGAGAGGGGAGTAAACTTGGCTTCCTCTCCCTTCCTTTTCTCCCTCTCCTTCTCCTTCTGTCCTTCTCCCTCTCCCTTTCCCTCTCTTTTTTTCTCTCTCCTCTTAGCTCTAGGCCTTCATCTCCAACTACTTGTTGTAAATCATAAAACTGGATTTTCTAGTAACTTCAAATCCAAATGAACTAATGATCCTCTCCTCCTTTTTCAGCCCCCTTCTGGCTTCCTCCTTTCTGTTCATTGTACTGCCACCTTCCTAGTTACCCATAGTTGAATTGTCAAAGTTATCTTTGACATGACCTTATCCCTGAACATCTCTACCAGTTGATAAGTCCTGTAGATGCTAACATTTGCAATGTCCATTCTATCATTTTCTCTGTTCATAATTTTGCCCAAAATAGCTATCAAGTACCACAGACAGGATTTGAACTCATGTCCTCTTGACTCCAAACCCAGAACACTCTCCACTAACCCAAATGCTTCTACAAATATTTTCTTGACATAAATTACCTAAACCAACTTCTCATAATATTACCATTCTTGTGACAATCAATTTTACATGTTCACTTAGCATGACAGATTTTGTTAAGAACCATAGCTAGGTTGAATCATGATTATATGCAGGCTTAAATAGAAATAGGAATAATTTAAAAATAAAAACAGGAAATGTTATTTGTCTTGGCATGATGAGGGCAGACAGACCTCTGGGAATGGGCAAATGAAGCAAAGGTCACTGGGCATTTTTCACTCAATATTAATTTTTCTGTGCTCAGATGACCATGACAGTCCAGCATATTTAATGAATGGATGCTTGGAGAGATCCATATTGAGCTTTTCTTCAAATCAACAGAGTGCCATCCTGTTGCTTATTCTTGGGTTTTAATGATTAGGGAAGAATGAGTGTGATGAATTGAAGGGAGATCATTGAGGGAAACCTAAAGATTCCTGATTCATTGGTCTAGGGCCTTTTATTCAGTTTTTCCTAAACTGGGAGATTGATGGGAGGTTTTTACTCTGGTATTTTCACATGTCCCCTAAGTTCATTGAATGATTTAGAAAAAAAAATGATTTCTTTTTTAATTACTTGAGTTGCTGATGTTCTGCACTGTGTTTTTGTCAAAAAACTGGTTAAAGGCATAGATAGCATGTTTATCCAATTTTATATGACTTGCACCTAAGAGAGAAAGCTGGTATGTTAGGCAGTACTTTTGGGATCAGAACAGACCTTGAAGCCTAAGGCACTAGCCAACTCAAAGATGAAACAGACATAAATGTAAAACCCTACCGATGGGTCTAAAAAATAATGAACTACACAATAGTTTGAGATAAAAAGACAGTTTTCATGGACTGCAAGCTTAAACTGAGTCAGCTATGTGACACGGGATGTGAGAAAACTAACGTGAACTTGTTGAGTCGTTTCAGTCATGTCCAATTCTCCATGACCCCATTTCGGGTTTTCTTGGCACAGATACTAGAGTGGTCTCGCCATTTCCTTCTGCAGCTCATTTGACAGATGAGGAAATTGAGGCAAACAGGGTTAAGTGACGTGACCAGGGTCACACAGCTAGTAAGTGTCTGAGGCCAGATTTGAACTCAGGAAGAGGAGTTTTCCTGACTCCAGGGTCTGTTCTTTCCACTGTGCCATCTAGCAACCCCACATACCCATTTATGTTACACAACACCATCAAAACAAAACAAAACAACTTTTCAATGAAACAACTGATGTGCACTCTAATCACAAACAGTAGGGATGATAAATTATAAAATATCGGTTTATTGGTCATTGGCAAGGGAGAATAAATTTCAAGGAAAAAAGGTTAGCTAAGAAATATTTTTTTTCTAGAAAGAAATTTTGTTAAATATAAAAGGAAGCTAACAATAACAGTTACCTCACTGGGATGCTCTAAAGATCAAATGATTTTGTGTGTAAGTTGTACGAGCTATTGTTATGTAAATCCCTTTCCAATCCTTAAAAGATATAAATATCAATTATTACTATTAGTAGTAGTATCTAGAAAACAAGGTAGGCAATATCCCAGTTGTACTCTGGTAATGAGGTGGTATAGTATATAGAATGTTGCGTTTGGAGTCAGTAAGACCAGAGTTCAAATCTAGCCTCAGAAACTTACTAATTGTGGGACCCTAGGCAAGTCACTTAACCTTATTTGCCTCAGTTTCCTCATCCATCAAATGAGCAGGAAAAGGAAATGACAAACCATTCCAGTAATTTTACCAAGAAAACCCCAAATGGAGTCAAAAAGAATGAGATAAGATTGAAATGACTGAATAACAACAAAACTCTGCTATAGCTCGAGACCACATTCCACCTTGCGTTTATTTCTGGGTCCCACATTTTAGGATACATAATTAATAGCTTGGAACATATCCAGCAGAGAGCAGTCAAGGTAATGAGGGGACTTACAATTATGCATTATGAAAATTTGTTAAGAGAACTTTGTCTGTCTAGCCTGGAGAAGTGGCACACGATCACTATCTTCAGGTATCAATGTGAAATAAAGATTGGGTTTATTTTTGGTCAGAAGGGCAGAAATTAGGAAAAGGGTAGAGCTTGGTATAAAAAACCATACCTATGAACTAAAACTGTCCAAAAGTGGAGCAGGAGGCCTTAGGAGGCAATCCTTTACCCATCACAGTGGGTCTTTAAATAGAGCCTGAAGGACCATCATTTGGGGCTCATTTAGAATGAATTCTCTGGCAGATAGGTGTTCTCTTTGCTGACCTCTAAGGATCATTTCTCATTTGAGATACTATGTTTCTAAGATCTCATGCAAAATTCATTTCTGACTAAGGAAGGCTCACATTTTAATGTGTGTTTATTATCTCTATTTTTGTCGAATTACATGTACCATTATGATTCAAGCTCATTTATATGTAAATTTATATGTAACATTAAAAAAAAAAACCTCTTCAACAAACAGCTGATATGCACTCTAAACAATAGGGCTGGTAAATTGTAAAATACATTTTGGTAGGTGATTGGCAGGGGAGAGGAAATTTTGAGAAAGAAGGCAATTAGTTAAGAAATATTTTCCTAATCTCCTAGAATGAAAATATCTTCTACCTTTAAAGAATAAACTTATTTGAATTAGTTTTTTCTTCTCTGAGTTTTATCTCTCTCCTTCAGTGTTTAATCTTATAGTGAGAAAGACCCTGATTAGATTAAGAATTAGGAGTCTATGGTTCTAGTCCTGCTGTGGAGGTAGGAATGTTTTTGGTTAAAATCAGTGCTGTTTCCCTTTATCCAAGCAGTGTTCATTATCTATCCTTTTATAGAACATAGTTATTTACATGTATACACATATACATGTTTAGAGAAGTAGGATGGCATAAGTGAAAGGGACTATACACACACATGCAATTTTGGAATCATCAGCATACATATGATCATTGAGTACTACCAAGCAAGCTGTATATCTGTTATCAGAGGACCAGTGTAGCTAAGCTTGGGGCATCTCATCACCAGGAGGGTCTCATTCATTAGCAATGATAAATTTTTTGGTCACGGCAACTTTTTTCTTTTGGATCGGATCTATGATGTCATTGGCATTGGCATAGGGAGCTGGACTTAGAGTCATGGGTAAAAAGGGTTTAAGTCTATATCTGATATAATTTCTTAATCTTACCAGCCCCTTCGGATTTGAAGACAGAATATCTATTTTCAAAGGGTAAGGTAGCATCTCTGATAGTAGTGATACAGTCCAAGATTACCAAGTCTGGTCTTAAGGCCTCTCCCAGTCCTTAATTTACCTAAATCTCAGATTTTTCTGGTGCTTTGATAACTTTAACAAGTCTATTGAAAATAGTACCATGCTCTTGTATAATAGCTTGATTCATCTGAGGACCACAGTGGCAGAGGATGTGTAGGATGTCTCCAAAGCCAAGTCTCCTGGCCCCATTCAATGGGATACAGTCCAGTTTGGTGAATGAATTTTCAGTCTGTAAACTGGGTGAAAGACCCTTCCCTCATAAAAATTTTGAGGCCATAACCATTAAAGTAACAGAATATATACTTTAACCTGATCAGATCTGCTGGCTACCTGTTGCTTAAAATAATATCTCAGTGCATATTTCAGATTCCTCTCTACCCCTAGGGCCAAAAGACCATGGGTCATTCAGGCATGATTTACTCTCCACTCAAACACCCTGGGAGAACACTGTTTTTATCTGCATTTTGCAACTGAGGAAACTAAGGCAAACAGACATGAAGTGTCACAAAGCTATTCTGTGTCTGATACTGTGGATTTGAGCTCAGGTATACCTTCTGTAGGTCTAGCACTCTATGCACTAGGCCACCTAACTGCCCAAGGTTAGGTGATTCGTCAAACAGGTAGCAAGTGGCAGAGCTGGTCTCTGAACCCAGCCTCTGACGCTATATAAAAACTCACCTTACCTCAGTTGAAAGAAAGCCCCTGATTTCTCATTCAAGCTGTACTCTACTCATCACAAAAAATCATAAATAAGATGTACTAGAACTTGTTTATTCCTTATCTAAAACCTAAGTCTCCTCTGTGAAATGGGGAAAACAGTAATCTCACCACCTCCTTCACAGGGATTTTGGAAGGAAAGTCTTTGTAAACTCAAAAGTACTATAGGTAGGAGTAGTTAGTTTTACTTGATAGAGACGTATCTTCACCACATTTGTATCTAAATTTAGATTTAGGACCTAGCTTTTAAAAATCTTATTTCTGCATCCTCATTGGAATTATAGAAGGTAAAGCAAAAATGTTGGCTTTTCCAAATAATATTCAACATTCAGTTGAAGGCTCGTTCCTATATGCTCCCAGGGTTGTCTGTAAGAACCTCTCAAATCTTTTTAAATAAAAATCTACTGCGACAAAACAAGATTTAAAAAAATATGAAACTACTTCAGGTATTTTTTTTTTAAAGCAGGTTAGAAGTTATGTGGCTAAATGTTCTCTGAAATTCTAAGAGGGTTCAACTGTTAAACAGTTTATTTTCTCTTTCTATCAGGATAATTCCATGAAAACTTGATAAGGACTACACCTTACTGTTAAGTTTCTTTGTTCCCAATTGTTCCAGCAACACTATTACCTCTGCAGGCCTGAGCAAAATCAAACAAACATCTCCAAATATTTTCATTTCAGTTTTAAAGCATCCAGGTTGCCCCTTTTCCTTTGAGGAGGACAAAGGGTCTCTTTGTATTATGTACGGATTACTTTTTTGAGTGCCTTAAAAATTTAGATTTTGGTGTGGCCAGGTGATGCAGTGAGTAAGAACGCCGGCCCCGGCATCGGGAGACCCGGGATCGGTTCCACCCTCAGATACTTGGCACCCACACAAAAAATAACTGGCCGTGTAACCTTGAGCAAGTTAACCCCAATTTCTTATACACAAAATTTAGTATTCCTTTTCCTCCCTCATGAGGAATTTTTCATCTTTTGAAGAAATGAATTATTATGCACTGGTTTGGTAGAGTTGACTTTCTGTAGCTGGGGAAGGGCTAATTAGTCAAAAGCAGAAATTTGGTTGATTGATCTAAACTGACCCTAATTTAGAAGATAGATGAAAAGCTTCCCTCCTGCCTCTTGGTAGAGAGATAATGGAGTGAAGCTGAAATGAGACACATCTATGAGATTGGAATTGTGAAGTCACACTGTTGATGACTAAGAACTAAAATTATGATCAAACATGGATTTGTTTTGCTTTAGTGAAGTTTAGTTTTAGAACTTCTGTTATGGAGGTGGGGGTGTTGGAGGAAAAAAAAAAAGGAAAGAGTATCAGCATTAAAAAGACATAGAAGAAAACAAAAACATTAAGAAGAGGACACAAGCCTGCTGTGTCCCCAACAATTTCTTGTTGTGAAGATTAAGTAAAATAACAGAAAGTAGAAATCCTAAATTCTACATCTTATTATTACCTGTTTGGTAAGATTTTATTTCTAAAAATGAAACAATTTCCATCAATAATTAAATCCGTCTCCATCATGGATAGCATGTTTTGTCATCAGTCCTATGGATTCATAAATGCTCATCATTCAGTTTACAAAGTCATTGGTTTTTACAGGGTTGTTGTTGTTAAATAAATTGTTCTCCTGGTTCCGCCCATTTCACTCTTTATCATTTATAAAAGTTTGAAATTTTTTTTATCATATTGATGTTATAGTATGAATTGTTCTGCTGGTTCAACTTACTGAATTTAGTTGCATCAGTTCACATAAGTCTTTTCATGTCTTTTTAAAATCACCTATTTTCTCATTTCTTATAGCATCTTGTTGCATCCATATGCCACAACACATTCTGCTTAGTTTCCAATTTTTTGCCATCCTAAAAAGCGCTGGTTTTGTACACAATGGACCTTTTTCTCTTTTTTCAATCTCTTTGTGGTATAGGACTAGCAGTGTACAATCACAAAAAAGAAAATTTCAGCCAACCCCTCCCTCCCCGCCCCAGGGCACAATTGTAGTTCTGTCATCAACAGTGTGACTTCACAATTCCAACCTCATAGAATGGGCAAAAGAGTTAAGGAATGGCCTTTCTAAATAAATTGGCTATAACAGAAATACTTGTTTTCAATGTGATTGAATAAGGGTCAATGACTTATATAACGTGCTAAGAGTTGTCCTAAAGTGAAATATTAAGAATTCCAAGATTTTTAGCTCATATTCTCATGCTGTTCTTAGTTGTGGAGCATTTTTGGAATCTGTTCATTTAACTGAACCCAGTAGGGAACATAAAGTCCATTTGAGTCAGTTGGATACAAGATAACATAAATGGCAACGTGACCATAGTGTGGGTTGGAAGGTTTTCTCTTTGTATTTCATAAAATCTTCTGAGGCTGAATTTCATTTTCCCCAGAGTACAAACAAGCTGTTTGGGAAATGTACCTGACAAACAAGAGATCAGTCAATCAGCATTAAGCGTCTAGAGCCCTAATAAACACACTGACTTTTACTTATGCCATAATAATCTTTGTTGTGATTTTTTTGTTCCTGGTTTGTAAGCTCTGAGAACTAAGGGATCTTGTGATGTTTCCATATTAAAAAGATCAGTCTTTATTAGAAAAGATCAGTCTTGTCTGTTCTAAGATAAAGGATTTACAGCTAAGAAGGATCTTAGATATGCTGTACTCCAAATGTAATAGCTTAAAGACGATAAAACTGAGAAAATTGTTTACTCAGGTTGAACCCAGGCCCCTCCCTGGTTGTAATGGTTAATGAATTTGAAGATCTTCCTTGCACCTTAACAGGCTTCACTTGGAGAAATTTGCTTGGTGGAGGCTTGTTTTTCAGGAAGGTCCACCTTTTGTCACTTTGTAATTGGGCAGTGGGTCATAAAGGTTGTGATGCCCTCTGACCCTGGAGAAGGTTTTATATATACCCTGAGGTGAGGTTTTGCTTTGGACTCACTTATGGGAAGAGTTGTGTGATTTGGCCAGATGAGACTCTGGGAAGCTGTTGAGACTCCCCTTGAAACCCCAGATGTTGGTGCTTCTCTCTCTGGTAGCTAATTAGGTATGTATGTAATGGTCAGACAGCTAGAAGCCCCCTCTGTTGGTCTGTTGAATTGTGTTATTTTCTGTCTATACTTTTTGTCTGCTTGTAATTTCTGTTTGTATTTTCTGAAGTTCAGGGTGCTGACTTTTCCCCCTAAACTAAGTGAATTTTACATATGTGTGTGTGTGTATTTTTATTAAAGTAAGATTGTTAACCCCTTTTGAGTTGCTATCCTTTAGAAAAGTAGATCAAAGAACCTGTGCTAGCAACCATCCTAGTATGCTAAGGTGTTTGCTGTTAAACTGGTTTTAAATCCACTGGAATGGGGTACAAATACAAAGAATGAAGTGATCTCCACTCTTAAGAGTAGGGATTAAGCACCTGTTATGTGCCAGTGAAGCCATACTTTTTCCTCAATATCATACTCTCCAAATATATGACCTCTGATGATCCTTATGATTTACACCATCCTTTAGCATTTCTTTAGTGCTTGAAGAAGGCACTTATATTGTGAAAAATTTGTATCTGTGGAAGACTCTCCCTTAGCCCCATTGTGAACCTTATATTAGACCTAGATAGACCTAGTATCCCCCAGAATCCTTCATGTCTTCTCTAAACTTGGCCCCCAGGCCAAGCACAGCATTCTTCATCCCATAGGCCCTTAATTATTGTTTGCTGTATTGAATCCTTGAATTCCTGTGGGGACTGTCTGTGCCAGAGTCTTTTTTAGTCCCTATGTCCAACTCCCAACCAGCTCATTCTGGAGACTCCCATCCTAAAGGGAGTAGTATGCTGCCCTCAGAGAGCAGTGAGGATTATACTGATCCTTCTCAGACTCAGGATTGAGAACAACTCATGATTTCAGTCATATTATTAGTTGTATAAGATTAACCTGGGAAAACAATCACTTTATAATATTGTTTCTTTAGAAATAAATTTGAAATGCTGAAAAATGAATGTTGCTGTAAATGTAATTTTGTAATTTGAGGACTACTAGAATTCCATTGTTAATTCCATTGTGAAATCACTTAATTCTTCAGTTAGCTCAAACCTCATGTCTCTATTATTAGAAAATCAAATTTGGAACCTTTCAGACCAGGGAATTTACAAATTTAGGTTGTCCAGTTGTCATATACACACACACATACATATATGTGTATATATAATGTACACACACACATATGAGACTCAAATACAAACAGGAAAATTAGAAGCCAATTTTTGTGCGTGGCACTATTTATCCCCCTTCTGGAAAAGATTCTGCTAAGAAATTAATAACAGAACATTTTTTATAAGGTGGACTCTAATACTAAAATGAGTCTATTTAAAACTTGCCAGATTAACTTCAATTGAAACAAAAGATAAGTGCATAGAGTAATCAATTCCAAAACAGTGCGTATCAAGTAAGTTATTTATAATAAAAACATTTTCAACTTTGAGCCATGTTCAAATGAATAACCCCTAACAAAAGCAGATAACTAATTGTACTGATATACCTTTCCTTAACATAGAACCAAAACAGTTTTTCACTAAATAGCAGAATTATCTCCTGGTTTCACAAATCTAAGTATCCCCATACCATTGTGAAGGATCTTAACTTATATGGGAATATGTATCGAGTAACAGATGTCAACGCTAAATGCTTAACTAGTTAGTTGTTTGGAATTTAGAAAGGATTAAAATTCTAGGCCAAATAGCTCAAATCTTATTATAGTAATTCAGATGTGCTCCAGTATTAACCTATGAGGTAAAGATTTAATAGTGTGTTCACGCTTGTTATCTGGCATGATTATAGAAATTTTTCATAAAAGAATAGGGACATAAGGGGAAGTGTTCCCTTATTTTGATGTCAGTTCCAGGCAAAAGTTATATAGGTGGCCAATTGCATTGTACCAAGCTTAAAGTCAGCCACCTGGGATATTGTCCCTTCAAGAAGTGTCATGTTGGGGAAATTGAATCAGGATGTTACTACCTCAACCCATGCCACTAGATGTTCTCCCAGCCTTTCCCATGAAAACTATACCTGCACTTTATGCAGCAAAACCCCATAGGGTTGCTGACATTGTGGATCATTGGCTCAGTAGCATGGCTTGATGACCATACTTAGAGCCAGGCTCAGAATATCAGTTAACAGTCCCATAAGGTCCTAAATAGCAAATTCCAATAATCAGAGCTTCAAGTGTGTTCGAGCTCTCAAGGATCTCATATCCTAGATAACAAGTATCGACTATAATTTCACAGTAAAAATAACAGCAAGAGATTCATTCCATAAAATCACAATTTATCTTGCTATAACTGGTATTCAAGCTAAGTAGATTTGTTTTTGTTCCTAAATTCAACATTACACAAATGAATTTGTTTTAAGATACTTAATAACAAGCAACAAAGGACTTGGGATGAGATAATGTGAATACAATAACCTCAAATCCTAAGCAGAGAACATCTTATTTGAAACATTGTCTTTACTATAGTAAAACACGTTCAGTTATTAACCATGTTTAAATGGACATAAACACAGACTACTACTCTCAGAATCTTTTTAAACAATGGAAACATCTTTAAATTGACTCTTAAGTAGTTTGCATGCATTTCTACACATATTCTAATCCTAAATTAAGTAACAAACATAAGATCAGATTTCCAATTAAGGTAACACGATAGCTCATAAGTTGCTACTCTTCACTAACATAACTGTACTGAAATTCCATTAAAAAACAAAACAAAACAACAAATCCCCCCCAAAACAAGACATTCCTGACTTTACCCTCACAGCTTAATAGATTTACATCTTTGCTTCACAAGCTTGTTTACTTTTGTCTTATTATACTCATTCTGAAAGAATGAAATACTTCAGGAACTAAATCTTATACATATGGCAAGTTCAAACACTAATTTAACTCTTGCTTAGGCCATGGAATGACTACAAATTTACATCAAAACAGCAAGATCTTTCCTACTTAAAGGTTATTATGGTAATTTACATGCTATAATATTAATTTAATACCTAATAGATTCAGTATTACAATGGCAAACTTCCACTTTCTGTATCCTAATAATAAAAGTTTGCTATGAGAGTTAGAAGCAGAGACATGGATCAGGAAAAACATCAAAACTGGTCCTCAGGGTTGTAGCAGCAAGCAATCTAGCATATCCAGGATGGCTGCTAGCACAAGTTCTTTGATCTGCTTTTCTAAAGGAAAGTAGCTCCAAAAGGGTTAACATTCTTACTTTAATCAATCAAACATAAATCATTTACCTAGTTCGGGGGGGGGGGGAAGTTAGCACCCTGAACTTCAGAGAATACAAACAGAAGTTACAAGCAGACAAAAATACAGACAGAGAAAATAAAAGAATTCAGCATATCAACAGACAGGGCTTCTAGCTGTCTGACCATTACATCCATACCTAGTTAGTCACCAGAGAGAGAAGCACCAACATTTGGGTTTTCAAAGCTGGGGGGCTCAATGGCTGCCCAGAGTCTCATCTGGCCAAATCATGCAGCTCTTCCCAAAGTGAGCTCCAAAGCAAGACTTTGCCTCAGATATATGTGGCCTTCTTCAGGGTCAGAGAACATCACAACTCCAGTGACCCATTTGACTACAAAGTAACAAAAGTTGTGCCTTCCTGAAAAACAAGCATCCTATTACAGGCTCCATGTGACCACATGCAGCCTGTTAGGGGGCAGAGGTTATTTTCAAATCAGGAAAGGTCCTTAAAAAAAGATATTGTGGTAACAGTTCCTAGCTCCATATGAACTTTTCCTTAAAGAACTGTAATTCCCAACCTTTACCTTTGAGATTTATGACATAAAGAGCTGCCCTAAGAGTTATATCCTCCTGGGAACTTCAAACTGCATATACTAGGAAATACATATAAAATTTTATAACCAGCTTGAAATCACACCTATTATTATCAGGTTAACTTAAAATGTGCTGGACTAAAATGTCCCAAAATTTTAAGTGGGCTTTTTGGCCCAGGCAAAAAGACCTAACACATTTGATATAATGCTACCAGAGTATGGCCAATTTTCCAGGCAGAAACCTGAGCTTTCAGAGTTACTTAAGTAATAATTAAATAATTGAACATTAAATTTTTATATAATAATCAAAATAACCAATATCTTTACCATATCCAATATTTATGTAGTGTTAGATTTAATAAGGCCTTCCTACAGATTTATCTGGAAAGGTAGGTAGACACAATTAATCAGATGATTTATCTAACAAACTGATTTCTAAAAATCTTTTCCTTTGCAATTTCTAGCTCTTAATTCAAGTCAAATCATTGCATTTCATCCACCTAAGCATGAAGCTAGATCCTGAAATCTTAAAATAGTGACACCTTTACTCAGTTATTAATATGCTACTAATTTTTGCATCAGTTTTTTAACAGTTAATTCTATAACCCAAAAGAATTTTAAAAAGATTTTACCTTTCTGACAGTCTTTCTAATACAATAAATTATCAAATTAATGTTAGGCATCATCTTTACACACATTACAAATCACATAACTGGGTAACTTGCCTTAAAACCACACAGCTAACAAGTTTCCTGATACAGTATAATATTAATAATAATAAATTTCACTTAAAATGAGACCAGAATAAATTCAGTTACACTTGGATGTATTTTCCAAATGTTGTAACATATTGATTTATAATTTCAGTTATTTAGTATTATATTTTACACAAGGGTTTTTACAAGCATTTTGTATAATGGGATTCTACCTAATCTACTGACAAAAGATTTTAAAGTACCAAGAGGGGGTCCTCCATTTTGATTCCTCCTAATCCTTTATAACTTTGTCTGTTGACTTTCAAATAAAACTACAAATTTTTCTTTTTCAATCTTTCTACTTAAAACAAGATCAAACTTCCTCCCCCTGTCAACATGTTTAATCCATGTGAAGCTGGCACTAGGGCTCCCAGAGTAACTATCCAGGGATAAGGTGGGGTACCTTGGAGCACATGGGCTTGCTGCTGCCCTCTTGCTGTGTGTAGGGTATATCCCCAAACCTTCTTATATGCCTTCCATATTTTTGCTCAAGCCTTTATTTCTCTTTCTAAATCTTTTAAACCCATTACGCAGACTACCCCACTTTCCTTTCTATTTCAACCATATCCCAGAATGCACAGATAGGTTAATAAGAAGCCTGTATTGTCTATTCCTAGTCCCAATATAGGAAAAAGTTTGTGGGACAAATCCTTAAAAAAAATCCATTAAGATGTTTTTAGTAATTACAAAACTTTTAGGACACACTGCAGTGGCTTATGTTCCTATTGAAACACAAGAATGGGGTTCTGGCTACTCCCAAACCTGGTTAACACATTACAAAAGGCTTGACTGCCTATTTAACACTATTTTACAAATTAAAAATCATACTCACCCCCCCCCTTTTTTTTGGCCCTGCTTCTCTTCACCTTTTAGAATCTGGAGATTCTACAAATCAAGACAAATATATATCTCTCACACCCTTCACCAACATTACTTATAAAAACAGCTTTCACAGTGTTGTTATACATTTTAAACAAATTACTGAAATCCTAAAGTAATTGCATTTAAGGCTATGATATAAAAATCCTGACCATGGTATCTTTTTTTTTTTAAATTAATTTGTTTATTTCCTTTTAGTTTACAGGATTCAGTTCCACAATTCCTTGAGTTTCACATTTTGTCCCCTTCCCTCCCCTCCACCATGGCGGCATATATAAAGTATAGGATCTGTAAATACTTTCACATTATACATTAGTCAGGTTATAAAGATGGATTGTACCAGCTGGAATGAAAGATGGTAAAGAGGACATAAAACCAAATAAGAGAAGGAAAAAGATCAGGTATTTTGCTTCCACCTGAATATAAACTTAGTTCTTTCTAGTTCTTCCTCTGGATGCACATATTTCTCTCCATCATGAGTCTTTTGGGATTGACTTACTTATATCACTGCATTGCTGAGAGGAGTCCAGTCTATCAAAGTTGGTCATCACACATATGTTGTGTCTGTAATTGTGTACAGATTTCTCCTGGTTCTACTCTTCTCACTCAGCATCAGTTTGTATAAGCCTCTCCAGGTGAATATGAAGACCGTCTGCTCCTCTGCTCCTCGTTTCTTATAGCACAATAGTATTCCATAACATGTATATACCATAACTTGTTCAGCCATTTGATCATAGTATCTTAAAAGACTAAATACTTACTTTTGCAGTTTTAAACACATTGCCCTGATGTCAGATATTGGGGGGGTGGCAAGGGGGGGGAAGCAAAGACAGTTCTCTAGATTTAATTTAAACATCCTAAGGTGACTTTAAGTGGCTCATTAATTAAACCTCATTTGAGATAATGAGTTTGCTCCCAAAAAATCAGCCCTTGGTGGCTATAGCCAAGGATGCTTAGTTGGAGATGTTATCAACCTGGAGTGGCAAGTTAAAGCCCCACCAAAAACCAAAACAAAAACCTTGGGAGTTTCTACTCTGAGAGAAAGATCCCTTCTCTGATTCCACCTCCCAAACTAACTCCTGGGAGAGTCTCACTCTGCTTTTTCAGTTCACTTACTTAACATAAAGCTAATCTTAGAAAACCTCACACAAACAGACAAAGAGACAAAGGGAACAGAGCCTTGGTGACCCAGAAAGTGAAATGCTGAGAAAGGGACAGACAAGAACATACAGTGTGATCTCAAAATGGACCATAATGGCCTCAGTTCTGATATTGAGCCCTGTTAAGCAGAACTCTCAAAAGCTCTCTTTGGTCAGAACACTACATCTCCTTCCAGAAGTCTAGGGCTTTTCCACCTGAACCCTCCTGCAAGAGACTTTGGACCATGTTTGCTCCAAAAGAATGAAATTATACAGGCCCCTATTTCACAGTGTATCCAAATCTCCAGGTGGCCTCTCCAAAAATTTGTGTGCACAATACCAATAGGTCTATGCAATATCAATATGTCTCTATGCCTGTGCCGAGGAGACCACCCTTTACTGTTGAGAGTAAAAACTTTAGAAAGGTTATAGTTCAAACATTTAGAACAGACATGTAGATACATGTATGCTTACCCAGAAATGACTGAAGGTTAGAATCAGAAGTTTTAGGTTGAGGAAGAGTCAAAATCTCAACTTAGAGATTCTCAGGAAAGGGTCTTTCTCTAGGTAAAGAAATCTCACCATGGGCACTCCAATGGAGAATGCAATTTCCTGGGAGACCTTAAGCCAGACCTGTCTCTTTTCTTCTAAATTCCCTTGTCTGATCACCATAATTGTGGTGTTTAAAAAGGTTCAAGAGACATAGTTTCTGGGCAAATTAATCATTTTATTAGTAAGGCGAGCAGATTATTAATAAAAGGATGGTCATTTGACTGTCTCTCTTAGACCAAAGACAATAATGGCAGGCTACTCACAGTTTATATACCCTTCAAAACAGTAGGTGGTCCATCAAACAGCAATGAAATCTGATTGGTTAATGTTTGGAGGCAGACTGTATTAAAATGAAAACCTGCCCTATCTTTTGGATTGGAAAAGTATCTCTATACCAGATCACCCTTTAGCTTTAGGCTCTCAATTCAAAGAATGAATACCCCACCAAAGCCTGAGCTGTATGCAGGGGGCTTCTCCACCCTATATTAAATTCCTAGCTAGGTTGAGTGGGGTCTGACCAAGAAAGGAGAGTCAAAGCAATCTCATGATCTGTGATGTCCTTCAAGAAAAGGGAATCTTTTAAAATGAGGAATTTAGAAAGAGGGGAGAGCTTCCAAATCTTCCCAAGATATTGGTTATTGACAATCATTTCTCACAAGGGTGTACTGGGGAGTGATTGGTCCTGGCACCAGATTGTGACTACTTGCTGAGGACCAGCCTACATAGAGACTCATCAACAGGAGACTGACCATTTAGACATGACTTTTTTGACCATGAAACATGGGTTTGAATCTAACACATGAGTTGAAGAAAAACACAAAGTAACCCTTAATCCCATTCAGAGTTCTGCTGATACAGTGACTGAAGGAGAGAGGTAAAAAAAAAAAAAAGCAGGTGACCAGGACCTAGGAGTCACCCCCTTGTAACTCTAAATAGGTCATTCTTGTCCAGAGACCCAGTGGAACTCAATTGTATCAATGTTTACCAGAAAACAGAAGGCAAAAGGAAATTACAGATAAACGAAAGGATGGTTTAGATTGCAAATTCTTCTCAGACAGACAAATAAAGAACTTGCCAAAAATTTTTGGTATTATCTCTGCAGCAAAGTACTCTCATTTATACTTCCCTGATCAATTCACCATCCCACTTACTCCAATGGTTTTTCCAGACCTTTTCATGTCTCCTTAAGCTTCCCATGATTCCCTTTTCTCCCACCCTCAGCTGAGAACCTAATCTCATATTTCACTAAAGAAAAAAGGAAGTCATTTGCTAAGAGCGCCTTCTTCTCTCCTCCGAGTCTCACTCCAGATGCCTTCCTCTTTTATGGTCTTATATGAAGAATTGGCCCTTCTCTTTGCCAAGGCAAACTACTTAATATGCACAAGGGATCCCATTCCATCTTGTGTTCTTCCACAGATTGTTGCTTCTATCATCCCCACTAATCTTTAACTTCTCCTGGTCTATGAATGCTTCCCTCCTGCCTATAAACATACTCAAGAAAAAAAAAAACCTCACTTGATCCTTTCATCACTGATAGTTATTGTTCTATGACTCTCCTCCCTTGTAGCTCTAAACTCCTTGAAAAGGCCATTTATAATAGGTGCTTTTACTGCCTTTCCTCATTCTCTTCTTAATTCTCTTCTCTCCAGCTCCCTACGTCATCATTCAACTGAAACAGCTCTCTCCAAAGTTACCAGTGATCTCTTAATTAATTGCCAAGCCAAATGGTCTTTCCTCAATCCTTATTCTCCTTGACCTTTATGCAGCCTTCTATACTGTCAATCACCCTTTTGTTTTTCATACTCTTGTATGAAGTGGCACTACTCTTGCCTGGTTTTTCTCCTACCTGACTGACCACTGCTCAGTCTCCTGCTGGATCTTCATCCAGACCATATTTACTAATGGTAGATGTTCCCCAGATCTTTGTCCTAGGCCTCTTCTCTTCTTCCTCTCTATTATTTGGCTTTGATGGTTTCATCAGCTCCCATGGGTTCAATCGATTCCAAGATTTGCTTATCACTCCTGACTCCATCCTCACATCTACAAATGCCTTTTGGACATCTTGAATTGAATGGCCTGTAGATATCTTAAACTCAGCATATTTAATATATTCAAAATTGAACTTATTATCCTCCCTCCCCAAAGTCTTCCCATCTTAATTTTCCTATTTTTGTCAATGATACCACTATCTTCCTAGTTACCCAGGCTCAAAGTCTATATGTCATCCTTGATTCCTCATTCCCTCACCTCCCCCCTCCCATTCCTGCACTGATCTAATGGGTTACAAAATCCTGTCATTTCTGTCTTCTGTTTTTACCCCTTTCTTTGTTCTGACACTGCTGCCACCCTTATTCAGGTTACCTGGGTTATTATAATAGTCTTCTCTATGGTTTCACTGCTTGAGATCTCTTCCCATTCTAATCTAGTCTCTACTTGGCTATTAAATTGCCCTTCTGAAAGTTCAGATCTGACCATATCACCTCCAGTGGCTCCCTATCACCTCCAGGATCAAATATAAAATAACATAGATCCATCCTACCTTTCCTACCTCCTCTTTTTCCTCCTCCTTTTCCTCCTCATTCTTTTTCTTCTTCCTCCTCCTCCTTCTCTTTCTCCTCCTCCATTTTCATTTTCTCCTCCTTCTTCTCTCTCCCTCCCTCTCTCCCCACCTAGGGCTCTTCTCCCTTCCTCCCTCCCTCCCACCTCCCCCCCTTTCCCTTTTCCTCCCTCTCTCCCTCCTTCTGCTGATGATCTATGGCTGAAAGTCACCAATTACCACAATCTCTTAAGAATTAAAGTTGTAGATCATTCAAACATCAGTGAAATGTGCAAGTGATTATGAGTTCAGCCCTGAGGAGGATTTTAAAGAGTATTATCTAAGAAATGTATGTCTGGGAAAGGAGGTCAGCTGGCTGTGTAGCAAGACAGAAGGATAATTGCTGGTCAGCTTGCAATTTTTTTGGAGGCAGGGGAGGCCATTGAGATTAAGTGACTTGCCCAGGGTCACATAGCTAGTAGGTGTCTGAGGCTGGATTTGAACTTAGGTCCTCCTGACTCCAGGGCTGGTGCTCTATCCACTGTGCCAACCTAGTTGTGCCAACAGCTTGCATTTTAAAGAGTTGTAGGTGAACTTCTGTAGCACGTTGTGTGAACCTTCTTCTGGAGGGTCTGTAGGAGTATATGGGCAACAATCACACAGGCTGAGTAAGCTTGGATGGGTTGGAATCTGTATGCACTGGGGGAGGGGTTCCTACATGGGTATGAGATCCCAGAATCATTAAAATATCAAAACAAACTGAGACTAACTTTCCCAAGATCCCTTAGATGTGACTACAGTCTTGGATTCTTTTCACTATACTCTGCTATCCCGGAGAAGAAGATATTATGTGAACCATGTTCACGATGTATGAATCTTAGAATCTTGAATATAGAGTTGAAGGTACTTTAGGGATCATTTTTGTCCAACTCACTCATTTTACAGGTTGACAGACTGAGGCTGGAAATCAATTTATCAAGTTCACACATGACATAAATTGCAAAGCCAAGATTCTAACCAAGCCCTATGCTTCTAAATCCAGTATTCTTTCTGTGGACATAATGATCTTGATGGTATAAGTAAGTTAAGCAGTAGGGCATAGTAATAGTTTTCCATTTATAGACTATTTTACTTTTTTCAAGTCATTTTCATCTCAGTAACCCTGTGAGATAACGAATGCAGATATTATTCCCAATTTACAACTGAAGAAACTAGATCATTGACTGGCTAATAATCCAGGGCTAGAAAGTGACAGTAAGAAGCCTTGGACCTATATGATCGATCCAAGAGAGAGACCTTGGGCTCGAACAAAACAATTACCTTGTATTTATTTTTTATATGCCTGTCTACACATTGTCTATAATGATAGAATATAATCTTCCTGAAAACAGGAACTGTTTTCATTTTTGTCTTTGCATAGCTAGCACCTATGACAGTACCTGGTATGCTGTTTAGGCATTTAGTTGTGTCTGACTCTACATACCCCCATGGACAGTCCATGGGGTTTTCTTGGCAAAGGAGTGATTTGCCTTTTCCTTCTCTAGTGTGTTCCCATTGACAGACGAGGGACTGAGGCAAATAAGGTCACATATCTGCAGGAAGGGAATGACAGAGAAATTGGAGGAAAATGCTAAAGTTTTACTATCACCCCCTCTACTTGTATATAGTTACTATGTTTTTCTAATATTGTGTCCACTTGGATAGAAGTGTTACCAATACCAGTTACTTGAGGAATAACATCATCTTTCAAGTATATGTATTTGTTATGTTTCCTTGGGGTCTTTGATTTAGATAGAAATTTAATGTATTATTGACTGATATAAATTTCCATTTCTGTGATTTTACCAAATCTTTCTATGGGTAAATGAAACCCCTGCTTTTACTGTTTTTATATTTAAATGCTAATAGATATAGACACATATGGGAAAAATTGCTTAGGGTTGCTCATCTAGTAAGTATCAGAGGTTGGATTTAAACTTAGGTCTCCCTGAGCAAGTAGGTAGCACAGTGGATAGAGAGCTCTGGACCAGGAGTCAGGAAATTGTTGTTGTTGAGTCATGTTTTAGTCATGTTCAATTTTTCATGACCACATTTGGGGTTTTCTTGGCAGAGATACTGTTTCCTTCTCCTTCTCCAGCTCATTTGACCGATAAGGAAACTGAGGCAAACAGGGTTAAGTGACTTGCCCAGGGTCACACAGCTAGTAAGTGTCTGAGGCCAGATTTGAACTTAGGTCTTCCTGTGTTGGACCTAGAGTAAGGAAGACTCATCTTCTTGAGTTCAGAGCCTTAAAAGGGGTCATGAAGAGTTGGATATGACTGAAATGACTTGTTGAATGCAGGCCTGTAATGGGAATGTAAATTTTTAAGATCTTCCCTGCCCCTAGGCTTAAGTGCACCTGGAGCCTGTGGTGGGAGTCAGGAGATACTTTGTGATTGGATAGTGGGTCAAAAAGGTTGTTACATTCTCTGAGCCAGGAGAAGGCTATATAAGCCCTGATGAGAGGCTTTGCTTTGGGACTCTCTTTGAGAAGTGTTGTGTGATTTGACCAGATGAGACTCTGGGCAGCCATTGAGAGCTCCCCGGCTTTGAAATCCCAGATGTTAATGCTTCCCTCTCTGGTAACTGTGATTAGGTATGGATATATGTAATGGTTGGACAGTTTGGAAGCCTGTCTGCTGAAATGTTCCTGTAACTTATGTTTGTAACCTCTGTATATTCTGAAGTTCGGGGTGCTGACCTTTTCCCCCTGAACTAGGTAAACGATATATGTTTGATTAAAGTAAGCTTGTTAACCCATTTTGAATTGCTTTCCTTTAGCAAAGCAGATCTAAAAACCTGTGTTGGCAGCCACCCTGGGGACACTGGGGTGCTTGCTGCTACAAGGCCCAGTACTGTCTCCACTGCACCTTCTTGTTGAATGGTTGATGCAGTGTACAATGTACATTCTGCTAAATCATTACAAATCCTTTCAAACTGCAGCTGTTTGGGGTGGGAAAATAGGATTTTTGACATCACTTTATGAACAAACTAAAATTATGTATTGCCATTCCTTTTTAATATGTGTATAAGAAAAATGTTTACCTTTTGAGGTAATTTGATAGAAGCTATAGAAAGTCTGTTAATTGTGATATTTAAAATTAGGAAACAAACCATCTATTGTGAGTACCAGGCCCATCTGTTGTCTGTCTCATTCTAAATTGTACAATTTAATCCTAGCCTCTTTTTATCCTCCTCAAACTTGTACATGTCTGTTTAGTTCCTGATAAAGCGTGGAATAATATCTTTCGACTTTATTACCTGGATTTCCATTCATATGGAATAGAAAAGTCTAATTTTTAACTTGGGCATTTTAAGCACTTATCTTGACAAAAGAATTCCATTTCCTCTTTTTCAAAAGTACACATTGGCCTCGATTTGAAAAGTAATATTTAGTGCTGAGGCAGCTTTTGGAAGTGGTTGTTGATAGCTTTGAAGAGCTTTACGATTTTCGGCAAACTCCAAGGATTGCTGCTGGCCTTCATTTTAAAAATTCAAGGACTATTTCTGAGAATGGATTTTTAAGGTATCCCAAAGTAAACACATTCACTGAAACTCGCTGAAGCCTTACAATGAGGGAGTTTAATGTAGAATTTCTGACATCATCTTTAAGGGAAGTACTTAAGGTTTGTCATTGTTGATTTAGGCATAAGGGTAAGATTTCCCAATGTGCTACTCTGTTTTCCACCCCAAACTCTTGAAACCCATCTTGAAGCCTTTAGAACAGGGATGGAGACTTGCCAGTCAGCTTCAACCTCACTCAGCCCCAGGACCTTGCTCAGTACTTCAAACTGAGCTCCCAAATCCTCCCAGGCCTTTGGGAATTGTGGGGAGCCAAAGAGGCCCTATCCAGGACTCAGATAATTCCTTGATAATAGTGGACTTTAATATCAAAGACCTCTTTGAGATGCGACTTTTTGTTAAGTTAGCTCCTGAGTTCTTTGTTATGGGTTACACTTAAAAGGATGGTGTTTGAGTTCTGAGAACAATAGGCTCTGCCCTAACACTTTAGTTGTTCAAAACCAAAATATTTGAATTCTTAGGTGGTCAGTTCCTATGCAGATGTACTTGATGACATGGGGCCTTGAAGCCAGCTCTCAAGAGAATCCTTTGTAATGTGACTGCATATGAAAAGAGTTAACTGACTTCCCAAGACTCTCTGGCACCTAGAGAGCAAATCCTTATCAAATTATCTATTCTGTGCTACTTTGTAATGATAAGAAAACTTGAGTCCCCTTCCTTTGTTTCATTGCTCTATAAAAACCTTCTCCTAAGAATCAATAAATGGAGTTCATGGTTCTTCCTTGAACTACCCACATGGCCTGGTCATTTCTTTGTCTCTGATCATACTTAGTGCTGGACACTGAGTAGCCCATGGCAAGAAGTTGAGAGATAGCATGTGGCAGCAGACTGGGGCTTTATGATAGACCAGATCAGGGGCCTCATTTGTCATATTGGAGATCCCTAGAATATGGTTTATCCTTAGAATTCTATGGGGTAAATGTAGTGTTGTGCTGAAAGGAATGAGTCAAGAGAGCCCTGAGAGTAAAATTTGGAAGTGGATTTTATTTTCCACGGAACTGTTCGGGGTCAGGCCCAAATCGAACAGTGAGTCTGCACGGACAATGCGTTGGCTTTTTAAATGGACACCATGCAGCTAACGGTTAGGTATTATGCAAGCAGAAACTTGCAGAGGCCAAGAACAGTGACTGGTCGGCACACACCTAGAAATTCCCACCGGTGCCAAGTCTCCTTGACCCGGAAGCCTGCCTACCTCTGTGGAGGTTAGCTGACTGGGTAAAGGCGGAGATCAGTGAGGGAGGATGGAACTGACCTGGCAGTCTGCTCACTTCCCTGAGGGAAGGCTGAGGTCAGGGAATGGGAAAACCAGGCACAAAAGTAGTAGGAGGAAAATATTCTAGTATTGCTTCCCCCCCCCCCCCCCCATCCCCAAGTCTATAAAATACAGTGATAGTTCAGCTAGAACTTGTGGTGTTCACATTATGTTTCTGATTCAAAGACACAGTTATGCCTCATTTTATTGTACTTTGCTTTATTTAAGTGCTTCACAGATATAACATTTTTTTTTTAAACAAATTTAAGGATTGTGGCAATCCTACATTGATCAAATTTACCGGCACCATTTTTCAAACAGCATGTGCTCACATTGTGTCTCTGTGTCACATTTTGGTAATTCCCAAAATATTTCAAACTTTTTCACTATTATTATATCTGTTATGATAATTTGTGATCAGTGATCTTATTGTTGCTATTTTAATTATTTTGGGGTACCATGAACCACACCCATTTTAGACAACAAATTTAATTGATAAATGTTACCTGTGTTTTGACTCTTCCACTAACTGCTCATTCCCATGTTTTTCTCCCTCTCCTTGGTACTCCCCTACTCCTTGAGGCACAACAAGATTGAAATTAGACTAATTAATAACCCTGCAATGGCCTTTAAGTGTTCAAGTGAAAGGAAGAGTTAGTCAATGTGGTAACCAGCCATCCCAACATTCAGTAACCACCACAATGATCAGTCAACAGTCATCAACTTGGAGGCAAGACCCTCCACCAGCAAAAAGATTACAACTCGCTGAAAACTCTAATGATACTTAGCATTTTTTAGCAATGAAGTATTTTTTATTTAGGGGTATGTACATTTGGTTTTTTTTTAGACATGATACTGTTGCACACTTAATAGGCTACGATATAGTATAAACATAACTTCTACATGTATTAGGAAACCAAAGAATTCATGTGACTCACTTTATTGTGATATTTACTTTATTGTGGTGATCTAGAACAGAACCCATAATCTCTATGTACCTGTATTTTATTTTGTAATTTGTCACTGTAAGCTATTTAAAGATAGATTTAATATCTTTTGTTTTTATTAATAATAGCTAACAATTATATAGTGTGTTAATTTACAAAGCACTTCACAATGAAGGATCTGCTGGGATCCATCCAGTGGGAGAGATCAGAGGTACAGGGAGTACTTAATTGTGTGAATTCTAAGAGCCGGAGTAGTCTTTTGGGATGAAGAATTTTCTTGGGCATGGCAGAAGAAGGCCATAGTGTAGCCTAGAGAAGAATGAAGATTTGGCTGGCCTGGGTACCCCCCTGTCCCATCCCTAAATTAAATCCTGCCTTGTAACAACGGAGAAAAGCTTAGAAAAAGCACCCGACTCAATGACAGCTTCTGACAATATATGCAACATTTACTCTGGCAGTCCCCTGTTTCTGTGCCAAGAAGAGGAAGCTATGAGTTTCATTGCATTCTCTGATATGATTATTACTTATTTCTTTAGTTCTCCCGAGTTCAGCTTTCTTTTCAAGAGCTTTTTTTCATCTGTCCTGCTGTAGCCTGTTGTAGTACATACTGATCTTCGGATACACCTTATTTTACTCTGCATTAGTTCACAAACATATTCTCCTGTTTTTCTGAATGCCTCATATTCCGCTTTTCTTGTTGCACGATAATATTCTGTTACATTCCAATACCATATTTTTTCTCCCAACCTTTCCTTAATTTGTTTCCAGTCTTTGGTTGCCACAAAAAGTACTACTGTGAGCATTTTGGTATATATTAGAATTTATTATTCTCCCTTGGATTTCATTGCAATATAGTAATGAGATTACTGGTCAAAGGGTATGAACAGTTTCATTAGTTTTCTTGACTAATTACAAATTGATGTCCAGAATGGGTCAACTAACTCACAGCTGTTGCAACAATTTATTGACATGTCTGTCTACCCATAGCCCCTCCAACATGGACTGTTTCCATTTTATCCCCTATCTTAGTCAGTTTTTAGGATATGAAGTACAATCTCAGAGTTGTTTAATGTTCTTTTCCCCCTTTCTTTTTGTGAATGGGAATATGTTTTCATCTGACCATTTATAATCTGAAGTTCTTTTAAAAGCTATTCATAATGTTTGATCCATTATTTCCCTGCAGTTGTCTGATAAAAGTAGAAATGGATATTGTTGTTGTTCAGATGTTTTCAGTCATGCTTTACTCTTTGTGAACCTTTTGGGTTTTCCTAGTAAATATACTGAAGTGGTTTGTCACTTCCTTCTCCTGCTCATTTTTACAGATGAGGAAACTGAGGCAAACAAGATTAAGTGACTTACCCAGGGTCACATAACTACTAAGTGTCTCGAGTCAGATTGGAACTCATGAAGATGAGTCTTCCTGACTCCAGGTCTGGCATTCTATCTACCATGCCATTGTAATTGCCCTAGAAATGGATTAGCATTTTTTTTTTTTAATTTTAAAATACCTTCCCATATGGTCACTTAATCTTTTCCCCCCTTATTCAGATAAAGTCTAAATCTCTGCTCTCTGAGTCATCTGGATGTTGATTCTTAAAATCTCCAGTGTTCATCTACAATGGCCTTCCTAAAACTATTACTGCTTTCCCACAGAAAGCTTTTCCTGATGTTTTACCTGAATGTGTCTCTTTACATTTTCTATTTCTGACAAAGTCACAGAATTTCAGATATGTCGTCCTTCATTCTGTTTGGGGGCTAGACAGAACATGTCCAATCTCAGAAAATAGCATTTCACATACTTGAAAGCAACTGTCAAAAACTAGAAGAGAGCTACCGCTCCTCTCCCTCATTTTTCTTTTCCCCATTTCCTTCAATCAGTGCTTGTGGATTGGACGGTGACCAGTCCTCCCATCTTCCTGGTTTCCATCTCTGCTCTAGGCTGCCCTTGTTTTCCGACATCTGTTTCAGTAGAATTGAGATTGGATCAGGTGGAGGGAAAATATGTCAAGATACTTGTCATTTCTTTGGATTATTTCACCCTCCTTATTTTTGTCCTCACTCTAGCTTTAGGAAGTCATTACCCTGGCTCACTGTCCACCAGACCTGCCTTCCTAAGCCGGATTAAGCACTCTGCATTCCAAAGGATTTTGACAATGCACTTTCCTCTGGGTCCCATTTACCTTGAATCCTTAAGACCCTATAGAACAACTGCAGAGTGAATTGGGTTCGAGCGCAGTGATAATATAATGTAAAGGGCGGTTGTGCACACGTTCTCTTACAGTCTTCTTGACGTGGATATTTCTCAGCTGAATGGGTTTTAAGGTCACAAAGCAGCGTATTCATTGGGATCATTGGATTTGCTAGGATTTTCACTAGTCAGAAATCTGGGCGGGCAGGGCACCGTGGTTGGCATTCATTGCCGAACGTGGGATTAATTTTCCAAAGCAAAAATCCATGGAATGGTCTGAGCTACAAGCTGCTCTTTCAGGAGAGCAAGAAGCTTTGTGACCCAACAATGGCATTGTATCGCTCATTAACAAACAGAGCAGATTCACGTGAGCCCTTTACTTTCAAGCCCTCCAAACACGAGAACATCCCCCTCAGCTCTGCAGCTGGGTTGTGGGGTCTTTTCTTTTTCCTTTTTTTTTCTCCCTCCTCCTTTTATGAGGGGGCTTCTGGTCTTTGTTCTTATAGAAGGGACCTTAAGCCTTCCTTGGGAAAGAGGAATATGCATGATGAAAATGACTGCCCCTTCCCACCATACTCCCATATACTCCCCGTTCATCTAATTGAAATCTTGTCGGCATGCTCACCGCGTGTTGTATTTGGCACCGAGCTTGAAATTGAAGTCTAAGGTGTTTACATTTTAGGAAATTCACCCTGGCCTGAGTGTCATCCGTGAAATAGAATTTGAGATTTTGAGGAGAGGAAATTTGTGAGTGCCTCTTCTCCAGTGATCTCTAGTGACAGATACTTAGGCATAGATAGACAGACAGACAGATGCTCAGGTAACATTGAACTTGGGGCTAGGTTGCTGTCTTCAGCAAGCTGAATTGGCTCTCTGCACAAATTTGAAAATTTTAGGTTTTTGTTTTGTCCTAAAGGTAGAGGCTGAAGTTAATGGATTCCCTTCTCAGTGTCTGTCAGCCAAATATTCTAAAAGTTGAGACTAATGTGAAGGTGAGAGGAAATGCTCTGTGGAATCTAGGTGGTGCAGTGCATAGAGCCTTAGCCCAGGAGTCAGGAGAATCTGAATTCAAATTCAGCCTCAGATGCTTACTAGCTGTGTGACCCTGGGCAAGTCACTTATCCCAAATTGCCTTAAAAAACAACAACCAAATACTTCATCAGCATATTCCTAGATATGGCAGCTTATCCAGTGAACTGAGAGCCACCCATGAATCCCTTTTGGGAATCATAAAAACTGTTTCTGATGTCTTGGTGCAGCTTTAAACAATTGCTTAAATTATTAAAATATTAATAATATTATTGTTATGATAATATTAATAGTAAAATATTAAAATATTAAATTGCTTGAAAGTACACAAAGAGTTTTGGGAAACCCTGTATATTGATTACAGGAAAGCTTAGAGTTGAAGAACTGAAAAAGACCATTCAGTTCAACCGTCTCATTTCACAGATGAGGAAAGTAAGGCCCAGAGAGGTTAAGTATTTTGCCCAGAGTCCAAGATACAGTAAGCAGCAGAGTCAGGGTTTAAATCTAGATTTTCTGATTCCAAAGGTGGCCATCTATAGTGTGAGGTAGGCATTTGATGATATTTCAACTCTTTACTTTTAATAAATAAATATTTATATATTTATTTATATTTATATAATAATATAAATAAATATATAAATATTTATAAATATATAAAAATTTATAAATATATATAAATATTTATATTTATATAAATAAATAAATAAATAAAAGTAAAATTTTTATTTCCAAATTTTTTCCCTTCCTTTACTTCCCCCTCCCTAAGACAGCATGCAATCTGACATAGGCTATACATGTACAATCATATTAAGCATATTTCCATATTAGTCATGTTGTGAAAGAAGAATCAGAACAAAAGGGGAAAATCACAGGAAAGAAAAAAAAGCAAAAATAGTGTGCTTTGATCTGCATTCAGACTCCATAGTTCTTTCTCTGAATGCGGATAGCATTCTTCATCATGAGTCTTTTGGAATTGTCTTAGATCATTGTACTGCTGAGAAGAGCTCAATGTCACTGTTACTGTGTATGATGTTTTCCTGGTTCTGTTCACTTCACTCAGTATCAGTTCACGCAAGTCTTTCTAGGTTTTTCTGAAATTCACCTGCTCATCATTTTTTAAAGCACAATAGTATTCCATTGATGCTTTTTACATAACACCTCTCACCTCTGTCCCCTCATTCCCATTTCCTTTACACCAACCTCCTAGCCTGATGCTGGGCTAATCTCCATGCATCGATCAAAGCCTGTCAGTCCTTTGCTCAGAAATATTCAGTGACCCGATTGCCTTCTCCACATGTAGGCACCGCCCTCCTTCCCAAGATTCTCTTTCACTGTTCCTCACCCATATACTCTAAACTGCAGCCACACCGAACTGCTCCCCATCTCCCACACACTCCGGCCACTTTTGTACTCTTGTCTTGGTCTGGACTCATCTTCTTTTATCTTCATGTGTGGATGCCTATCCAGCTTTTGAATCACAATTCTAATGACACCACTTCCAGGAAGTCTTCCCTAATTCATCCTATTAATTATGATCTTGTCCTCCCCACACTAGGGGTTTAGAGTAATGTGTTTTCTCTCCTTTAATGCATTTACATAGTATTGTGCACTGGAAGGCAGTTCTGACCTGGGTTTTAACTCACTTTGGACACTTACCTTGTGTATGTCACTGGGATGATCTTTTTCAGCTTTAGTTTCTCCATCTGTAAAATGGTAACAATAATAAAAATACTTATCTCACAAGGGGTTTGGGAGCAGCTAGGTAGTGCAGTGGATAGAGTACTAGACCTGGAGTCAGGAAGACTCATCTTCACAAGTTCAAATCTGAACTCAGAGAACTTATGAGCTATGTGACCCTGGGCAAGTCACTTAACCCTCTTTGCCTCGGTTTCCTCATCTGTAAAAAAAGCTGGAGAAGGAAATGGCAAACCACTCCAGTATCTTTGCCCAGAAAACCCCAAACAGATTGTGAAGATTTGGACATGACTGAAAACTACTGAATAACAAGACCTCACAGGGTTATAGTGAGGAAGGTTCAAACAATATCAAAAGACACCCTATGTAAAGCACTTTGCAAAGTGTTTTAAGCACTAAAGCACTTTAGCTACATGAAATGTTAGTTACTATTGTTAATTATTATTGTTGGTATTATTCTTATAGTTACCTGTATTTTTTCCTGCTAGAATGTTAACTGCATAAAAGCAGGATGCTGCCTTATCTAACCACTCCCTCCCCAGTTTCAAGCATAGTGCTTTGCACATAAGAGGTATTTATATGTTGGTCAGGGTTGAATTAAAATACTGTGCTCAGTGTTTCCTAGGGTTCATCCCCCAAGGAGTCTGAAGGACATATTCTGAATATATGAACAAATGTTTACCAGTGTAACAGTTAAAATACGGTGAACTGAGGCACCAAGTTCTGAGCACAAAGTTTCATTTATTAGTAAATCATAAATTTACCAATAAATGAAATCTCAACTTTTGTTTTTTAGCAAAATTTAGACCCCAAGTGAAGGGCAGGGCAGTTCTCTTAGACAGTTTTGACGTGTATAGAACAAAGAACAGGACTTCATATGTAGGGAACAAGTTATAATTGGTTAAAAGAGCTCTACATTATGAATGGTGAAATTAATGTGTTTGATTTCGGAACTGAGGGCAGCTAGGTGGTGCAGTGGATAAACTACCAGGCCTGAAGTCAGGAAAACTCACCTTCATGGGTTCAAATCTGGCCTCAGGCACTTACTGGCTATGTCACTGTGGGCAAGTCACTTTAACCCTGTGTGCCTCAGTTCCTCATCTATAAAAAAAAGCTGGAGAAGGAAATGGCAAACCACTCCAGTATTTCTTCCAAGAAAACCCCAAATAGGGTCATGAAGAGTTGGAAACAACAGAAACAATTGAACAAGAACCACAGAGTTGACGTGTGAGGGATGAAATGATTGGATGGAAATCAGGAATGTGGGGCTGCCCAAAACCTCCCTCCTCCCTCCTGTGACTAAAAAATGCTCAGTTTGGGTTCACCTGCAAGGTTAGTGATAGTGGGGCCAGACTTCTTTAGCTAACAAGCCCGATATCCTGGGAGGATAGTTCAGTGGTGGACAGACAGTGAGCCAGACTCCCTGATATCCACCTGCGTCCTTGAAGGATAACAGACTTCCTTGAAGCAAGAGTAGAATAGCGATTAGCGTAACTGGGTCTCTAAACTGAACTCATGAATTTCAAAGTACCATGACTTAGGCAGTGATAGGACAAAATCAATTAATTGTAAATAGAATCAATTAAAAAAAAAAACCACCACAGAATCAATCTGATCATTTTACCACAAATAATTGAAGTATAGCTTAGTCTTAGTGTTGGCCACTTACTTCTAGGGAATCCAAAATATTTAAACTCATTGTTTCAACAACCAAGGAAAAATATTTCAAAGTTGTCATTTTAGCAAGACTTTTGCTTTTTTTGAATTAAGACCTTGAAGTAGATCCCTGGTCTGATATCAGAGGACCAGTGTATCCAAATTCAGAGAGGCTTATAATTAAAAAAAATTAATTGACCTCCAGGAAAGGAATATTTTTGTCCACGGTAATTGCTGAAGACTGCCCAGTAAGACTCAGAGGGGTTCTGATAGGAAATGAGCACCCATTTCAGTAAATGTTAGATCCTTAAAGTATGAAATTACCTTGTTGGATGAATTCACAGTAGTTGAAGATATCAGATGGGAACGTGATTCTGAAATGCTGAGTCTGCCTGCCTATATGGGTCTGAGCTGGTGAAATTCTGCAGTTTGTCCATTGGTACCATGTCTCCTTTAATTGGACTGTCGCTCTACCAACAGGCAAAGAGACTGCGGCAATGAAAGCTGACCTCCTGAGAGCCAGGAATATGAAAAGGTATATTAACCAGCTGACTGTGGCAAAGAAGCAGTGTGAGAAGAGAATTCGACTTTTGGGAGGTCCTGCTTATGATCAGCAAGAAGATGGTGCTTCAGATGAGGGAGAAGGGCCTCAGAGCCAGAAGGTAAAACTTTGATTGGACTCAATTTTTATGTGTGTCCCATTTCACTTTCAGATGGTTATGAATGCAGATATCCTTTAGTTTTTTCCTCTTCTTGCAACGTCCATGTGATACATGGTCAGAAGAATCTACCAAGTGATGCTTGTGTGTGTTTTTGTTGTTCATAGGAACACAGGATGTAGACACATCTGCATGGTCACCCAGGTCAAGAGACTAGCAAAGATAGGGGTTGTACAAGAATTCTTAGATGACTAAATCTGCAGGCTAATCCTATCTGCTTAGTTCCTTGCCCAGTTATACTCTAAGGGTAAGCTGACCATGAAGTATTACAGGAACAAGGACAAGAACACAGGCTTTGATCGCATTGAACAATAATCAAAGGAAAAGGGGGCCTCAAAAAACATAGGAGTGTGCCAAAATCAATGGCCTGCTAAACTTACAAAGAGACTGCATCTGCTTACTGTATATGTGTCATCACTGTCCTTGGGTTAGATTGTACCCTCAAAGCTCGTGAGAAAGAGCTGAGAGGATGGGGGCTAGGGAGTGGGGATTGGGATTAGGTAAAGGGGCTGGGGCTATAAAAGGATGTATCTTATGCCTGGTGCCATCTGACACTGAGAATGTAATGAATGTACTCAGTGTGAGGCGTCCTTTCTTGCGAGAATCATAGTAAACTCCTTTCTACTTTCTACCTTGAGAAGCCTCTGAGTTTAATTTGGGTAAGGGTCTTTGTTACCCCACACACGTGGAAATGGGGAGAAGAAGAGAACGAGATGGGGAAGTATGCTCTCAAAATAATTTTGACCAGTTTTTTCTCATGTAGTCAGTTATTTGGCCATACTGGTTGACCGTGGAGGCCAACACAATCCTTGTTTCCTTTTTTCCTTTATCTGAATATTTTAAGACTGTATTAAGTTATTCTGTTAGCATACCACAAATGTTTCCTTATTTGAATTTAATTAAAAGAAAGCCCTTCCAGAGTTATAGACTCGTAGGATTTGGTGTTAGACAGGATCTCTTGGGGGTCATATTGACTTGGTCTTAGAAAATCACATGGGATTTTATTATTGGACTATTGTAAGTTTTAAAAAATGTCATTAGCAAATGTACAGTGCCTAGCAGGATGACACACCTTTACAGAGAGTCCATGAACGCTCAATATGTGCTGTCTAGGAGGTTTTAGGTTCATAGGTTAAAAAAAAAAAGAGAGATACTATATGAACATATACCCTTTTAATGTAACTATGGCTTATTGGGAGTTAATTATCTTTATAAATACAGGCCTTTAGCTTTAGCTGCTTTTAACCTAACTTTTTTTTTTTTTTGGAAGGCAGTTGGGGTTAAGTGACTTGCCCAAAGTCACATGGCTAATAAGTGTGTCAAGTGTCTGAGGCTGGATTTGAACTCAGGTCCTCCTGACTCCAGGGCCAGTGCTCTTTTCACTGTACCACCTAGCCACCCCTGTTGTGTATATTTGTTGTATATTGTGGTATATGATTGTGATGGTATACTATTATGCTATAAAAAATGATGAGCAGGATGCTCTCAGAAAAACCTGGCAAGACTTATAAGAACTGATATAAAGTGAAATGAGCAGAACCAGGAGAACATTGTATATAATAACAGCAATAGTGTGTAAATGACTTAGTTTTCTCAGCAATACAGTGATCCAAGACAGTTCTGAAGGACTTATGATGAAAAATGTAGTCCATTTCCAGAGGAAGAACAATCTGAATGCAGACTGGAGCATACTTTTTCCTTACTTTATTGAGGGGTTTGTGTTCTTTCAGAACATGACTGATATGGAAATATGTTTTGCATTACTGCACATGTAGAACCTATATCAAATTACTTTCCTTCTCAAATGAGGTGAGGGGAGAGAAAGAGGAAGAAAATTTGGAACTCAAAAATTTTAAAAAGCAATTGTTAAAAACTGTTTTTACACATAGTTGAGGAAAAATAAAATATTAAATTTAAAAAGAGAAAAAAAGAAATCTTCCATGGAAGATCCACCCAACTTAAGAGACTTTCCTGAGATCTTTCCCGTCATGGGTCGAAAACCCAAGCTGTCTATCTGCCATCCCCATACAGATAATTATAGCATACAATGTTCTATAAATGTATTTGAAAGGTACACTATTTTAGGCCTGAAGGGGAAAGGTCTGATCAGAGAAGGCTTCCTGAAAGATGTGGTTTTAAAGTATAGGCATGAATTCAATAGAAGGAGAAGAAAGCTATTCCAGCCATACCTAACTATGTGAGTAGCAAAAGGTGTGTTTAGTAAGTAGTCTAATTTGACTGGAGCATAGATTAGGTGAAGGGAGTAGCATGAAATAAGGCATGTGCTAGTGCTATATTGTGTAAGGCCTTGAATGCCATGTAAAGGAGACTGAATGAATGAAAACACTGGTTAAATGTTTACTATATCTCAAGCACTGTGGTAAGTACTGAGGATATAAATACAAAAGTGAAACAATATTTGCCTCAAGCTCATATTCCATTAGAGGTAAGGGTATTTTGGTCTTCAATGGAAAGTGAAGACATGGAAGAATTGATTGATATTCCCTTTCCATTAACAATGTTAGCATTGATTTGATGATGGTTCCTAGACAAGAGATGGAAAGTGGTGGCAGAGAGGAGTGGGGGAGTCCATGTAAGGTAACAGAATGAAGGGGGAAAAGATGGCTGGAGTCTGGTGGTATAGTATGGTCTGATATTGACTGATAGAGTCAATTTACTCAGTTGGCATAAGTTACCGATCCTTATTTCTCTAATGATGTCATGTCTTACCTACCTAGACCTGTAGTATCCCACTTGATTCTTCCAGACTGATCTGTCCCAGAATTTGAGTTCTTATTTGCTTGGTTCCTACTGGATTCCCATCCTACCAAGCCAAAAACCCAATCCTGACTTCTTTGGGTAGCCTTATTAAATTTCTGCTTGTGTCCTGCCATGACACTGTGCAACCTCCTATGTAAATTGCATTATTATTGCAAGGGGGCCAAACACTCTTAGAGAGCTCTATGCTGGTAGTTAGTAGTTGTGTGGTCCTGGGCAAGACTTTTAAGCCTCAGTTTCCCCTTCTACAAATGAAGGAGATAATTAATACTCACCTAGACCCTCCTCAGGTTGTTGTGAGGACAGCATCTCGGGAACCTGTATGTACACACATGTATATATGCATATACATATGCTTTTGTTGTTGGGGATAAATAAAATGTGCTAAAAATTGAGAACACAATTATAAGAAGGAAACTTATGGAATAAAATGATAAAGGAAGATATCACATCCTTAGCAAATAATAACAGCATCTCTTGCTGTTGCCTCTGGGAGCTCTGCATGCTGCAAACCATTGATCTCACTAGTGCTTTCCAGGCAGCTGAAGCTAACTTAACATGAATCTACGAGCAGCCCAGCAGGCCTGACTTCTATAGCTGAGCCTGAGAAAGCGCTGGGGTACTCACTATTGATCTCGGCTTCTTTACTCCCCCACTATTCTGTAGTTCTTACTTTCTGCTTTGATTGTGTATGGAACCCCCGTTCCCCAGCACCTCCCAGCTGTCCCTAAGGCTCTTAATCCTTCCAACTAATGTAATAAAGGTGCAGAATTTTCTTTTTGTTTCCCTTTGAGTTTTATAAAGTCTAGGCAGAAGCCACCACTTGCATACTGAGCTGCCATTCCTTTTCAGGTTTTTACTGTCATTCCTTGAATGACAAGCCACATTAAGTTGTCCACCGGCTGTTGCTTTTTTACATCAGAGTTACCCTATAGCAATTTCCTGGCTACCTGTAAGAGAGAGGTCCCTCTGTATTCATGTAGAAAGTCTCTGCTGTAAGGCAAAGTACCCATTTCCAGTTGATTTTTATGATCTAACCTTCCAGATCCCACTCTACAGACTGTAGTTTGGCTACTCATAGACTAGGCATTGAAGAGGAAAGTAAATTGTGCCTCTCTCCCTGAAATTTAGTGCCCCTGGAGAAATGACACCCCATGGGATGGAGATGTAGAAGTGACAAAGGAAACAGTAACTAACACAGAAAGGGCAGAAAAGATGATCTCCTCAGTCTCTAATGTATATGGGCTGTGTGACCCTGGGCTAGTGACTTAATTTCTCAGTGCTTCAGTTACAGAGAAGGTGCTGACCTATATTTGTAGGAGTTCCCTCATCTGGGATATCCCTATAGAAGTCTTTCTTTTAGTTTTCAATATTTACTTGTATAAGATTTTGAGTTTCAAATTATTTTTTCCCTGCCTCCCCTCAACCAAGAGGACAAGCAATCTGACACAGGCTATACATGTACAATCATATTAAACATATTTCCACATTAGTCATGTTGTGAAAGAAGAATCAGAACAAAAGGGGAAAACCACGAGAAAGAAAAAACAAGAGAAAATTGTATGCTTTGATTTGCATTCAGACTTTCTCCGGATGCGCATAGCATTCTCTATCATGACTCTTTTGGAATTGTCTTGGATCATTGTATTGCTGAAGAGAGCAAAGTCTATCAAATTGGTCATCACACAATGTGGCTGTTACTGTATACAATGTTCTTCCTGGTTCTGCTTCCTTTACTCAGCATCAGTTCATGTAGGTCTTTCCAGGTTTTTCTGAAATTCACCTGCTCATCATTTCTTATAGAACAATAATATCATGAAGCCTTTCTTGATCCCCCAAATGCTAGTACCCCCCTCCCAAACTACCTTGTATATATTTACATTTATTCACTTTATATTTATGCTATATGTATGTATGTATGTATGTTATATAGGTAAAAATTATTCATTTTTCACATTTGTATCCACTGCCTACCATAGTGACCGGTACATAGTAAGTACTTAAAAAATAATTGTTAATTGATTGCCTACTTAACAGTAGGTAATTAATAAATGCTTGCTGATTGGTTACCCAACACTCTGCTAAACACCAGGGACATAAAAATTAGCATCCCTTCCTCAAGAAACTTATATTTGAATGTGGGGAGACAGCACATAGAGGAGATTGGTGGTCAGGGAAGGGAATGTCTAGGGAGTCAAAGAGATGACGGGCAGTTAAATCTTAGGATACTTGGTTAACATGCCTTTTCCAGGAACAATGGCAATGTGATAGTATTGATTTGATTACTGAACCCAGAGCAAGAAGTAGAAAGGGAGAGAGATTGGATGGCAGTGGGGAGGGAGAGAATATGACAGAACAGAGGTTAATGGAATGTGTAAGGGTAGCAGAATGGATGGCAGGATGACTGAAGTGGATAGCTGAATGTGGATAGTGGATAGGTCAGTTTGGCCTGTAGGACTCAGGCCAGCTAAATTATAGTGGACTAGTTGAGCTAACATTTATTTGCCAATCAAGCAGTTCCAAGGCTAAGTGGATTAAGTCCCCTAAGGACAGGGGTTGGTTGGTTGATTGGTTTGTCCAGCAGCCCATTTCAAAACTGAGGAGAAACATGGCAGTGTCAGGATAGATGATGAGATGGCTATGGTGGGTGGCTGGATAGAATGTAAAACATAGCAGTGTAGAGTAACAAATTTTAGAAATAAAATTTTAGTACGTGAGAATTTTCACAGTCCATCATATATATTATCTCATTTGACTCTCACACCAGCCGTAGGAGGTTTATTATCTCTAGACCCATTTTATAGATGAGATAACTAAGGCTCAGAAAAGTCAAGTGACTTACCTAGTCAGATAAACACCATAGGGAGGATTTGAACCCAAGTCTTCCTGACTTATCTATTACACCATGCCTCCCTTTCACAAATTTTAGTCTTGAAGTCTAAAAACCTAAGTTTGTGACCCTGCTGCACTATATACTCCATGCATGACCAAGCCAATTACCTTGAATTTAGTAGCAGTGTACTTAATGCTGCTCTAAATCCTAGTTTGTTCATCTATAAAGTGGGATTGCAATATATGAATTATGTATTTCCAGGGGGATAATGAAGAAAGCTCACATGTTACAACTGTCCCCCTTTGCCACAAATAATGATAAGTAATAATATAATAAACCTATATAAAAGTCTGATGCTGAAGGACAAGTCTAGAGAGGCTCACTGTTCCTTAGCTGCTAGGGTCTTTGGCTGTAGCAGTTTGTGAAGCAGTTCTTATAAGCATTCATCAATCTTAAATGGATCAGGTTTTGAGATACATGCCTATGATCTCTTCTCCTGAGGAGACTGAGCCTGCTGGGTCCTTGAGCTTGGGAGATGCAGTGACCTAAAATTCATTGAGATTTATCAACTCCATGAAGTCCTGGTCCTCCTTGGGAACAAAGGACGAACAACAATAGCACCAATATAGTAAGCTTCTAGGGATAATAGTCCTTAGGACAAAGGGCAAGTTTGGAAATAGAGCAAGTCAAAGTTCCTGTACTGATTGGTGGTGGGGTTGGGTCCGTGAGGCAGCTAGGTACCACAGTGGGTAGAGTGCTGAACCTGGAGTCCAGAAGACCTGGAAATCCAGCCTTAGAAACTATCCAGCTGTGTGGTCTTTGTCACAAGTCATTTAACTGATGTTTGCCTCAGTTTCTCCAATTGTAAAATGGATAATATTAGCACTTACCTCCCAGAGTTGTTCTGAGGATCAAATGAAATAATATTCGTAAAGAGCTTAGCACATAGTAGGTGGCATATAAATGCTATGATGATGATGTTTATGTTTATTTACAGTCACTTTACTACCACCCCAGGCAAAAGAGAGCGACCCAATTTTTTTTAATCTTAAAATTCTATATAAATGAGTTCCTGTTATTGACAATAAGAAGAGGTAGGTGTAAAATGAATAATTGAGATTGCCAAATGTAGCAGCAAGCACCCCAGCATCCCTAGGGTGGCTGCCAACACAGGTTCTTAGATCTGCTTTGTTAAAGGAAAGCAACTCAAAATGGGTTAACAAGCTTACTTTAATCAGTCAAATATGTATCATTTACCTAGTTCAGGGGAAAAAGGTCAGTACCCCGAACTTCAGAGTATACAGACAGAATTATCAAGACAGAGAAACAGATCAAGTAGACAGGTTTCCAAACTGTCCAACCATTGCATCCATACCAAATCAACATCTGGGTTTTTCAAAGCTGGGGGCTCTCAACAATGGCTTCCCAGAGTCTCATCTGATCAAATCACAGAACACTTCTCAAAGTGAGCACCAAAGCAAAGCCTCACATCAGGGATTATATAGCCTTCTTATGGGTCAGAGAATGTAACCACCCTCTTGACCCACTGCCCAATCAAAAAGTATCTACTGAAAAACAAGCCTCCCACCCCAGGCTCCAGGTGCACTTTAGCCTAGGGGCAGGGAAGATCTTTAAATTTGCATTTCCATTACACCAAACTATCAAAATTACATCATTCAGAAGTGTTACTATAACCATTAACTTAAACCTGAGAGTCCAAATGCCTCCTCCTCTACCCTACCCCCCAATTTATTTTGGAGGCTAATTTTCTTCTCTCTTCCTTCCCTCACTTTCATATCCTTAGTTGGAATGCTATTATAATTGCTGAATTACTCAGTAAAACAGGAGGGGGGGAAAAGCAGAGACTTGAAAAATTCATCGACTAGATCAATTAGAAGTTTTATTTTTCTTGAGAAAGTGAGGTGGGCAAGTCCTTTAGCTAAAGAATGGTAGCAATGGACAGCCTAGGCTATGCATTCAGTGGTGCTCCCATGCTACCCCGCCCCGTACTACGGGAGTGTATACCAAAATCCATGAGATCACAGATTTATCAAAATACCCCCAAAGTCCATTCATGATTATTTACATTTAAGGAGAGGATAAGAGGTATGAGAAGTTTATAAAAAGTACCCACTGACTTTGTAACTACAGGTCAGTAGAAGATGAGACAATTTTTTAAATGCAGTTTATCAAATCCAGCAAATATTTATTAAGCGTCAACTATGGGCAATGAACGACATGAATTGAACACCCATGTTCATTGTCCTAGATGTTGGGGGTTCTAGGAGTTTTGTTCTTCAGTCTTTTAAGTCGTGTCACAACTCTTTGTGATGCTATTTGGGGTTTTCTTGGCAGTTTGGCAGCAAACAAGATCAGTTTGCCATTTCCTTCTCCAGCTAATTTTACAGATGAAGAAACTGAGGCAAACAGGGTTAAGTGACTTGGCCAGGGTCACACAGATAGTAAGTATCTGAGGCTGGATTTGAACTCAGTTTTTCCTGATTCTAGACCTAGTCAGTGCTCTATCCACTGTGCCACCAAACTGCCACTGTGGGAGTACAGAGACAAAAATTAAATTATTAATGCCCTTAAGGAGCTTACATTCTACTTGGGGGGATATGGTATAAAGGGAGAGACCACAAAAACTGGGGTGGGGTGGGGCAGCTAGGTGGTGCTGTGAATAGTGATGGCCCTGGAGTCAGGAGGACCTGAGTTCAAATCTGGCCTCAGACACAACACAAAAACTAGCCCTGTGACCTTGGGCAAGTCACTTAACCCCAACTGCCCTCCAAAAAGCAAAAAAACAAAAAAGAAGGGCATGGGAAGATTTGCACAAAATGACGAAGAGTGAGTGAGCAGAACCAAGAGAATACTGTATACAGTAACAATATTGTTTTAAGAACAACTGTGAGTGATTAGGTTATTTTGAGTATTCTAAATATTGAGTATTCTAGAAAAAGAACTGATAAATAGAAGTATGTGTAAAATAATCTTACACATATAACTATTTTGTCTAATGGTGGCCATCTCTAGGTCAGGGGAAGGAAAAAAAATTTTTCATGCCAAATTTATTGTATATTTGAAGGGAATAGTAAATTGTACATGGTAGATTTGCATTTTCATGTGCAAGCTTCATTTTTATTGTACTGGATTATAGAAATACTTGTTTTATTCCCTGAATTGAAAATATAATAATTTTTAAAAGTCCTATTTGCTCCATTTTAGTTATGAAGAATTAGAACAAATCCATCTGGAATATTTGCTGATTTTTCACCAAAATTAGAGAACCATCCATACTCTATTTTGAGTTATGTGTGTGATTGTGTACAGGTCGGCCACTTTGACATCTTGTTTGCTGAACGAAGCATGGGCTAAGTGGGGACGCTGGAAGTGGAAGGAAGATAGGATTATGCATTCATGGCTCTACTCTTGATTTTTCCTTACCAACAGATTCTTCAGTTTGAAGATATTTTGGCAAATCCATCCTATCGAGAACATTTTCGAATATATATGGAAAGGATGGACAAGAGAGCTCTGATTAGCTTTTGGGAGTCAGTGGAACATCTGAAGAATGCTAACAAGGTAATTGCTGGAGATGGTAACTTCTCTTTGGTAGCACTTTGAGTGTTATTAATATACTCCCATGTTTCCTAGTGAAGATTTATTTAAAGCAAACACTGAAACATCGTATATAGAATCAAAAATTCCTGGAGTTAAAGGGATACTGGTTTAATCCTTACCTGAAGCATAAAAACTCCTGCTGTAAAATTCCTGACAAGCTGTCACCCAGCCTTTGCTTGGAGACCTTCATTGACCAGGAGCTCATTATTTCACAAGTTAATCCATTACATTTTAGGAGAGCCCTGATTATAAGAAAGTTCTTTTTTAGGTAGAGTTTTCCCCCTGCTTCTATTTTTTTTTTTATCTGTTTCCACCTGATTGTATCCTTTAAGGACAAGGAGAATTAATCTATCCATTCTTACACAAAAGCTCTTTGAAAATGCAAAGAGCTATCCTGCCTCCCCCTGGTCTTTTCTCTAATCTAAATATCATCAGTTCCTTCAACCAATATGGCAGGGAGGTGATGCAGTGGATTAGAGTACCCTGCCTGGGGCCAGGAAGACTTGAATTTCAGTCTGGCCTCAGATACTTACTAGCTATGTGACCCTGGGCAAGTCACTTAAACAATTTGTCTCAGTTTTCTCATCTGTCAAATGGTGAAAATAATCCTCCCAGTGTTGTGAGGATAAAATAAAATAAAATTTACAAAATGTTATACTACATAAATTTTAACAATACAGTTTTATTTTATTTTAAGTTTATTTTAAAATTTATTTTAACAATACAGTTTGAAATCCCTTCATTATCTAGACTGGACCCATGCCAGCTTGCCCTTATTAACATGAGAAGTGATTAAATAGAGGAAGCTAGGTGGTACAGGGGATAGAGGGCTGGAGCTGGAGTCAGGAAGACCCAAATTCAAATCCAGCCTCATACACTTACTAGTTGTGTGACCTCAAGCAAGTCACATAACCGCTTTCAATTACAGTTATCTTATCTATGAAATAACACCTATCTCCCAGGGTAGTTTTAATGACAAAATGATATAATATACATAAGTTGCTTTACAAACTTTAATTGTTGTTGTTCAGTCCTGTCCAATTCTTCATAACTCTATCTGGGGTTTTCTTGGCAATGATACTGGAGTGGTTTGCCATTTCCTTCTCCAGCTCATTTTACAGATGGGGAAACTGAGGAAGCAAACAGGATAAAGTGACTTGCCCAGAGTTACACAGCTAGTAAGTATCTGAGACCAGATTTGAAGTCAGGTCTTCCTGATTCCAGGCCAGGTGTTCTATCCACTGCACCACCTAGCTTCCCCTACAAACTTTGAAGTGCTACATAAATGCTAGTTATCATTCATACCTGAGTAGAATAAAATGGCTCCATGATCTCCCATTATACTAGACTCTATACTTCTATTAATGCTACCTATGATTGAATTAGTGTTAATGGCTACCACGTTACAATGAAGGGTCATTGTGCTTGTTATCTATTAAAAAAAACCGAGACATTTTTTTAAAAAGCAATTGGGGTTAAGTAACTTGCTCAAGATTACATGGCCAGGTGTTTCTGGGTGGGTGCTAAGTTTCTGAGCCTGGGATTCAATCTCCAGGTCATCCCAACACTGGAGCTGGTGCTCTTACTTGCTGTGCTACCAAAAAAAACAGACAATTTTTAAATATATGAAATATTTTTTTCTTTTTTCTATTCTTTTTTTTTTTCAATTAAATTTATTTATTTACTTTTAGTTTGCAGCATTCAGCTCCACAATCCCTTGAGTTCCAAATTTTCTCCATTTCCCTTTCTCTTCTCCCCTCCTGCCAGGTGGCATGCAATCTGATATAAGTTCTATAAATACCTTCACATTAAACATTAGTCAAGTTGTAAAGAAGAATTATAACCAATGGAATGAACCATGAGAAAGAAAGAACAAAACAAAACAAAAAAGAGAGAGCAGGTAGTTTGCTTCAATCTGCATTCAGACTCTATAGTTCTTTTTCTGGATGTGGACAGCCCTTTCCATCATGAGTCTTTTAGAGTTGTCTTATAGTGTTGTATTGATGAGAGGAGCCCAGTCTATCAAAGTTAGTCATCACACATGCAATGTGCCTGTAATTATGTACAAAGTTCTCCTGGTTCTGTTCTCCTCACTCAGTATCAGTTTATATAAGTCTCTCTGGGTTATTATGAAGTCCATCTGCTCCTCATTTTTTTTTTTTTGCTTTTTTTTTTTTTGGAGGAGGGAAGGCAGGGCAATTGGGGTTAAGTGACTTGCCCAAGGTCTCATAGGGCTAGGAAGTGTTAAATGTCTGAGGTTGAATTTGAACTCAGGTCCTTCTGACTCCAGGGCCAGTACTCTATTCACTGGACCACCTAGCTACCCCCTGCTTCTCATTTTTTATAGCACAATAGTATTCCATTACATTCATATACCACAACTTGTTCAGCCATTCCCCAATTGATGGGCATCCCCTTGATTTCCAATTCTTTGCCACCACAAAAAGAGCTGCTATAAAATATAAAATATGAAATCTTAATCCAATTAAAATTTTATATTGAAAAGCTAATTCTCACCCAATTATAATTTTTATTTGGTTTTGTTTTGGTTTTTTACCATATGTGAAGTGAGTTCCTTCCCTCCAAGTGACTTCTGGCCAGTTCTGAAAAGCTAATGGCAACCAGGGGAGTTGAGACTGGAAGCTACGATAAATGAGTCTCTTCTGAAGGAATAAAGGAGTCTAATCTGAAGAAGCAATGACTTTTTAAAGGCCTGCTATCTTAGTCTTTAAGCTTCCAGGAGGCTTCCATGTGAAAGAGAGATCAGTTTGGCTTGTTTTGGCCCTAGAACACAGAATCTGGAACTATGAGTGGGAATGACAGAGAAGCAGATTTCAGCAGCCCCTGAGGGAAAACCTTCTAACAATTAAAGTTACCTTAAATAGGTCTGGGCTGCTTCAATAGTGAGTCTCCCCCTAGATGCCCCCCCAAAAGAAGTTAAAAATAATTTTTAAAAAGTTGGTGAGTTCCCCTCAAAAAAATTAAAAATAAATGAATGAATAAATAAATAGATGAATAAATAAAGTATTGATGGTGGGTTCCCCATCAGGGAATCTTCTAGATAATAATGGATAACCTCCTTCTAAGAGGATTCCTGCTTAGTTATGGGTGGTTCTATCCCAGGGATCCTTAACCTGGGTTCTATAAACTTGTTTTAAAAATATCTTAATAACTCTACCTCACTATAATTGACTTTCTTTGTAATATTACATATTTTATTTTATGCATTTAAAGCATTATTCCGAGAAATATTTGACCACTGGTTTGACCAGGCTGCCAGATGGGTCCATGATTCAGAAACCTTAAAAATTCAGGGCCTTTAAGGTCCCTTTCAGCTCTGAGATCTACAACCATTGAGAATTTTTTAAAGAATACACCTCAGACTCTGAAGACAAGTCCCAGCTATTCAGCACTAGTATGGCACTGTACGAGGTCATTTTGGATGGCACAGTTGCATGCAAAAATGATGGTATACTTGTAAAAATAGTAGGCACAGCTATGCACACATCCCTGCCATATGTGAGTGAACAGTCAGAGAATTTCTTCTTCTTCTTTTCCACTATTCACCCTTGCTTAATTGAATGTCCCTGAGAGTATTAATATTATACACACACACACACACACACACACACACACAGAGTTATAGTTTTAGAAATAGAGACTTAGTGATATCTCAAATTAATATTAAATAATAGTATGCAGTGATCCTGAAATGTTTCTTGTTTTTGTTTTAAGTTATTTAATAACAGAAAATTGTCTTCTCTTTTCTAAGTCATTTAACCTCTTCTAAGCCTCAGTATTTTAATTTGCAAAACAGAGGTAGTGATTGCTGACCACTCTGGATTATTGTGAGAAAACTCCTTAAGCTTGAACATACTATAGAAATGAGTTATCATTATTTATAATTGTTATCATTTGAGGTAGACCCATGATTTCATTGGCAGAGAGAATTCCTGATTTAAAAAATTCCCTTTACTGCTATCCACATCCAGAGGAAAAAATCACGGAGTCTGAATGCAGATTAAAGCAAACTACTTGCTGTCTCTCTTTTTCATTTTGTTTTGTTTCTTCTTTCTCATTGTTCATTCCATTGGTTATAATTCTTCTTTGCAATTTGACTAATGTTTAATGTGAAGGTGTATGTAGAACCTATATCAGATTACATGCCATCATGGTGGGTAGGGGGCAGAAAAAGGAGGGGGAGAAAATTTGAAACTCAAAACTGGTGAAACTAAATGTTGTAAACTAAAAGTAAATAATTTTTTTTTAAAAAAGGGATAATAATAGAACCTACCATCCAGGGTTATTATGAGGAGAAAATGAGATGATGTAAGTAAAGAACTTTAAAAATCTTAAAGCATTGCAAAAGTATTAGTTAGTAATAAATATAATTTTAAAATAAAAAAAGAAATTTACTTTACCAATACAGAATGGCAGCTGTTTTATAATTTATAGTCTCGGAAAATTGTCTGGGACGCTGAGAGATTAAGAGAGTTGTCTGGGGTCACACAAATGGCCTTGTCAGAGACAAGACTTGAACCCAGGTTTTTCTAAATCTGATGTCAGCTCCATGGTGTCAAAGATCACTATCATCATCATAATTATTATTTTTTATCTTTATTTACTGAGCATTTTCCTTTCTTTTTAAATACAAGAGACTTAAAGGAAATAATTTATCCTTAATGGTTTTAATTTCTTTTCTCTTGACTTCATCTTCCTTTTTTTCTTTTTTACAGAATGAAATACCCCAGTTAGTCGGTGAAATTTATCAGAATTTTTTTGTGGAAAGCAGGGAAATAACTGTGGAAAAGTCACTTTACAAAGAAATCCAGCAAAGCCTCGTAGGAAATAAAGGCATTGAGGTGTTCTACAAAATCCAGGGAGATGTTTATGAGAGCCTGAAGGATAGGTATTACCCCTCATTCATTGTCAGTGACCTGTATGAAAGACTGATCAAGAAAGAAGAAGAGAAAAATGTTTCACAACTGATTTCTGACAAGGATGAAGCCGTGAGTATCACATTTTATCTTTCTGCTATCCTTTACATTGAACGAACCATGACTACAATATACAGGTCAAATTTTCATTCTGTCACACAGTCAGTAAATATGTATTAAGTACCTACTATGTGTCAGGATTTGTTCTAAGAGCTGTGGCTAGAAAGAAAGCCAAAAGATAGTCTCTGCTCTCGAGAAACTCATGGGCTTAGAGGAAAGACAACTGGAAGCAAGCAATGAAGTGTAAACAAAGTATATTCAGGGAAAACTAGAGATTACCACTGAGGGAAGACACTAGAATTAAGAAAGACTTTCTGTAGAAGGCTAGACCTCAGGGAAGCCAGGAGGTCAATTTGAGGTGGAAGAGCATTCTAAGCATTGGGGACAGCTCTGAAGACTGCAGATGGAGAGTCTCGTTTGACGGAGCACAAGGTCAGTCTCGCTGGGCTGCAGAATATGTGGGAGAGGATGGGGTGTAAGGTATAAGGTGACAGGAAAGGTAGGCGGGCACCAGGTCATGAAGGTCTCTGAATGCTGAGGACAGTGCCTGGCATATTTGGTGTTTATTAATTTTTCAATCATGTGCTTCTTATCACTCTACATGACCCCATTTGGGGTTTTCTTGGTAAAGATACTGGAATAGTTTGCCATTTCCTTCTCCAGCTCATTTGACAGAAGAGGAAACCGAGGCAAAGAGGGTTAAGTGACTTGCCCAGAGTCACAGTAAATGTCAGAGGCCAGATTTGAACTCAGGAAGATGTCTTCCTTTTTCCAGGCATGACTCTCTATCTATGGCTCCACCCAGCCGCCCTGCCTGGCATATAGTAGGTGCTTAATAAATGCTTCTTGATTCTTAACCTATAGCATGGAAACTGTAGGACAGTAAGTATGACTTCAATTCTGGGCAAAATGCTAGAACATAAAATTTTAAAGATATTTTGTGAACATCTTGAAAGAGGAATAGTCATCACTAAGAACCAATATGATTTCATCATGAACATATTGTGTCAAATTAAATGTAGTCTGACCAAGTCTTTCATTTTCTGCCCTTGTGGACAAGGTGAAGATCAAGATGCTCAAGAACATTACAATTAGATGGATTCACAGGTTGTTGAATAATCACTAATGCCTTCGTGTCAGTTTGGACAGGGGTCTCTAGTGGGGTGCTAGAGGGATCTGTGTTTGATAATTTTATTCAGCATTTTTATGAGTGACTTGAAAGTAGCCACGGGCAGCATGATTATCAAATTTGCAGATAACACAAAACTAAGAGGAATAACTTCATTTGTTAGATGGGTATATCAGTATTAAAAAAAAAAAAAAACTTCTCAACAGGCCAGAATGCTGGATTAAATCTAAGATGAAATTGAGTACAGATAACTATGCAGAGTCTTGGACCTGGGATTCAGAAATCAGTGTTACAAGTTCACAGTGTGGGGGGGTTGGGAGAGTGGGAAGGCTGAATGGTGGGAAGGGTGGGAAGAATGACTGGGCAGAAGTTCATGTGAAAATGTTCTGGACTACAAACTTAACATGAATCAATTGTAGAACATGGCAGCTCAAAAGCTAGTGTAACCTTCAGTTTCACTGTGTCCAGAAGGGGAAGGACGCTTGCTCCACTGTACTCTTCCCTGGCTAGACCATATTTGGAGTATTGTGTTCAATTCGGGTGCTGCATTTTAGGAAGGACCATTGATAAGTGGAGCAGCATTCTGTAATGTTAATGGGATTTAAGATCTTCCCCTGCCCATTAATAGGTCTCAGGTGGACCCCATTAAGGGAAGCTGGCTTTGGGGAGGCTTGCTTGTAGGAAGGCTTTCACACCTTTTGCTGATTTCTAATTAGGCACTGAGTCACAGGAGTTGTGATGCCTTCTGGCTCTGAGAAGACACACATATACACACACTCTGAGCTGGTATTTTGCTTTGGGGTATTTCTGCTTATGAGAAGGATCTTGTGATTTCCTGGTCGAGATTGAGTGGCCATAAGCTCAGAGCTCCCTGACGGCTCAGATGTAAATGCTCTCTTGATCCAGGGATATGTGTGAAATATATTGCAATATTGCTTTGATTCAGAAGCCCTGTCTGTTGGTCCTTATTTCTCTGCTCATATTTTCTCTGTTTGTATTTTCTCTGAAGTTCAGGGTGCTGACTTTTCTGCTGAACTAGTGAATGTAATTTTAAAAGGTTGTTCATCTCTTAAACAGCTGTCTTTCCTAGTATAGCAGATTTAAGAACCTGTGCTAGCAGTCATCCTGGGTATGCCAGTGTGGTTACCGCTACACATTCTTAGGATGACAATAAAATGGCGAAGCATCTTGACCCAATGCCATGTGAAAATGTGAGAACAATTAGCCTAGAGAAGATTGCAGGGAGGAGGGGAAGTGGCTGTTTTCAAATCTGTGAAGGGCTGTCTTGTGGAAGAGGAGGTAGGCATTTTCTATTTGGCTTTGAAGGTTAGAAGTTACAGAGAGGCCAGTTAGGCTCCATTAATGAAAATATCTTGCTAAAAATTAGAATTGGCCAAAAATGGGATTGACTTTTAAAGGAGTTAGTGTGCCTCCCCCTCCAGGAGATCTTTAGAAGGCTTGATATTGTAGAAGAAATTCCTACTCAGGTAGAAAGTAGATTAGAGAACCTCTCATATCTGAGATTTTGGGATTCCATGGGTAAAAAAATATGTTAACATTGAGCTTTAAGATTACAAAACCCTTTTCTCACAACAGCCCTACAAGGTTGCTATTACTAACCTCATATGGTAAATGGAGAAGCCAGAGCTCAGAGACTTAATTTGGCTTGCCCGTGGTCACACAGCTAGTAAATGTCAGGGATGGGATTTAAACCCAGGTCCCTTTGGCTCCAAACTCAGCACTCTTTGCATGGTATCAAATGTAGCAATTGAGCCATAGCTGGGATCAGACAACCACAGAAGGCAGTCTAGGCAGCTTTGCCTTGGGCTTTGCCGTGTGCCATTAGGTCTAAATCAGGTTTATGTGAAGTTTCCAAATCCACCCAATGGGCAGTCATTACTTAGAGAAATGGAATTAGGCCCTTGTCAGTGCAGGGAATATTCCAAATGTCTACCTGCTAATTTGGTTGTAAAACGCCCCAGTAAGCAAGTTGCAAACTGCATATTATTAAGATGTAATTTAGCAGATTCATTCAGGAAGAGCCCTTGCTGCAGGAGATATGGGAATTTTATTTAAAATGGTAACAGTTCCCATGATGTTTCTCTCAGGAATATGACAGTTCGCCATATTCTCATATCAAACATGAGTCATAGAATGTTTGTTTAGTTAATAAGGGGGCCCACCCCAGGAGCCTTCCAGCCCTCTGGTTCCATGCCTAGCAAGGCTCCCTTGCTTCAGACCTTGGAGAAGTAGAAAATACCACAGCAACTCTTATGAATAATTATTCTCCCATCCCTTCAGGCCATGATACAATATTTATATCTCTTATGAGACTGTGGATACTAGTCATTGGGCTCTGAAGCATTTCTCACTTTCACTTACAGAAGAAAAATGTTTTGCTGATGGTGTCCGTATTGGCGTGCCATAGGACTAGTGACTGAGCATTTGGACTAATGTTGGTAGATAATCCTGGCATGGATCTGCCATGTTAATTAAACAACCTGGCCAGCTGGAATTTAAAACTCTGATGACTTCTTTTCTAGAGCCAAGGAGGTGAAGCCGGGGAGGAAAGCATGGAAGAAGCCAATGATCAGATCAATGAACAAGCCAGTTATGCTGTGAACAAATTACGGGAACTAAACGAGAAACTGGACTATAAAAAGCAAGCTCTGCATTCTATTCAAAGCGCACCCAAACCTGATAAGAAGGTAACACAGTTTAGTTTTCAATTTCCTCTTTAGAATTTCCGATCTGTTTTAGTAGCTAAGCAAAAGCTGATAGCGCATGCTGACAGGAAGTCTTTCTTATACCCTACTAATGAGGAGGATTTGGAGTTCTTACCTCCCAGGGTTGTTGTGAGATATATTCATGTACATATATACACACATACATGTTATGTGTCTGTGTGTATAAATGTGCATATGCATGTATGTGTATATATGCATGTGTGTATATATTAAAACGCAAAATGTTTTGACCTTCAAGTTCTATATAACTATGAGCTGTTATTATTAATGTCAACTATCAGTATCCATCAACTAACATTTATTGAGTCCCTATTGTGTACTAGGCACTGGGAACAAAGGCAAAAATGAAAAAGTGTCTGCCCTCAAAGGGCTTACAATCTAGCAAGGGAGATGTACACGTATTTTGTATATAAGATACAAAGGTGTCCCAAAAGTCTTACTGTAGTTTTAAACTAATAGCATTAAGCTTTAATTAATTTAAGTTTTTAATCGCTTAAAACTTTAAAGCTTTATGCCATTAATAATTTAAAACTGCACTTCTACTTTTGGGACACACTATATTTACGCATTGTCTGCCCTGTTAAATGTGAACTCCCTGAGGGCAGAGATGGATACATTTTTGTCTTTGCATCCCCAGTGCCTAGTATAGTGCCTGGCACACAGTAGGCATTCAATAAATACTTGTTGATTTGCCTGATATCAATAGCGGACAATAATAATAAAAGCTTTTCTTTACATAACTTTTTAAGGTTAGTCAACCCCTTTGCATTTATTATCTTATCTGAGTTTCACAACAGTCCTACAAAGTAAGTATTTTAGATATTAGTATCCCATTTTACAGATGAGGAAACTGAGGCTCAAGAGGGTTAAATCACTTGATTACATTAACATATCTAGTAAGCAACAGAAGTGGAATTCAGATCCAAGTTTCTTCTCAGTAGTAACAATTGCCTCATTCCACAAAAAAAAAATTAAATGTGATCAATTTTTTCCCATTTGTTTTGTTTGAGACTATTGAAGACTTCATTTTAATGTCATAATATTTTATTCTTTTCATTTCCCAGATAGATTAACGTGCATTCATAGATGTATTATATAAGTGAGATAATATTTGTAAAACATTTTGCCAACCTTGAAGCACCAGTAATTATTTCTATGGAACCTTTCCAGTTACGAGGAGCTTTTCCCACATTATCTCATTTGATGGTAGTTTATCTGTGTCTTCTTGTCATGAGCTCTCATCCTTTGTCTGCAGGGAGGGTGGAACTATTTTCTGCCCAACCAAATCATCTCTTGGTAGTAAGTTAGGTACCATTCTTTCCTTCTGGTAGCTTGAATTACCATTTGGTGTACCACCTAGAATCATTACCATAATGTCACATGATTATTCGCAAAGTACATTTCCTCACAGCAATCCAGCGAGGGAGATGGCACAAATTATTATCCCTATTATACTGAGGAAAAAACTGAGGGAGCTAAATTTGCTCCTTTCCAGTAAGTGATTCATCCAAGACCAGAATTCAGGGCTTATGAATACAGTATCAGTGCTTTTTCTCCCTGTACCATGCTTATTTTCTAGCAAGAAATTACTTTGTTAGAAGCTTATGAAAAGATTTTCAAAGATTAAGAATTAATCAGCAGGCCCCACACCAGAGCCTAAGCTGTGTGATCCAGGATGAATTCTGACCTATTGCACGCGCTTAATTGAAATAATGAGTTTTCACTGGTTAAAGCATTTCATTGACCTTCCTTCCACACTGGACCTCTCTGCTTCTGGAATTGTCTGTTTGAGTCCTGTTTAGTCTAGGAAATGGGGACAGGCAACTTTGTCTTTTTTTTGGAGGGGGGAAGGCAGGGCAATTGGGGTTAAGTGACTTGCTCAAGGTCACATAGCTAGTAAGTGTGTCAAGTTATCTGAGGTTGGATTTGAGCTCAGGTCCTACTGACTCCAGGTCTGGTGCTCTATTCACTGTACCACCTAGCTGCCCCTGGAAAGGCAACTTTAAAATGTGAAACTATTACCAAGCAATCAGCAGGCCTGCTGCATGATAAGCACTATATTAGATGCGAGAGATACAAAGGCAGAAATTAAATTATCTGTGTCCTGAAGGAGTTTACATTTGTATTGTATATTTTTTATGAATCATTTAGGCCTTCTGTGAATGTATGCATCAATCTCTATGTTTTTGAACAGGGAGCATATGTAAATCACCACTGGTGCTTTCTATTTTTATCTTTTGGCCTGGACCCATAATTTCATTGGTGAGTGGAATTCTGAGTATAGAAATTCCTCTTACTTTTGCAAGTCAGTAATTCATTTTTAATTTAGTGTCTTAGAAAATTAGCCGGAATATTGTATAATGATCTGTTGTGAATAACTTAGCTATTCTCAGCAGTACAATGATCCAAGACAATTCTGAAGGATTTATGATGAAAGGTGCCGTCTATCTCCAGAGAAAGAACTATTGAAGCCTAAATGCAGATCAAAGATACTTTTTCTTTATTTCCTTTATTTTTCTTGGTTTTTTTTTGTCTGTGTTTTCTTTTGCATGACTACACATGTATAACCTATGTCAAATTGCTTGCCTTCTCAATGAGAGGGTGGAGGAAAGGGAGGGAGAGCATTTGGAACTCAAAATTAAAAAAAGAGAATGTTAAAATTGTTTTTACATTTAATTGGGAAAAAATAAAATATTAATTTTTTTTTGGCTTTTTTTGGAAGGGGAAGGGCAGGGCAATTGAGGTTAAGTGACTTGCCCAAGGTCACATGACTAGTTTTGTGTTAGTGTCTGAGGCTGGATTTGAACTCAGGTTCTCCTGACTCCAGGGCTGGTACTCTATTCACTGCACCACCTAGCTGCCCCTAAAATATTAAATTTTTTTTGAAAAAGAAAATTAGCTAGGAGGTTAAGAGAACTTTCCCACAATTAATATGTGGTAGAAACTAGACTTGAACCCAAGCATTTTAGCTCCAGTCCTCATCCTCTATCCGTGAGGCCATGTTCCTTCTCCTTCATACACACAGTGAATGGATGCTTTGGCATTGGCTGAGCTTGCCTAAAAATAGATGTAATATAATTAGGAGATCTCAAAAACCTCTCATATTAAAACCTCCATCAACAATTTACAGCCAATAATTTATGTCTTTTCATAGATAATGCAATGCTATAGTCTAGAGAAACGATATGTGGGCCTAACTTTGAGTTACAGCCTTCACCCAGGACCAGAAAAGAGAGGTGAATTAAATATAATTTAATAATAAACAGTCTGTGCTAACAAGAGAATTAAAACAGCCAGGCTTCCTCTGTCGCCATAAGAACACTGAGTCTCATATTCTTTTCCATGGATGAGTCACTGCCTGGTAATCAGTCTGACACTCATGGGGGGCATGTTTGTTCAGTCTTCCAGGTCACCAGAGGACCAATTAGATTACAAAAATAAAGGGAATCTGCTCTCTGCATCACTATCCTGTAGTCAGAGTTGGCAGTGGAATAAATCTTTAGAAATAGACAAGACAGGGGCAACTAGGTGGCACACTGACCCAGGAATTAGGAGGACCTGAGTTCAAATCTGGCCTCAGACACTTAACACTTACTAGCTGTGTGACCCTGGGCAAGTCACTTAACCCTGGTTGCCTTTCAGAAAACAAGAAAACAAAAACAAAAGAAATAGTCAAACTAAAAAACATTTACTAAGTACCTACTATGTGTTGGGAACTGTGCTAAGTGCTGGGTTGCAAAAAAACCCCAAAAGACTGTCTATACCCTTGGGAGCTCATAGTCTAATGGGAGAGAAAACATGCAAGCAACTGTGTACCAACAACATATAGACAGGATCAACTGGGGCTCTTCAAGATAGGAGGGCCCTTGGGGGCAGCTAGGTGGCACAGTAAATAGAGCACTGGCCCTGGAATTCAAATCCGGCCTCAGACACTTAACACCAAAAAAGTAGCCGTGTGACCTTAACCCCAATTGCCCTCCAGAACAAAAAAAAAAAAGAAAAAAGAAAAGAAGATGAAGTGGGGCAGGTAGGTGGCACAATGGATAGAGAGAGCTTGGATTCAGGAAGACCTGGGTTGAAATCTGGCTTCAGACACTTACTAACTGTGTGACCCTGGGTAAGTCACTTAACCCTGTTCACCTCAGTTTCCTCATCTGTATAATGAGCTAGAGAAGGAAATGGCAAACCACTCCAGTATCTTTGCCAAGAAAACCTCAATTGGAGTCACGAAGGGTCAGAAATGACTGAACAACAACAAAATGGTGCGGATGAGAGGGTGAGAAATTGAGAATCACCCTTAGGTTATAAACATGGGTGATTGAGAGTATGGTGGTACCCTCCATAGTAATGGGAAAGTTAAGGAAGAAGGGAGAACTTGAGGAGAACATCTGTTTATTCTGATTGAATACTAATCAAATTATAAATAAAGGTCATTCTGTTGTTACTTGGAAACTAAATGAAACTGGAAAAGCAGAAGGGATCAGGGCATGAAGGACTTTCAATGCCAAAAAAAAGGATTTTATAATTGTTCCTAGAAGGAGCCACTAGAGTTTATTGAATGGGGCGGGGGTGAAGTGCTCAGACCTGAGCTTTGGGAAAATAAGACACAGTTTTTGTGTTCTTTGAAATATATACTGTTGGTGGATTCTCCATAGATCTAGCTCACATCTATATAGAGAGCTTAATTTCTACTCTCTCCCCCAACCTAATCATTATTTCCCTTAAGGTTTTAAATCTTTTGTTCCTCTAAATTAATTTTACTATTATTTTCTCTAATTCTAATGTATCATTTTGGTAGTTTGATTGGTATGGTGCTAAATCTGTAAATTAATTTATGTACTATCATCATTTGTGTAATTAGAGCATGGTTCAAGAATGAGTAATAGATGGGCCCTCTATCTTTTAATTGTATGAAGACTGTTTTATAATTATATTTATACGTCTCTAGTGTAACCTTCTCAGATTGACTCCCAGATACATTATATATTTTGTCATTATTTTAAATGGGTTCTCTGTTTCTACTCTGTCCTCTTTGCTTTTGTTATTGCTATATAGACATGCCAACAATATTGGTGTTTGTTTTGTTTTCTGCTGCTTTACTGGAGTTGTCTCAGTTAGTTTCCTTGCTGATTATCTGAGGCTTTCTAAGTGGATTTTCAAGCCCTCAGCAGATGGGGATAGTCTTCTCTCTGCCGGTGTTTATGTCTTTAATTTCTTTCTCTTGTCTTATTGCTGTCATTACCATCATATGTGTCAAATAACCAGGAAGGGCGTGGGAGATCCTTGCTTTGCTGCTATATTTATGACAAAAACTTCTAGTTTCCTTATTTTTTGAGGTTTTCTTAAAAGAAATTTAAGCTAAAACATAGGGGTGGATTTCATTTTGAATTATAAATATCAAAAAATTCTTCAAATTACCTACTGAAGTTTTTTTTTTTAACTTTTACTTAGGGTTAAGCAATAGTTCTATCTAAAGAAATTTAGATATTCAAGTAACAGAATTGGGAGGGGAACTGGTCTTGGGGTGAAAATAGCCTGGGTTCAAATGTGGCAATGGTGTTTATCCCTTGGTTAACTAACTACAGTTAGGTCACAGGATTCTAGGGTTGTTCTTTTAAAACCAGGAAGGGGAGGGGTGGCTAGGTGGTGCAGTGAATAGAGCACTGGCCCTGGAATCAGGAGGACCTGAGTTCAAATCTGATCTCAGACAATTAACATTTATTAGTCGTGTGACCTTGGGCAATTCACTTTATCTCTGTTTACCTTAGTTTCCTCAACTGTGAAATGGAGGTAATAATATTTTTTATTACCTAATATTAATAATATTTTATTACCTAATATATTTTATTTTCTATTTTGTAGAGCTGTTGTGAGGAGGAAATGAGGGAATATGTATAAAAAGCTCTTAGCATAGGGCCTGGCATGCTTACTCCCTTCCCTCCTCCAATAATAATAGTGGTAATAATTAATAATGATAGCTAGCATTCATATAGCATGTTAAAGTTTGCCAATCACTTTGCATATGTTGTTTCATTTGACCCTCACAACAGCTCTGTGAGGTAGGTACTATCTTCATTGTATATCTCCATTTAAATCTTTATTTTACAGCTGAGGAAACTGAGACTGGGAGCCTTCAAGGTAGTACAGTAAATATAACCCTGGGCCTGGGTCGGGAAGAGGAGTTCAAATCTAGGCTCCATTACTTACTGGCTGTGTGACCCTGGGCATATTACATATCCTGTTTGCTTCAAGTTTCCTTTCTTTTGGGGGGGGGGGAAGGTAGGGAGGTTGGGGTTAAGTGACTTGCCTAAGGTCACATGGCTAGTTTCGTGTTAAGTGTCTGAGGCCAGATTTAAACTCAGGTCCTCCTGACTCCAGGGCCAGTCCACTGTACCATGTTGCCTCCTTGCTTTGGGAGTATGGAGGAGGGATATCTTGTTATTAGTCAGAGATGACTGATGGAGGAGCCAATAACATGATGCTTTGGATCATGATGACCCTGCCTACCTTACCATCAAGTAGAATGAGGTCACCGAAAATATTTCCTAAACAATATGCTCTCTTTCTTGTGGCAGATTGTTTCCAAGTTGAAGGAAGAAATCATTCTCATAGAAAAAGAACGAAATGACCTTCAGCTACACATAGCAAGGACAGATTGGTGGTGTGAGAATCTCGGCATGTGGAAGGCCTTCATCAACAATGGAGAGGTAGGTGAGGCTACTTTCACTCTCAGCCAGGTTTAAATTTTTGGTTAAGAGGAAGAGTGTCTTTTTTTGAAACCATCCTTGTTATTTTGGAGCATTGTTAGTGTTTGAGAAACATACAAACACTCAAGTTCACTCTATTCTTCCATATTTTATCTATTTTGTTCATTCCTTTTTCTTGTATCAACCCTGAGTTGGTCATGGGAGCAGCTACAGAGCACTGATCCGGCCCTTTGCCCCATAGGAGAGGGCAGGGTATTGGAATCCATCGCCAGTATTGCCAGGGGTCTCTCCATTAATGTCCTTGAAAACATCGATTGGTTTTCCTGTCCTCATCAAAGACTGAGATATGATGGAGTGAGTCACTTGGAGCCATTAGAGGGAAAAGAGAAGAGGTTGCAGAGTGGGATAGAAAGAGGCCTCTTAGTGGTGTGTTAGCATTTCAGGGCGAAGGCACAAAAACATAAAATGCCCTCTGGTTGTTCCATCCTTTCTTGTGGTGAAATAAGAGATAATCTTTAGATTTCTTGTCTCTAATCCTTGGCCTGAAATCTGATTTGAGAGAGAGAGAGGGGGAAGGGAGGGGTGGCATGAAGGAGAGAGACAGAGACGGAGAGAGAGAGAGAAAGAGAGAGGGAGAGAGAGAGAGTTTGTGTGCACATGTTTTAAATCTATTACTTTTCTCTGGTGAAATAGGGAAAACAGACTGGGGAATGCGTGGTATCTTTTTTTCTCCATTAACACTCTGTTCAGTTTAGAGGGAAAGACATTTCTAGGTCCCTGTGCAATTACCACTGACAGATTCTCCTTCCCATCTGTTCAGCTATTTGTCAGCACACAGAGACAGGGTTTTGTTTCAGGGAAAGTCAACCATGGTTGTGCACCACCATTGTTACTTATCACAAGGCTGGTCATTCTGGTGGCTGCCAGTGCCTTGTGATTTGAAGTGGGTTTTAAGTTCCTGCCTGCCCTAAATATTGGCATCCATTGGTCTGCCACTGTCCCTTTACCTGACCTGAAAACCCCACCATTAGACCTATAAATCTGGGTTAGATAACAAAGAAAAAACATGATCTCCAGAAGTCTACCCTATACCTACCTGCATGTGTGTTAGCTGGTCTTTGAAATCATCTCCCTGGCTCTACTAATAGAAAGTTTAAATAATAAAGTAGACTACTTTATCAGATTACCTCTTTAACCCTTTGGAAAACCAAGGTAAACTCAAAGATACTCATAGATTCAAACATCTCAAGTCAGAAGGGACCTATGTTCCCGTTCCTTTTATTTTACCAAGGAGGAAACTGAGGCCTGGGGAGATTTCCCAAAGCTTTCCCAAAGTCATAGAGGTAATAAGTGCTAGAGATGGGATTTGGAGCAGCTAGTGCTCCTTCTATGGTACCACGCAATGGAACACAGTGAATTTTCAGGGGAAGGACCAGGGGAAGCCAGATAACCTTTTGCATTTTGTGGTGGAAAGCTCTTGAGCTTGCTAGGCCAGGAAGATCAGACTTATGCGATGCTAAAACAGGGGTTCACCATGAGTGTGTGCATGTGTGTGTGGGGTGGGGTGGAGAATAGGAATAACTAGCCATTAAACATGAGCCTTACAGCAATCTTCTATAGTAGGTAGGACACAATTTCCTATTTTACCGATGAGGAAATAATAATAGAGATAGAATACCCAGTGTTCAGGTAGATTTTTAAGGCTTATAAAGCCCTTTGCATACATTATCTTATTATATCCTCACAACAGTCTGGTAAGGTTTAATACTAAGAGGAATTATTCTCCTCATCTTACAGATGGAGAAACGAAGGCTCAGAGAGCTTAAGGGATCTGCCCAAGGTCATGCAGCTGTTAAGTCCTAGCTGCAATTGGATCAAGGGTTCTTTACACTATACCCCAGACATTTTCTCCTAGCTCATTCCTTTATCATCCTATTGAAATAAATGTCATTTGTATGAGACAATGAGCAGAACTTTGTACCAGGAAGATCTGAGTTCCAGTCTCACCTCTGACAAATGCTGGCTATGAGACCCTTCAGCAGAGAGGCTTCACCATAGGTAACCTTTTGTGACACAGAGCCCTTTGAGTTTGATAAACCCTATGGAGTGCCTCTCAGAATACCGTTCTTATAGTTGTTAAATTAAATACATAAAATTACAAAGAAAATCAATTGTATTGACATATAGTTATAAAAATATTTTTAGAAAAAGAATTTCATGGAACCCAGGTTAAGACCCCCCAGTTCTAATAGTACAAGTTACAGAGAAGGTGCTGACCTACGGTGGTGAAGGACATTTCCCCATCTGGGAGATCCCTCTTATATCACTGAAAACTCAGGGTCAATCCTCTCCCTCTCCCCATGTTGACACCAGGTAGCTATTCATAAAATGAATTTTTTTCTTTTTTTTTTGGTAAACTGGTCAATTTTTGCAACTTGTCAGGGAGCATGGCGGGCAGTTATCTCATTGACCACGTGAAGGGACCAAGAATAAAGGCTATTTGCCTATGAATCCAAGACCAAGTCACTTGACAGTTCATCAGGGATGGGATTTGACCAAATATTCTGACCCATTACCATTTTGAACATTATTTAGAATATTGCTTTAGGCTTCCTTATTTTTATGTCACATACGTATCATATTATCATACTTGTAACACAGGGCATGTTGGTCCATTATGCAGATGGAACGTTTGTGGAAATGAGCTGTTGATTCTGGGCTGGGAAATATATATCAACTAATGAAAAAATGATTTCATGAGGCTGGAAATCATGTGTTTTTGACTCATAAAGTCAAATGGGTGAGGCCCTTGGCAAACCAGTTTGACATACATGCAAATAAAACCAATGATTTTACTATTCCTTTAAAAAAAAAAGCCAACTATCCAAAGGGATGTGATTTGCATTTGATTTACATTTTTGTTTTCTTCAAGGTTTTAGAAGAAAATGGGGAGCAAATGCCCTGCTATTTTGTCATGGTCAGCTTGCAAGAAGTTGGAGGGGTTGAAACAAAGAACTGGACAGTCCCCAGGAGGCTTAGTGAGTTTCAGAATTTGCATCGGAAGCTTAGCGAGGTATGGATTCTTGGGGTACTTCAAGTTCTGGAATGGGTGGGGGGAGAGACCCCTGATAGCATCCAGTCCCAACCCCATCACATTACAGGAGAGAAGAAACTGAGACTGAGAGAAATGAACCTTTCCCCTTACATTAAATGCTCTGGAAATATGGTATTTTCACCATGACATTTAGGAAATTTGGTATTGAAAGGAAAGCTTCTGAGAATCATGTAATTTGGAGACTTTGAGACCACTTGGGTGATCGCCATTTTCAAAACTAAACTATTCAGGACCTCTTTTTGGCTTAAAGGTTTGCAAGGACAAAAGCCCTTTCATTTTCCTTAGGAGCACATAATAACAAGAATAGTAATACCACTAATAACTGGCGTTTATTATAGTGCTGTCCAGTTTGTAAAGCCCTTTACAATTATTATGTCATTTCAGCTTTTACAACTACCCCAGGAGGTGGATGTTTTTATCCCTATTTTATAGATTGAGGTAAATCAAGATTAAGTGACTTGTCACGCAGCTAGAAGTATCAGAGGCCAGAGCTGAACTCTGGAAGATGAGTCTTTCTGACTCCAGACCCAGCACTCTATTTACTGTGCCTCTCAATCTGGGGTCTTATCACCCTATTAAACCATTCTTCCTCCATATATCCAGTTGTAGACTCTCCTGCTTTAGGGGAAGCCCTAAACACATTTAGGGCACCCGTTGCATAGAGCACCAGGCCTGGAGTCAGGAATATTCATCTTCCGAGTTCAAATCTGACCTCAGACACTTGCTAGCTGTGTGACCCTGGGCAAGTCACTTAACAGTGTTTGCCTCAGTTTCCTCATCTGTAAAATGAGCCAGAGAAGGAAATGGTGAACCACTCCAGTATCTTTGCCAAGAAAACCCTAAATGAATTTAGACTTCTGCCGACATAATTATATTAATAACTTACATATAAATAATGCTTTAAGTTTATAAAGCCTTGACAAAGATTTCTCTTGACGACAGCCCTGTAAATAGCCCTGATTGCTGTTGTTCAGTCATGAACAACCCTACCTGACATCACAGGCTTTGTCCATTGTGTTTTCTTGGGAAAGATACTAGAGTGGTTTGCCATTTCCTTCTCCAGTGTATCCCCATTTTCCAGATGAAGAACTGAGGCAAATAGGGGTTAAGTGACTTGCCTAGGGTCACACAGCTAGTACGCATCTGAGGCTGAATTTGAACTCAGATTCTCCTGACTCCTGGGCCAGTGCTCTATGCATTGCACCACCTAGCTGCCCCAAACCTTCCTTGCTTCCCATCAAATGAAAATGATCTGTCCACTCAAACCCTCACAGAGAACTTTGGTTCTCTCCTTTCCCCCTGTCATCATTGAACCTGACTCATATCTCCTTGAGGTCAGGGATTTTCTTAACTTTTCCTCTTTCTGTCCTCAGAACAGAGGTACCCACAATGCCATGCATACAATGGACGCTTACTACACATGTTTGTTCAGTTGAATTTAATTGAATTGAAAATAAATTACATCTGTTCATCGTCTTTTATAGTCTGTTGTTCTGCCATAGGAGGAAATGAAACTGGTCTGGCAGAAGTCCCTATTTATATAAATCCAAACTGACTGCCATGGAAATGCTGTTTTCTTTGGCATGGCTGTAAACGGGTTGATTTTTCTTATAATACCGTGCCAGTTACTGCTCTTACCATGACCTGCCTAACCAGTGTAATTTGTCCTCTTCCCCACTTTCCAAAGATGAGCATATTTCAATTCGGAAAAGCGTTTAAACGCCAACTGTATCCCAGACACTGTGACACACCCTGGGGGTGAAGAGACACAAATGAAGGGGTCTCTGCCCCCAGAGCTTCCATTCTACCTGGGGCAGGTGAGGGTTGGGGAATACAAAATGCACACAAAAAACAACTATAACATGTAGGCAAGCTAAGTTCAGTGTAATTTGGGGGTGGAGGGGACACATCAAAGGGAGCTTGGGAGTCTAAGAAGTGGAGATAGGAGTCCCCTCCCAGATGAGGTGGGGGACAAAAGACTCCCAGGTGGAAGAGAGAGTGTTGTGTTTGTGGAATTTTAAGAAGACCAATTGGCTGGGATATTAAGCACCTGAAGCCCTTTTCTGACACACGGGGACTCTTAATTTTTCATCTTTTTTCTAAAGAGCAGTGGCTCATGGGTCTGTAGTATCATCCATAAGTTCATTCATTAATTGAGGGTACATGTCTTCATGATGATTTTCACATGTTTGAGTCACAGTGATAAGAGGCAGTGGGAATAACAGAGAAAGAGCTGGCCTTGGATTCTGACCCATGCTGGTTGTGTGATCTTGGATAAGTAATTTGATTTCTCCGTACTCTGGATGACTTCTAGGATATTTCCAGAGACATTATGGATCTGCTTTGGTAGAGAGTTTCCTCATCTGAGAATTCCCTATACTAATTCATAGATCTCTATGAATTTAGCACCATGCCTGAATTCTGAAAGACCTGAGTTCAAATCTGGAAAAATTGGACACTTACTAGCTGTGTGACCCTAAGCAAGTCACTTAACCCTGTTTGCCTTAGTTTCTTCATTTTTAAAATGAGCTGGAGGAGGAAATGGCAAGCCACTTCAGTGTCTTTGCCAGGAAAACACCAAATGGGGTCATGGAGAGTCAGACACGACTGAAAACAGCTGAACAACAATACACACACATACATGTATGTCTATGTGTGCATGTATATGTACAAACATAAGTACATACATACACACATACATATATCTAGTTTATCCCCTGTCATGTCCAAATAATGCTCACTCCCCAATACAGACCAGATCTTCTCTTTCCCTTATCAGATGGTCTTGGTGGATTAATGTGGATAAGAAGATCCATAAGCCAGTGATCAAACTTCAGGTGATGTGCCTCTCTGAATGCTGGAGCTTTCCAGCAGAGTCAAATCTACTGGAGTGTGCAATGAATTGGCATAACCTTCAGCAATCCAGGGGTCCCCCTGTGCCACAGTGAGGCATGGGAGCAGTACTTAATAGAAGATTTTTTTTTTAGCATACCCAGTTTTTTGGGTGTTGTACTCAGAGATCTTCCCCAAAAAAGAGCTGACATTTGGCTGATATTTTTCTTCTGTTTTTATGCTCTCAGTCCTTTCCTCTGTTTGCGTTTGTTGTGTTTTGGGTTCCTTCATGTAACATTGTACAGACATTGAGTTCAGTTTTTTACTTAGGAATCATAAATCTGGAACAGGAAGTGATCTCAGAGGCCACTTAGTCCAACCCCCTCATTTTACAAATGAGGAAAGCCTAATGAGTTTAAGTGACAGATAGTAATTTTGGAGACGAGACTTGAACCCAGGTCCTCTGACTCCAAAGCTGGGATGCTCAAGTGTATTTGATGCCTTAATCATCAAAGCAAACATCTTGTTTTTTTGTAGATTTCTCTTTATCCACCCCTGCTTTGCATTTTGACAAATTGGAAATAGTTTTTTAGGATAATAATAGCTGGCATGTGAAGTGCTTGTCATATTATCTCATTTGTTTCTCACAAATAATACCAATATTATTCCCATTTCACAAGATGAGGAAACAGTTTCTAGAGAGTTTAATTGACTTGCCCAGGGTTACATAGTTAGCAAGTATCTGAGGCAGGTTTTGAACTCAGGTCTTTCTGACTCCGAGTCCAATTCTCTATCCACTGCACCACTCAGCTGTTTTCCTGTTTAAGTGATGGAATGTTGGGTTTTGTTTGTTTTTGTTTTACAAAATGAACGTTCAGATGGGCTTCTCCAATAGCTGTTCTAAATATCAAAGTTCTACTCTAATACCTCATTATGGTGTTTAGGTGAAGGCTATTCAGGCAGAATCTAAGCTCTAGCAGATTCTACCAATCTGGAAATGCTTTGAGTATGGACCCAATATTTTTGTCCAAAGCCCATCCTTACTTAGTCAGGGAGTCTTATCACCATGTAGTTGACTGCCAACCACTGAATATTTTAACCAGCACCAAGTCATTTACTAAAGTGCAAAATTATTAAAGTGCTTACTATGTCAGTGTTTGTGTCAATCAATCAATCAGTCACCAAGTAGTCATTAATTTGTTCCAAGAAGAAGGGTTCATACCAATAAGACTAATGAAGCTGGAAGTATCGAAACGAGTGACCTGGTGATGAACTCTGGCTTCTAAACTTTGAAGATTTCAGCGTTCTTCATTTCCTTGGCTGCTTTACAAAAATGCCTTGATAGCTTTATTGATAATTGGTATCGATTGGTCATGGAATCATTGACCTCGGAGTTGGGAAGCTACCTCTTTGGCTTCTTCCAGTCACTGCCTAAGTACTCAAATCATGAATAGACAGAAATGAAAGAATCGTTCTCAAGTATGAGAAAAGTGGATGTGAATTATAGGCATGGGATAATAGAAGACAGACATTCTGATGTGAGTTGGGAATCTCTTGAAACTACGGTTGAGATTGGGGGAAATTCTTTAGAGAAGCAACAATTCAACATCGGTCCTAGTCCTAATATAAACCATTCTTGCTCACACCCTCCCCACCTGCCCCCTCCTTGGTCTCTAGTCTCACCTTTCTCCATTCCTTTTTCCTACCTTTACGCAAGCTCTTTGAAACAAAGCACAAGAATTTTCCTGCTATTCCTCTACAAAAAAACCTTTTAGTGACTTCTTGTTGCCTACTGAATAAAGTACGACGTCCTGAGCTTGACATTTGGCACTCTTCATAATATGACTCCAAGCTGTCTTTGCAGTCTTTATCACATATTACTTCTCTTGAGGTCCTTTGTGATCCGGCCAAAAGGGAAAACTCTCCGTGCTTTGGTCTTGCCTTGCCTCCATACCCCTGTTTAGGCATGGAGACCCTGAGACCCAGGGTAGACAGACCCCTTACCATCTTGATCTCTTAATAATATAACCTTAGTTAACATTTATGTAGTGCTGTGCTGAGCACTTTACAAATATTATCTCGCTTGATTCTTACGACGACCCTGGGAGGCAGGTGTTATTATTATCCCCATTTTATAGATGAGGAAACTGAGGCAGAGGTTAAGTGCCTTGCCCAGGATCGCACAGCTAGTAAGTGTCTGGGGCTGGACTTAGGGCTTCCTTACTAGGCTCAACGCTCTTTGCACTATGGCGCCACGTAGCTGCTTAAAGTCTGACTTTTTCTTCAAGGTCCAATCCAAGTGTGACCACACTCCTGGAGCTTTCTTTGACATCCCCCTTCCCCTTTCTCTTCATTCCCCATGCACTAGGTGAAAGTGAGACCTCCCTCCTCAAATCACTCCCAGCAGCTTGTCCAACCTCTCTTTTTTTTTAGTTGTCTGCTTTCCATATGTCATAGTTACTTGTGTGCATAGAGATCTTTCTCCCCTAATAGATGATCAACTTCCTAAAGGAAGGAGCTGGTTTTTTTTTTGTTTGTTTATTTCCCCCCCCCTCCCCTGCCCCAGCACCTAATATAGTGCTTTATAAAAATTAGGTGGTTTAATAATCTTTTTTTTAATTTTTAAAAAGTGTTTTAAAATTTACATATTTACTTTGTTTACCAGATTCAGTTCCACAATGATCTTTTTTTACTTAATATTTTATTTTCCTCTCAATTAAATGTAAAAACAATTTTAACATTCTTTTTTTTTTCTTTTTGGAGGGGGAAAGGTAAGGCAATTGGGGTTAAGTGACTTGCCCAAGGTCACATGGCTAGTTTTTGTGTTAAATGTCTGAGGTCAAATTTGAACTCAGGTCTTCCTGACTCCAGGGCTAATGTTCTATTCACTGCTCTACCTAGCCACCCCAAACACTAATTTTAACATTCTTTTATTTTTTTTCAAATTTTGAGTTCCAAATTCTCTCCCTCCTTCCCTTCCCCCAACTTTGAGAAATCAGGCAATTTCACATAGATTATACATGTGTAGTCATGCAAGATACATTTCCATGAAAAAACGCAGTGGAAAGAAAACAGACAAAAATATTCCCCAAAATAAAGAAAAAAATTGCTTTTCAAATAACCATTTATTAAATTGAACTGCTTTGGAAAGGATAAGAAAGAGAGGCCAAGTAAAAAAGTTAATGACTGCTTTATAAATTCAAATATGGGCCAGGAATTACGACGTATTTGGGAAAAGACTGAGAAAATGTCCCCCCAAAAATGGATTAATAGAAGACCTAGAAGGAAAAAATAGATCATTTTTTTTCTATGCCTCCCTCTTTGTTTTATTTGAGCAATAAACCTCCACCCAGGTGAGCTTCTGGTCTTTCAAAATCTGCCTTCCCACAAGGAAGCACCTTTTTGAATCCCTAGTGGCCTCCACCATTGGTTCCAGATCCCACTGTTTGTTTTATTTCTCTAAATTACCAACATGACCCTGAACCCCATCTGCCCCTGAGTCCTCCGTGGTTAAATGCCACTTTTGTGCTGATTCAGTTGGCTCCTGTACACCTAGAATTCTCCCTTCTCTGTCTGTGAGGGCCTATACCAGTTTTCATTTTATACCCAACCAAAGGATCCATACCTACCTTGTCTGCATGATTCCTTGGTATTTTAAATCCAGCCCCTGCTATGCCAAGATGGTGGTCCTTGTGACTGTCTATGCAAAAGGATCAAAACAGGAAGAAAGGGCTGGAACCAGCTAAGAGGATTACTTTTCATGATAGATCATATAGTCCATGTGATATGACATGAAAGATTATCATATATTATATATGTGGCATATATCATATATAATCATAATGCATAGAATCATAGTCACATAAACGATAGCGAAGATAGACAATAAAAGGCTATGTCTAATACATTATCTCTGTTTCATATCAGTGTGATCATATATATATAGAATATACAATCATAGTGATTATGTTTACATATATACACATGTGTATGTGTATATATGTGTGTATGGAGAGAGAGAGAAAATATCAGTTGAGCTGTAAGAGAAACTCAACCCTTAATGGAAGAGATGTTTTGATTTGGTGGGGGGGGAGGTTGGAGGGGGGTTCGGTGAGGAAGAGAGAGGCTAAAGTGGATGCAGCTAAAACCCACAGCCCATTCTCTGACCAAGAAACCTGCAGCCAAAGCCTTTTTCTATTTGGGACCAGTGAAAGAGCTGAGTTCTGAGTAGCCCTTTGTTTCCCATCAGCTCTCTTAACAGACTCTGCCCGCTGACTGCTGAGGAGCTGTAAATAGACTCTTTTTTTAATAAAGTATCTTCAGACCCTTATAAAGCTGACCCAGTTTTCCAGAGCAAGCATGTTGTGCAGCTGTGGAGGATAAATGAATTTTTTTGCCAGTTTAGCTCCTCTGTCCCCAAGCTTTCAGACAGTGCCAAGGAGGAGCCTTGTTTCTTACCCAATTGCATGTCATATTCTACAGAAACTCAGGCTAAGTTGACTTCATTGGATCCTTGAGTCTCTGCTCTGAACAAAACCTATATGGGGAAAATGTTCTAAGATCATAAATCTTTGTTAAAATGCATTTTCTTTTTTAAAAAAATGTTGTTAATTCCTTTTGTTTTTCCTTCATCTTTATTTCCCAAAATTCCCTCCTCTCTCATCCAGAGAGACATCCTTTACCACAAAGAAGAGGAAAAAAGCAGATGAGAAAAACCAAAGGAGGTGCGCGTCCTCACGCCCCTTCATTGGGGCAAAACAGGGCAGGCTGGTGAATGCTTAGGAACCAGCTCTCCAAAAAAAGACACACTTCTAAGTTTAATTGGTATTATTAGCATTTTATCCATCACTTTCTTCTTGTTGTACAGTTGTTTCAATCGTGTCCAACTCTTCATAACCCCATTTGGGGTTTGTTTTTGTTTTTTGCTTTTTGGAGCAGGAAGGTAGGGCAATTGGAGTTAAGTGACTTACCCAAGGCCACATGGGTAGTTCTTGTGTTGTGTCTGAGGCTGCAGGACCAGTGCTCTATTCACCGTGCCACCTAGCCACCCCCATTTGGGGTTTCCTTGGCAAAGATATTGGACTGGTTTGCCATTTCCTTCTCCAGATCATTTTACAGATGAGGAGACTGAGGCAAACAGGTTAAGTAATTTGCCCAGGGTCATGCACAGCTAGTAAGTGTCTGAGGCAAGATTTGGACTCAGGCAGATAGTCTTTCTGATTTCAGGCTCAGAATTGTATCCACTGCACCCCATCACTTTCTTAAGTCTAGACAATCAATGGAACAATAAATCAAACTCTGATTTTTGTTTGCCAGTGTTTGCCAGCCCCAAGATGTAAATGCTCACACTGAAAATTTAACAATCAGCTGTCTAGTTGGAGCTGGCTTCTGCCCATGTTTGGGGGCCAAATTTAATTGATTATAGCTACACAAAGGGCTGTTTTGATTCTGATGGTGGTGATTCTTTCATTTACATTATTGTAGTCCTTACATACTCTGGCTCTGCTTACCTCATGTAAGTCTTTCGTGATTTTTGTACTGATCATGTTCATTGTCTCTTCTAGACCAATAATATTCCATTAAATTCATGTGCCATAACTGGTTTAGTCATTCCTTAGTTGGACATCTACTCTTTTTCAAGTTATTTGAATAGATGAATGAATGAAAAACTGTGTATTAAGTACCTACCATTGTACAAAATACTGTGTTAAGAGCCTTACAAATAGAAAAGTAATAAATTCCCTACTCCTAAGAAACTCATTTTCTAAAAGGGGGAGACAAAAACATAAGAAGTTTCAACTGCCAGTAAGATGAGAAGATCCCATAATTCTTAGAGTGCAGCAGAAAAGCAGATACTAAGGCATCTTCTTTGATATTATTCCCACTGATGAAATGATTTCAATTTTTGTTGTTAAAACATGTGATGGTACCAAGGACTTTGATGTCAAGAACTTTGTAGGGGGGGAGCATGTGGAGTTTCAGTAGTTGTGGCTGCTGAGGAAACATGGGCTACAGTGCCTGCAAAGGGGGTTGCCAAGTTACATCTCTACAAGGGTTGCTTTCTTGGAGGATAGTTCAGAGGACCAGACTGGAAGCAGGATTGGTGATCTGGGAGACACTGTTATTTCCAGGATTCTTCGGTTTAAGATCCTAGATGCCTCCATCCTGGTCTGAAGGGAGATAGTGGTTTGACTTGCTTGGCACATATCTTCACCTGGCTCTCCCTCAAGGCTTCTTACTGCTTCAGCTAGGCTGGCTTGCCTACCTTGTGGACAGCTCTTACCAAAAAATGTGACTATGAATGTTTTGTTATATATTGGACCTTTCTCTCTGCCTTTGACCTCTTTGGGTGTGTGCTAGAAGTGGGATCACTAGTAGAAAGGTATGGACATGAAATGCATTTTCAAAGGATTAAAAATCTCCATTTTTTTTTCTCTCTCCTACAGTGTTTCCCTTCACTAAAAAAAGTCCAGTTGCCTTCTCTTAGCAAGCTGCCCTTCAAATCTGTGGATCATAAATTTATGGAAAAGTCCAAGAATCAGTTAAATACATTTTTACAGGTAAGAAAACTAAACCCCTATTGACTCTAGAGGAAGCAGGCATTCTTTAGATTTCCACCTTTCTTGAATCTAAAACCCATTCATTTGTTTCCTGTTCTCAGTCGTTCTGCTGAGATACTAAAAATATCTTTGGTCTGTACCTTGATCAGAAATCCCCCTTTCAAAACCCTTGGTCCAAATTCTGTCCCTTGTGTGAGCTACCAGGAGCCCTTGTTTGTATCATCCTTAGCTGGATCAGCTGCTTTCGGAAGGCTGTGTAACTCAGTGTGCCCAACTGTCCAAGCCTTAGGAAGGACTCACTGCCACTACTCACGGAGGGATGGAATTTTTCCAGGGGAAGTACAATTGTCTTTATCTTCATTCAGCAGCACAATGAAATCTTGGGATGCCTGCATTTAATAATGTGCTTTAACAAATCAATGGTAATTACCATGTTGAAACATTTTCATTGACTTAGAAATATCAAGCATGGAAAAATTGGATGGATGGAAATGCTTCAGAGAATGATAATGATGATACTTTTATACACCCATTGATATTTACTGCTATGGTTATTGTTGAGTCATTTTTCAGTCATGTCCAATTCTTTGTGACCCCCATCTGGGGTCTTCTTGGCAAACTGGAATGGTTTGCCATTTCCTTCTCCAGCCCATTTTGTAGATGAAGAAACTGAAACAAACAGGGTTAAGTGACTTGCCCAGGGTCATAAAGCTAGTGTCTGAGGCTGGATTTGAATTTAGCAAGATGAGTCTTCCTCACTCCAGGCCCAGTGCTCTATGTGGCCCCTGTAGAGAGTCTACTATTTTTAAAAAAATACTAATGATTATATAATCTAAAGTTGTCATGAAGTGCAAATACATATATTTTACTCAGGGGATAAAATAATTATAATCACAGTGTAGAGAAAAGAGTCCTGGATTTGGAGTCTTTCAGACTGAGACCAAATCTTAATAATTCTCTGTGAAAATGGACTGTGATGTCTCTGGGACCTCAATGTCTTCCTCTGTCAAATTAGAGGTTATTAATGGATGATTCTGGGATCCCTTCCAGCTCTAAATGATAACTTCATAGATCTAGGTTTGGAACAAACCTTAGAACTCATTGAGTCCAGTTCTCTTATTTTATAGGAAAAGACACTGAGGCAGACAAATGTCATGTGACTGGCTCAGGATCACACAGATCCTATTCAAATTGAGCACCTTGTAGAATGACTCTGGAGTCAGAAGACCAAGGTTCAAATCTTGTTTTTCTTGCCTATTCCCTCTGTGACCTTGACCAAATGACGTAGCCTTCCTGGGTTATAGTTAACCTCATCTATAAAATGAAGAGGTTGGACCAGGTGGCTTCTGAGGTCCAGCTTCGGCTCTATGATCTTACAATCTTCGGCATTCATTGTATCACACTACAGGCCAAGTCCACGAATTGTTGGGACACAGAACCTTTTTGAAGCTAGTGAACAGCTGGAGTAGTAGGTGAAAATTCTTTACTACAGAAGTAGGGGGAAAAAAAAGATGTTTTGGTGTCAGGAGACTTTGGCAAAGCCAAAATTCAAGTCTCTGACATGCTGTGTGACCTTGGGGAGAGTCATTTTATTTCCTTAGAGTCTAGTTTTTTTTTTTCTTTAAAATAAGGAGAGTGGACCAGTTCCCTTTAACTTTCTGTAGTCCTATGTTGTGTAAGAACTCAAAGAAGATAGACCATAGGCCTACAAAATGTCAGGACCCTATAAAATGGGAGAGACCTTTGAGATCAGCTTGCCCAATCCTTTCATTTTACAGATGAAGAAAGAGGCCCAGAGTAGATAAATTGCTTGCCTGCGTTCACACATCTAAATAGCAGCAGGAACTGGGATTTAGAACTCAGCATTCTTAACTTCTGATTTGGTGTTCTTTTTGTCTATGTCAGTCTAGATTTTTTAACCTTAAACTTTAAATGGGGTAGCTAGGGCACACAGAAGATAGAGCCTGGAATCAAGAAGACCTGAGTTCAAATCCAGCCTCAGACACTTAGTAGCTCTGTGACCCTGGGTGAGTCACTTAACCCTATTTGCCTCAGTTTCCTCATCTGTAAAATGAACTGGAGAAGGAAATGGCAAACTACTCCACTATCTTTGCTAAGAAAACTCCAAATGGGGTCATGAAGAGTCAGACATAACTGAAAAGACTGGAAAAAGCAACAAATTTTAAATATTACCATTTTATTATTGTTTTAAAATATCTTAGAAATATTAAACATATTTTCATGATTGCACATGCATAGCTTATACAAAATTCCTTTCTGTCTCAAGTCGGGGAGAGGGGAAGAAGGGAGGGAGAGAATTTGGAACTCAAAATTTAAACCAGAAATGAATGTTAAAAATTGTTTGTCCATGTAATTGAGAAAAACTATTAAAAAAATATTAAACCTATTTGAATGGAGTACCTGGCTAAATCATTTAAGTGAATTTAAGGTCTAATCTTTAAAAGTGTGTACTATTGGGGAAGCTCAGTGAATAGAACACCAATCCTGGAGTCAGGAGGACCTGAGTTCAAATCTGATCTCAGACACTTGACACACTTACTAGCTGTGTGACCTTGGGTAAGTCACTTAACCCCAATTGCTTTGCCTTCCTCCCTGAAAATAAAAGTGTGTGCTATTGAGACAAGTGAGATTTCATACTCCAGTGTTTAGCTGTGAATTCCTTATGTCCTTTTCCTTTGTTCTTCTTGTCCCTGCTAGTGAGGGTTCCCCTCACTATTTGTTTCCTATAGTAGGGCAGAGAATTGCCCCTTCTCTGGGGGAGGGGATAAAAAAAGAATGTTTTATCCTCTTGTCTATTGCTTTTATATCTTACTGAAAAATACAGGTGGATGTTAAACTAGTGTTGAGTGCTTAGTTGAAGTATGCAAACCTGTAATGATAACAACAGCTCTCTTATCAAGTGAAATGATATTTGCAAAGCATTTAACACAGTAGGTACTTAATAAATGCTTATTCCTTTTCACATCTTATAAAGCACTTGAAGGTGTGCAGAGCACCTTCCATGCGTGATCCCATTTGTTTCTTACAACAGTCTTATGAGGCAGGTACTAGAATTACTATCTCCATTTTGTAGAAGAAGAAATTGAGGCTCCAACAGATGAAATGTCTTTTTCAATGTTCACTAGGTAAGTGCTAGAGAGAGGATTTGAACCCCTCCAGTCTTTGATTCTAGAGTTGACCATTCTAGGCTCCTTCTCCATGAATTGACATTTATGTGGCACTTTAAGGTTTGTAATAAATTTTTATTTTCCCAACAATCCTTCAAGATAAGCAATGTCATTATTATTATCCTTATTTTGTACGTGAGGTAACTGAGGCTAAGAGATGTTATTTGTGTGGGTTCAAGTAGCTAGTAAATATCAGAGGCAAGATCTGAATCCTGCTCTTAAGATCTTAGCTCTTGAACCCTGGCCACAAGTTCACAGACATCATGTAATCCAAACAAGTGAGGAAACTGAGGCCCCACAAGATTGAGTGCTTTGCCTGAGGTCACACAGGGAGTGAGCATCAGAAGTGAGCCGAGACCCAGAACTCTGTCCACACTGCCTTCTGCCCTACACATCTTCCTCCAAGTACAGGGCACCATGGTCTCCATCTAAACCAGTGTTGGTAAGGAAAAGAATGAGTTGCAGTCCCCAGAGCAGCAATTTTTGATCCTAAAAAGTGTTTTGATTAGTTTTTTTTAATCCAAAGGAAATTGCTATTTAAATACATCAGTTATTTATTTTTCAAATGAACCAACTTGAAAAGTCAATAAACCTCATTAATAATGCCCATCAATATCTTGCTAATCTGTATATACCACAGATTGAACAATAGCTCCCAAACAGTCTAACCACATGGTGAAAGCCTGATTCAGGTGGCCTGTAAGGCTTGTGTTAGTTTTGTCCCCAGTACCAACAACCTAGAGAAGTTCTTCTCTCTCTCTCTCCCTCCCTCTCTCTCTCTCTCTCTCTCCCTCTCCCTCTCCCTTACCCTCTCCCTCTCCCTCTCCCTCTCCCTCTCCCTCTCCCCCTGAGACTTGTATCTGAGAGAGAGATTTGTTTTTTATGAAGGCTTTTTTTCCATTGTGTCAAGACTTATGACACATTGACATCATAGAGACAGATTTTCAATTAGCTGTATTATTCATGTAAAGAATCTCTGTCTTTTGTCTGAGCTTTGTCTTTAGCTGAGTCCAGCTAAATTAAGAGAGGTAATGAGCAGAAAGTTGTCCAGCCACGTGATAAGGAATTATTTTCTGTCACAGAAACCCATGAAGACACTTTGCTAAGGTGTGTTGGAGTCATAATCTGTTTCAGAGCTCAGAACATTCATGCCATTGAAACCATCAATCTTTTGAAGTCTAAAGTCGGTGACTGAAAAGACATAGAAATATGCAAAGTTCCAAAGGGAAGATTGTTATATTTGTCTTTGAAGTATGTGCACTGATGCCTCAATAGTATAAAACGGACATTCTGAGAATTCACTTTTTTTTTAAAGCAATTGGGGTTAAGTAACTTGCTCAAGGTTACACGGCCAGTTATTTTGTGTGGGTGCCGAGTATCTGAGGCCAGAACCGATCCTGGGTCTCCCGATGCCAGGCTGGCACTCTTACTCACTGCGCCACCTGGCCACCCTGAGAATCCACTTTTAACTTAACAGCTATACTTAGTGGGAATACAATTCAAAGAAGGGTCTGGAGACATGCTCCATTTTCTCCCTTCTGATCCTTGCCCACTTCTTCCCTTACTGTGAAGGGAACATATGGACCAAAAGGGTTATCCGGTAATCCTCCCTTGGAAGAGGGTGAGATATTTAGAACATTGGCTGTGTGCAAAAATAGGAGAAAAGAGATTTTTGCAATGCCAGCAGAATAGTTGGAGTTGTGATTCAGCAGTAAGGATTCTAATTGTCCATATGGGAATGAGGCAAGGATGCTGTGCAGTCCTTAAAAAATGAAGGCATCATTTACCTTGGATAACCCAGCTTCAAATAACTGAGACTTGTCTGGGCATTTTTTTTTCTTCAGCAAAGAAGACAAGCCTTTAGACTGAGGAGAAAGAAATCGTTTACAGGACCATGGATTTAGAGCTGGCCAACTGGTTCAACCTTCTTATTCATAAATGAGGAAACTGAGGTCAAAAGGCATTCAGTGACTTGTGCAGACTCACATAAGAATCAATAGGGCTGGGATTTGATCCCTGTTTCTTGGACTCTGGTTCTAGTGCGCCTTTCTTGTCTCAATTCTACCTATTTGTTTTCTCTCACAAGTATCTTTATGACATGACAAATATTAACACATTAGATACCTGTATAAAATACATATAATTACACCACAGTGACTCTTTTTCTTGCAGAAACTGCTCTCAGATGAAAGGCTATGTCAGAGCGAAGCACTTTATGCCTTCTTGAGCCCTTCTCCTGACTACCTCAAGGTTATTGATGTGCAGGGGAAGAAATCCACATTTTCATTATCCTCATTCCTGGAAAGACTTCCTCGTGACTTCTTCTCCCACCAGGAGGTGAGTACTGAGGGTACATCTGAATGCTTCTTCATGCAGAACTCTGGTTGACCTTTCAAAAGACAGGGTTAAATTGAATGAATCTTTCCCTCTGCTTGTGGCTTTCCATAATGATTAAACAATCATTAGACAATCATTTCCAGCCTTCAGAGAACTCACATTTTAAGTAAATTAGATGGGGCAGAACCAGTTCTGCCCAAATGGGCAGCTAGGTGATGTGGTAGATAGGGTGCTGTGCCTGGGGTCAGGTAGACTCATCTTCCTGAGTTCAAATCTGGCTTCAGACACTTACTAGCTGTATAACTCTGGGTAAGTCACTTCGTTTCCTCATCTGTAAAATAAGCTGGAGAAGAAAATGGCAAACCACTCCAGTAAGTATGCCAAGAAAACCCCAAGTGGGGTCATGAAGAGTCAGATAGTCTGATTGAACAACATTAGGACCCAGTTCATTTGTAGAGATACATCTAAAGTAATAAAACTTCATCAGATACCCTATTGATGAGAAATGTTGATGCTACTTGTTGGGAAGTTTTAACAGCAAGGAGAATTTACTGATGTTATGACTTAGATACACATGGCCTTCTTTCCCAAGCAGCAACAGGAACAACTACTTGTTCAGCACCTACTTGTGGACAGCACCATGCTAGGTATTAGGGAAAGATCAACAGATTTAAGAAAAAGACTGACTTAGCATTACCACTAATCTAGCCATATGGTCTTGAGCCAGTCCTGTAATTACTCTGGGATTTAGTTTCCGCATTTTAAAAAAACGAGTATAATAATGTTTATACTATTTCTTTAATTTACTTTTAGTTTACAACATTAAGTTCCACAATTCCTTGAGTTCCAAATTGTCTCCTCTCCCCTCCCCCCACCATAGTGGAATGCAATCTGATATAGGTTCTACAAATACCTTCACATTAAACATTAGTCAGGTTGTAAAGAAGAATTATAACCAATGGGATGAACAACGAGGAAGAAGAAACAAAATAAACCAAAATGAAAAAGAGAGAGCAAATAGTTTGCTTCAATCTGCATTCAGAACCTGTAATTCTTTCTACCCTTTTCCATCATGAGTCTTTTGGAGTTGTCTTATAACCTTGCATTGCTGAGAGGAGCCCAGTCTATCAAAGTTATTTGTCACAGATACGATGTGTCTATAATTGTGTACAAGGTTCTCCTGGTTCTGCTCTCCTCACTCAGCATTGGTTTATATATGTCTCTCCAGGTTAATATGAAGTCCATCTGCTCCTCATTTCTTATAACACAGTAGTTTTCCATTACATTCATATACCACAACTTGTTTAACCATTCCCTAATTGAAGGGCATCTCCTTGATTTCCAATTCTTTGCCACCACAAAAAGAGCTGCTGTAAATATTTTTGTACATACAGGTCCCTTTCCCACTTGTTATGATCTCTTTGGGATACAGCCATAGAAGTGGTATTACTGGGACAAAGGGATACGATCTATTTCTTAAAGAAATTGTGAGGAAAAAAAAGATAAAAACTTATGGGAATGTGAGTTGTTGCTACAGGCTATATCTCAGATGAGGGACCTCGCGTGGTGTTAGAGAGCTGGTATTCGGGTCACGAAGGTCTGGGTTTGAGCTCACCTTTGACACCTACTGGCTGTAGGATTCTGTCCTAGTGCTTTATCTCCTCAGTGACTATCCACATGGGTAGAAGAAATTCCCTGTGCCAATAAAATAATAAATCCAGTATTTAAGAAAAAGTACAGATGAGTTATATATAAAATATATACTTTAGGAATTACTGAGGACCCAGAATTATCAAGAAAGTCTTTCATGGGGGCGGCCAGGTGGCTCAGCAAGTAAGAGCACCGGCCCCAGTGTTGGGATGACCTGCAGATCGAATCCGGGCTCAGCTACTTAGCACCACACTCAGAAATAACTGGCTGTGTAACCTTGAGCAAGTTACTTAACCCCAATTGCTTAGGGGCGGACAGGTGGCTCAGCAAGTAAGAGCACCGGCCCCAGTGTCGGGATGACCTGCAGATCGAATCAGGGCTCAGATACTCAGCACTACACCCAGAAATAACTGGCCGTGTAACCTTGAGCAAGTTACTTAACCCCAATTGCTTAGGGGTGGCCAGGTGGCACAGTAAGAGCACCCGCCCCAGAGTCGGGATGACCTGCGGATCAAATCCAGGCTCAGATACTCAGCACTACACCCAGAAATAACTGGCCATGTAACCTTGAGCAAGTTACTTAACCTCAATTGCTTAGGGGTAGACAGGTGGCACAGTAAGAGCACCCACCCCAGAGTCGGGATGACCTGCGGATCAAATCCAGGCTCAGATACTCAGCACCACACCCAGAAATAACTGGCCATGTAACCTTGAGCAAGTTACTTAACCCCGATTGCTTAGGGGCGGCCAGGTGGCTCAGCAAGTAAGAGCACCGGCTCCAGTGTCGGGATGACCTGCGGATCGAATCTGGGCTCAGATACTCATCACCACACCCAGAAATAACTGGCTGTGTAACCTTGAGCAAGTTACTTAACCCCCGATTGCTTTAAAAAAAAAAAAAAGAAAGAAAGTCTTTCATGGAGGAGGGAGAACTTAAAACTGTTTTTTGAAGTACGGTAAAATTTAGACTAAAGGCAGAGGAAAGTAGAGCACACTCGAAGCAGGCAAAGATCTGGGAGTAAGTATACATATGGAATATTCAGGGAATAATGAGTTACTTTGACTGGAGTTCATATAGGGAAGTAGTAGGTGGAAAAAGGTTATAGCAGAGGGCTTTGAATCCAATCCAATCCACTAAATATTTATTAGGTACTATGTGCCAGGCATTGTTCTAAGCATTGGGGATACCATTAATAAAAAGAATATAATATAATAATATAATACAATGTAATAAAAAGAATAAAAATTAATAAAAAGAAAGACAGTCCCTGCCCTCAAGGATCTTATAATTTAATGGTGGGGAGGAGAGAGAAAGCACACCAAAGGAGGGAGGAAAGTAGGAGGGGGGAGAGACCAGGAGGGTACCCAACACAGGAGCATCTTTTTCTGTGGGGTTGAAAGCAGAAAAGAAACAAGTGTAGAGAGAAGTAGACCAAAAAGCCCAGTTTCTGTCCTCTGTAAAGGAAGGCATTGGGAGGAGTTTGGTACTCTGCTCTCCAGGCCTCCAGTCAGAGGGGGAGAGGGGGATGAGGGAGGTGTTCTTGGTCAAGGCTTGAGTTAACAGCCTGGTGATGAGATTAGAAGTACTGAGCTTATCTCAGAAGGGCTTCGATTTTCCATGGAGTTGAAACCAGGGAGAGCAACAGATGCAGAGTGGAGTAGAGAACTCCAGACTGTGGAGTATGAATATTGTGCTATAATAGGGAGGCACTGAAAACTTTTGAATAGAAAGGAGAGAAAGTTTGGGCTATGTAAAGATAGATTTGACAGTAGGTGGTTCAGGGGAGAGAGTGCTGGCGCTGGAGTCAAAAACCTGAGTTCAAATCCATCCTTAACCACTTGCAAGGTGTGTGACCCTGAACAAGTCATTTAACCTTTGTCTGTCTCAATTTTCTCATCTGTGGATAATAATAGCATCATCCTCCCTGGGTTGTTGTAAAGACCAAATAAAATATTTGGTAAGTGCTTTGTAAATCTTGAATCACTATATAAATGCTATTTGTCGTTACCATTGTCATTAGTATTATTATCATTATGGAAAGAGACTTGAGTCAGGGGTACCAGGTACATAATTTAGTTACCAGGTTTGGTCCCTCAGTAATGAAGCACTTCCCTTCCATTCACCTCCAGTTCTTACTATAATAGATAAGATATGTGGCATCTCCTCTGAAAGCTATCCTCTTAACCCCCTTCCCTTTCTACCTTCAGGCTAGATTGAATATGTTTAGACAGAAAGATCTGGAAGTGAGAAGCAGTTCTCATGCGGTAATTTTATGATCTCAGAGAAAAATTCACAGTATGGCATTAGAAAGTGTACACACATGTGTTCAGTCCATATGCAGAAAGCAGCCCTTCTGCCTAAAAATGAACACAGCCTCTGGTGCTGGGAAAGCTTGAGTCATGGCTTAAAAAACAATTAAATTAATTTGAAAACACTTTGAATTGAGTTGAAAAACAGTGAGTTCAAAACCAATTAAGTTTTCAAAAATCTTACAGTACTTTTGACCTCAACTCTATGAAAGTATTTTTTTTTTTGGAGGGGGCAGGGCAGGGCAATTGGGGTTAAGTGGTCACATGGCTAGTAAGTGTCAAGTGTCTGAGGCTGGATTTGAACTCAGGTCCTCCTGATTCCAGGGCTGGTGCTCTATTCACTGTACCACCTAGCTGCCCCTGAACATAATTTTTATTTTTATCCCCTGACTTAATAACTCCACGGAAGGAATTTTTAAATTACCTTAATTATTTTGATCCTTAAATAAAAAAATTTTTTAAATCATAATAAGAGCTAGCATTTATATATTGTGTTTTACTTATGTTATCTCTTGAAGCAGACAGAGGTTAAGTGCTTTGACCTGGGTCCCACAGCTGGGCAGCTAGGTGGTACAGTGGACAAAATACTGTGCCTCAAGTCAAGAACACTTCTCTTCCTGAGTTCAAATACAGTTTCAGACACTTACTAGCTGTGTGACCCTGGGCAAGTCACTTGACTCAATTTGCTTCAGTTTCCAATGAGCTGGAGAATGAAATGGCAAATCACTCCAGTATCTTTGCCAAGAAAAATACCAAATGAGGCTACAAAGAATTGGGCATGACTGAAACGACAGAACAACAACCATGACAAAACAGGAGTAAGTGTCTGAGGCAAGATTTGAATTTAGGTCTTTCTGACTCCAGGTTTAGTGCTCTGTCCCATCTGCCTGCCTACCCCTTTTGCAAATTAGCAAGTTTCTTCCTGTGGGAAAAAGAGAGGCTTCTTTTCTGGAGAGCTTGCCTTTCAGTACCTCAAAGATTATGATTTTATCCCTGGAAGTGAGTGGTCTCTCTACAGGTACAGATTCTAATCCCTCTGTGCCTCAGTGGATACCCTTTGTGACTTGCTGAAGCCAAAAGAATTCATCCCCCAGAGTCCATATTCCTCCTCAGGAGTCCTGCTGACCTTAGCCAGGCTGGTCCTCAATTCCAAACCCTGCTGTTCCATCTGTCCCTGAAAACTTTTCAACTTTGTAGGACCCTCAGAGCTTGCTCTCCCTTGGCCTGGTCTTTGGGAATTGTCTGTGCCACCATGAGGCAGTGGAAGATCATGTCCACAGAGTTGATCACCTCCTATGATCCCCTACTTTATAGATGAGGAAACTGAAGCCAGAGACAAGAAGGAATTTGTCCAATGTCACAGAGGTCATGAGTAGCAGAGTGGGGACTCAAACCCAGCCCTTCCAACATGAACTCCAGTTTCCTTTCCCATAATATTACATTGGGCTACTTTGTCTCTACTTTAGTAAAAAATAAAATATGGGCAAACAATAAGGACTTCAAAATGAAGGAAGCTACACAGATGTCTTTATTTCCATCCGTGAGTAATTGTTTACTTGTAATCTCACTGTATCCCCAGGAGGAGGCAGAAGAAGATAGTGACTTCTCAGACTATGGTGATGAGGTAGACGGGAAGAAGGATGCTTTGGCTGAGCCGTGTTTCATGCTGATCGGGGAGATATTTGAGCTTCGAGGAAGTAAGCCTCTTTCCTGATACATAGTAGTTGTTGGTAGTTGAGATAATTTTAAAATAAAAAATCCCCCAATTCACTGATTTTTGGATGAAGCTAGTCAATTTTTTTTCATCAAGAAGCTCTGATTTCCTTAGAACCTTATTCTGAAAGGCAGAAACAAAAGAGTGCTTGGATTTTCAGGGCTATAAATAGAGAGTTTTTTTCCTGCGTTATATGAAGATCAATGATACACAACATAGGATACAAATACGTAGCCACAAAAATTTCTTTTTAAATTAATTAAAAGTTTTCTAGGGCTGTAGAGTCTGAAGTTGGTACTTTATGGAATAATGATATTTTTTATTCTTACTCTGTGAAATGAACAAGACACTGAAGTCCTGCTTTGACGTCCCACTGTGACATGAAGGTGACTTTGAGTCCTCAAAAGCTATGTCAAAGGAACTTAAGCTCTAGGAGGTCCTACCAAGCTAATAAGGCTTTGATTGTGGGTTCCATGGCAGACTGTATCTGCTATCTGAGGGCCCATCTAGCTAAAAATGGCAAGACAGCAGCAGGAGGAGTCCATAGAGTAAAAGATTTCTTTTTTTCCCATAATTTTATTTTAGACTCAAACACCAGAACACAAATACAGAATAGAGAAAAGAAACAAAAACATATCATAAACTTAAATACAAAGTTAGAAAGAAGAAAAAGAAGCATGTGGTGTGCATCGCAGAATGTAATAGATTTCTTTGGCTCCATCAATTCATGAAAGCCACCTACTAAAGGGTAGAGCATCTGTGATGTGGAGACAGGACCCATGCAAACAAAATTATCAGTCTCTAAGTAAGACAGAGTATCCTGCAGATAAAATAGCAAGTAAATATGAGCAGATGTACACACAGGGGCACAGCATAACTATGGGCACAATATGACGGAATATAAACTGTGTAGCCCCTGTCTTATAGTAATAATTAATTTTTTTTGCTTTTTTTTTTGGTGGAGGGCAATTGGGGTTAAATGACTTGCTCAAGGTCACATGGCTAGTTTTTGTGTTAAGTGTCTGAGATCAGATTTGAACTCAGGTCCTCCTGACTCCAGGGCCGGTGCTCTATTCACCGTGCCACCTAGCCACCCCAATAATCATTCTTTTCAAATACAGCTGATTCATTTTATTCAACAACCTTTTTATTAGATGCCTTTCCTGTGCACTGCACTGGAGTAGGTCTGGGGGGAGATACAATAATAAATCAGCCTTATTCCCTAAGGATATAGACAATGAAATCTCAGAAAGTGGAAGGATACAGACAAGAATAACCATAATGTCAAATAGTACATCATAAGAGTGGGACATAAGAAGGAAACCAAGTCCAAGCTGAAGAGGTAAAGCCAATGTACGTGAAATACTGAGAGAACAAAGAACTGTTAAGCTATGTGATACAAACATTATGATGACAGCAATGCATTGGTTTCAAAGAAATGAAAGATCAGCATAGATTAAAAGAGGTAGAACAGTTTCATGGACTTCAAAGGGCTTCAGAGGTCAATTGCTTAGTCTTAACAAGAACTTGTTAAGTGCTATAGAGCAGGAATTGTACTAAGTGTTGGGGATAGGCAAAAAGAAGTTGTTCCTGCCCTCAAGGAGCTTACATTCCATTCAGTAGTAGTATGAGTAGCCTTTGGATAGACAGAGTAATGGTTGGCAGGGAGTTAGTCCAATTAAATTACAGTAAGAGCAAAAATATAATAAAGATAACAATGATCATTCATAGGGCACTGAAGAGAATAGGATGGAAAAAGTGGTCAGATTGGATCAGATCTATGTAGAGAAGAGCTGTGCTGGATATGATTCAATTAATAGAGAACCAAGGAACCAATTACAAGGTGGCAAAAGGAGAAAATATTAAAGGCAAGAAAAAAAATGTTAAACTTTATTTATACCCCAAAAAGTGACTAAGGAAACAGTAAGAGTCAAAGACCTAAATGTCTACTGTCCAACTTTACAAAATTTTTTAATGTTATTTGTACACCAATTGATTGCATCTTTGATGAGGGCATTAGTAGGGAACAAGCCGCTTTGGGGAACTGTATTCAACAATGGAATACCTTAGAACGGATTGAAAAATGAAGAGAGTGTAAGCTCCCCTCTGCTTGTTTGTTGATGATGAAAAGGCATTCAAGAGACTCAGATATCTCCCATCTCAATATCAATATCAATCAGGATTATTTGGAAGGTATAACAGAAACACCTTTCTTTGTACTCTCAGTGCTTATGAACAGTTCCTGGCACAAAATAGGTGTTTATTGACTGACTGACTGACTGACTGATGACCTGCTGATAAAAAGTACTGAGTGAGACAAAAATAGGGAGATGAAAAAATATACTCACCAAAAGTATTTACCACAGTGATGGAGGAGAAGTCGCACAGAGTCCAGGTCAAAGAGAGATTCTCTATGGCTGGTCATATGTGGATGACATTAAGTTGATTACATTAAATCCAAGGACACCTGCAGAGAGCCACAGAAGAGATCCATAATCACTCAAAGGAGGTTGGCCCAACCATCCACACAGGAAGGACCAAATGAATGAAGAATGTCAGATTTCAGCCCTATAGAGACTGTCCAATAGCATGTACATTTAGGAGGGACAGTAGGAGTCAGGGCCAGAGTTGAAAAGAAGTTGGTGAAAGGGCTGGATTCTTTTTAGGAAATTCATTGTTTACTGAACCCAAGCAACTGATCCCATCAATAACAGCAAAGGCCCATCTTTTCAATACAGGCATCTTAATAGTATTTCTGTGTAGCAATGACACCTGGAATACCCTTGTCTCTCAAAGTATCACCCAGAGGGCAGAGGAAAAGCCCAGAAAGAGATAAGCAGATCTAAAATGAAAGATGAACTTCAAAGAACAGCAGGTGTAAATAAAAAGCAAGGATTCATCAGAGCAAAGTATGACAGAAAGAGAAGATGGGTTACTCATGTATTAAGAATGGCAAGTGACAGGTAGATATCCAAAGGGCACCACCATTGACCTCACAGTGTGGGGAGAAAATAAAGAAGACCTCTGGAATGTTGGGTGGACACATATCTGAGCAGGTGCGGATGACTTGAGATCTACATCACCGAAGGGAACTCTGGAATGAATGAGATCACAGATCATTTGACTAACAGCTATTCACATTTCTATAGTGTTTCACGATTTACAGAGTTCTTTGTTCACGATAGCCCTGGGAGGTTCGTAGCATGATTGTTGGTGTGCCCGTATTACAGATGAGGAAAGAGGGGATCAGAGAAGTGAAATAATAATAATAGCAACAATAACAATAATTACTAGCATTTATATGATACATTAATCCTCACAACAACCCTGGAAGGTAGGTTCTGTGTTTAATCTCCATTTTTACAGATGAGGAAACTGATACAGGGAGAGGTTAAATGTCATGCCCAAGGTCACAGAGCTAGTAAGTATCTGAGGTGAAATTTGAACACAAGTCTCCTTGACTCCAGGTCCGGCTTCCTATCCCCGATGCTGCCTAGAAATGACTTACCCATGGTCACATACCTTTATCAAGGGTGTTGGTGAGGCCAGAGAATTCCAGATGAATAGCTGTTTGTTTCCATGTGTTTCAGGTTTTTTTTTTCTTTTTGGAGGGCAGTTGGTGTTAAGTGACTTGCCCAAAATCACATGGCTAGTTTTTGTGTTAAGTGTCTGAGGTCTGATTTGAACTCAGGTCCTCCTGACTCCAGGGCCGGTACTCTATTCACTATGCCACCTAGCCGCCCCCGTGTGTTTCAGTTTTCTGGTCACAGAAGTTGTAATTTGTTAAATAGTACCAGAACTATTGAAACAGTTAATGTTCCCTGTCTCCCATCCCCAAACTATACATTTTATGCTCAATCAAAGTCCAACCCAAGGAAACTTGGCTCATCACTTCATGAATCCTCTCGACGACACAAACTATAATGTGGGTTTCTGTTTTGGTTTATTTTTGTCTCTTTGCTTTTAAAGCCAGGAAAGAGGGTAGGTCTTTTGTTGAGATAGAGAAGATTAAGTGATTTTGCCTCACTCAAACAATAAGCCAGGAAAAGATCTCACTAGAGCACCATCTTTCTATGTGCGTACTTGGATATCTGTTTCTGACATTTCAGGAGAAAATAAATAGAATCTGTTAGTCCAAAGAATTTCACCATCTAGCTGTCATAGCTGCAATAATAGCTTTCTTAAGGCAGCTAAAGCCTGGGGCCAGTGGGAAGGGGAGGAAGAAGGGAACAGGGAGACATTTTTCATGCCCTATATTGGGTAGAGGGTAGGAGGAAACAGACCGCAAAGGGTGAGGAGCTGACTGGGGAAAAGTGTAGCAAAGTCATCACAGTGAGGGGCTCTCACTTTTGTCTTTTTATCCCCAGTGGCTCACACATAGTTAGTCCTCAATATATGCTTGTTGATGATTGATTTCTTAGGTCAGAAGGACCGAAAAGGGTCACTATAACTGTCTTCTTTGCAGATAATCAAGCATGTTAGACACTATTTGTTATGTGCAAATGTTCTTAAATCCTCTAAGGATCATGTCTTTCTCTCTCTCCTCCTCTTTCCCTAGAAAGGCACAGGGAGATTGTTAATTATACCCGACAGACATATTCTTCACAGGGCCCCATTTGTTGTGTTGCTTTGTTTGTTTGTTTTTGTCAATTTAGTCATGTCCAACTCCTTGTGACTAAATTTGGGGTTTTCTTGGCAGAGACATTGGAGTGACTTGCCATTTCCTTCTCCAGCTCATTTTTACAGATCAGGAAACTGAGGCAAACAGGGTTAAGTGGTTTACCCAGGGTCACACAGCTAGTCAGTGTCTGAGGCTGGATTTGAACTCAGATCCTCCTGACTCCAGGGTCAGCCCTCTATGCATTGCATCACCTAGCTGTCCCTACATGGCCCCATGCCATCCCCCAAAATGAGAAGATATCTATGATGCCAGTCTATTTCTGAATTCTAGCCAGGTTTTTGGTATTTTTGAAGAACACAGTTGTCTGGGAGACTGGGCCTTTGTAGAAAAAAAATCATTTTTATTGTGTTTTTTTTTAATATGATATAGTTACTCATTACTTCCCACCTTTCACTCCATCCCCACCCCCATCTTAAAATCCTAGTACAAAATCTTCATGAAGCCACTGAACTGTAGAGATGCAAATGGACTCAGAAGCCTAAGAGCATAAGATTTAGAGCTGGAAGAAACTTTAAGTACCTAGTCCAGCTTTCTTGTTTTAGAGATGGAAAAGTAAAGGTCCAGAGAGGTCAATTGCCCAAGGTCACATAGGTAGTAGCACAGCCAGGATTCTAATTCATGGGATTCTAAGAATTAGGAACTAGGAAGATCTGAAATGTGGCTTAGAAGCCACATAGTCCAATCCCATTATTTTCACATTAGGGAATTAAAGCTCAGGAAAGCTAAAGAATTTGCTGTGTCACACAGCTAACATGCAATAGTGGGGATTTTAGTCTGGGTTCTCTAACTCTATATCCTTCACTATTCCAGTATACAATTGAGAATATCAAATTAGCATTATCTTGAGTTTCTATGGTATTGATTCTACCATGTAATTAATTTTATGTCTACCTGCTAAAGAGGGAACAAATGGTCTACAGCCTCAAATCCTGTAGAAAGCTTAAAAAAAAAGCCCTTGAGTTGATAAAAAAAAAACCCCACCAGATTTTATCCTTGAAATGTCATTGGACACAATGTAAGAACAGTTAGATTGCATATCATTAACTCTTCCTCAGTGATCTATTATTACTAATAATTAAGCTACCTATTTCTTAGATGCAGGAATCCAGGTATCAGATGAGCAGGTGGGTATCTTAGGGGATAATGTATGGTAAATACAAGGACACAGGAAGCCCCTGCCCCTCTATTGAGAAGTACTGTAGGACCAAACATATTTAACTCAATCCCTGCCTGAAGAGGGAATCTTTTTATAGCATTGCAGACTAGTCATCCAGCTTCCGCCCTTAAGAATTCCAGTGCAAGAAAACCCAATACTTCTTTTTTTTAAAAAAGTTTTGTCATCTGTGTTCTCTCCTTCCCACTACCCTGTCCCCTTTTGAAAAGAAAGAAAAAACATCCCTATTACAAGCATGTGTAATCAAGCAAAATAAATCACCATGTTAGTCATGGTTAAAAAATGTTTATGTCTCAATCTGCACTCATGAGTCCATCAGCTATCAGCATGTTTCATCATGAGTTATCTGGACTTGTAGATGATTATTGTGATTGATCAGAGTTTATATTTCTTTCAAATTTGAAACCCACTCCCTCTCAAGAAGTTTGTCTGTGACTCTGGGATAGTTGAGTCTAGGGCAAACATATCCTCCCAGTATCTGAAGAAAACACAGACACACGGATAGGCCTTTCTTCAAAGTAAGAAAAACTAGGGTATATGGGCTTTATTAGATTTGTGCTATGCTATGGTTGCATGATGGGAGAAGGTCTTATTTGGCCTTGATTAGAGAAAGTCAGTGCCAATTCTTCATTTGAGCTTTTGAACTTTATGGAATTCACAGTGATTTCATCCAGAACTTCTATAGTTGCAGGCACTTGATTTTGCAACTTTTTTTCCAGTTTTACTATGCAAATTGGAACAGTAGCAAAATAATCCTTTTCTAAACCAAGCTGTAATGGGAACTGGATGGCCAACCCATGTTTATACTCTACTTAAGAAAAGATGGAAGTGGAATGGAAAGTTGTTTTCTTAATTGTTGTATTTAAATTGCTGCTTGCATCCAATTGTGGAACACAGTAGAGTCTGCTGGATGAGACCCCTAACTACTCAAAAAAGTTTGGACCTAACACTCTACCCAGAAAGAACCAAGGGATGAAGACTGGCTCTTGTTTGGACTGTAACATGCAGTTGATTAAAAAATCATCATTCAATATATATATATGCTGGACAGACACTGCAAATGGCCAATGGGTTAGACCCAGAATTGAAAGGAAAGAAAAGAGTCAGATTGCATTTAGGAAATTGCCATTTTCTGTTGTGAAAGGTTTCCTTAAATCGCCAGCCAGAAGTGATCTTCCCTCCTCTGAATTCTATACCTCTCTCACCTTTCATATTCATATCATATCTTTTAATATAAGGTTATACAAGTTACACATTACATACACATATATGATTGTTCTTTGTCCTTCATTTTCAAAGAGGACTAGTGACATCACAGGGTAATGTCTTAACCCATGTGTGAATTGGATTTAAGGAGGCACAAAGTCATCAGTCTTAACTCCCCCTGCCTGATTCATCAAAGTCCCATTAATGGCAAGACAAAAGTCAAAGGACTGGTGATAGCCTGGGATATAGCTGGTGACCTTGATGTCTTCATGTCTGACCAAGCTATAAGCACTTCACAGAACCTGCTCCAGCTAATTTAATGCCTATTGGAACAAATTGTTCTCATCTTCCTATTCTATAGGGGGATGTCCTGTGTATAGTGTGTGTGTGTGTACACACTCCCACACCCATGCACATATATATGCATATATATGATATGCACTTGCAAATCTACATATATAATTTTTAGGGAGGGAGAGGAGGCAGCATGTTCCAGACAAGGTAAACCTATTCTAACACCTTGACTGCCATAAAAAAATCCTCAAACCCTGATGGAGACACCCAGAGCCTTGGGCATAGTGATGCTTCCAGCCCAGTGTCCTCAGGCATCATCCTGGGATGTGACCCCTTTGGAGATACAACCTGAAAACTGCTCCTGTGGGTGCTAAAGCCAAAGCTATGGAAGACCCAGGAAGGAAAGTTCTTATGACCCAAGGCCTTGGTACTGACAAATGGTTCAACACTAGAAACTGATAGGATTCTATCATGTAAATGACTTTTAAAAAAGAGATATTAGCATCTGGTTTTCCACTGTATCCCACAAGCCATGTGACTTTTCCATCTGACTCATAGCTGAAACCTTCCATACCTGTGGTCTCCCCCATTAGAATGTGAGCTCGTTGAGGGTAGAGACTGTCTATATTTTCTATTTCTTTTCTCAGTGGTTGCATATAGTATGCACTGAATGATTTATTTATTTACACAGACAAATAAGTGTCACTTGAAGTAAAATGGGCAAAAAGAGAGACCTGGAAAGTGAGATGTGTGTGTGTGTGTGTGTGTGTGTGTATTTTCTGTAGTAACATTCACCAAACATCAAGAGTCTGTTTAGATATTTTAATAGGCATAAAATTTTAAATAAGAGACACAGGCCCTGCCTTCAATGGAACTTACAGTCTATTTGAAGGATAAGATACAAACATCGGTATGTCATCTATAACACTGTTGTAAGGAAACGACTAAGATACCACAGAAATTGGATCATTTATTAGTTGACCTGCTTTGCCTTACTTTGATGCTGGAATGGCTAGGCTGGTTGAGCTAACAGAGAGGGAGGTGAACAAATCCGGAATCTATCTGTGTAGTTATAGGAAATGCATGAGTGTGATGCGATCTTATGATGATGTTCTTATCCTGATTTTTCTTCCAGTGTTTAAGTGGGTGAGAAGGACACTAATTGCGCTAGTCCAAGTCACTTTTGGAAGAACGATCAACAAGTGAGTAGCAACTGCTTTAATACGTTTATGAGATTTATGAGATCAACATGGTAGAGTGGAAAGGGCACTGACTCTGGAGTCAGAGGGCCTGGGTTCAAAGCCTGCTTGCTGACTGTGGGCAAGTCAATTAAACTCCCTAGGCCTGTTTCTTCATCAGTGAAGTTAAGGAGTTAGATTTGAGAGTTTCTGAGATGTCTTCTAACCCTAAGATCTTTCAATCCTGTGATGTCCTGTTCTGTGCCTACACAGGACACTTAATTTATGGGACAGTTGTATTTGGCCCCAGGCACTGATTTAATGTTAGGCCTAGAAAGGACCTTAGAAATCAGCTAGTCTTACCTTTTATGTAACAGCCTTAGCAAGTAGCAACCCTATCTTTACTTGATATCTTCACTAATGGGGGCTCATTTTTCCCTAAGGAAGTTCATGTCACTTTTGGACAGCTCTAAATGTTATGAAATTTTTCTGTATTTAAAGCCTCTCTGTAACTTCCACTCTTGCTCTTCAAGTCTGATCTTTTTTTCTGCCTAAAAGTACTTCAGATTCTTTAAGGTTACTGTCATTATCTCTACTGTCTTTTCTTTTTTCCTCTGAAGTAAATCTCCCCCATTCTTTAACCCATCCTCATGTACCGTGGTTTTAAATTCCCTTGTTACCCTAGTTGCCTGTTCCAACTCGTGTGTATAAGGGTCATATTTCTGCAAATATTGGACCCAGAACTGAACCCAGTAATCCAGATGTCATCCAACCAGAGCAGTGTGACTCATTTTCTAGATAACGACTGGCCCAGGGTCCTTCACTTGCATCTATTGATTTCATCATTTCTCTGCCCACTGTACTAATTAGCAATCACCTTTTATGGTAGGAACAACATCCTACTCCCTCCTCTCATGAAGGTTAGGCTAGCTTTTGCTTAAAAGGTATTAGGATGTTGCTGAAGACTTGGTTAGTTCAGAGGATTCAGGGCTCAGATTGTTGACATCACTTACTTATTTTCTATGTACAATGCCTCCATGAAGAGCACCAAGGGAGATCTGAGTCTTGGCTGGTGCTTCACAGCAGAATCAATGAGAGGCATCCCCAACATATAGCCTTTTAAAATATGCTTCTCCTGCTATGGCTAAGTAAATCTCTTTTCATTGACTGTTGACTGACCTGCAGGTATCTCATTCTATTTCAGTATCAAACCTAAATGACCAAGGGACTGACTGTGAGTCAGGCCCAGCTGAGAACACCTTTGCTTCTTCAGTTGGTTGCAGTGATAACATAGGGATTCACATGCATAGGAGAATTTCCTCTCATTTCTGTCCTTGTGAGTGACTTAATTGTGTTCTTGGTGGTCCAAGGCTGTGAAAGATCAAATTAACTCAGCTGCCAAGGTCAAAGGGCTGTCTTTGGAGAAGTTCTCTTCTAGGCATAGCACAAATGTGAACGTCTTATGTATCACTGCTCACCTCATACCTTAAGAGATATTCAGTCCACCCTCCAAGCTACAGTGAGTGAGACTCAGAACAGAATGGAATGGAAACACACATATGCTTTGTTTTCTCCATGATGCAGTCTGCATGTAGATCTGAAATGACATGTGTTGTTTAATTTGGTTTGATTCTTTAATTAAGCTTGTTCTGTTGTTTTCAGTGATGTCTGACTCTTCATCACCCCATTTGGGGTTTTCTTGGCAAAGATACTGGAGTGGTTTGCCATTTCCTTCTCCAGCTCATTTTACAGATGAGTAAACTGAGACAAAGAGGGTCAAGTGACTTGTTCAGGGTCATACAGCTAAGACTATATTTGAACTCAGGAAGACGAGTCTTCCTGACTCCAGGTCTGGTGCTTTATCTACTGTACCACCTAAGCTACCCTTCTTTTACTATAGCAACTCATAAAATATTGGATCTTGAAGGTGTTGTGATCTGTGTCTACATCATGGAGGCGTTGTGATATGGTTAGATGAAGGGGGAACACACACTTGAAAACAGTCATCTCTACACTTCGTACTCACTGAGTTCCTAGAACTACTTAATGATACTTTCACCTGTGCAATATAATTTGCAGATTTGATAAGCTATTGGGTATATGGTCCACTCACCTGTTCACATTAATTTATTCCTATTTTGTGTACTGGGGAAACACAAATTTTCACTAAAACACAGCCTCTAATAGAGTTATCATCTAATAGAGTTAAGAAGTGCATATTTTGGATAGTTTTATTTTATGGGGGAAGAGATTGAGGAGCTTTAATCAAAGGTTATCTTCATTTTGGCCTCCTAAAATGTTAGTCACAGAGGTACTTTTGGTGGGGGGGGTTCCCAGCTTCTTATTCTTCAGAGTCTCCAGAGATCTGTCATCAATTAATATTTATTCCTAGAATATAACTGCATTAAGTATAGTTTTGATATTATGTAAGAAGAGAGGATAGTTTAAATAAAATACATTCCTCTACATGACATTTATTTATGATGCTTTAGTAAAAGGGTTTTTTTTCAAGTTTCTCTATATTCAAAATTTAGATCTTTCATGAGACTTGAAAATATGACCTTCTCCAGAATAGGAATGTGATTCAGATGCCAAAAATGTAATAGGATTGCGTCTGAAGGGGAAATAAATACTTTTTTATAATCTTAAAATATAATCGTATTTTTAAATGAAATTAATTATTTTATTTAATTATTTCTTTATTATTATTTATTATTGTAATGAAATTAATTTTCAGTTAAATGTTAATTCATACTCGCTATTTAAATATATGTTTGCAATTAAAAGAAATATGGCAAGTTTATATGTACACACACATATATATATATGAGCTTTTGAACAGAAAAGGACTTTTTTTTTCTTCATTATATTGCATTGAATATACTTGATTCATTTATTCATTAACTTAATAAGTGTCTAACTGGTGTTAGGCACTGTACTAGGTTTTAGGAATACAATAATAAAAAAAATGGTACCTGCCCTCTAGGAGTTTGCATTCTATTTCATCCTATAATGCTTCAAAAAAAGTCATGAATTCATTAGTGTGAATTCGTCACTTCTTCCAATGACATAGCCCCGTGTTACTGTGGTAGACAGTTTCAGGAGTTTGTTAGCTCCCCCACCTCCCCCCATGCTCTCACTCTCAATAATCATCACCTGGTGGCCAGCTCTTTGATGATAAATGCCCTTACATCTGCTAGAGTGGTCCATGGGTGACAGGCCAGGCGTGGTGTAGAGCTTGGAGTGTGGGGATTAAGTATCTCTTAAGGTGTAAGATGGATACTTAACACTTAAGACATTCAAATCAAGTCTGAGGCTTGAAGCCTTTCCACCTTAGTAGTACTCTTCAAAACCTGTGCCCCATTGGCATAGCCATCAAGGACCTGAACTCTACACTGTGAAAAGGGGAGAAAGGAATAGTTCTAGTGATTTAATTATATTTGGAGGTTCCCATATCTTTATAGTAGAAAAATCTCAGTGTTAGGATTGTGTCAGATGAAAGATTTGTCCACCTCTCAAGAAGCACTCCTCATTGCTTCTGCTTTCAGTCTGCTAGGGAAATAATTCTACATCAATTATTGATTTTAGTCCTTGGGAAAAGATATTTCTTTTTCCAAGCATTTGGAAGCTACTCATTTCTCTTCTCATTTTAGCTTTAGTAAATGACAAAACACACCTAGTTCAAACACCAAACAATGGCACACATGTTCTTAGGGCACTCTCAGGTTTACAAAATGCTTTTCTCACAACAAACAACATCATAAAGTGGGTAGTGGGCGGTAGTAACTCATTTTACGGATGAAAAAACTGATTTTAAAGGTTAAATGATTGGTCTGAGTTCACATGGCTAGTTCACATACCCAGGTCTCTATTTTAGTCTTGTGATGCTAAAACCAGTATTGTTTTTCATATTTACATAATTGGTCCAATTAGAATTTATTGGAGTACATTGTATAGTATGGGTCTAGTTAATCATCCCAATAGTTTTGATTAAATAATGATTCCATTTCTCAATTATTTTTGGTCTTGGTACCAATATCCCTCATACCATGGGGATCTATTCCTGGGTTCTCTCTTCTATTTCACTGCCTTTTTTTCTGTATTTCCCATAACAGCTCTTATAATTATTATTCCATAATACATTTTGAAATCTGTGTGGCCTGTTAAATTTCTTGCTAATTACTTCTGTTGCTATTTGTTGGCTTCTGGCTTTATTGTTTATATTGGTAATTTTTCCCATTATTTTCTCCTGATCACTGTAAGCCACTTTTAATTCTAACTTCAGTTCCTCTTGTGCTATTTTAACTGCTGCAAATACCCCTTTTGTTCTCCTATCCTAATTTTCTGTGAATCTAAATATACAAGAGAGGCACAAATAAACAATGATATTAATAGCTAATGCTTATATACAGCTTTAATGTTCACAGCCTGCTTTACATCTCTCATCTCAGTAAAACCACACAAGGGTCTTCTAAGGTTGTTACCCCAGGGATTATTATCCTCATTATATAGATGAGGAAACTTTTACAGTGGGGTTAACGGATTTGCTTATCATCTCATAGTTAGCATGTGTCAGAGATGAGATGTGAACTGAGATCTCTCCTTCCATTAGAAGAGGTTCCCAAATTTATTTAGCCTACCACCCCCTTTAAAAAAATAATTACACAGCACCCCCTGGAAATCTATTTAACCTTCAAACTTTTTTTTTTGAAATTTGCATAATTTCAAAAAAATTAAAATATATATTTCTTAAATGATGCATCTTAAATTGAATAATTTGTTGTAAATTTGTGTGTTTTTTCCTACATTGAAATTTTGATGACATAATATTGTGTCATCTAACTGCATGGTATCATATTATAAACAAGTCCATTACATGCACATATTCCTGCTGATGCATGCTGGACTTCTGACAATGTGCAACACACTCGGTAGCCAACACTTGCTTGTTAAGACCTATGCATGTAATGACTTGACCACTGATTGGTTTATAACTTACATTTTGTGTGTTTATTTGGAAAATAATGTAATCATTATGACTTTAACTCTGTTACACAACAGATGAAACATGTGAATGGTTTTTCAAAATTTTCTTTTTTCTTCTTTCCTTATGCTTCCCCCCCATTATTCAATTACCCCTAATTGCACCCAAGGTTACTACCACCCCCTGGATCATTCCAGTGCCCCCCAGGGGATGGTAGTGTTCACTTTGGGAACCTATGCACTAGACCATAAATTCCTAAATGAATGAAATGTTCCTGTTGAGAGCTTTGGTTTCTTAAGTCTAACACTTAACTAACACTATGGCTTATAAGCAGGTCAGACATCTGATAGCAATTTGATTTGAGGTTAGAGAAGAGGTGTCATCCAGAGGCTTTTATTTCATCAAGAGGCCTGAGGGCTGTTGAGGATTTGGATCTCTGAGCCATCTTTGCCCTTTGCCCTGTTGCTCTTAAAGAAGTAGACAAGGAGTCAGCAGGTTCTGCCTGGGTCTCCCACTGTGTATAGGCTACTCTAATTCTATTAGCCAGAATTGAGCTAATGGCCCCCTACAGGTTTTGTCTAAATGAGAAGTCAGATCAAAAGAGATGGAGAACACTTTGATGATGGCATTTTGATGAGGCCTCTTATCAAAATTTAAGGTGTTTAAATCAACATTTTCTATTCCCTTTTGTTTGTATGGTGCCAGGTAGGAAGGATATAAATTTTAACAGTATTTTTGGATTGTTTATACAAGGTTTTGGGTTTTTTTTTAATCTTTAAATACAACTTTGCTTTAAAATGAGTATTTGAATAGATGATCCTTAGAACTTGGCATAGTAGAAAAAGAAAAGAAAAGCCAGGAGATGCGGGTTCTTATCCTGACTCACTAACTCGAATGTGGGTCCACAGCCCCTATCTTTTCCAGGGATTTGGAGTCATTAAGCTCTGCAGAGGTGGGCATGCATTGTCTAAGCATGACACCCTATCCAGGGATCAAATGAGTGACTAGTAACACCATTTCAAGGTCAAAGCCAGGGAGCTACGGGAGATTTGAGGAGGTATGAAAAGGTTTGGAAAAACCACCGTGATGAGAGGGAAAGTGAATTGATTGGGGAGAGAGAAAAGGACTGCCTTGCTGCAGTCAGGGGCCAGTTGAGACTATGGAACATCAATTTGTAATGGGTCCAGTCAACACAGTTTGTGATTTCCCCTGCCCCCAGTTTTGAAGGATAAACAACAACAAAGCTGGGGGAAAATGGGACCTTGTCCATGACAAATGGCTGAACAAATTGTAGGGAAAGTGGGAGTGATCCAAAACTGAGGCAGGGGCAGGGCTCCATGGGCCACAGGATAAAGAGGCAAAGGACTTGAGAGAAGAGAACAGCGTAGAGTTTATTAAGGGGTCAAGAACAGGAAGGGAAGAGCGTTTTTAGCCATGGTAGGGGTAAGAGTCTGGTAGAGAACTTAGGGTTTAGAGGTCACAGGGAAGGTGAAAAATAAGATTTGGGACTGAAGAAACTGAGTCTGACTTGCCCAAAGTTACACAGCTAGTAAATGTCAGAGGCAGGATTAGAACTTGGGTCTCATGTACCGAAGTCTAGTGTGGTATCGATAGCACCTGTCTGCCACCTGTATTGATGATCCCTGCTTGGCTTTCCACTTTTTATTAATACCATCAGACAGTAAACCAAGGCAAAGGATTTTAGATTTAGAGCTGGAAGGGATCTTAGTGTCATCAAGTCTAACACTCTCATTCTTCTTCTTCTTCTTTTTTTTTTTTCTTTTCGGAGTGGGGAGGGCAGGACAATTGGTGTTAAGTGACTTGCCCAAGGTCACATGGCTAGTAAGTGTTAAGTATCTGAGGCTGTATTTGAACTCAGGTCCTCCTGAATCCAGGGCCGGTACTTATTCACTGCACCACCTAGCCACCCCTAACCTTCTCATTTTACAGAAGGTGTAAAGGAACCAGAGAAATGAAGGGACTATAGGTAGTTATATAGGTTAGATAGGCAGCTTAGTACAGTCAAGAGAGGGCTAGCTCGGGAGGAATCAGACACGGGCTCAAAACACACCACTGTGTTTTATGTGACCTTGTACAAGTCCCTTCACTTCTGAGCCTCAGTTTCTTCAAATATGAAAGGAGGTGGGTTATACTAGAGCAAGGGTCCTTAATTTCAGGTCCATGAACTTTTTTGTTTGTTTGTTTTTTAATACTGATAACTATATTGCAATGGTTTCCTTTGTAATCCTACATACTTTATTTTATGCATTTAAAAACACCTTTCTGAGAAGGGGTCCACTGATTTCACTAGAATGCCTAAGGGGGTCGATGGCACTAAATGATTTAAGAAACCCCAGAGGTCCCTTCTCAATCTAAATCTCTGATACTGTGATGTTAAATGGCAGAGCTAATAATATCCAACTCCCCTGACTCCAAATCATGGGTTCATTTTACTGGATCACAGGGGAAGGGTAAGACAATGAAAACTAAAAAGCAGTTACCCTGAACTATTACGCTTCTTCAAAGTCTAGTACATTGTCAGGTCTTGTCAATTCTCCCTCCTCAACATCTCTCCCTGTGTTGTTCTTTCCACTCCCACAGCCACATCCTAGTTCAGGTCCTCAGCACCTCCCACCCGGATCTTTTTTTTTTTTTTAGTTTACTTATTTAATTTCAGTTTACAACATTCAGTTCCACTAGTTTTTGAGTTCCAAATTTTCTCCTCCTTCCTTCCCTGCCCCCTCCCCAAGATGGCATAAAATCTGATATAGGCTCTACATATACATTCACATTATACATATTTTCACCTTAGTTCTTTTGCAGAGAAGAATTATAACCAAAGGAATGAATCATGAAAAAGAAGAAACAAAAGAAAACAAAAAAGAGACAGAACACATAGTATGCTTCGATCTGCATTCAGATTCCATAATTCTTTCTCTGGATGTCCCACCCAGATCTTTGCAGTGGCTTCTTTATTGGTCTCCCTGCCTCAGAACTCTCTCTCCTACAATAATCTTTCCACACATCTGCCAAACTGATATCCCTAAAGCACATATCTGACCTGGTTATTCTCCTTCTCAATGAGTACCAGTGACTCTCTATTTAGCCTGGGAATTCCTTCCCCACCTAGGTCCAGCCTCCTTTTTCAGGCTTCATGCTACAACCAAACTGGTTTTTAGAAATATTCTCACACAAAGCTCTTTATCTCCCTTCTCTCTGCCTTTGCATTGCCCCATGCCCGGAATGCTCTCTCTCCTCATTTCCACATCAGAGAATCCCTGATTCTCCTTCCAAGTTCATCTCAGATGCCGCTTCCTACACCAGACCCTTGCTTGTCTGTGCCTGCCTCCCCCCTCCTCACCTCTCTTCCTCTGTTGCCCTCCCCACTTTTGGTCTTTCCCACAAAATTACCTTGTATTTACTGTTTGTAACCCTGCATCAGAATTGCTTTCAGTCCCTGTGAGCTCTTCCACCCAGCCCCCTGCCTCCAAGTGCAGCACCACCTCCTCTCTTCCCTTAAGGGTTTAAACTTGCCACTTCAAAGTTCGCCATGGATGATGATATTGCTGCTCTTGTAGTTGACAATGGCTCTGGAATGTGCAAAACTGGCTTTGCAGGAGATGATGCCCCTCAGGCTGTCTTCCCTTCCATTGTTGGGTGCCCCAGACATCAGGGTGTAATGGTGGGTATGGGCCAGAAAGACAGCTATGTGGGGGATGAGGCCCAGAGCAAGAGAGGTGTTCTGACCCTGAAATACCCCATTGAACATGGTATTGTCACCAACTGGGATGACATGGAGAAGATCTGGCATCATACTTTCTACAACAAGCTCCGTGTGGCCCCTGAAGAGCACCCTGTGCTGCTCACAGAAGCCCCCCCGAGCCCCAAAGCCAACAGAGAAAAGATGACTCAGATTATGTTTGAGACCTTTAATACCCCAGCCATGTACGTTGCTCTCCAGGCTGTGCTGTCCCTGTATGCCTCTGGTCGTACCACTGGTATTGTGATGGACTCCGGTAATGGTGTGACCCACACTGTGCCCATCTATGAAGGTTATGCCCTTCCCCACGCCATCCTCCATCTGGATCTGGCTGGCTGTGATCTGATGGACTACCTCATGAAGATCCTGACCGAGGGAGGGTACAGTTTCACCACCACAGCCGAGAGGGAAATCATGCGTGACATCAAGGAGAAGCTGTGTTATGTTGCCCTAGACTTTGAGCAGGAGATGGCCACCGCGGCACCCAGCCTCCTGTCTGGAAAAGAACTATGAGCTCCCTGAGGGTCAGGTTATCACCATTGGCAACAAGAGGTTCTGATGCCCAGAAGCTCTCTTCCAACCATCTTTCTTAGGTATGGAATCCTGTGGAATCCACGAAACTACCTTCAACTCAATCATGAAGTGTGATGTTGACATCCATAAGGATTTGTATGCCAACACCATATTTTCGGGTGGTAACACCATATACCCAGGCATTGCAGACAGGATGCACCTCTCTCCCTCCCTCCTTTTTCAACTGATTATTGTCTTCACCTGGATAAAGAATTCTATAGCAAGTAACTGATTTCTTCTGGGGAAGAAATCATTATTCCAACAGCTCCCATCCCATGTCTCATGTTATGTCCTCCTCTCTTCTCCAGCTACACTTCCCTCCCATTTGCCATCTCCATGACCACACAACAACTGTTAGTAGCCACTAACTTCTTTATAATAATAGCAATAAATGGTGCTGAAGGAAAGAGCAGCTCGTCAGTAGGGAGGGGAGAAGTCTATCGACTTATACAGGCAGCACAGACGTTGCTGATGGCAGCAGAAAATTGACTGTATTTGCTCTTTCTCTCCCAGAGATGGGTGGAGGCATTTGATTCTTTCTGTGACTCAGTCCTGGAAAAGGGAAATTGTCTTTAAGGAACAGGTACTGCGCTAAGCCTGGTCCAGTTGGCACAGTGGTCACAGTCCCTTTCAGGGCCAGCATCAGCTTCATTGTTTCCTCTCAGTGGCTTTGTAGGGAGAGCTGGAGGAGCACAAATTAGTGACCACATATGTGTTCAGCTGTAGGAGAACTCCCCATGGTGCCAAGATGGGACATGTAGCTTAAACTCTCTACCTGTTGACCCCCAGCTTCTCTCCCTCCCAAGATTCTCCATGCCCCAGTCTCATGTCTGTGACTGGTGGATTTTCAGAAAGCATCTCCGTCTCCATGGCAACTCTGGTATTTTATTTATGATGGGTAACATGGCATAAGGAAACAGCAAGCTGGCCTTGGAGTTAGGAACCAGGTTTCAAGCCTCTCTTCTGATACATGCTGTGTAACCCTGGGTAGGTCATTTAACTTCACTGTGCCCTTAACAACTCTCTGAGATTTTGAAGTTGTCAAGCAGGTGCTGAGCTGAATTGGTAGAGGGAATTCTCTGTTCCACGGAAATCACAAGACCAGTAAAGAAAAAAATAGCGTTATTTGTTGATTCCCCTGATAAAATGTAAGCTTCTTGATATCAAAAACTGTATTTTTGTCTTTGTATTTCTAGCACCTAACATGGTGTTTGGCACATAGAGAGCCCTTAATAACTGCTTGTTAATTCATCAATATTCTTTCTTGTTAGTGGCTATGAGACAAGATGGGGAAGAGTTTGAAGTTATTCCAGTCCAATTGTATTCTAGTTCTGAAATTATTGGACCTAATGGTGGTTTAACTCTGAATATTACTTAATCTGTTCTACCCTTATTATCATCATGCATCATTGAACACTGGCATATTTTCTCAACTCTTCAATTTGTAGTCTCATTTTTACTCCTTTTTCTGGGAGGTAGCAGGTGGAATAGAAAGAGTCCTGTCAGATCCAGGCTTGGGTGTGAATTTGAGCAAGGCATTTCAATACTCTGATTTCATTTTCTTATCTGTAGAATGGAGATAATGATAATTATACTATGTAATTCGCAGATCTCTGGAGAAGATAGAACCCTGTAATCCTCAGAGTCATAATAGTGGGAAGGGGGTTGACCTTAGAGTCAGGGATTTGGGTTCAAGTCCTGTTTCTGGCATGCTTCATCACTTTGAACAACTCGTTAACTTCTTGGTGCCCTCAGGTGATCCAAATGCTCAACCTTCATGGATACGCATTGATAGAGGGAGTTTCTTTTCTTTTTTTTTGCTTTTTGGAGGGCAATTGGGGTTAAGTGACTTGCCCAAGGTCACATAGCTAGTTTTTGTGTTGAGTGTCTGAGCCCGGATTTGAACTCAGGTCCTCCTGACACCACGGCCAGTGTTCTATTCACTGTGCCACCTAGCCACCCTAGAGGGAGTTTGCTTACCAAGAATTCCCCATGCCAATGAAATCACAAGTCTGGACCAAAAAAAGAACAAATAAGTAACAAGTTGATTCTAGAACCAAGTTCATCTTTCACTGTCGTGGTTTAGCTCAGGAGAGCTGTGTTTTGTTGGACAAAACCTTTCTGAAAGGAGATGAAAGTAAAGATGTTTTATAAAGTTTCATAAAAATCTGAGTAACTGATTGATGATATTCTCCTTTTCTCTTACAAGACAAATACGAGACACAGTGAGTTGGATCTTCAGTGAGCCGATGCTGGTTTATTATATCAATGTTTTTCGGGATGCATTTTGGCCTAATGGAAAGCTAGCCCCACCAACGCCACCCAGGAGTGAGGAGCAGAGTCAGGAAACTAAGCAGAGAGCACAGCAAAAACTACTTGAAAACATTCCAGGTGAGTCACGGATGTGTGTGTGTGCTTATATATGTATTGTGCATGTATATGCATATATATGGGTGTGCATGTGTTTGTGTATATACACACACATTCAGAAAAGAATAATAAAGAACTAAATAGGAAAAAATTCGTATTAAATTTTGGCCTCTATGACATCACCCTTTAGAAAGCATCCAGAGGAAGGTGACTAAGAGGGTGCAGGCAAAGAAATCTTTCCAAAGAAGGAACTGGAAGTGTTCATTCTAGTTAAAAAAAAAAAAAGCTTAGGGGAAATAGGTTATCAGTCTTTAAGAACTGCCTCTGAATGGAGTGGCTAGGTGGCACAATGAATAGAGCACCAGCCCTGGAGTCAGGAGGACCTGAGTTCAAATTTGGCCTCAGATACAACACAAAAACTAGCTGTGTGACCTTGGGCAAGTCAATTAACCCCAATTGCCCTCCAAAAAGCCAAAAAAAATAAAAAAGAATTGCCTCTTAAGTCAAATCCAGCCTCTGACACTATCAGTGGGATTTTGGGCAACTTACATAACTTCCTTGGGCCTCAGTTTCCTCATTTGCAAAATGGAATTAACTAAAAAATTTTAATCAATACCATTGCCAATCATAACTTTAGAAGATTAATGATGAAATAAGCCACTGTCTTCTTAGAAAATAGGTGGTAGGGGCGGCCAGGTAGCACAGCGAGTAAGAGCACTGGCCCCAGTGTTGAGAAGACCTGGAGATCGAATCCCGGCCTCACACACTTAGCACCCACCCAGAAACACCTGGCCATGTAACCTTGAGCAAGTTACTTAACCCCAATTGCTTAGGGGTGGCCAGGTGGCTCAGCGAGTAAGAGCATCGGCTCCAGTGTCGGGATGACCTGGATCAAATCCGGGCTCAGATACTCAGCACCACACCCAGAAATAACTGGCCGTGTAACCTTGAGCAAGTTACTTAACCCCGATTGCTTTAAAAAAAAAAAAAAAAGAAAATAGGTGGTAGAGGGGGCAGCTAGGTGGTGCAGTGAATAGAGCACCTGCCCTGAAATCAGGAGGACTTGAGTTCAAAACCAGTCTCAAGCACTTGGCACTAACTATGTGACCTTGGATGAGTCATTTAACCCCAATTACTTTGCCTTCCCCCCCCAATAAAAAAATAAGTGGTAGAGTAGAGATGCAGAACAAGGCAGATGTTTTCAGACTTGGCTGATATATTGAATTATTTTCCTTAAAAATATGTATACATATGTATGTTGTCGTTTCATTGTTTTCAGTCATGTTCATTTCTTTGTGACCCCATGTTAGGTTTTCTTGGCAAAGATACTGGAGTAGTTTGCCATTTCCTCTTCCAGCTCATTTCACAGATGAGGAAATTGAGGCAAACTGGGTTAAGTGACTTGCCCAGGGCCACACAGCTAGTGTCTGAGGCCAGATTTGAACTCAGGTCCTCCTGACTCCAGGGCAAGTGCTCTATCTACTGTGCCACCTAGCCCCCCCCCCCCTTTAATCTTAATCAACAGTATTTTTTGTGAGTTGCTGTGTGTCTCCAACGCAAAATATCCAAAGCAGAGCTTATCACTTTTCTCCCCAAACCCTCCCTTCTTCTGAGCTCCCCTCTTGCTGTCCAGGCTCCACTAGCCTCCTAGGGTGTCATCCTTGATTCCTCACTCCCACTCACATATCCAGTCTTTCACTGTGTACCATTCATGTCTGCCTTCACAGCATCTCTCATATGCTCCTCTGAACTCATATAGCCACCACCCGAGTCCAGGTCCTTACACCTCATGCCTGGAGAGCTACAGTGGCTTCTCCTTGGTCTCCCTGCCTCGGGTCTTGCCGCACTTCATTCCACCCTTCTCCGCAGGTACCCGAATCCAGTATAAAATGCTACTTGGTATTTAAAGCCTTTCACAATCTGCTCCTTTTCTGCCTTTCCAATCTTCTTACAAGTTACTTTCCTTCATGGACTTTATGATCCAGCAACGTCTTTGCCTTTCCCTCGAACTCAGCCCTCCATCTCTTGACTCCGTGCCTTCTCATTGACTATCCCCCAAACCTTCCATGCTCTTCCTCCTCACCTCTGCCTCATAGCTTCCTTCACATCCTTCAGGATTGCCCAAACCCTCCCTTCTCCAGGAGGTCTTTCACACTGTCCCTCCTCCTCACTAACTTCCTCTCCCCTGCTGCTTATGGTTTCCCATTTACATTACATGTGTCTTGTTTACCTGTTGTCTTTTCCCTTAGAATGTGAGAGTCTGGAGAGAAATGATTGCATGTTTGCCTTTCTTGGTATCCTTAGTGCTTATCACAGTGCCTTACGCACAGTAAGTGCCTAATAAATGCTTGTTACCTGACTGATTAGTTGTGACCAAACATTGCACATCCTTCTGGTGGTGGACCTCTCAGTTAGCCAGATTAGGCTTTGGAAGGTGGACGCACAGTCTGTTGCCAAGACTATGTGTAAATAGTGCCCTTCCAACTTAGTAGAATCTGCTCTCTCTGTCTGGCATATAGCAGGCACTTAAAAGCCTGGTGAGCTTAATCAAATTAAATGACTAGAGTTTAGTGTCATTCCATTTGTGCTGTGATGAGGGTTCGGAGGAGGCCATTAGTTGGGCATCAGTGTTATATTTAGGAACTTAATTCATAGGTGATGAAAATCAAAATTGCATTTTGGAAATTAAACTAAATTTGGATAAGTTTTGATCTTACAATTTTTTCATGACTTTCCTAGTGATTTTAAAGCAGAGTTCTTTTTTTTTTTTTAAGAGCAATTGGGGTTAAGTAACTTGCTCAAGGTTACATGGCCAGGTGTTTCTGGGTGGGTGCTAAGTTTCTGAGCCTGGATTTGATCCCAGGTCATCCCGACTCTGGGGCCAGTGTTCTTACTCACTGCTACCTGGCCACCCCTAAAGCAGCAGTTCTTAATTGGGATCGATGAACTTAGTTGGTTTTTTACTTATTATTTTGTTAAATATATTTCAATATATATAATTGGTTTCCTTTGTAATTTTATGTATTTTATTTTGTGCAGTTAAAAACATTATTCAGAGATGAAGTCCATAGAATTCACAGGATTACCAAAGGGGTCTGTCACACACACACACACACACACACACACACACACACACACACACACACACACACACACACAAAAGGCTAATGACCCCATTTTAAAATATAGCTTAGGGAAACAAATACTGAAAACTTTTACAATGTAATTCACTGTAATTTTTAGACATTTCCAGATGGTCTAGTCATAGGTTACCCCTATTTCTCCATGTTTATATACATAACACATACGATTTTAATATCTTATAAGATGTTTGCTTCTTATTAATAATTATGTCCTTTGTTACTAACAGTGGTTTAAAATATAAATTTACCTTTTTCTTTTTCAGATATGCTCCAGAGCCTAGTTGGACAGCAAAATGCCCGTCATGGTATAATAAAAATATTCAATGCACTGCAAGAGACAAGAGCCAATAAGCATCTATTATATGTGAGTAAGTTAAAGCATAATTAAGTCAGAGATTCCATAGTTCTAATTTTAATACCTCAGATTTGCTCATTTTAATTACACTGTACCTGTTCCTTCCATCTTTCTTAGATTCTCATGTGAGCATCCAGCAAAAGGCATTGCATGTAATGGGCATTAAGTGAACATTTATTAAATTGAATTCAATTCATTTATAAAGTTTAAAAAAAATTTTTCACAGTGAGTAAGAGCACCAGCCCCAGAGTTGGGATGACCTGGGATTGAATCTGGGCTCTGATACTTAGCACCACACCCAGAAATAACTGGCCGTGTAACCTTGAGCAAGTTACTTAACCCCAATTGCTTTTAAAAAAAATTGTGATTCAGTTTTGAGACATTTTAAAATAAGTATCAAACTTTCATATTTGATCCATTGTACTCAGTCTCCAACCCCTTCTCTCCCAATCATCCTGAGAGTTATGATTATATTAGAGATTCAGAGAGCAGAAGAGACATATTTCTTTGAACATGACCAATGAGGGAATTTTATTATGTTTGTCTGTACATATTTGTTATGTGGATTTTGTTTTTGCTGTTTTCCCACTGGAGCGAGAGGGAGAGAAAATAGATTTTTAATTAAAAAAATAATTTAAAAGATTTTTGGTTATGAGATATTTTACAATAATTTTATCATTATTAGCATTTCAATGAAATAACTCATCTCTGTGCTGAATTCTGATCATTTTCTGTTCTCTGTGGCTCCCCTGTTTAGATGAGAAAAAGGAATTTCATCAAGTTCTTGGAAAATTCCAGCAACTTACTTTTCTCTTTTTCCTGTCTCAGGTGCTGATGGAATTGCTGCTAATTGAGTTGTGTCCTGAGTTGAGAATTCATTTAGATCAACTTAAAGCCGGTCAAGTTTGAGGCTCCACCAAAAAAACCAAACAAACAAACCGCTAGAGAAATGTCTGTGTAATAATAGACATGACAATTATTTTCCTCTTTTCCATAGAGGGCTGATTGAGAACTATATTGGTTTTTATTTTAAAGTTTTTTTTCTCTTAGTTTTATGTGAAGTAAACAGACTTGAAAAGATTTGATGTTGTAGTCAGAAAATATGCCACTGTGTAATTATTGGTTTTTATTTAAATAAACAGCTATATAAATACCGTAAAGTTCAAAATACTGATTGAACTGATTGTTCATGTAAGTGACAAGAATCTAGGAAATATTTTAAACATTTATGAAGATGGCTTTGTTTCAAAGTGGTAAAAGGGAATGGATGCAATTTAGGTCATCTCACTAAGGATTCTAAACATTCCTTTCCCCTTTCCTGTGTATCAGAGAGCATTGTTGCGTGACTCTTCGTGTGAAAGCTATTGTGATATTTTCATTGTCTTTATTTTTACCAAAGATTTCCCATGGTTTGAAGTATTTATAAGCAATAAGTAATGAAAAGGACCCCAGAGAGCTTGACCATGATTAGGTGAGTCCCAACACGTTAATCAATCAACAAATATTTCTTAAGTGGGTGCCATAGAAAATACAAAAAAAAAAAAAACAACTTAGTCCCTGCTGTCAAAGAGTTTGCAGTCTAGTGGGAAATGGTACTTCAGAAATAGTTGACCCTCACTCCCCAAAAGTTTCTGCAGAAATTCATCTCCTTATGGTGAAACTCATATTAAGCCTCTCCAAAATGAACTAGTCTAGTTCTCTAATGATAATATATAGTTGTATATAGCAGTACAAGGTTGGAAATTGCAAGTACCAAATGAGTGCTTGGGATATGCTGTAGAAACAGAAGGGAGCAATCCCTTCTAGTTGGGGTTCGTCCTTTGTTCTTGAAGAGGACCAATGACCTCATGAGGGTGATGTCTTGACTTGTGTGTAAACTGTCGTCAGACACACTCTCCAGAGTCATCAGAGTGATTGAAATCCAGTGGCTTCTAGTTGACGTGGTCAGGGAAACCTTCTTAGAGGAAGTAGACTGTGAATTATACCTTAAAAATGAGTAGGATATGAAAGGATTGGGTCATTCTAGGTAGGGAATACTTCAGAGAGTTGCAAGGACTTGGATCAGAGACAAAGTACAACTTCAAAATACGTTCCAATGACCTGAGTTCAAGTCTTGCTTCTGATGCATACTGTGTGATCCAGGCCAGTCATTCAACTTCTAAAGGGTCTGGGGAGGGGTACCTGTTGCCTTGAGGCCACATGCGGCTCTCCAGGTCCTCAAGTGTGGCCCTTTGACTGAATCCAAACTTCACAGAACAAATGCTTTTATTGGGGACTCTAGGCGATTCTCTAATACTACAACTTATAAAGAAGGTACCAACTTGCGTTGGCAGAGGGAACCCTCCTCATATGGAAGTTTGAAGTTTGTCATACTAATGAATCACTGGTCCAATCTGAGGCTTAATTTCTATCCTATGATTTAACCCATGGCTATTAAGTTGAATCCTACAAATTAGATTTTATCAAAATTTTTATATATCTTTTTAACTCTGAAGGCCTGGATTCAAGTCCTAGCCTTGATGCCTTTTTAGCATCTCACTTTCCTCATCTGTAAATTGGGATTAACACTTGCCTTATCCACCTAACAGGCTTGTTGTATAAATCAGAAAGTACCTTATATTCTCTAATGTTTTCTAATGGAACTATGATCTCATTTGTGTCATTATTCCTTCCAGCAATGCATGGCACTGCTTGTCCATGCCCACTCATTAGGTGTAACTCTTATCATTGTCCTCTCACAAGTCCATCACAGGGGTCCACCCAGTTACTCATATTAAGTGGATACCAAGGGAGCACAAAGGCTGTCTCTTGCTACTCTCTTTCTCTATATGACTTTCAGTCATTTTTCTCTGGAATTCTCTGGAATCCTTTACCTTTCTTTTTCTGGGTAATTCTTTGCTTATCTATGTAATGTGTTTTTACCTTCTATGTGCCTCTTCATGACCCTTTAGATGATACTTCATTCTTCTAAGACTCATAGCCATATAACATGACCAGATCAATATTAGTGTTAAATAGATGGGTCTCTCAAGGAAAATTCATTGTCATTAAAATAATTTTGTGGCTTTCCAAAAGTAATCCAACTTGGGTTTTTCCCTCTCTTATTCAGTTCTGGGCCTAGCTGATTATCCATTTCCACTGTCTGTCCAAGATGTATGTACTAATGAACCAATTCTGTGAGTTGCACCTCCAACAGCAAATTATCCTATGAACCACCTGTTTTTCATGAGGATATAGTCAAGCCAAACCTCTTTGAATGAACAAAGATCTCAGGATACTCTGAAATGTTCTACCCCAAGGGTTCTCAACCTGGGGTCTGTGAACTTTTTAAAAAATGTTTTGGTTACTGTATTTCAATATAATTTGTTTCCTTTGTAATACTGTGTATTACATAGTGATATATTTGTAATTTTCAAAACTAGAATTAAATACTGTGTATTAAATTCTATGCATTTAAAAAACAGTATTCTGAGAAGTGGTCCATAGGCTTTCAGCAGGCTTCCAGAGAGGTCCAGGACACAAAAGAAAGCTTTTTAGAACCCCCTTTTTAGAATTGATGAGGGATGTATAATGTCATTCACAAACAGGGAGAGGCCTGAGACCTTCTTTCTCTATTACAATGATGAACAATTTTTTTGAGGATATGCTTTTGTGTTATTCACTTTACTTGATATTTCATAAGTAAAGGGTTGTTAAGATAAGTTATATTGTTCCATATTTCAAACAATCTTGGATGATTTTGACACATGGAAGACAGTTTGTTGAAAAGTCTTTAGAGCAGAATTTCCCAGCACAATGAGCTCTTCTTTTCTCTGTATCCTTTAATCAACTGTGTTGACTATAAAATGAAGAGAACGTTGCGGGAAAATCCTGCTTATTCCTCTTTCTTGCCTTCATCAAGGATGACCTCAGTCTATGTAGATTATTCTCATAAAAATTTAGTATCACTGAGAATATGTTTTCAATAGTTTATATTTTCTCAGTCCCCTCTTTTTGGAAAAAAGGTGGTTTTTGTTTTTTGAGGGCTTTTTTGTTTGTTTTTTGCTTTTTGGAGGACTGGGAAGGCAGAGCAATTATGGGCTAAGTGACTTGCCCAAGGTCACACGGCTAGCAAGTGTTAAATGTATGAGGCTGGATTTTAACTGAGGTCCTCTGGACTCCAGGGCTGGTGTTCTATTCACTGCACCACCTAGCCACCCCCAAGGAGGTTGTTTTTTGTGCCTTTCATTTTTCTTCTTCTTTTAGCTCCCATGAAAATCAGTACCCTTAAAATTATATCACCACTAGCATAGACTTTTTGTATACTTGATCCAGCATCTTTTTCATCTCTAATTCAGTCCCATTTTCCACATTATCAGGCTGCACTCTGGAGAAATGTTATGTCTTTATGTTTCATAACATTATTAGCTATTAGTAAAGTTACTGTTTCTTTGAAATAAATGCTCAACTTTCCATAAAGAAATGCAAATAGGAACTTTGCAGGGTGGAGGTAAGATGGCTGCATAAAAGCAGGAAAAGTCCCTGCACTACCCCCATAACCACCTCAAACTCCTATAAAAAAATGACTCTAAACAAACTTTAGGGCTACAGAACCTACAAAGTGACAAGAGAGAAACAAATGTCGCGCTGAAGATAGTCTGGCAGGCAGACAGGAAGGGTTCATCAGAGCATGCTGGGAGCAGAGCCCAGCCCTGCATGAGCCCAAAGTTTTAGCCTCAGGGCAGCCTGACCAGCTGTGGTCGGGGAGAGGGGATCACTAGCAGCTGTGGTGGTTTCCAGAATTATCAACTCATAAATGCCAAAGACAAAATGAGAGGTCAGTGTAGACTTTGGGAACAGGGAATATGGGAGTGCAGTCTGGCCTCTGCCCCCAGAGGGAGAAGTGGCTGAGGCGCGACAGCCACCACCGCATGGCTGCTTCAGAGCTCCTGGCCTGAAGATTGTAGGAGGACCAAGCAACCATTCTGAAGGGCAATTGCTCTTGCTTTAACCTTCTTGGATCTGGATTGCTGTCTAGGGTGGAGGTCCAGGGGGGTGTGACCAATGAGCCAGAGTGTGTGGAAGCTTCAGAGAGGGCAGCCAACTAATAGCTCCAGCAGCTGAGAAAACCCCAGCAATTTGGGACAAAGTTCTCCTCTCTGGAAGCAGAGTTCTACTGTAGAAAAAAGCTCAAAAGTCAAGTGATTCAGTGGCAAGATGAGCAAGCAGAGGAAGCAAAGCAAACACAGCAATCCAACTTTGGATTCTTTTTTGGGGGACAAAAGGGATCAAAGCATGGAATAGGAGGAAGACAATGAAGTCAGAACTCCTGTACCAAAAGCTTCCAAGAAAAATATGAACTGGTTATAGGCCACAGAGGAGCTTAAGAAGTATTTAGAAAACCAAATAAGAGAAGTGGAGGAAAAATTGGAAAGAGAAATGAGAATGATGCAAGAATATCATGAAAAAAGAATCAACAACCTGATTGAAGAAAATAATACCTTAAAAAATAGACTAACTCAAATGGCAAAAGAGGCTCAAAAAGCCAATGAGGAGAAGAATGCCTTAAAAAGCCAAATTAGCCTGATGGAAAAAGAATCTCAAAAGCTCCCTGAAGAGGGGCAGCCAGGTAGCACAGCAAGTAAGAGCACCGGCTCCACTGTTGGGATGACCTGGGGATCAAATCCAGGCTCAGATACTTAGCACCACACCCAGAAATAACTGGCCTTGTAACCTTGAGCAAGTTACTTAACCCTGATTGCTTTAAAAAAAAAAAAGCTCCCTGAAGAGAATCATTCCTTCAGAATTAAATTGGAGCAAATGGAAGCTAGTGACTTTATAAGAAATCAAGATACTATTAAACAGATCAAAACAAATGAAAAAATAGAAGGCAATGTGAAATATCTCATTGGAAAAACCACTGACCTGGAAAATAGACCCAGGAGAGATAATTTAAAAATTATTGGACTACTTGAAAGCCATTGTCAAAATAAAGAACCCAGAAATCATCCTTTAAGAAATTATCAAGGAAAATTGCCCTGATGTTTTAGAACCAGAGGGAAAAATAGAGGTTGAAAGAATCCACCAATCACCTCCTGAAAAAGATCCCCAAACTCCTAGGAATATTATAGCCAGGTTCTGGAGTTCCCAGATCAAGGAGAAAATATTACAAGCAGCCAAGAAGAAACAATTTGAATATTGTGGAAACACAATCAGGATAGCACAGGATCTGGCAGCTTCTACACTGAGGGATTGAAGGGCTTGGAATATGATATTCCAGAGGTCAAAGGAGCTGATTTAAAACCAAGAATCACCTACCCAGCAAAACTGAGTATAATGTTTCAGGGGAAAATATGGTCATTCAATGAAATAGAGGACTTTCAAGCATTCTTGATGAAAAAAACAGGGTTGAATAGAAAATTTGACATTCAGATACAAGAAGCAAGAGAAGCATGAGAAGGTAAACAAGGAAAAGAAATCATAAGGAACTTATCAAAGTTGAACTATTTACATTCTTACAAGGAAAAACAATAATCGGAACTTATAAAACTTCTCAGTATGAGAATAGTTGAAGGGAATATAAATGTGTGTATATATATATATACATACATATATATGTCTATATAGGAGGGTATATGGGTGTATGAATACATCGGTGAGTGTGTATATATGTGTGCAGGTATACATAGAGAGAGGGCACAGGACCAATTGAATAGGAAGGGATGATACTTAAAAGGTGAAATTGAGAGGTGAGAGAGGAATATAATTAGAGGAGATGGGGAGAGACAGAATGGAGTAAATTATCTCATATAGAAGAGGTAAGGGAAAACTGTTACAATGGAGGGGAAGAACAGGAAGGCAAAAGGGAATGGGTCAACCTTACTTTCATTGAATTTGGCTTAGGGAGGGAATGACATACACTAAATAGGGTATCTCACCCTACAGGAGAGTAGGGGGGAGGGGATGAGAAGGGGGATGATGGAGGGGAGGGCAGGTTGTGGGGGAGGGAAATTAGAAGCACACACTTTTGAAAATGGACATGGTCAAAGTAGAGAATAGAACAAGTGGGGGGTGGGATAGGATGGAGGGAAATACAGTCAGAATTTCACAATATATCCACTATGGAAATGTTTTGTGTAGTTACATGTATACATCCTATATTAAATTGTTTATCTTCCCAGTAAGGGTGGGTGATGAGGGAGGAAGGGAAAGAATCTGGAATTCAAAGTTTTAAAATCAAATGTTTTTACATACATATATATATATATATATGTATAATTTTTTTACATGCAACTGGGATATAAGATATACAGGCATTGGGGTATAGAGATCCATCTTGCCCTACTGGAAAGTTGGAGAGAGGTATGGGGGAGGATATAGGAGAGAGAAGATTGGGGGAGGGGGTATACAGTGGGATTGCTGTGTTGGGGTGTTGGGTAGGGGAAAGACGGGGAGAAAATTTGTAACTCAAAATCTTGTGGAAATGAATGATGTAAACTAAAAATAAACATAAAATTTTATTTTAAAAATAAAGAACATAGAATTATTTAAAAAAAAACAACCTGCAAATATTCTTGTGGAAGCTTTGAAAATCTCTTGACCTACCTTTATAATCTGACAGTATCTCCAACCACAGGACAAGCATGCTAGTGGAAGGAACTGAGCTCTTGACTAAACTGGAACAAGACTGTAAAATATTTGGTCATTCTGTTTTGGTGGAGAAGTATTCATTTTAACCTTTACTCAGTTTTTGAGGAATCATGAGAACCTTGACTCACTGAATTATTTATAATTCAGGACTTCATTCCCTGAGGGCATGTAGATATTGATGTCACTGATTTGATTAGTGGGAATGAAAAGTTAAGCTATATGTGGATTTTTGAGACATACCTAAGACTTATTAATACTGAGTGTTTTGTTATGTTGGGTAAGGAAACTGGGTTTGTCAGGTCTTTGAAAGGAAGAAAAGCCTGGTGAAATTTAGACCTTCAAAATATTTTAAGGCATATTATTTGAAAATGAAATGCATTTAACTAAGAAAAATTTTTTGAATCATTGATTTTTGAGATATTGGAGCATCTAATCAAGAAGCTGTGGAACAGTAAATGAGATTTTTAAATAAGATGACTCAATTTCAATAATAGTTTAAATGTGATTTTTGCCCAGAAGTAGTGGGATGACCACTTGAAAACATCCATAAGTCTCAATATTAACAATTCTTTTCATCCTTTAAGAAAAAAACTAATATTGAAGTATTGAATGATTAAGCTATAAAACAAGCCATTTATTTACTGTCAAACACCAGCCAATACTTTTAGTCTATCCAAAAGGTGAAAGTCATTCTTCATTAAAATCCTCAAGGCATTGGGGCGGCCAGGTAGCACAGCGAGTAAGAGCACCGGCTCCAGTGTCAGGATGACCTGGAGATTGAATCCGGGCTCAGACACTTAGCACCCACCCAGAAATACCTGGCCGTGTAACCTTGAGCCAGTTACTTAACCCCGATTGCTTAAAAAAAAAATCCTCAAGGCATTAGGATAATGGTAGTTTTGTTACAGTCTTCCCAGAGATGGCATATTTGTCATTTCCAGGGTCATGTCATTTACATTACATGTCTTTTTAGAAATATGTATCCTTGTGCACTCCTTTTTTTCCACAGATTTTATGGAAACCTTAGGCTTTTATAGCAGTAATCCCTTGGCTGTGCCACGAACTCTATCATGACTCATTTTAATCCCACATTTGCCCTCATTTTTGTTACTAATTCCACCCAGTGTCAAATATTTTTAAATATTAATTGAGTGCATTTGGTTAAAATACCAAGCAAAAAATCTTGCTTCATTTGGTCACCTCCAGCTCTTCATGAAAGTGGCAGCTGTCTGTAGGAGATGCACCAGAAAACAGAATTTTAATTTTTATCCATTTTAATTAAGATCTTAGAATAACAATATACAGAAGAAGATTGCAAGCAATAATAGTAAAAAAAAAACCAACTCAACAGTTAATAGTAATTTCAAAGAGCATAGAAAGCTACTTCTCTATCTAGAATGTGTTTTTCTATATGGAATGGTTTCTATCTAGTCCCAGGTGGCACATCTCTTGGGGTCCCCCAAGGACTTCATGACATTAATTTGTTTTTTGTATTGTGAAAGACAGAGTATTTGAATTGAAGAACACAGATGGTGTCATAAGTAACATGCCCAGCTGAGTAAAATTCCTATAATTAGATATACAGAAAAATGAAATACAAACTACTACTACAAAAAAATACACACATAATTAGGAGTTGCTCATCTTTGCTACTGTGTATTATTGCTTAAATTCTCTGACAAATAACCAAAGAGTAAAGTTCGTCAGCTAGTGCAGGACACAGATGACATGCCTACAAGAAAACAGAAAAGGGAAAAGTGTATTATTTGGATGAAAATTCTTGAACTAATATATTACATTTAAATATTATCTAGTTATATTAAATTTCAAAGTAATTTTTTTGAGGGGGAAAAGCAAGGTAATTAGGGTTAAGTGACTTGCCCAAGGTCAAACAAATTGTAATTGTGTCAAGTGTCTGAGGTTATATTTGAACTCAGGTCCTAGCTGCCTCATAATTTGAACTCGCCACCTAGTTGCCCTGTAATTGCTTTCTTTCTTTCTTTCTTTTTCTTTTTTTTTGCTTTTTGGAGGGCAATTGCAATTAAGTGATTTGCCCAAGGTCACACAGCTAGTTTTTGTGTTAAGTGTCTGAGGCCAGATTTGAACTCAGGTCCTCCTGACTCCAGGGCCGGTGCTCTAATTCACTGCACCACCTACCCTGTAATTTCTTAATAGAGACCTATTTCTATATTGATTTCCCCAAAGGAACAGGGAAAACTCAAAATCCAATCCAGACTGACAAGGAATATTTCAGCTTCCAAAGGGTAAGTCTTCAATAAATCTGTGAGTCAGACAGGGGGAGTCACACCAGGGCCAAGATAAAGTAACTGTCAAACTTAGGGAGATGGTCTTTTAAATTGTGACATATTAAAATAAATGGAAAAGGAAACACCGGGCTCTTTGGCCTGAAGCATGGACAACAGTGAAAAGAGCAATGAATTCAAGAGTTACAGGACCTGAGTTTGAATATAGTTTCTCCTCCTAACTTCTTTTGTGACCTTGGGCAAGTCACTGGACATCTCTGGGCCTGTTCCCTTGCTTGTAAATAAGGAGCCATTTGGACTTTAAAGTGCCAAGGAAGAGGAAAGGAGAAAATAAAGTCATCCTGAAGGCTTCTGATTATATAGAAAATGGGGGATGAGAGAAAATAATTGCTATATGACCTCATCTATTCTGCTTTATAATTTTAATGATGACTGATTTTCAAATACTGCGCAACTCAACAATTTTCTTGTAGATGGCTGGAAGCTTAACAGTAATATAAATTAAATTAAAAAAAAAAACCGCCCACACCCAAATCCGAGACTTTGAAGTTTTAACTAAAAAAAGAAAAATATTTGAGGGAGTTTTCCAGTTTGTTGTGATGCATGCCTTGGAATAATACTTTCTGGCTTCCGCTTCATTCTTTATGATACCCAAGCCAAGTTGAAGACATCTTGCATAGTAGAAGGAAGCCATCGCTATGCCTTTGGTTATATATTCAGGAAGACAGTCAGTCATTTGGGCTATTGTGGGAACATCATGGCAGGCATCATATTCAGAAATCCTGTTACAGAAATGGCAAAATTAGAATGAAGTCTAAAGTGTTCATTTCCCATCTAAACATTAGAAGCATCCTGTGGATCAAGCCCTTTTGCACAAATCAAGTTCCACATGGAACTTCATTTGTTCATATATCTACCTCTCATCAGAAACAGGATTGACTTTATATACCTGGGGAAGATGTCTCACTGGAAAGATGTTGTAGTGAGTGGTTGGAGCCTGCATTCCAGTGCTGGTATTCATTAACTGGGTAAGCACAGGCAGGTCATCTAACCTCCTCAAGCATTAGTTGTCTCATCTGTAAAATGTAGATACTACTATTTGTGCTAGGCAACTCACAAGGCTGTCGTGAGGGAACAATAAACACATCTGATCTACTGTTACCAGACTTTAAGCTCTATAACGTATGAATACTAGAAAAGAAAATTAGATATAGGGTGGTGTAGTGGCGGGAGAACCGGCCTCCAAACTGTCCTGCCTTTGCTATTGTGTAAACCTGGGTATGGGAGCTCTAGCAAAGCATTAAGATGAGAGGCTGCAAAGAAAACTCCAACTTACAATGGGGGGGGGAGGCCCTGCCTCATCCGGGAGTTGTCACAAGCCCAGTCCTTATGTACTACAAAATTGTTCTAAGAGGGTTAAAGGTCCCCAGGACTTTTAAGTGTAAATGATTTTGTATTTGAAAGGTTCAAAACTGACTTCTGCTTGATACTGTTTGCTCATGGGGAAATAGTGATACTTTGATAACTGTGTCTTTCCAACCCTGGGGGCCAATGAAGTAAAAGTAGTTCCCAAACTTGACCCAAGGTGTCATCTGAATCATTATCTGAACACAACTATTCAAACGTCCCTTTATCTACAAAAGAATCAAGCTTTTTCTGCTCAAATTCTTATTGAATCGGCTCTTCGTCATCATTCCATGACAGATTTGTTCGAGAACTACTTTTAAAGGGAAAAACACATTTTTCTTTTCCCCTCACAATGGGGCTATTAACATTTTCAATTCCAAAGGTTCGCACTTCTCAGGTCTAACATTTCCTGATAAATATTTGTAAAAATAAATTTCAAAGCACCTTTTCATCTCTTTACTGTAGGTATATCTTTATAGAATCTTTATGACATAAAAGACCACAAAAAGCTTGAAGGTTTTCCTTTAAAATGCAGACCTAGATTAGGGGTGGCAGAGGTAGAATGAGCTGGTTACAGGCAACTTAATGTTCCAGGGGATAAGGTTAAAAGGGATAATGGAAATTTGGCCCCCTACACTCCCTTAATGGAGCAGCTAGGTAACACAGTGAATCTGAGCACCAGACCTGAAGTCAGGGAGACTCATCTTCTTGAGTTCAAATCTGGCCTCAGACACTTACTGTGAGACCCTGGGCAAGTCACTTAACCCTGTTTGCCTCAGTTTCCTCTTCTGTCAAACGACCTGTGGAAGGAAATAGCAAACCACCCCAATATCTTTGCCAAGAAAACCCCAACTAGGGTCATGAAGAGTCTGATATGACTGAAACTTCTCAACAACAACAAAAACAAACCCTTAACTACTATTTTTATAACCAGTGACCACCCTTACCTTAGAAGAGGTGTTCTTGACTTCTTTGTGTGTTATGGACCACCCCTTTGACAGCCTAGTGAAGCTCAAGGACCCCTTCTCAGAATAATGTTTTTAAATATATAAAATGCATAGGAGTATGAAGGAAAACAATTATATTGAAATACAGCTATAAATATATATACAAACATATACACACATATGTAGGATCCATGAACTTGTATGTGTGTGTATACACACATATATTTATATAAAACTCATATAATAATTTATATGTGCATGTGTATAACAAGTTCATGGATGCCACACATATATATTTGTGTGTATATGTGTATGCATATACATAAATCCATATATTTATTACTATATTTCAATATATTTTCCTTTGTAATTATTTACATAAATTCACACACACACCCACATGCACATATGCACAGGCACACCCAAGTTCATGGACCGCAGCTTAAGAATGCTTTAGAATGAGTGGTAGTTGAGCCAAACTGCCACAAACAGCTTCACTTCTTTCCTTCCTGATGCAGAGCCCCATTTCTATCCTGTCACATGAGGGTTCTACGGCAGATGAGCTGGTGGGGATCCATCAGGCTTGAAAAGCATCAGGACTGCCACTGGTTTTAACTGCCTTCACCACAGAAAATGACTAATACCCCCAAATGAATGGCTGTTTGATTTTCTCTTGCTACTCCTGCTGACAGTGGTGACTACAGCACGCTGGGGTAAAGGCATCTCTCTAAGGGTCTCCTTATGTCTATCTTGTGGATCTCTGCCTGCAAATGTTGAATGACCTACAGCTCTAGCATTTGGAAGAAGGGAAAATTAGATCTTGACATTCTGTATATGAGCATGAAGACCCAACACTGAACTGACTTTCCAACATATCCTTTGTTGAACAGAGGTAATATTATTTCGTCCCCCACCACCCTAGCCCGAGATCCACTTAGAGAACACACAGCATCTGGGTCTCTATCTGGAGCTAAATTCTACAGGAAAAAAAAATGGAATATTGTGGTCTTAGAAAAAAGTGAATTCCTGATATTTGGTGTTGAAAATTGTAGTGGCAAAGCTTTTATACATGGTTTGTTCTTGTGGGCCAGCTATTGTCCCCAGTTCAGAAATGGATGCAGGCCTGCTGAAGACCTCACCAAAGTGTATTGGGATTCTACAGTCACAACAAGCCATCTACCAGGTGCCATAGTGGCAAGAGACTACCGTGTTTCCCCGATAATAAGACACTGTCTTATTAATTTTTTTGGACAGAAAAACCTCAGAGGGCTTATTTTCAGGGGAGGGCTTATTTTAATGAACATTGACAGCAATTTTAATAAACAGGTAAATGTGAACAAAAAAATGTACCTTTATTCAATAATGAATTCAATAAAGAAGAGGATGACGCGCTCACTGCTGCAGCTCCAATTGGATGCAGCTCGTAGCGCAGGGGATCACCTTCACTACAGTAGCAATCTCAATAGGGCTTATTTTTGGGGGAGGGCTTATTTTAGAGGAATCTTACACAGTAAGGGGAGGGCTTATTTTCGGGATAGGTCTTATTATCAGGGAAACACGGTAGCTCTGGGATAAGAAGACCCAAGGACTTGCTACATGACCTTGGACAATTTGCTGGCCTGTTCTGTAGAAAGGGAATAATAATAACTGTACTATCTGTCTCCATTGGTCCTTTTGAAGAAAGTACTGTGTGAGCTGTCAAGTGATACAATAACACAGATTTGACTGGGATCATTAACAAATGGTCTTTTAAATGTTTTCATCCAAATTATTTACCTTTTGGAGAATGTGACACATTTTGTAAAAAACTTCATTTTATAGTAATATTCCACAAGATTGCCTTGAGCGTAGACATTCCCACGGTCAGCAGCTTGCCTCAGGCACTGAAGGGCAGCATCAGTATCTTGATGAATACCTTGTCCATAAAAGTACATGAGACCAAGGGCACCCTGGGACTCCAGATTTCCATTGCCACAAGCTTCTGAATGCCAAAAAAATGCCTGAGGAAAAGTACAATAGGACTCCGCGTTAAAAAAACAACTTTGGAGCTAATACTTTAAATGAAGTACTTTGGGGGAGGGAGTGTAATGAGGCCTTTTCTTGGTCCCCTCCCCCAACCATGACTGGCTTCCCCTCTAAGATCTTCTGATATTAATGTCTGTACCTTGCATATACCTAGAGAGAGAAATCCCTCCCCCATTAAAATAGAAACTCTCTGGACAGGAACTAGTTAGTTTTTCTCACACACACACACACACACTGTCTGGCAGGTGCTTAATTTACTGGCTGGGACAGGGGAGAGTTTGACTTCAGCTTCGGATCACTTAATAGCTTTGTGACCCTGAGAAAAAAACTCTCTTCCCCTTTCTGTCCCTCAGATCCCACATCTGTATAACACTAGCAATAGTTGTGCTATCTACCTCACAAGAATCTGGTAAGGATCCAATGAGCTCAGCATCTACGTAAAGTATATTGTAAATTGTCGAACTAGAAGATGGCCTCATCACAAGAATGGCTTCAGTGTTTGGGGCTTCATCAACTCTAGGAGACACAGAGGAGTTCATCCTCTGTCTCAGGGGAAAGAAGTATCCACACCAGTGAAATTACAGGTGGCTAAAGTACGAAAATGTTATGTATTACTGTAATGGAGGGCAGCTAGGTGGTGAAGTGGATAGATGCCAGGTCTGGAGTCAGGAAGACTCATCTTCCCAAGTTCAAATTTGACCTCAGACACTTAGTAGATGTGTGACCCTGGGCAAGTCACTTACCCCTATTTACCTTAGTTTCCTCATTTGCAAAATAAGCTGGAGAAGGAAATGGCAACCCACTCCAGTATCTTTGCCAAGAAAACCCCAAATGGCGTCATGGAGAGTCAGACAGGACTGAACAACAACAATCACTATCATTCATTTAGCACCTTCAGTGCACATTTTTGCCTAGCAATGCACTGGCAGGAATTTCTAGGATAGGCTGCAGAAATGTTCTTACTTCTTCTACTTAAACCAAATTAAGTAATGATAAAGAGAGGATTATCTTTTCCAGATTTGTATTGGTCTTCCGTCATTTCCCTAATGACTACCAGTCACCAAGGGGTCTGTAATCTCCCCCAAAAGGACTGTAGAAAGAGGGTGAGCCCTTGAGATAATTATAATGAGACAGTGCATACAGAGAGAAGAGTTTATCCAGGAGATTGCAGAGGAATGTTTAAAAAACTAAAAAGAAAAGGAAGAAATGAAAAGTTTAAGAGGAAGTGAAGATAAAAAGGTTTTAATCTTGGTTCCTTCATGAAGACAAAGCAGGGATAGACAAATAGTAAGTGTGAAAAATGCTTGAACATCATATTAAAAAATTTTGAATAGTGGTTTATATCCAGATACTTCTAAGTGACTAATAATAATTCCTCTTGGATGGGCTCTTGCTTTTGGTGGTAGGTACCCTGAAAGGCTTAATTTTTGCCAAAAAAGAGAATAAAAATGGTTTTCTATTGCTTCTCACTAACAGGATCAAGGGCAATGATGTTTTTTTCCCAGGATTTCCCAGTTGATGTTTCTTCTGTCAGACATAAAAAGGAGAGACCATGTTTCTGCTGGAGCTTTAAAATAATATAAGAAAACCCACAGAGCATTACTGAGCATACTTTTCCTATCAATGTCAGGCTAATTCCTCCAAGGAGAGTTTGCACTTAATCTAAAATGTTTGGCTGACAGAGACTTGTTCTCACTTCTTTAAGGTATCAGGGCATCATCACTTACTTTAAGGGGGGAGTGGGGTGACTTAATTTACTTAAGCAATTCTACCCCTGGACTCATAGGCCTCTAGAGTTATTTAGAGACCTTAGAGATTATCTTGTGCTGACCCCCCTCATTTCATAGCTGAGGAAACTGGGCTTACAAACACATAATACAGAATATCTATTACATTATTATATTTATTATTATATTATCTATTACAATGTAATCAATCTTTTTATATTTTGAAAGATTATTTTAATTTCAGGATTCTTTCCATGTTTTCTCTTTGGCTTTAAAATATCCTATAATTAATGATCTTGTCAATGTTTCTGCTAAAAATCTTGCACCTCAACTTGGAGTTCTTAAAAGGTCATTTTTCCCCTGAAGAAATCTGGCACTTTGCCAAATGAAAAACAGGGTTGTTAAGGGTTCTAAACCTAACTGTTAACTAGGTTTGGCTCCCTCCCTCCCAAAGCACATACCCAAAAGGAGGGGAAAAAAAGAAAAGGGGCGGCTAGGTGGCACAGTTAATATAGTCCTGGAGTCAGGAGGACCTGAATTCAAATCAGGCCTCAGACACAACACAAAAACCAGCCGTGTGACCTTGGGCAAGTCACTTAACCCTAACTGCCTTCTAAAAAGCAAAAAAAAAGAAAAGAGGATAAACAGTTTAAATTAAAACAAAAATTGAAAATTAAAAAATAAAAAGAATGACTTACTCATTAACCTCAAGGTAACATCACATTAAAAAAATAAGGTAGGTAACTCACCTTCTCCAGCTCTTTAGGCTCCTTTGTAGAATAGTATAGTCCCAAGATACTCTGAGCTTTGACACTAGCTTTTGGATTCCCATTGTCTGCAGCAAAAAGCCATAGTCTGAAGAAAGAAAGAGAAATCACAGGCATATGACAGGAAAAGTCAATAGCCTATAAAAACAAAGCTTCACTCTGAGTTTGGATTACCTTTCAGCTTCCTCATCATCGTGGGGAACACCTTGTCCTTCATGAAAAGCTCTTCCCAAGTTGTATGCAGCTGCATATTTTAAATGCCTTGCTTTGGGACATGGAGATTCGAGAATTTTCTTCATATATTCCACTCCTTTTGCCTTCCACAAAGGAAAAAAAAAGCATATCCCCCCCCCCAAAAAGTATTCTTAGTTTTGGCCCAAATAAATTTACTCTCTTATCAGCATTTTAGATTGTGGTTTATGCTTGTCTGAACAAAAGCACAGAGTGATGAGGCATCAGCAGTCACAGTAAGAATGGAGGATATGTATTGGACAAAAATTAGAAGTGAAAATGTATGTCCTGACCCAGAGCTCAGAGATTAAAGGTCAGGTAGGGAAGATCCAAAACAGTCCTCATGGGGAAACTTATATCTCCAAACACTTCCATCAACAAATTGTTAGCTAAGATGAAAATCATACTAAAAATAAATTCTGCCTTAAGATAGAAAAGAAAATGAACTTCAGAGTCAGTTAGATTTGCCTCCTTTTCTGATGCTTCCAACTCTGCATCTCAAATCCTAACAAACACACACACACACACACACACACATCCTTTCTTTTCCTCTCCTCATCTCTCCTGATGTGAGATGACACAATTCTTGGAAACTCATCCCAGATACCAGAATAATTAGTCCTATACTACAGCAACAATGCTTACCTTTCCACTTCCCTCAAGTGTATTAAAATAAATACACTGCTCACAATTTACCTAAAATGTATTTAGCTTTTCAAAACACCTGGAAAGACATGGTAAGAAAAAAAATTAACCACTGTCAACCAAAGGGTTAAATGTAGAGAGCACAAGTGTTAAAATTTCTGTGTAAGAAATGAACTGTTCTGAGGTGTGGAGGGTAGAAATCAATTGCTCAATCAATAAGCATCTATTTAAGCATTTATGTGTCAGGCCTTAAGCTAAGCATCAGGGATTTTTTTTTAAAGGATAAAAAATAGTCCCTGCCCTCAAGGAGCTTATATTCCAATAGAGGGATACAATATCTATATATGTAGAAACATGCAAGATACATAGAGTAGATAGAAGTTAACCACCTTTGTTACAATTCTTCCATCTGTTAAATGTTATGAAATGTGTGAACTAAGTGATTTTGAAAAATGGAGCTTCTTGTTTAATGCTTCTGTGATTAGAAGTAAAATGTACTTGATGCCAAAGCTTCCTCTGTAGAAATCAGGGACCTTGAATAAAGTGAGTAGATCTTTCAGTATGATAAAATTATATCCAATTAAAAACATAAATCAGTAAAATCTTCTGCAATACTGTTCATATGCAATCAACTATTTTTTTTAATGCTAAAGCACAATGTTAAAAGAAACAAATTTGTCTTAGTTCTGCCTTAGCAAAAGAGTAGGATCAGATAATTTTACTATAAAATACTTGTATTAATCCCAATCTTTTACTTTTCCTACTTCTTATTTCTGTCTTTTTTTTTGGCAAAAGGAGAAGAGAGATAAAGACATATAAAAGGATATTAAGGAAGGAAATATATAATTATGATCATAAATATAAATATAATTGAAATGAACACACCCACAAAAAAGAAAAGGGTAGCAAAATGGATTAGAAAGTAGAATCCAGCAATATATTGTTTACAAGAAACCTGTTAAAGACTTACACGATTAAAATAAGAGACGAGATGAATTTGTTATGATTTGGGCAAATTTTAAAAAGCAGAGGAGTCAATCTCAGACCAGGTAATAATAAAAATAATTATGGTTAAAAGATATTAGCAAGGAAATGAAATTATACTCAAAGGCATCATACATGAGAACATAGTATCTACGTACTTAAAAGAAAAGCTAATTAAATTACAGGAAGAAAAAAAAGACAGTAAAATTATGATCAGACATCTGGACCTTTTCAGACCTAGACAAGGCTAACAAAAAGACAAAAGAAGAAATGAATTAAGGACTTATTTGAAATTTAAGAAAAGTTAGATATGCTAGATCTCTGGTGACTGCTGAATGAACATTGAAAGGCATATGAATTTCCTCAGTTATATATGATACCTGTACAAAAACTGATCAAGTTCTGGGTCAAAGGAATGGAGGACATAGAAAAACTTCATAAACAAAGAAAAGCAGAAATATTAAATGTCTGTTACTGACTACAATGCAATAAAAATTATGACCAATAAAGAGTCTTTGAAGAAAGGATTTAAAAAATGGAAACTAAATAATTTAATCCCTGAAGTATTAGTGCATCCAAGGACAAATGAAACAATAGTTAACTCCATCAATTACAATGACAACAGTAAGACAACATACTAAAACTTTTGAGATGATCCAAAACAGTCCTTGGATGAAAATTTCTATCTCCAAACACTTCCATCAACATAGACAAACTGTTAGCTAAGATGAAAATCATACTAAAAATAAATTCTGCCTTAAGATAATAAGAGAATGAATATCAGAGTCAGTTTTAGAAATAAACATCACTAAGTGATGGATTATAGTGCAGCAATCAATGTTCTTTTTTTCCTTATTTCATGACAAGAGACCATCTTGGAGCGAATAGGTGGGGAGATAGCATCTATACATCTAGATAAACTAAATTTGAGGGCAAGGAAAATCTGAATAATATAAACTGATAGAGGCTAGATCTGTGATTTCATTACCACAGAGAAATAACATATGAGGAAACCCCAAACAACAATGGAGACAAGCACCTTCTCAGCAACATAGTCTTAGAGAAACGCCTCAAGCACTGTCCAGTGTCCAGGGTTATACAACCAGTAGGTGTCTATGGTATAACTTGAACCCAGGCCTTTCTGGTTTTGTGCCCAGCTCTCTCCCATTTTATTATGCTAACTTTCACATAAACTGATCAACTATCAATAATCTGTAGAAAACCAGAGAAAATAAGGCGAGAGGTGCCATAATACTTGAAATGAAAATATAGTCACACTTGCAAAAAACAAACATTGAGTCTTAATATTATAGATCAATTTACTTCAATTCCTCCTAACAAAATTTTTAAATGTGTTGTGAGAGAGATGTTTTTCTTCATTATAATAATAATAGCCTTGTAATGTTATTATAATATAATATATTAATTATAATATTATCGATATATTAATAATATGATGATAATAATATAACATTCTAACAAAAATAGAATTTTTATAGTATTTTTAAGGTTTGCAAAGCATGATTTCATGTTAAAAAGTTCATGCCAGAATCACTTGACTGGTCGGCCAGAACAATGTTATAGACAAAGAATATATGGATCTCACCAAAGGTATTTGACAGAGCATTCCATGCTATCCTTAGAGAAACAATGGAGAGATGTAGACTGTATGATGACACAGGTAGATTCAGAAGTGCCCGACTCTCCAGATCCAAAAAGCAGTCATTGATGGACTGGGGTCAACTCTTAGGTACTAAACATATCATTTAACCTCCCCAGGCCTCAGTTTCTTCATCTGAGAAATGAGATGGTTGGGCCTTTGAGATTCCTCCCAGCTCTGGATCCATGATCTTGTGATCTACCTGGTAGACTGTAGGAGAGATTTGTCCTTGGTAGCATGTTCAACATTTTTACAAATGATTTGGATACGCATAGATGGTGTGCTCAACAAATTTATAGATGATATGAACCTAGGAGGTATAGCTAACAATATGGTATGTACAATCAAGATTCAAAAATATCTCAACAGCCTAAAACAATGGGCCAAACTTAATAGGATGAAATGTAACAGGAATAAATATAAAGTCTTGCACAGGGTTCAAAGACACCATCCTTCCAGTCTCTCAGGCTTGCAAACTAGGACCTTTCCTTGATTCCTATCTCTCACCACTCCCCCATATTCATGTTGTGGTCAAAGCCTGTGGATTTCAGCTCTGTAACATCTCCTATATGTCCCTTTCTCCCCTCTAGCTCTACCATCATTCTAGTACATGCCATTATCACCTTTTGCCAAGACTAATGCCTTTTGGTGGGTCTGCCTGCCTCATGTCTCCCTCCATTCCATTCGGCCATTAAGGTGATTTTCCTTATGTGCAGGTCCAACCATGTCACTCTCCTCAATAAACTTCAGTGGCTTCCTATTGCCTTAAGGATCAAACACCTAGCCCCCTGCTGCCTTTTGCCTCTTCTTACACCTTCCTTACACCATGTACTCCTTCATCCAGTGACATTGGCCTCCTGGCCATTCCACAAATAAGACACTCCATGTCTAGCCTCTGGGAATTTTCTATGGCTGTCGTCCTCCGTACTCTGCTTCTTCAACTTCACCAACTGACTTCCCTGACTTCCTTTAAGTCCTAACTGAAAATCTTGTATTTTACCTGAAGCATTTCCTAACTCCTCTGAATTCCAGTGCCTTCCTTCTGCTAATTATTTCCTATTTATCCTGTATATAGTTTCTCATATATATATCATTCGCACGTTGTCTCCCCATTAGATTGTAAGCTCCTTGAGGTCAGCCTCTCTTTTGCTTCTTTAGCACTTAGCACAGTGCCTGGCACAGAGCAGGTGCTAAATAAATGTTTATTGAGTGATATAGATATATATTTTAATTCTTGTAATTGCCATTTATAAATGACAAGTTAAATGACTTGTCTAACAGTTTCCCAGGTTTCCTTCAAAAGTCTCAATTAAAAATCCCACTTTCTGCAAGAAGCCTTTCCTTCTCATTGCTAATACCTTCCTTCCCTCTGAAATTACTCCCCAAATTACCCTGCATATATCTTGTATGTACATAGTTGTTTGCATGCTGTGCCCCGCCTCCCCCCTCCCCCCATTAGACTATGAGTTCCTAGAGACCAGGGGCTGTTTTTTTTTCCCCATTTCTTTCAATCCTTAGGGTTTAACAGTGCCTGGCACATAATAAGCAACTAGTAAATTTTGTTTGTTGATGTGACTTGACTTATTCATGAATGGAGGAACAGGGACTCAGACCCAGGTCTCTTGATTTTAATAATGATGAAGAATTTTAGCAGTGTAGGGCAAATTCTGAAAGCTCATTGATACTGGATCACTCCAGGGACCCCAGAATGTTCTTTTAGGCTGTGACTTTAAGTCTGGACTTCTTTTCATTATAATAATTCAGACAATGCTAGGTCATACCTAAGTTTCCAGCTCCAGGATCACCTGCGGGACTTCAAAAAGCCTTTGTAGTTATAGAACCATAGAAAGTTAGGGCTAGATTGAACATTGGTGATAATCTAATTCTCCCTCTGACTTTATAGATAAGGAAAGTGAAGCCCAGAGACTAGATCACAAGATTCCCAAAATCACAAAGAAAGGCTCGCTATGTCTTCAGAAATTACTTTAATATTTAAAATTTAGCCCACTGAAGTAGGAGAAATTAGGGAAAAATTTCCCCAAAGATCCTGCTACAGAAAACTATTAACAAGAATTTGGAAAAAATTAGAAAATTAAGAAATACTCAGAACTGGAGCTAAACTACCATGTTTTCACTTTTCTTCATCAAACCTCTTACCTAATTAGTAGAACCACCATATTTCCACAATCTCAGATCATTAAAAAATAAGACAAGAAAAGACGTGATAGCCAGGATTTTTTTTTTGCTTTTTGGAGGGCAGTTGGGGTTAAGTGACTTGCCCAAGGTCACATGGCTAGTTTTTGTGTTAAGTTTCTGAAGCTGGATTTGAACTCAGGTTGTCCTGACTCCAGGGCTGGTGCTCTATTCACTGTGCCATCTAGCTGCCTGGACAGCCCTAGGATTTCTTGTACCTAATAGGGCTCATTTTCCCCCCTCAAACCTAGTATGTCAAGAAGAATTAAGCCTTGCTCTAAACCCATCCAATCTGGTGGTAACAAACACAAAAAGAAATGGATTCCTGCAATTCACATATTGACTTAGAAAACTACAAATTTACATTATCTTTGTTGCACTGTATTTTTATTTATTTTGTGAAACATTTCCCAATTATAGTTTAATGTGACTCAGGGTCATGACTGGGAGTTTTAGGGGCTACTTGATGTTTCAGGTTTTACCCTCTTATCCAATTCTCTTGTTTTACAGAATAGGAAACTGAGACCCAGAGAGAAAAAATGACAACCCACATTCACACAGGTTGCAAGTATCAACACTCAGAGCAGATACTCACATTTACGTCTTCTGACTATAAATATAGCAACTTTTGGATTCATCTCTAGCAAATGCAGAATAATTCCAGGCTAGGTTGGAAGGCACCTCCAAGTGCAAACTTTAAATGGAGATCACCTCCCTCAGGAAATAAGACCAGGTCTCTGGCCTCAAGAGCGTTTATAATTTCTCTTCCTCCAGACAGAATTACATTTAAATTACTCTAGTCTGAAAATATTTCCAGAATTGGAGACCCCACATTTTCCTGTAATCACCTTTTAGTTTTAAATTTTTAATCTAACAATGCAGCAGTGAAATGATCATGTAATCTTCATTTCATACACATCTTAAATGAGAAGAACTGTGTAAACCCACAGGTAAGAAAATAAACATTTTCAAGCAAGTCTTTCTGGAGTATGGGGACATTTCAGGCAGCTAGGTGGTAAAGTGCTTAGAATATCAGGCCTGGAGTCAGGAAAACTCCTCTTCCTGAGTTCAAATCTGGTCTCAGATACTTACTAGCTGTGTGACCCTGGGCAAGTCACTTAACCTTGTTTGCCTCCGTTTCCTCATCTGTAAAATGAGCTGGAAAAGGAAATGGCAAACCATTCCAGTATCTTTGCCAAGAAAATCCTAAATGGGGTCACAAGTCGAACACAACCCAATAACAAATGGACATTTCATGTAAATTCCATGAAAATAGGATGCCTATAGTAATTAGGTTTCATTCTCTGAATGTGTATCCCCATAGTGTCTCTAACACAGGGACTGGCACATCAATAAGTACTTGCTGATTGACTGCGTTGCTCCTGTCTCCATTGCCTTCATATGCCCTTCTATTGTTTTCTTAGCTGCTGGGCAATCCTACATTTGTCTTTCCCTCAATTCCCCTACTTCTAGTCAGGGTAATTGAATGCCTGAGATATGAGTGATATTGTGATTCAAGCAAATAAATGTCTAAAAAAGTTCTGAACTCCTCAGATGGCACAAGTTTTATTAAAAGAGAAAAGCACCCTAAGCTTGGAAAGTTTTTGGATTCAGGATTAATCTAAAGGCAAATATGCAATTTCAAAATGTCTACCAGTATATCAACAGAAGTCAAGAAAATCAAGCCACTGGAAAATTCGGAACATTTTAAGGCTTATCTCACCTTACTGGCAGTATTCTTTTTTAAATATCAACATAAATCTTGGGATGCCAGCATTATTCAGAAAGGCTCTCTCAGTAGGAGATTATAATGAGTAATGAATGAATCTATTAAAGTTTTATAAAACAATCTCCAGCCACTGATAGTCAAATGTCAAATGCAATGCCATGGAAATTACAAGGTTGACCCTCACCTGGGGATTTCTAGTGATCATTGGATGACCACTGGTTTGAAGTTGTTACAGAGAATTATCAGTAAAGAACCCATTGACCCTATGAGGCTACTTTCAGCTCTGAGGTTCTGGAACCATGGATGATGAAGGAACTCTAAACCATGCTATGATTAAAAGAATTAGGGAAGCTTATCTTAGTACAGAGAGAACTTTTGAAGACATAATTGTATTTATATATATTTAAATGCTTTCATGTGGAAAACCTTTCAGCATCTAGCACAATTCTTGGAACACAGGAACTTAATAAATTCTTGATTGGTTGACTGAAATTAGACTTACTCTACTTGGTCACAGAAAGTGGAATTAGGGGGGCGGCCAGGTGGCTCAGTGAATAAGAGCACTGGCCCCAGTGTCAGGATGACCTGTGGGATCAAATCCGGGCTCAGATATTTAGCACCACACCCAGAAATAATGGCCATGTAACCTTGAGCAAGTTACTTAACCCCAATTGCTTAAAAAAAAAAAAAGAAAGTGGAATTAGGACAGATGGACAAAAATGACAAGAAATCAGATTTGGGTTCCATAAAAGGAAAACATTTCCAATAATTATAAATGTCCCCATACAGTGACAGAAACCTCAGTAAGTAATGAATACTCTATCACTAATTCACCTAATAGAGACTGGAACCACTGGCCAATTTGGGGTGATGTTGTAAGACAGGATTAATGTTTTGCTTCAGATGACATCTGAGATTCCTTCTAATTCTATAATTCTATCACTATGAAAAAAATGGATTGAACTTCAATTCTGGGCTCCTTATTTGAGAAGGAATACACTGCATGTACTTTGTTTTCTAGGTTATTATGTGACTTGTTTGCCCCCTAGAGGCCAGCCAGAATCTTCATTTATTTAAAGGGTTACAGTCAGTGTATTTTACATAGCAAACAATTTATCACTATGACATTGGGCCTAAGAACTGGGATATACTATTTAAAAGCAATGGTGGCCTCTCTGAAGACTTTATTGTAAATTGTCATTTTTCTTATAAAGTAAGTTTTTTAATGTACAAAAAAAAGGAATCAACCCCTTTAAAAAGTTAGGAGTTGGTTTGAAAGGATCCAGGACCTTGATATAGCGGTTAATGAATGACCTGAACCACTTCAAGCTAGTTATTATTTTACACAAGGCTAAGGTTTAATGTTTTAAGAAATATGGAACAAGTATGAGAGGCAATCAATTCAATTCAACAAGAGGAGAGTGGAGGGGAGGGAGAAGGGAGGAAGGGAGCACTTCCGCATGGCCCCTATCAAGTATGGTGCTGGGCTTTGGAAATGTAAAAAGAGAAAAGAAAACATCTGTTGACAGGAGGATTGATGGGGTTCCTCCCTGCATGGAGTGGATCCTAATTAATGAGGGATATAGTCAAAGCTACAGTGGAACGGGCTGAGGAGCCCTGGGCTCACATCCCAGCTCCCCCACTTCTACCAAGTGTAGTGACACTCCCCTCAACCTTAGTGTGCCTACATCTGTAAGATGGTATTGGACCAGATGATCTCAAAAGTCCTTTATAAAACCATAACGCCTTTCCTTCTCCCCGCCCTCCCCCCCATACAGAATAGAACAAAAGGTTTCTAGAATTAGCAGGAAATAGTCACAGGGACGGGTTTTTTCCTTCTTCTTTTCTTCCTCCACTGGAGCATTTTAAGGCACATTAACAGAAGAAAAACTGACAAAGTTATTTTTAGTTCTACTAGGGTAAGGAGAACTGTCTACAACTTGGGGACTTTCAACACCTGCAACTCCACAGATAAAAGGAAAAATGAAAGGTTTCTCTTTAAAAGCAGAGTCAGGATTAAGCAGTGCTTGATAGCCAAAAGGAGAAATTGTACCTACTAGGTAGTGTTTTCAATTTGCTCCAAAGGGTGTCACTCATTTAACGGCCATGCAAATGTTCCTCCAATAAAGTCCTACCCCATTAGAGGGACGGAGGCTTCAGTGGGTTTTTTTTAACATTTTACCAGAAGGGTAAATTTTTCTCAAAGTCAGACTTTAGTTTCATCAGATAAAAAGTGAGAAAATTAACTAGGCAGTTTAGCCCCAGGGAAGTTTTTGATAAACAAATTGGTGGTAGGGGAAGGGGGGGAGATCCTTTTGGTTTGAATGAGATTCATACTGGCCCAGATGATGCACTTATCAGTAGTTCTAGGATTCAAGTATTGAAAGTTACATTGACTCAGTATCCTGTAGTTCCTGGTCCTGCCTGTCAATCAGTAACCCAGTCCCCTGATCTCGGTCACATAGCCAAGTCATCCCCTACCTGTGACCTCTGTACCCCTACCTGCAAACCGTCACGTTCCTGCTACGTTGGGGAGGAACTGAGAAGCAAAGGCCCAACCTCTTTTGCAGAGGCAGACCTATCCGAATTGTAAAGTTACCTATAAAAGCTGGCCGCACCTTGAAGCCATCACTGATCTTCAGTGATCAGCCTTTCAGGTGCTACCTTGACATTAATTCTCTTTGTCCTGAGTTTTGCCTCATTAATCAGGGTGAAAAGCCCAAAGGAAGAGTTTTCCTTTCAACACTGATTTCTGATTTCATTGGTATATGTACTCACTGAAGTGACAGGGACTGGAGGGGCCCCATACGTGAATTTTTCTAGTCTTCTTACACTTTACACCTCCCCTCCCCAACAGTCTGTGATCCAGTGACATCCAGTCACACTGCTGGATTCTTTTCCTACTGACACCGGATTATCTTCATCCATGTCACACTCCCTGAGTGTGGGTGTCCCCCAAGGTTCTGCCCTGGGTTTTCTTTTCATCTCTCCCTATAGTTCACTTGGTGAACTCATCAGCTCCCATGGGTTCAACTATCATCTTTTTATTTTTCTTTGGAGGGGGGAAGGCAAGGCAATTGGGGTTGTGACTTGCCCAAAGTCACACAGCTAGTAAGTGTGTCAAGTGTCTGAGGTCGCATTTGAACTCAGGTCCTCCAAACTCCAGGACTGGTGCTCTATTCACTGCGTCCCCTAGCTGCCCCTCAACTATCATCTTGATGCTGATGATTCTCAGATCTATGATCCAGGGTTTGCTTTCAAACTAGACATCCCACAGATGTCAAATTCCACATGCTCATCATTCTCCCCAGACTCTCTCTCCTCTTCCCAACTTTCCTATTTGCTGTTCAAGTGCACCACCACCCTCTCAGTCATCCCAGCTTGCAAGTTCTGTGTAGCCCTCACCTTCTTACCCCACACATCCAGTCTGTCCTTATATTTTGTTGTGTCCATCTTCACAACTCCTCTCACCTTCATCCCCTTTCTCTGCTCACAGACACCACCCCATTCATTCTCTATTACTTCCAGGTTCAGATATAAAATGTGCTGTTTGGCATGTGAAGTCCTTCACAACCTGGCCCTCTGCTGCCTCTGCCACATAACACTCCACCTTGCCCTCCATGCCTTTGCCCTGGCCAGTCCCCTAGCCTGTGATACCCTCCCTCTTCATTTCTGACTTTGGGATTTCCTGGCTTCCCTTGAAACTCAGCTCAAGCATCATTTCCTCCAGGAGGCCTTCCTGGTATCCACAGTTACTGGTACTTTGCTTTCTAAGCCTACCTCCCACTTACTCTGGATATATCTCATATGTACTGATTTATATACATGTTGTCTCCTCAATTAAATGCAGGCCCCTTGAGGGCAAGGACTGTTTTTTCTTTTTCTTTTAGACCCAGCACTTAGCACAGTGTTGTTCCCTCTCCCCCAGCACATACACACACATATACACAGCCCACAGGGTGTGTATGTACATATATACATACACATACATTTATACACATACATGTATAAAGAGATACATGCTAAGGACTTAGGCCTTAGCACAGTGCTGATGACTTATGTGGGAGATATGGTAATAATATTTTTATTAACAATTATTAACAATCGACAAATACATGTATACATTTGTTAATTTCTTGATTTTCATATTGCCCTGACTAGTACAAAAAATGAACAAATAAATTCTTGAGTGGAGATCTATCCCTGCTCAGCATAACAAGGAAATGAAACTCTCACATGCCACCATGCATGTACAATTTCTCTGTAATGGGTTTATATATTGGTTTTGTAAAATCCATCCAAATTTATAGCACAACATTATTGAGAGACAACCATAAAATGATCTCTGACTGAAATTTATACTTCATTCATTTAATAAATATTTATTGCCAACAGGGCAGAGATGATTCTCTTCAACTAATTAGAAGATACTTCCTGTGTGGAATCACCTGATTTCATTCAATTCATATGTAGTTCATACTTTTAACTGATTTCAAAAGGAGTTTCCAAGAATTATTCTTTAAATAAAATATTCTTTAAAATAAAAATTTTATTTACTCAATCTGAAACTTGACCAAAGAGGCCTCTTACCTGATAAAGGTTATCAGGGCAAAGATCATCTTGTTAGTGATAATGAGGTATATATTGAGGTAATTAATGGAGATATAGATGTATACACACATACATTGTGTATGTGTATCTATACACACTTTGTATCTTTTCATTCAGATGTGCATAAAGATACAGTCCACTGCAAACCTCTGCAAAAGTCTGTCCTCTCTGCATGTTTTCACTGCATGGTATATATACCCTTGATGTCTGTCCATAGAACTCAATTTTTTCAGACTGCACAGTACATAGGAAGTTTCTAATTTACAAAGGAGTTCTTCATCTGCAACTCAATGATTTAGAACTTAGAATACATTTTCCAACAGAAGTTATTTTACAAATGCTGTAAATAAGCTGGTACATAAATATGCTGTCTATCTGAATAATAGAACAACTATTTTTGTATAATTACAGTGGTAATGGTACTAGTACTATGATAAAAATAATAAATATTTTGGGTATTTTGTAGTTTTATAGTATCAGTAATACATTTAGCATTAAAATGTTAATTTTGCTATCATTTCTCTGGGGAAAACTTCATATCATGTATACATTTCTGTATTTTACAAAACTCACAATGCACAGAAAAGAGATAAGTCCATTAAAAACTTCTCAGCAACTGTGAAAGGATAGATGAGAAAAGAAGATGCAACAATTCTGGCTTTCTCCAAAAGATATTTTCACAAACAACAGCGAGGCAAGGCAACTATTTACATTAGTATTGGCAGGGGTTCCCTAAATGCATCTGGACAACTAGCACCAGATGACTTATGAAAAGCCAGGCAATCTGCCTTTTTAGAAAGTGAAAACAAACACATGGGTTAAAAAGTGCTCCTGTGGACAGATTACCAGCTAACAGCAAGTGCAATGGACAACACAGGTTCTTCTAGAACCAATTAGTAACAATCTGTATTATATAGTGTTTGTAGATGCCTCTGCTAAAGAAGATAGAAAGTTGGAGGGGAATTCCTGCTAAGAAAGGGGAATAAATGGGAGTAGAACGATCGTACTATCATATTATTCTAATAAGATTTTAAAGTGCATTCAACTAAGTAATGATCAGGAAATGTAAGGAGAAACTACAGGTAAGTACTTTTTCCAGCCCAGGCCCACACAAAGACACAGCCAGAAGCCTTCTAGCACTCAGTCAGGGTTTTCAGCCAGAAAAGTCCAAAATAAGAGCTTTACACACAGAAGTCTTCTAGCACCCCAACTAAGGGTGATCCAGGGACATCTGAAGTTTGCAGTGGTGTTGGAGTGGGGAAAAGGGGGTGGGGAGAGAGAAGGAAGAAGCCCAGAAAATGGACCAGGTGAGCCAGAGACACCAGGAGCCTTACTGACCTTAGGTCCCCTGATGTCCTTGAAAACACAGTGCTCAGTATCTAATGAAAGCAGTAGGAAAACCATAGATAATAAAGACCAGAACCAAACAAAGCCCCACTATTCCTTCCAGAAGTGCACAGAGCCTGGCCTGGACACAAAGTACCAACTGAGGAAGTATGGCTGGAAATATGAGTATAAACAAAGGAAGAGATCAATATAAAGGATTATGGTTCTAGGGATTCCTAAGACACAAACCCAAAATAAGGCAATAACTACATAACAGCCACAAGCAAAACCTACTAGAATTCCTGCAGGAAATGAAGCAAGAGTTTAAAAAAAAGGAAAAGGATATTATAAATGAAATGTGAGCTCTAGAGAAAAAAAGGGGAAAGAAGATAAATGGCATAGAGTTCAGGAGTTGTAAGCCCTACTCACATAACAGATTTCAGCTGAAAATTAGAATGAGCCAAACAGAAATCAGGGACTCCACGAGACAACAAAAAAATACTGGAACAAAATGACAGGATTGGAAAGATGCTTTTCCACTGATGGTTTATGAGGGAGAATGAAGTGTTTATAGAAAGAAAGGAAGAAATACTTCAGAAGGAAAACAGAAGAAAAACAATCCAGGGAGGCAGAGGGGAATCCAATTCTGACCAGGAGGCTGGAAGGTAAAAAGATGTAATGTACAAATGGAAAAAAAAGGATGTCTGAACCAATGGAACTGTGTTATCAACTTAAGGCTCTTCTCATAGAGGCAGAAAAACCCACTTTTAAAGATGCCCATTTTCCATTTCCTGCAGAATGAAGAAGGGTAACCACTGGTGTCAGGAGAAAGGGCATGCATTATTTGTTATGGGAGGAAAAGGTTAATTCTTGTAGTTAAAAGGATTAAATTTAATAGGTATTTGTTTTAAAATTTTCATATGTACAAGCAGGGGAGATAGACTTAGCTACTAGATGACAGTTTCTGACAAAATATTGAGAATTTTAAATGAACTTCTTCAAGCTTAATGTGAGTTAATCATGTGATATGAAAGCCAAATTTAAAAAAGAAACAGCAAATATGATCTTAATCTACATTGATATAAGCATAATATCCACAAAAAGGGCTCTTTCTAATAAAATTTCACCTGACTAGGTGAAATATTAATGGGATATAAGATCTTCCCTGCCCATTAATAGGCCTCACATGGAGCCCATTAAGGGAAGTTTGCTTAGGGGAGGCTTTCACACCTTTTGCTAATTTCTAGTTAGGCACTGAGTCCCGAGTACATACTCTGAGTTGGTATTTTGCTTTGGGGGCTCGCTTATGAGAAGGGTCTTGTGATTCCCTGGTCAAGATTCTGAGTGGCCCTGTGTTCAGAGCTCCCCGACTACTCAGATGTAAAGGCTCTTTTGATCCAGGCATGTATGTAAAGTGTATAGTTGATTCAGGCAGTCACAGAGCCCTGTTTGTTTTTTATTTCTCTGCTTGTATTTTCTCTATTTTCTTTGTATTTTCTCTGAAGTTCAGAGCTCTGACTTTCCCCTTGAACTTGTGAATGTCATTAAAAAAGGTTGTTGACGTCTTAAACAGGTATCTCTCCTAGTAGGGCAGATCTAAGAACCTGTGCTAGCAGCCATCCTGGGTATGCCAGTGTGGCTGCCACTACACTAGGTCATGTCTATGTTCAGTTTCAAGAAATGGAATTTTAGGAAGAACACTGACAAGCTAAAAGTACATACAATGGAGAAGAATGATACCACCATGATAAAGGAACTCAAAACCATGCCATATGAGGACAGACCAAAGAAACCAGGGATGTTTAGTACGAGGAAGAGAAGATTTGGTGGGGTAGGATAACCACCTTTACAATATTGGAAGACATACATACATAATACACTGAAGAGATAACAGCTTAGACTTTTTTGTTCCTTGACTTTAGAGAACTGGGTAGAAATGGTAGAGATACAGATTTCTGCACTATTTATAGGAAAACCTAATAATCAGAGCTGTTTAAAGTGAAATGCGTTGTTTGTGAGGTGCTTCATTCCTCATCAGTGAAGGTTTTCGAACTCAGATTAAATAGAAGCATGGTGTTTATTTTTTTATTTTTACATTTTACTGATAATTTAATACTTTAGAATTGCTCACAACATTATAAGCCACAATTAAAAAAATATTTTTAGTTTTCAACATTTACTTCCATAAGTTTTAACTATTTTCCCCCTCCTTCCCCAAGACAGCCAAGCATGGTGTTTATTAACAATAACACACCCTCTACCCATCTCCAAATTCAAGCAGAATGACAACTTACAGGATTTGCTTTCGTCCCCAGCCCATCATAATACATAACTCCCAACTGGTAAACAGCTTGATGATCACTCTCCTGAATTTCTTCAAATTGCTCTAATGCTTCCTCATACCATCCCTATGAAAGTCCCAGAAAACATGCATATTATTATATGTATAAACAAACAAACCCCTCCCTGTTATTTTAATAACAAAGTTCAACTAAATCCAAGGTAGTAACCCTCCTCCCCTTCCCTTCCTCCCACCAACATGAAGAGTATTTTTGGGAGGATTTGACAACATAGTATTATATAACATCATTATTATATTATGTTACATATAGGATTATTATTTTTATAACACGACAACATAAGTCTGCACCAATTATAATCAATACACTGCAAAGTCAGTTGTGAGTGTGGGGGGTGGGGAAGGCTGATAACTTGGATGATTCTGGTTAAGTTTTCCATTTTCATTTTCTTCTATTTCTCTCGCTAGACCTTGAGCCTTGAACCCACGACAACAATAATGACTGTCCTTCCAGTTTTAGTCATCAAGGTTACTTCATCCAGATTGTCATTTCACCCTTGTCACTTAGTTTGGAAAACTTCAGAGCTGAGACCAAATTTCCTCTAGAAAATGTAATTAGCAAAAAAGCCTGAGTGCTGTCTTGACCACTTAACGCAGTTTGAACAAGATATTTCAGTTTTCTGAGCCTTCAGTGTCCTAGTTTAAAAGATGGGACAAATGAATGAAAAAGTACCATATTTCATTGCATAATCATCACAGATTTTATGTCAAAATTTTGCAAAGAGTAGGGAGTGACCATTATGTGAGGCTTTAAAATTGTGCTGGTGTTACTTATAACTCATTTATTACTAATCTGTCTTTGGTGTGAGATTAGGATGCATGGAATATTCATGAATATGTTAAAATTAGGAAGATGCAAGTCTTAGCATATCATGTGATGTACTCATGGCAGCTTCACCTGCCCACCCCCTCTACTTGTGCCTGCACTAAGGGTTGAGTGACAATACAGTTGGGACTGCAGCTCTCCAAGCAAACCACTCAAGCTGGCTTTCAGAAATATACTAACAATGGGAGTGCTGAGAATTCAAGGTTCACAGCTCACCATGCATGAGGGATAAATACATATCCATCTGGTCCTGGTGAATACAATGCTGCTCTGTTTACCTTTTAAGAATCATGACAATTATAGAATTATACCATGTGATGATTATGAGATGAAAGGTTAGAAACTAATTTTTGGGTGGAAAAAATAGGGTGTGACGATTACACCATGGCAATGATTGTGTGGTAAAATACTGTATTTATTAAATGTTTACTGTAATAATTGATCACTAACATTCATAGAGAACTTTCAGGTTTGCAAAGCCCTTTACACGTTAGTCCATTAAGTCCTCACAACAGCCCTGTGAGGTAGGTGGTACTGTTAGCACTATTTTACAAATGAGGAAAATGAGTTAAAGTGATTTATTTGCAAGAAGTGAAGTGATTTATTTGCCCAGAGTCACACAGCTGAGAAAAGATTCAAACCGAGGTCTTCCTAATGCCATGTCCAGCACCCTCCTTTGCCTCTTAGGTGCCTCTAATACATAGACACATCTAGAAGGTTTTTAGCAGTCAGTCAGATGGAAAGGTCCCATGGTCTTTAGGGTATAGTGGCAAAACAGGTGGTAATCTTTAATGTCACTTCCACTGATAAAACTATCCGTTTCTAGTGCTGAACCATTTGACAGTGTCAAGGACTTTGGAAGTGAGAACTTTCTTTTCCAAGTCTTCAGCAGCTGCTATCTGCCTTCCTCACAGAGCAATTTTGGAGATTGTAACATCACAGATGTAAAAATGCTATAATGACATAAAGTGGTGGTATTATTAAGACTTTGGCTCTAGCTTTGTGCTTTGTCAGATGGGGAAAGAACATCAGTAAAGAGATCTTCCCACAGGAGGCTGATCAAACAAAGGTCAATAAAATTCTGAAGTGGGTATAATTCATTTATCCTTTCTACTCTCCCTCCTCCCCGCCCAAACATTGCTATTATCCAAATGTTTCCCTCCCCACTACTCCTCAACCCAACCAGGCTTTATTCTATTTTAGTATGAAAAAACCCATGCTGGGGAATTCTCTCTCCCCTTTCCACCTGTTATTTGCCCTGTTCTTCTAGGAGTCAATTTATTAACAGCTGACATTCACACAAGGGTACAAAAAACTTATAAACACATCAATATACTACCCCTTTAAAGGGTAGATGCATTTCAACATATGCAATAATTTATTCCAAAGTAATCTGTCTTTCATAGTAGAATACCAACTGAGAATATTAACGGAGGCATCTTCCTAAAACATCTTTAATCATACCACATCATCAGTCACCTGCTGTACCCAAAGGTTGGGCCAGCTTTAATCTAGTAAAAAGCAGCTCTTTAAACACAGATTCAGTGGTGAAGAGATGAAATGCTATTTTTTTCTAAGGGTATTTACATACTCTCTACCTCATAATATGACTATAAAAATTTCCCTAAAAACAGATAATTTGTGGAAAACTAATTAAGATGCTCACTACATATATTAAAGAACAAAAATCTTTCTTTTTAGGTTCAGGAAGAAACTCGTTTAGGAGAGAATGTAACTTCATATTTTACTTTCTGCATAATTTTTGGTCTGTAAAAGTGTTCCTCAAGGCATTTCTTGCTTCAACTCTGCAAGTTGCCTAGATCCAGAACCTGGATTAGGGTCACACTTTTTTTTCCCCCATTTAGAAAAGTCTTTACATTAACTACTCTGTGAATCAGTATGAATTTATTCTTTTGCTGGAAATGCTGCTTGCTGGTAATCAATGCAGGACCTCTTTCCACCTGGGGCTTCTTGGTTTTTGGTGAGTTTTTTTTTGGAGGGGGGAAGGCAAGGCAACTTGGGTTAAGTAACTTGCCCAAGGTCACACAGCTAGTAAGTGTCAAGTGTGAGGCCTAATTTGAACTCAGGTCTTCCTGACTCCAGGGCTGGTACTCTATTCACTGCACCACCTAATTGCCCCTGGGTTTCTTGTTTTAGTTAGCTGTTTGCCTGTCTTACTACTACCACCTAAAGTGCAAACACTTTAGGGCACATCAACATTTGGATATAGAGCCTGAAGTTGATGATCTTACCCAAATATAATCTCTTTGCAAATTATGGATAATTCTAACTTTTTCATACCCTAGGTTGTCTTGGCTCTTCCTTTTTAATCTGCATTTCTTTCCCAAATCTAATCTCATCTACCAAGGCAAAAACCATCCCCTAATTAATGATACCTTGATTCTAGTTCACAAGGGAGACCCTGCCATTAACTTTTTGAAAAATGGCTTGTTTTTGATACTACTTTAGCAAAACAAACCATTGAAACAACCAATAATGTATAATATATCTCATTAGACATGTAAGTAAGGAGGATTTTGTTATTTTTTTCTTAGAGTTTAGTTTCCTGAGCTCCATGACCATGACAATCTCTAGTTTCTTGGTATTAGATAGTATTTCCCAGGCCTATGACTTGTAAACATCACCACCACAGTTGAGCAGTGAGATACAGGGGTGACATAAAGTGACTCTTACTATCCTGTGAGGCTATTGCTGGCAAGATCCCTTCTTTGTCTGTTGCCCTATAAAGCAAGTGGGCACTGGTCAGTGAGTGGTGAACCCACAGGGGAATATGACAGTGTAATGCTCTGTGTACCTTTACTAGCCACCATTCAAGGTTTAGGGGGAACCCACAGATTTGGGATTTGGGAAATGCATAGAGGAATCCATGTACTCCACTGAGGCTTGAGGGGATGTAGGGGAATGCACAAGCTGGAAAGCTGTGCCTGTCTCGATTAACCCCATTGAGACATAGGGGCAGTTGCCCTTCCCCCCCCCCTTCAAGTCGACCCCTGTGAGAAGAGTGATTAGGGAATGCTGCAGGGGTTGGTGCTTCCATTATCAGCCAGCCTTCTGAGAAGACTAGACTAGAATAAAGCAATATTATTAACCCCTCCAAAGCTGTCTTCTTGTCTTTCCTGTCTGATCAGATCAAGAGTGAACCTGTTAGAGGTTGCAGTCCAAAAACTTCAATGCCTCCCGTGTGATATTTGTGAAACAAGGCACTATAGCCCACTGCTGCTCTAGTAAGAGGAAGACAGCTCTCCCTCTTATTTTTCCTGGTTCCTTTATTTTTATCCACTTCAGGGAGATCCACTATGGCCAAACCTCCTTCCCCCCTCAAAAAAACATCACAGTTGTAGCTTTAAACACAGATTCAATAGATCCCATTCCATGTGTCAACATTTCTCTGAGGCTTAGAGCTGAGGGTGAAGATCCTATGTTCGTTTATATATAAAAATATAATCTCTCTGACCACTGGAAAACCATTTACTTTTATAGTTATGCACATTAATACTTTAATTTTCAGGGTGGCTAGGTGGCACAGTAAGTAGAACACCAGCCCTGGAGTCAGGACGACCTGAGTTAAAATCCGGCCTCAGACACTTAACACTTACTAGCTGTGTGACCATGGGCAAGTCACTTAACCCCAATTGCCCTGCCTTCTTCCTCCAAAATGCAAAAAAACCAAACTTTAATTTTCTCTGTGTTTTGGGGAGACAATTTCTGCCACTCTCTTTAAAATGATTTCCTTTTCTCTCATAGGTACAACTTGTCATACTCTAGAGTATTTACTCTTAAGGACTCTTACAATTCATGGCAAACTAATTTCAGATAATTCAGGAAATCATCTGTAATTTTCAGTTGTATGATCTCCCAAGGAAGCTATTAGTAGAAGGGGCCTAACCTCATGAACTCTGCTACCATTTTTTTGCCCATTCTCTAAGCTTCTTTCTGGACCCACTCAATAAGTCTAATTAATTTAGACACAGGATTGCTCTTTCTGCCACTTGAGGTTTTGGCTTTGAGTCCAAAGTAATGAGCTCACTAAAGTCACTCTCCTGAGCTTCAGTCCCAAATCACCAACTTCCTCTAGGGCATTTCAAACCAGATGTCCTGTGGACATCTCAAATTGGAAAAGTTTAAATCAGAACTCATTATCTTCACTTCTTAATCTCTGTATTCCTTTTCTGCCCCCACAGAGCCATCACCCTAGTTCAAACTCTCATCACCTCCCTTCTCAGACTATCACAATAGCCTTCTAATTGGTCTCCCCATAGACACTCTGGCCCTCTCTAGTCCATGGACACAGCTGCCAAAGTGATTTTCTTAAAGCATAGATTTAACTGTATTACTCCCTCCTTTAAATCCTTTCCAGCATTTTAATATTTAATTTACAATATTTATTTAATATTTTATTTATTTTTATAATATATTTTATTATTTAAAAATAAATTATTAAAATAATTTAATGTAATATTTAATATTACAATATTTAAATACTTTAATACTTTAAATACGTTCCAGCAACTCCTAATATAGTTTCTCTTGGGTCAAATACAAACACTTATTTCTGCACTTTGAGTCACTTCATAACTATCTCCCCTGTTAGAACTTCAGCACCTTAAGGAAAAGGACTGTCACTTTTGTCTTTGCATCCCTAGCTCCTCATACAGTGTCTGGCATATGGCGGGACTGATTGATTGTATTTAAGGCTTTCATAAATGGCTTCATTAACATTCCAGGTATCCCAAATGACTTTTGGAGATACAGGCAGCCATATTTTCAAGTGAACCAAAACACTTCATGACATGTGAACCCACAGTCTTCTAGGCTCCCAGTCAGTAGTTTGGGACAGAATTCATATATTCTGTCAGGTCTGTACTACTGTCTCCAAGTTGGAGAAAGAAAAGTGTTTGTTTTCTCTGGTCAAGGAGGGGATAAAATCCTTAACAGTCACTTTGACTGGCCATATGAGTTATTTAGCATTCTTCAGTTTTCTTGCTCTAGGGTTAGTTTTTCCCATTCAATCAAAGGCCTACTTTTTCAGCACTGTCATCTTCAGTTTGCTCTAAAATTATTTTTTCCCTGCTCCATGGAACAGTGTTCTTAGTCCTTCACCTCCATACTCATTAGCTCAGCTCCCTTTCCCAAAGATTAATATACATCTTAATATGTGAAAAAAAGAGAGGAAAATAGATCTTTGAGCAGTGAGTGACTGTTTTGTAAATGCAAGTTGTTTTAATATGACTGGAAATGGAGCTACACAGAATAATGTGACAGTCACTCAGAGAAGAGGCCAGCAGAGGTCAGAGTAGCATGGATACAATAGCACCTGTACACCTCTCCAGCTCCCAGCTTTTGTCATCTGAATTACCTGACACACTGACAGCCCACTAAAGTCTGCAGTGTTAAACATTATTAACTAAGGCTAATGTCAAGATTGGTTAACACTGGTGCTAACAAAACACTGATCTTCATCCATTAATTTTTATTACATATGTACATATACACACGTGTCCATATAGTTAATATATGTATAGGTATATATGTGAATGTATACATGAGAGACAATGTGATGGACAGAAGGGCCTTGGAATCAAGATGAGCTAGACCTCAGTTCTGTCCCTGACACATACCAGCTCTAGAACAGCAGGCTAGTCATTTCACATTTCACATGTCCCCAGCTACCTCTCTAGTGCTATAAAGTACCCACCCATACACTGCAAATTTGTAATGTCTGTACTAGAACTTTCCTATAGCAGTGAAATTATAGTCCCAGATACAGAGGCACATATTTATCACTAATGATTTAATTTAAAAGCATGTATTAAGCACTTACTACTATATGCAAAGCATTGTGAATACAAATGTAACAGCAAGGAGCTCACATTCTAATTAGGGGAGAAAACATATATGGGAGGTTTCATTTGCAAGTAAGATGGAGAAGTCCTCTGGTGCTAATGCATGCTCTTTAAAAATAAAATCACTGATCCATTGGTGATGAAGCATTTGACAGGATCAAGGATATTATGAAGAAAACTTTCCTTTGTAGTTCTTCACTAGCTGTGGCTGATCAGGGGCCAAGGCTGCAATGCCTGAAAGAGGAGGTTACCACTCTGGATCCCCAAAAGGCTGATGTCCTTGGACAATGGTTGCAGGATTCTGAGCTAGAAGCAATGCCAGTGGTCTGAGTGCTGGAATTCTCAGGGCTCTTTGGACTCGGGGCTGGGCTATCTCTGTGTCTCTACCACAACTTAAGAGGTGGTGGGTGGTGCTAAATGCCTGGCACATGGCTCCTTCTGTCTCTTTTTCAGGGTGGATAGCCTGTCTGCCCCTTCAGTGGCCAATGTCTGGTAGACAGTGTGGATGAGGATGGGGATGGTGGGCCCCTTCTTCACAAGGGCTGCTTCCCTTGGTGACAAGCTGTAGGAGTTGGGCTGGAAACAGACCTAGTCATTTGGAAGGTTCTGCTCTGCCTGGGGTTATTGGACTTGGGGTCCTAGGCTGTCTACATTTCAGTTTAAGATGAAGTGGTGACCAAAGCTAAAGATCAATATTTTGTTGGTGCTAACATTATAATATACTCAAGCTCAAACACAAAGTAATGTCTCTAACAGAGTAATCAATGTCATAAATTAGGATGTGTTATTCAGTCATTAATGTTAAAATATACATGTCTCTCTGTGCGTGTAACCTTTAATTCATATGTATATAGATATAAAACGTGTTATAGAGTATAAACAAATATAAAGTGTGTATATATACATGCATTATATATGTGTATGCTTTATATTTTATGTATATCACAAAACATTTATATACACACAAGTAGAAATACATAGGTACACATATCAGAATCCACCTTTTATATATGAAGAGTCCATCCTTATCCTAAAGTAACATTTAGTATACTAAAGTGAAAATTAGGCTAATGCTGATCTGTATTTGTGGAGGGAATTTCTACATTAGAAGTTTCCTACACCAATGAAATCACAGGTCTGGATCTGAAATATTATCCAAAGAGTAAGCTTTTAACTTATTTTGGGAACCCTATCAAAAATGATTTTGTGGTAGAAACAGTCTTGCTGGTCCCATCCATTAATAAGGGCAAAGGTGGAATGGTCAATTTTTTAAAAGTCATTTCCAGTATATTCTACTTTAAATCATTCCCTAATGGATTCATGTAGCAAAATTGGATATGAGAATCCCACAACAGAACTGTTTCCAACTGATGTATTTTTTTCCTAGCAATCTTCTGAGCTTAATAAAATTTTTTTTAAATAAAAGTTTTTCAAAGCTACCTCTTCAAAGTACAGTTGACCTCTCAGGAAACTTGCCAGATGATCTCCTTTTCTTATTCTTTCCTTCAGTAATTGTAACGCCTTTTCCACTAACTTCATATGGTCACAATATTCTGATGAAAAAAGTTTTGCAATGAATTATTACCTTGCAATCTTATAACCCTATAAGTTCATAGGCTCTATCTTTTGAAATAATATAGTAACAGAGACACTCTTCTCTCCTGACCCGTTCTTTCCCTGGCTCCTGCTCTGGGTCACATTCTAAAACTGGCTTTTACGTAATAAGAATAAGCAGCAGCACATAAGTTGGAAGCTGTCTGCTAGTCATCCTCTAGCCCCCAGTATGGAGGGTTTTTCTCTTAGGAGGATTAAACTCCTTTTCAGTCACTAGGACCCCAACACAAAGCCTCACCAATTCAAGAAGACTAGTCTAGTTACTATTTTTTTTTAAGCAATTGGGGTTAAGTAACTTGCTCAAGGTTATACCATCAGTTATTTTGTGTGGGTGTTAAGTATCTGAGGCTGGAACCGATCCCAGGTCTCCCGACTCCTGGGCTGGTGCTCTTACTCACTGCACCACCTGGCAGCCCCAAAATTGCATTTCTTTTCTTTTTTTTTCTTTTTGGAGGGAGAAGGTAGGGCAGTTGGGGTTAAGTGACTTGCCCAAGGTCACATGGCCATTTTTCATGTTAAGTGTCTGAGACAGGATTTGAACTCAGTTCCTCCTGACTCCAGGGCCGGTGCTCTATTGACTGCGCCACCTAGCTGCCCCTAGTTACTATTTCTTAATCACAGTTTGCTCATCCTTGACTTGCCTGGCACATTCCTCTTCCTCCTTCTGTCATTTAACCTGGACAAATTCTATCAATCCTACAAAGTTCAGCTTACATCCCATGCCTTACAACACATACTAGGCTCTCAATAAGTATCTATTGAGCAGTCTTAGAGGATATAAGTAGGTGCAACTAGCTTCCTTTACCAAGAGGCAACTAGTGAATCATCTGTCTTCCAATTAAACTGAGCACTCAGTGTGAATGTGATTGCATTACTCTGTGGTGATGTTTACCTTTGCACGCTGGAAGTTCTGACTCCTAGGCTGATGTAAAAACCCCAATACTGAAAATGAGGAGATCCTGCCTATCTTCTAGTTCCAAATCAACCACTAAACTAGCTAAGTAGCCATGGACAAATTGCTACCTCTCCTTCATATTAAACTTCTCCATCTGTAAAATGAAGGTACTAAACTGAATAAGTTCTAGATCCTTTCCAGCTCTAATGTTTTCACTCTATGGTTCCACACATTTGGGTCTTTTGAACATAGCAGGTAAATTAATACTTAAATGTAAATCAAAGTATTCTTGGAACATTCTGTATTTGAACAAGAATTCTCTCTAGAACATCTCAACAAGGAATCACCTAGCCTTCCCTTAAAGGTCTCCAGGGAAACCTAAGAGCTCTGACCCTCCTGAAGCATCTTACTCCATCTTTGCATAGCTCTGATTGGTAGAAAGTGTTTCCCTTACTCCAGAGGAAAATCTTCCTCTATGATACTTCCATCCATTGTTATTTTACTCACTCCGTCTTCTGGGAAACAGAGCGAGTCTAACCTCACTTCCACATGGCATACTTGAAGATAGCTATTAGGGTCTACTTCTCTCCACTTCCCTCCAATTCCAGGCTGATCATCAACAGGCTAAACATCCCCACCTCTTTCAATCAAGACTATGGCATGATCTCAAGGTCCCTTGCCATCTTGCCTGCCCTTAGCTGGGGACACTACATCGTTTAAATGTGTACCCAGAACGGAATACAGTACGTTAGCAGTGGCAGAATGAGGGCATGACTATCATCTCCTTCCCTCCTGGATTCTATTCCCTGTCATGCAGCAGTCTAGAGGCCATGCCCCACATCTGCCTTCCTTATATTGAGGTCAGAGGCCACTGAAGCTCCTAGCACTTTTTTATGTGAAACAGCTACAAAACCAGGTTACCCAACTTTGTACCTGTGAAGTTAATTATTTTTTGAACCCACACATAATAGAACTTGGCTTTTAACATTATTAAATCCTACTTTATTAGATTTGACCCAATAGTTTAACTTAAAAGATCATTTAAAATTTTATTTTCTTGTTTTAATTAAAAGAATTTATTTTCTCTCCCTCCCACCTTACCTTACTTGGGGGGAAAAGAAAACCAAAACTCCTGTAATGAATAAACATAATCAAGCAAAACAAATTTCCACTCTGGCAATGTTCAAAATGTATATATAAAGATCTTCTTTGGATTGTGACTGAAATAGATCATCTGCTGATTTGAAGAGCTCAAGCTATTTATGACCTTTTATCTAATAAAAATGTTAAATATTGAAAGGTGAAAAGGCAAGATTATTAGAAACTTCCTTTCAAAGTGACATTGATCTATTAATGACTACTCTTTGGGTCTGGTCATTCAACCAGGTTTGAAATCTGATAAAGACCATCTAATTTGCACCTTCTACTTTTTATCCACAGGGGCTGTATGGCTGTATGAAACTTTGTAAATATGTTTAATGACACCTGCAATGTGGACTAACTGGAGTTAGCCACACAATCTCTTGCCAAAGAATAGTGTTTTATTCTGTTTTTCATCTTGTGTTGGATTACATTGTCTTGTGTAGGACTAAAACAGGAACATCATGCTCTAAAATCTTCTAATCATCTGAGCTTTCTACATGATATGTAAAATAAAAAATACCTCCAGGAAAAACAAATAAGGGTACAGCTTTAAATATTAATCCCAAATAAATTCAATGCAAGGAAAGTTTGACTTTTCTTACCTTATATAGTGGCATCCTGAACTTCAGAGATGATTTAATAATAGCACCAGAAACTCTACTTAACATAAATTGAGGGAGGTCTCAAAGGATTGTAAATTCTAAAACTCTTGTCTTGTGGGTAAACTGGGAAAGAGCACTATAACATAAAGAACTCCTCATATTTATGTACTGTTTTAAGATTTACATATACAGCACTTTCTTCATAACAACCCTGTGAGGGAGAGTGTGTTAATAATTATCCTCTTAAAAACTGGCAAACGAAGCTCAGTAACTTAGTCCATAAACACAACACGAACACCTTGAAAAGAATAAGAAACTTCCTATCTCTCGATGGTATTATGTAACTATGAAACTTTAGAAAGCCCCTTCTAAAGGAGGACCAGTAACAGGACTCGTACCTTCCTGATGCTTTTTCCATTTGTCTAATTTCCGAGTTTCGGGAGCGCACTGGAATGGAGCATTTTGGCCCAGAGGCAGTCTTTCACTGATTAACTTCATCTGTTTCTTCAATGTGTAGTCTATAAATAACAAACAGACAAAATGGGTAGAAGACTTCTTCTAGAGGGATGAAAAAATAACCCCATTCCTCAGTATCATCTGTCATACACCCCCGTAAATCCCCCCCCCAACAACCTTACCATTTAGGTCAATGGGATTATAGCTAGCAACAAAAACGTGAGCATAAAGGGCAAGAGATAACTCTCATCAAATCAATACCATCGGTATCATTTCCTATCTCCAGGGAATCAAGTGGGCTTTGGTTCTAAGCTCACAAGTTCACATGCTGATATGATTTGTTACCCACACCACACTTGCTGATTCTGCTAGGTCCTGTTGACACTACCCACAGCCAGAATTCCTTTGCAACAGAACCTTCCAGTTGCCTAGTGATCAAAAAGCAAGCTTTATGATAAACAGCTCATCAGAATGAGTTGAATAGGATCTGTCTTGTTTTATTCCAAATTGCAGCTTCTTTTCTTAGCTGAGCACACAGTCTAGTTTTTTTTTTCTTTTCCTTCTTAAAGTCCTAAAACTGACTATAGATGTTGGGGGAGGGGGTGATGGCACCAAAAAAGAGTAAGGCCACTCTGCTTAGGACTTAGAAGGCCAGGCTACTCTGAGATTTAAAGATAAGGGAAAGCAAACCCAACAATGGTTATGCTTTTCCCTCACATAGTAATTCTCCCACATTCTACAGTTAAAACTCATTCTCATCAATGTGGGACAAGAACTAATTGGTAGGAAAGAGTAGACCCAGGGAGACTACACTTATGTGACTATGACACCAGCTCTTTTAGATAATGAAATGTCAGATTGATAAACTAAACTGGAGGAAGAGGGGGCGGGGTGATATACTGAAAACCACATTGGACTAGGAGTCTGCAGGTCTGGATTTTAGGCCTGCCTCCTTTACGGTAAAATGTTGTGACCTTTGAGGCAGTAAAAGGTACTCAGGCGGCATGATAGAAAAAGTGCTGGACAGGGAGTCCCAAGATCTGAATTCAAATCCAGTTACTAGCTGTGTGACGCTGGGCAAATCACTTAATCTCTTTCTGCTTCAGTCTCCTCACCTGTAAAATGGGGATAATAACCCCTACCTCCTAGGGTTGTTGCAAGGTTAAAATGAGAATATTTGCAAAACACTGTGCAACCTTAAAATGCTATAAAAGGCTAGTGATAATCCTTAAGTTCCTGTTCTAAGATCCTGGTATTGGTTCTAAGGTCTAGCTCCATAGTATCATGGCCAGCTGGCCACCAGTCCCACTTCACTTCTACTTATATCTGGTACAATGGTAGTGGCAGAAGTTCATCTTGGTCTTTCTCAGACAAGAGTCTGGGAGCTAAGCCTCACCATAGACTTGATCTTGGCAGTTTTGCTAACACAGGTCTACCCAACGAGGACTGCCATCTCACAAAAGTATACTTACCCTAGCAAAGTCCCACAATAGTAATAGCACCCCACTCTCTAGGGACCACAAATAACTGAGCCAACTGAACCAATGCCCAGTATGCTAGTCAATGACCAACCCCCCCCCCCCATCTGGGGCAAAACACATGAAATGCACAAAATGGAAAGGGAGGAAGAGGTAGATCTTGAGCAGCTGCAGGGGAAACATCGATTTGTGTTCCTGTCTGACGGTCACAGAATCCATGTACATCCGATTACGTATTTACTATGTGCCAAGAACTGTGTTAAGGACTAGGAATACAAATAAAAAGCAAAGACAGTTTCTATATTTCAGGAGCTTATGTTGTGATGGGAAAAACAAAGGGTACAGGAAATAGTTTATGAATTGGCATATTATCTTTTAAAATTAATCTTTATTTTAAGCATGGTAAATTTTAGAATTTATTTCCTTACATATTGACTAGAGGGTATGAGAAGATTCACTGAAAGCCAAGAGGGTATGGCAACCTCTGGCCTAGAATGTCTATTTCATCCTCTGCCTTTTTGGATTACTGACCATTCTATAAAGCTGAACTCAAATGCTACTTCTAGAAAACCTTCCCTGATTCCCCTTCTAGTCAGCAATGACCAATTTCGCCACAGATCTCATCCGGCAATTTGCTGGTACCTTTTTAATCTATTTATCATGCATTAATGTTATGAGTCTGTTTCTTAACCCTAACTCCCTAATGTAAGCTCTAAGGCTGCAGAAAGCATGTTGGAATTGTAAACTATGGTCCCCCTATCTAGCGGAATTCTTTCAAACTTGCAGAGTCAGTCACAATTCTTCATGACCCTATTTGGGATTTCTTGGCAAAGATACTGGAGTGGTTTGCCATTTCCTTCTCCAGCTCACTTTACAGATGAGGAACTGAGGCAAATGGGGTTAAGTGACTTGCCCAGAGTTACACAGCTAGTGTCTGAGGTCAGATTTGAACTCAGGAAGGTGAGTCTCCCTGACTCCAGGTGTGGATAACTGAATGACTTCACCTTTCAACTAAACTGCTCTCTCCAGTTACCACTGATATCTCAATCACCAGTCCTCATCCTTCTTGACCTTTCTGCAGACTTTGACATTTATGATCATTTTCTTCTCCCTCATACTGTCTTTTCTTAGGTGATTGTGACATTGTTCTCTTCTGGTTCTGACCACTCCAAAGTCTTCTTTGCTGCTGCTTCTTCCAAACTACATCTGCTAACCATGGGTAAATCCCCAAAGTTCTGTCCTTTGCCATCTTCTCTTTTCCTCTAGACCATTTCGCTCGGTGATCTCATCAGTTCCCACTGAATCATCATTTCCAGGCAGATGATTCTCAGATCTAAGTATCCAGGCCTAACCTCTCTCCCAGGGAAACTAGATGGCACATCAGATAGAGTGCCCTGTCTTGAGTCAGGAGATTCCTTTTCCTAAGTTCAAATCTGGCCCCAGACACTTAACAGCTTTGTGTCCTTGGGCAAATCACTTCACCCTGTTTGCCCGTTTCCTTATCTGTAAAATGATCTGGCCAAGGAAATGGCAAACCACTCCAGTATCTTTGCCAAAACCCCAAATGGGGTCACAGGGTCAGATACAACTCAAATGAAAGGATAAAAAGTACCTGCTACATGCCAGGCATTGTGGAAAGAAGGCAAAAGATAGTCCCTGCCTAGAGAGCCTTCCAATCTAATAGGTGCACTATGCTGCCTGATTTCTAGGGTCCCTCCCACCTTGAAATCTTTGGATCCAATGATTAAGTAACTTCTCCACTTTAGCCTGCCTCATTCCTCCAGTTCATACGACGCAGTCCACAGTGGGGTACACTTGCAGATAGGTTATCCGCCTTGCTCGCCCGGGCTCCAGAAAGTGAATGCTCCAACATGGTCATCACGCAGTACAAGTGAGTGGAAACAGCTGGCTGGGGGGGCGGGGGTTAGGTTGGCCCAGGTCCGGTTCCCCGGATCCTTCTTGAATCTGGGGACCCGGGCCATGACGCGAACCCACCCACAGGAGGCATGGTCCTTGCCTCTCCCCGCCCACTCTTTGGGGAGCCCAGCCACCAGGAGGCCCCAGCCCCTCACCATTTCCTGCTTACGTGCAGGGAAGCAGGAACGCAAACCCACAGCGACCTCCACCCCCTCCCCAGGCCGGGAGAGCGACGTGCGGGGCCGCGCGGTACTTCAGGGGAGCCTCCGCCCCTGGGTCTCCCGCCCCAGCCCCCGCACGGCCCCTGAGGCCTCATCGCGCCTGCGCACCTCGCGGGGCTCCCCCTTCCAGACTTCCCCGCCCACTAGCTTCAGCCAATCAGTTGCCAGGACTTCCCCCCTGGTTTCTTCCCTCTCCACCCCCACGCCCAGGCCGGGGCTGGGCTCCACGTGGAGATGTTTGTGTACGTGCTTCCCTGACCCGAAGCCGGAGGTCTTCTGTGGGGCAGTGGGCGGGCAGGGGAAGAGGAGGAGGAGGGAGGAGAATGAGAGGATGGAAAGGAGGGAGGAGGAGAGAGAGAAAGGAGTGCCTGGAGGGAAAGGGAGGAGAAGCGAGAAGCTAGAGGAGAAAGAGGGAGAAAGGAATAAGCGGAGGGAGAGAGAGGGTCGGGAGGACGGGGCGGTCCTGGGCGTCACGCTGACCTCGGTGCTCCCGGCGGAGCCGCCTCTGCTTTCCGCCCGCAGGGGTTCCCGGGACGATGCTGCTGCTGGACTGCGGGGCCCAGGTGCGTCAGCGCGTGCGTGCTTGCGGGGCTGGGGGCGGAGGGCGTCCCGGGGGGCCGGGGCGCCTTACCCGTCTGATCTCCATCTCGCCTCTCCCCAGGTGGACAGCCGGACGTGTCTGCTGGAGCCGGGCAGCGCCGTGAACGCCCCTCGGGACGCCTGCGGTCAGTCTCCCGTGCACCTGGCCGCCCAGGCCGGACATGCCTTCTTCCTGCTCTGGCAGCTGCAGGCGGGAGCTGACCTCAATCAGCAGGTAACTAGGTGACCGCGGAGGGCTGGGCCGCGCCGACACCACAATGCCGTCTCTCCTTCTGCGTGTGTGCATTGCAGAGACAGCGGACTCGCGCTTCCTGAGAGTGCCTCGGGTCGTGCCGGCTCGCCCACCCTCCCTGGGTCCCCATTTCCCCATTGGGTAGATTAGAAGAGAGGGCCCGTTATAACAGAAGGCAAATCTCCGACACTGGACTTAGCCTTTCAGCATCCCAGAGAAGCTGATGGGCGGAGGAGGTTGAATTAAACGATCAGGTCCGCTCCACCTCTAAAATACCCCAGGTCCCCCTGACCCTGATCAGGGAACCCAAGCAGGAAGAGGCCTGGGAGGCCACTGAGATCCAGCTGAGGAGAACAGACTGGCCGGTGGGATTTGAACGTGGGCCCCCAGGCAGCCAGAGCAGGTGCTCTTTGTGGAAAGATTTTCTGAAGACTGCGTCAGCTTGGGACTCATTTCTACTGAAGTTCATAAAATTAAGTTACCCTTTGATCTTTTTAAAGTTGTAATTGCCCCGTAGGATGTCTACCTGGTGTCTCATTTGCTTCTCTTCTAACAAGAATGTAGAATGAATTTTTTTCTACTCTTAACCATGAAAACACTATCCATACTAGCAGTGTATATATGGAGATAGCCATATATACCCAAAAAGTGCCTGTGGGATAAAGTACTTTTGCACATATTTGGCAAAAGGCCAGTTGTGTCCAAATGTTATAAATCATGGTGTCAAAGTCAGCTAGGAAGAGGGACCACTAATCTGTACATGGTGCATACGTTGACTTAGTTTTAAAACGTAGTATTATTGTATTTTTGTTTTGTCAAATATTTCCCGGTTATATTTTAATCTGGTCCAGTTGCACTCAGGAATGTTTTGACATCTCTTATTATGGCAAGCAAACAGAAAGTACGGTTTTCATAACGCAAATCCTTTAGACTCACCTCATTGCCTTCCAGTGAGAAAGCTGCTGGGAGGAGAGGTTCTTGTATGGAGAATCTCAATTTCTTTCTCTTCCTGTTTTGAATCAGGATGCTTTTGGAGAAGCCCCAATACATAAAGCAGCTAAAATTGGGAGCTTGGAATGCCTCAGTCTGCTTGTAGCCAGTGATGCCCTAATTGAGTAAGTAATGAAACCATGGTACATGTCTGTATGCCACAGTTTCCACAGAGCCTTTATTTAAATTATTTCACATCATCCCTTTAACTCAGTAAAGCAGAAAATCAAATAACTGCTTCAATTTTGCCTTTTCTTTGGAAACACCAGGAATAGGAAAATAAGAGTCGGGGGTATACAGATTTCATTAGCTTTTAATGCTTTAGTAGTGACCTGCACAGAAATGTTAGACTTAATTTACATGTTAACTTGATGAAGTTCATCTGCTCATACTCCTGTCACTCTGACATTTTGAATCAATGCTCTACAATGCTCTTTTATGTTGATAACTATAGAAATGTTCTTTTGGCAGAGGAAAACCCATTTTATTTTAATTATGTTAGAAATCTCACTGCAAACTTGCTTGTGGCAGGAAACAGAGAGAGCCCTGTGTAGATAGTAATTTTCTCTTTAAAATGTTGGCCACTGGAGTTGAACATCTCTTCCTGCCCTATCTTCACCCCACCACTTTTTTCCTGGCAGTCAAATGAATTTGATAACAATAGCCTTTTTTGTGATCATAACAAATGTTAAGTGAGAACAAGAAAATTAAAAAAAAAAATAGAAAAAAAGAGATCCAAAGAGGACACAACAAGCAAAAAGGACTTTTTGTTATTTTCTTAAATTTTAATATACTTTTAATAACATTACAAATATTTTGAGTTTGTTTTACATACTACCATTTTTTCTTTCCTTTTTGGGTGGTGGAGGAAATTCATACATTGACAAAATTAGATGCCTTTTGAAATGTTTTTTACTTGAATGTTTTTGTTGATGGGCTTACTAAGCGTAGAATTTAAAAAAAGTCTTTTTTAAAAATTTAAATCTTAGTAATAGCAATTCATTTTTATTTAATTGTTCTCCCAATTTTGTGATTAAAACTGCAGCTTACGGAACAAGAACGGGCAGACTGCAGAAGACTTGGCATGGTCTTGTGGATTTCTGCAATGTGCCAAATTTCTTACAACAGTTAAACATACACAGAATATGAAATCAAGTGAACAATCCAACTGTTCATTCAACACTAACAACTGTGGTTTGCTGCCTAAAAATAAAAGAGCCTACGGAAATGTGGACAACTCAGATGGGAAGAAGCAACGCTCAGATGGTAGGTAGTATGTAGATGGTGACGATTTCTATATAAATTTTAGAGTTAAGCTTGTTATAATACTAAAACCTTATTCATATTTAATAATTGACTCAGGATCCATCTGTTTTTCATTTTGAACTATTAATATTGTATTCGCATTAGAATACTTTAGAAACTTTAAGCATTCAAGTGATTATTACCTCATTTTCACTTTCAAGTTGGCAGCTGTGAGACACAAGTTTGTATCTGCTAAAGGAGGAAAGTATTTGCAGAGCTGTTCCTGAAGTGGTTGAGTCTGTGGGTAAATAAGATGGTGTTCAACCCCACCCTCTCAGCAGTGCTGAGCCTAATGCCCCTGCCAAGACTCGCCCCAGGCATGTGCTTTTCACAAGGAACAGTTCAACTAAGGAGCAGAAAGGGAGATTAGAGATGGCACGTGTTGCCTTCCCCTTTTATTGACCTTGGGGTTTTTCTGACGTCACTGGCCCTCCCTGTCTCTCATCTCCCCTGCATTTTATGGGTTATTTCATGGTTACTATTAGGAAAGTACATGTTTTTAGAATTAATTTTTTTTAAACAAAGAATTGTATTCAGAAAAGTGTACTTTCAGCTATCTCCAGCAAAAGATTATAGTTTTTGTAGTCAAGGGACCCTTGCCCACTTCTCATAAATTGAATGCATAAATAATCTCATTTTTGGCTATTGTGCCATTTTTTAAAGATTGACTGTATTTAGATTCTGATAGTAACTAGTGGCTGTTTAGGGTAATAGTTATCTAAGTTTCATCAGTCTTAGAGTATTTTTCTTAACTACAAATTAGTAATAATTTCCAGAGGAAATGAAATCGAAATGTATTTGTAAGTAGTTATGCAAACATACTTAGAATTGTGTAGTGGTTTGTTATACATCACACAAACTAATATGTACCTGCAGCATTCAATATTTCCCTCACTGTAAAGGTGCCAGTGGAAAATGTCACAAAGCAAATAGCTTTTTCTTTTTTTTTTTTTTTTTAATAAATAGGCCTTTTGTGTTAAAATGGGAAGCTGCTTGCAAAGAAGTTTGGCGCACACCTTCAGATTGATGATCTCTTTTTGGGCCACAAGCTACCGGACTGATCTATAAAATGTTCTCATCTTCTTCTAAGAAGGAGCAAGAGACATTAAGACTTTCTTCTGAGTGAAGATCATTTAAGAATACATGTATTCACATAGATTTGGTATGCTGCATCTGGTTATATGTGTTTCAACTTTTTATATATCTTTAACTTAAGCTAAATACAAGTATTTTGTTAGGGTGTTTTTTAAAAAACCTTTTCTAAAGACTCCATGAAGAAAAATCAGTTTTAATCATTCTTCAGCTATTGTAGCATTAACACAGTTAACCTTGCACATAGTACCTGTGCCTGATGTTCTAACTAAACTGCTGCATTTGAAATTGCTACTATATACATTTGCCTTCCTTATGTTTTTATGTGACGTTTGTGTATTATTTTTACATAACTACCATGCACCCTACACTGTTACAAATATTGGTCCTACTTGGATTCTTCAAATAATCTTTGGTCTCTGAGGAAGGCAGAGATTATAGTAGGCATCCTTCTTCCAGAAATCTGAACCTTTCCATCCACAGTAACCCTAGATAAAAATATAAAGAGAATAAACCTGGTCATACACTCACAAGCTCCAGTACCGCCCTCTCCCATCCCCACACCCCTTCCCAATCCCAGGAAACATCCAAATGTTCATGGATACCGTCATCAACAAACATTACAAACGTCTATATGGGGTAATGGTTACCTAAATTTCATTAAAGTCTTAAGAGTATTTTTCTTCATTACAAAATAATTTCCAGAGGAAATAAAATATATTTGTAGACAGTTACCCAAACATTAAAATTTTATAGTGGTTTGTTATATGTCATACTAATATGTACTTAGAGACAATGTTTGCTATTTCCCTCACCCTTTTTCACTAGTACCATGACTTCAGTCACCTATTCCTTCCATCAGTAAACTAAGACTAGTATTTGCAGCAAAGAGTATTCCTCACAGACATGATTTCTATGCAGACAGGAAGGCACTAAGAAGAGTTTACTCACTTTTGTTGTATGTCTGCTGCCTGATTTTTTAAAAAAAGTCTCTTACTAGTTAATATTCATTATTTTTTATTCAGTTAAAATATTTTGTTCAGGAATAAAACCCCTCATTCTAGCTGGGTAGTACAGTAGGTTCTGGTCTTTCACTTGTAACAGTGGTCATCCCACAGAGCATGTGTGGGGACAAGCCTGCACCCAGAACCCTCTTTACATGCTAGGTGGATATTAAGTGTAAAACTGAAAGTGAGTAATGATCTCTCATTCCTTACTCTAATAGACATTTTAACCTTAAAACTAAAGTTGACAGTTTTTTTTGCAGAAATTAAATTAAAATCCTCTTTCTACACAAGGCAAGATAGATTTTAAATATTTATCTTTAACCCTACAACAAAATTTAATCATCTTTTTTCCAACATAGCTTATCTTTATGTTTGCCAAATAGTTTAAAGGGCTTATATTCTAGGTGTGTAAGCCTTTTTTGGGTATTGTCAATCTATGCAGGAATCCTGGTGGCTGACTGCAAAAACATGAGTGCCATGATCTCTTCTTCTTGGGTTGACTGCCATGCATCATGGACTCAGAAAAGTCCACATAAAGAGGAAAAAAAATGGTCTTGTAGATCCACTGGACCAGAACAACATGTCATTTTGAGATCACGCTTTGCCACTTGGCCGTGTGACCATGAACAAATAATTGCTCTGACCCCCATAAGGCTCTTCACAGAACAAAATGAGGCCGTATGTTCAAAGCACTGATAACACTGTAAAGCCACTAGAGAGATGCTAAATGTTATTCACTAATTTTTTTATTTTTGGAGGGGGGAAGGCAGGGTGGGGTTAAGTGACTTGCCCAAGGTCACATGGCTACTAAGTGTTAAGTGTCTGAGGCCGGATTTGAACTCAGGTTCTCCTGACTCCAGGGCCAGTGTTCTACTTGCTGTGCCACCTAGCCACCCCTGTTATTCACTATTAATATAATCTAGAACAGTCCTTTCCTAAAGGTCCCATGCAACAGGTGGCCTAGGTTGGTGCATCCTTGGTATTTTTTACATGTTTTAGTTGTGAATAGTTTAGTATATTTCATTTGTCCTCTGCATTTTTCTTCCCCTCTTAAATCATGCTGTTTTCTTAAATCATGTCTTTTCCCTCATCATACCCTCCCAAGTACTCACAGTACCCAGACAACCCCATAGCATATGACATAAACAGGGCCTTCCCATTAAGTTAGCTCTGGGTAAATCAGGGTACATTCCAGTTTCATATGCTCATTTCTTCTTTTCCCCTTCACCACTCTGCACTCAAAGATCCCAAAGAATGGATCTGGATGTGAAGGTAGAAGATAACATCCTGTTCTCTAACAATCACCATCCTGGGATCCCTGAAAAGAAGGGCACATCTCTGACCCAGCAGCGATGGGACTTGGCCTATACAAAAAAAGAAAAGCTGGGAAGCCAAATGTTGGAGGTGCCGTATCACCCCATTCTGGAAAACTGCCACACCATTATTCTATCTGGACACAGCACCACCCTACTGCCATTTCCAGCCACCACTAAAGATTTCCTTGACTGCATGATTTTTTTGAGAAGTAAGGCTCATGTGTGCTTCCTTCTTACCTCCTTAGTATAGGCACAAGATTACTATACAAGCACTTCTTTGGAGAGGCTCTGGCCACCAAAGGAACTGAAATGAGTAAGAGACTGGGGGAGGAACACTGAGATCCAGCAGCCTCCGGCTCTTAATCCTGTAATATCTGCAGCATGCTAATTCTTAGTTCTTCAGAGGCTGTTTTATTCCACATCTGTGGCCATAAAGCAACACCAGCTGACTTGACTGCTGGTACCAAAAAGATGGGCCTTTGCTTTCAAGGGAAATCAAGTCTTAGGGTCATAAGGGAGCTTGGCAGTTTGCCAAAGCCAACCCTGCCTGCATTCCTCTTTCCTGTTCAGTTCTGGGCCTGATCTGTTGTCTGTCTATATTGTCTGTGTCGGGTATAGAATACAGATGGATAAGCCCTAAAGTTGATACATTCAATAAATGAATGTTGTCATTGGGGCAAGACCTGATTGGGGCATATTCCTGAAAAATTCTAGCTGTTTTAATCTTCAAAATTTTTAAAGGGTAGAATTTAGTACCTTGCCAATCTTATCTATCACAACCCAAGAAATTGTTCATAAATGCCTAAATTTGTTTTTTAACTTAATTTTTTATATAAAACAAATTTTTGAAGCTGGTCATTCCCAGCAATAACATCAACAGCAGAAACATCATCAACTTTTAAAGCCCAGTTTTTCTTAAATAACTTGTTTTCTGGCTCTTGATTATCTGTAAGATTAAATTTACTTCTAAATAGATACTGAATTTCTACTTAATTTTGAAAAATGTTTTAAGTTATTTTCTCCTTTACTATCATTCCCTAATACCCAGCTCCCCAACCTCAAACAGACTCTCCCCTTGAAACAAAGTGGTACAGTTGTACTGACCACAAGTGACAGCACGTGCTTTGCTGTGCCTTTTAGTGAGGAGGAGGCTGCGCCCTGGCCATCTGACTTGGGATGCTTTAGAAATTGCTTTCATTTACAATACCTACCTTTTCCAAGATGACTTGCAGGTCCTCTGGGCCTGTGTAGTGAGGATCTAGAATCAGGTATTTTACCTGCCCTGTCATCTCATTCCATGCCACTCCTAGTATCGTATGAGCCAAGACCCCTCCACCTGTAGAAAAGGAAACATAGGATTTGAAATAAACTAAAAAACAAATCTTGCACTTTACATTCATGTGTGCTTTGTTTTCTGAGTTATCCAGAGTACTTTAAAGCACAGAATCTACAATTCAGACTACAGAAACATAGGGAGGCAAACTTAGAAATGATTTATTTTTTAAAATTCAGAGCTAACGATATTCTTCTATGTCTATCTTTAATTATTTTTGTTAACACAAAGAATTTAGATGTTGAATGGGTCTTAGGTCATCTTGCCCCACCCACAACTAGCTCAGAAAGCTTCCGCAACCTTTCTGACAAATAGTCAAGACCCTGCCTGAATGTATCACAACCCAAGAAATTGTTCATAAATGCCTAAATTTGTTTTTTAACTTAATTTTTTATATAAAACTAATTTTTGAATTTTGAATGTGTGTCGGTCTACTATAATGCCGCCTGTCCCACACTGAATGGCTCGGAGAGCTCGGTGGTCCTTTCTTAGGTTTAGCTAAAATGTATCTCCTTATAACGTTCATCTCTTGTTTTATAGTTTTGCCTTCTGAACTATCACAGAACAAGTCTAATGCTATGTAACATCTTAAATATTTAAAGACAGCTCTCATTTCCCCTTTGGTCTTCTCTGTGTATCTTTTTAATTGCAATTATTTTTCACACTGACATTTCTTTGCATTTCTTTTCTCTCTGCTCCATACAGCAATTATAGGAAAGAGGCTATTTTACTAGTTGAAACAGTGAAAGTATGAATGGATGGTAGAGGATTATCTTGCTTTCCACTCTGAATGTTGGGTAAGAAAGTTTTGGGAATTTACTGGCCTATGAGGATCCTATGGTTGAATTAAATAACCACTTATCTGCTTCACTACCAAAATACTATCCTTTCCAACTCTAATATGAACCCATTCAACACATCTACACTCCCCCTCCCAATTCTCATTCCCTTATAGGTGTTATCTTTCCCTATTAGAATAATAAAGATACAAATAAATTTAGTAAAGAAAGAAAGGAAGAAATGAAGAAAGAAAGAAAAATGTAAATAAATTCCTTGAGGACAGGGATCTTGCTTGCTTATATTTGCAGGCCCAAAGTCTTAGCACAGGGCTTGGGAGATGGTGAATACTTAACAAACAGTTATTCACTCATTCATATGTGTGTGTGTGTGTGTGTGTGTGAATATGTATGTACATAGACATGCATGCACATATATTTATGTATATTTTTGTGTACTTGTATGACTTTGAATGTATTTTTCCATGATATGAGGGAACTGTATATTTCCAGCTGGGCATCTAACAATATGTACATTTCTATGTCAGTTTCCATTTTATAAATGAAAAAACTAATAAATGGAGGTGTTAGGTGATCTGCTCAGTCTAACCTCTAGTAAAAATGTTAGGTAGGATGTGAAACAGTGCTCTCTGGGTTCAAGTTCAACATTCTATATACCAAGGCTGATGCCGCTCAATATGGGTTACTAAAAGTTGTGTTTACATTCCTGTATCGGGAATGGATTCTGATTTGCCTTCAAGATTCGTCTCAGGTATCACAATGTCCAAGATTTCCCCATGTTCTCTCCTTCCTCAAATTAGCATATTATAGTTATTTATACACATAAGCCTCCTCCCTCTTCTCCACACTCCAATAGAATGTAAGCTCCATGAAGGCAGGGATTGTTTTGTGTTTGTCTTGGTGTCCTCAGGATCTAGCATGATAACTTAGGCATTTAATAATATTGTGTGGGTAGGTGGGTGTTAGTTAGACTTGCATCATCTCATGTCTAAATTACTGTGACAGTTTCCTGCCTGATCTCCCTGCTAGAGGTCTCTTGTGATGCCATTACCCAAATGATTTTCCTCAAACACAGATCTGGCTGCATCAGTCCCCTATTCAGTCAGCTCCAGTGGGAATGTGTCATTTCCTCAGTTAGCTTTTAAAGCCCTTCACAACCCAATAGCCCCACAACAGTAGCCAGTCTGTCTTTCCAGCTTCTCTGAATATTTCTCCCTCTCCTGCACTCTGGCTACAGACTATCCTCCACTCTGGTACTCACACCCAACACATCATCTCCTATCTTCATGCCTTGGTACTGGCTATCCCCTGTGCTTGGAATACACTCCGTCATCCTCACATCATCCTTGTCTCCATCAAGATGCAGTTCAAGTACCACCTTCTACAGGAAGCCTTTTCTGATCCCTCTACCACTTGGCCCTCCCTCCTAAACTACATTATGTTTAACTACTTTGTATTTATTCACTTTATATTTATTCTGTAGGTCCTTATATACATGTAAGTATGCTGTCTTCCCCATTAGAATGTAAATTCCTGTACTTGTATCCCTGTGTGTAAGCACTTAATAAAAGCTTGTTGAACAATTGAACAGTTTGTCTATACTAAGATGGGATATTGAGAACTGAGGATAGCACTTCAGACAGGCTTTGGCCAGGGCAGAGGAGAGCAGAACAATCACTTCCCTTGTTCTGGGAACTATGACTTGCCCAACAGAACATTAGCTATTTTGACCACCAGCTCATACAAATGACTTGAACTCACTGAAGCCCTCTGCTACCAAACAGTGGGATGTTATCTCCTTTAAGCTGTCCTAGTCTCTGCAATCTAATTTGTGAACAGTGATACTTACAAGTTTATTCACTACCAGAGATAGAGTCTAAGCAGTCAGAAACTCTGGTGAGAATTTTCATGTAACTACCATAAGAAAGTGTTGCCCTCAAAAAAAAGTTTTATGGAGAATAATCATGTACCTTTATGTTAGATTAATATGCTTAATACTGACACAAACACCCCACAATCCCTAAACACCTTACCGATCATGACTGGAGTTCCTTCACTCTGGAAATGACTGGCAAGTTCCCTTCCCTGAGAAGCTAATTCAGACCCTTGGCTAGGAAAGAGACAGTTTTGCATGAGATTTCTTATTTGGATAATAAGCATTAAAGAACAATGTTTTAATAATTGATTTGTGAAAAAAAAAATCAAGTTGGCAAATCTATAAGCTATTTGGAAGAAGCTATGGTTAACATCTAAGAAAAACATCATCTGAAGTAATACTTTTTAGTTCTAAGTGAGAACAGTCACAGAAAGTAGAGTTTATGGCATCACCGAAAGGCTCAGTCAGAGTAGTTAAGTGATGAGCCAGAGGGCAATCATAATGGGCAGGGCCTGAAATCTAACCCAGGTACTCTGACTACACATCCAGAATGTTTTCCACTGCACCATGCTGCCTTTCATCAAATAAAGGACAAGGGAGAAATTCTAGGGCAGTATAAATACAGATGTGAAAATACTCTATCCACCTAATACATAACATTCTAGTGAAAGAGTGATATTTGGGAGAGGATACAGGCTGGTGCTAGCTAGTCAAGGATCAATTTACAAGTCAGCGTCAGCAAATAACTTTCTATTTCTCTTCCCATGAGGTTGAATCTTGAAATAGCCATGATGGATTATGAGAATTCTAGCTCATCTTGAGAGTGGTAGAGATTGAGTTTATCTGCTTAGCAAAGAAGTATTTAAAATATTTATATAATTAAAAATTCCTGATGGCATGTGTTGATGAAAAGAAAAGAAACTCTGGATTCTCTTCTTCAAGTATATGCAACAGACCAAGATTTTTATGAATGAGATTTGAGACCTTTGCTTATGGGCCCATGGGACTCACATCCCTGCTTTTGAGGTCCCCATTTTGAACCATGGATAGATTTTCTTTTGGTAACACAAGGCATGTTCTTTTGAAGGGGAGACATTTGGTATTTAAGATTGATGAGGATATAACCTTTGTTTTTTAACTTTAGCTATAAGCCATCTTAAAATGTTTAACAGTTTCTGTGAAAACATAATGTTTACAAGGAGGGATAAATTCCACAGATAGGATTAAAGGTTAAGCAGTGGAACAATAATAGAATTTGACAATAATGCAGTAATGCATTATAAACTGTAAAGTGAAGATGACCTTATAAGATCCTCTAACATCACAAAATGACACAGGGGAGGGCAATGTGACAAAGAACTTTCCTATATTTTAACACAGTGGTACTTCAAAGAATTTTCACATTCGAATCATTAGGAATGCTATTACTTATTTATCTGCATGAGTCATCTTGGCCAGTCTAAGTAGCAAACACAGTAAAATTGGAATATGAGGATTTATGGAATACTAAAATCAAGATATTTAATATCACCACCAGAAGCTGCCACCATGGTCAAAGAATCTAATGGAATGATGTGCAGTAATAATATGACATTTATAAGTATACATTTTTAAAAAATGCTATTATATCAAATAATAACACAAATATTTTTATTATCAATATATTTTAGCTACATTATAAAAGTATTTATGAATATTTTAACAAAATGAGCAGCAACTAAATATATATTTACATAATAGAATGAGTCATAGATCAGTGATGAATATTTTCCCTTTTAAGATTTTTTAGTGAATCTAGTTCTAAAAAGATGCCAAATTCTCTTATCACTCCACTCTGGGTTAACATTTTCCCAACTTCTCCCAAACGTAGGCCAAAAAGACAATCGTATTTCTCATAAGCACAAAATCCCATAAAACCTAATCAAAAGGAAATAGGAAGGATTAATCATAGAGAAAAGAGATTCAGAAAAAAAACGAAAAACAAAAAAAGGGGCAGGGAAAAGGAAACAAAAATTTAATCTTTCTACAGATTTAAGATAAATTGTAGCTCATACACTGTCCTTTAGAAAAAATACCACCATTATTGAATAATCAATGCAGCGTCCTTACCTGACAAACAGTATTTTTGAAGTTATCCCCATCAAATGGTTCAGAACTAGCTGTACCTCGATAGAACCAATCCACTGTCGTGACCCTACAAATGATGCTGGTTTGTCTCCCACATCAACAAGAGCCTTTATTGCATCAGATAGAAAAAATAATCACATATTAAAATAGTAGCTAGAATTTCTGTAACACTTAAAGGTTTACACAGCATTTCAGAAATTTTCATTCATTTTATCTTCAAAACTCCCTTGGGAGGTTAAGTACTATTATCACCCCCATTTTACGGATGAGAAAACTGAAGGAGACAGAAGTTTATGTGACTTGTGTGGGGTTGCATAGATGGGAAGTGTCTAATATTAGATCTGAACTCAGGTTTTTCTGACTTCACCTCTACCAGTCTACCCACTGCACCACTCAACTGCCTCTATGCTTAAAATTTAGGGCACTTGTTTCCTTTTCTTCCTCTTCTAATTTCTATTCTTCATTCTGAAAAGGTTATCAAGGATTAGATTTCTTCAAAAGAGAAATGAGTATCTACCACGAGGAAGTGGTATGAATTAATGCCAGGGTCCTCAGGGTACCTGAAATGTACAATTTGAAACCAGGGGCTCTGTACCTGCTGAATCTCCTGGTGGGTGGGAATGGACCTGTCGGTGTATCCTTGATGTCTGAACCAAGAGCAAACAGTTTGTAGAGACCGATAAGCACAGCCCCAACCGCTGTCATCTATCCGATCCTGCATGTAATGATGATAACAATACACACCCTGAACTAGGGAAATCTGTGCAGAAAAAAGGAAAAAAAGGACAAAATGCCATCTTCAGCACCACTACGTAAAGTACCATCTTCAAACTGAAAGTCATGATGTCCAAGACGAGCTGCAGCGCATTTCTAGACATTTTAGACATTTAGACAAATTAATAAGAAAGAGACAACATGGTCTCATCCAATTCTACCCTCACCTACTTTATAGACAAGGAGACTCAAGTCAAGAGTTGAAATCACTTGCTCACATGATGACTGCACATGTATCTATACTACACATGTAATCTATATCAAATTCCTTGCCTTCTTAGGGAGGGGAGAAGAAGGAGGGAACTCAAAAATTTTTTAAAATGTATGACAAAAATGTTTGTTTACATGTAGGTGAGAAAAAATAAAAATTAAATGTCGAAAGAAAGAAAGGAAGAAACCACTTACTCGAGGAAGCAGAGTTACTCAACGCCAAGCCCTGTAACAATAAGTCCAGTATTTCTCCACTGAACCACTGACTCCCAGCCCCTCTGCCTTGGGCAGGTTTCTCATGTGTAAAATGAAGTCAGTCTAGTTGAAACTTAAAGGTCCCTTCCATCTCTAAACCTACATTCTGTTGCCTAAACTCTTTTTTTCAAATTTGGACATTTTGTGTTTGACATGCTACTCAGAAATTGTTTTCTTCTCAAAGATGCTGTTGGTTATCACCTTTGGCAATTATATTTTTTACTTTACTTTTGATTTTGAGTTCCAAATTCTCTTTTCTACACACGAAGGCAAGCAATATACCCATCTTATATGTCAAGCCATGTAAAATATATTTCCATATATATTTTAAAATTACGTTTTATAAATTTAAATGCACTCAGTAACCATCTACATTTCAATTAACTTATTAATAATTAACAATTAATTTCATTGTAATATCATGACATTTTTTGTCAGCCTTCTCCTCTTCCTCCCTTCTTCCTCCCCCCATCTCTCATCAAAATTCTTTGTCCTTTTTGTTAATTTCTCCTCTTATATGGTCCTAGTTAGTGTGCACACCATTCTGATAGGTCTGCTTTTTTTTCTTTGTATTACATTGTATTTCAAAAAGATCTTCCCAGATTTTCTTTCATTCCCTTTTTTAAACATTTCCCCCCACCTAATAGTATTTTATTTTTTCAAGTTACAGGTAAAGATAGTTTTAACATTCATATTTATAAGATTTTGAGTTCCAAATATTTCTCCTTCCCTCCCTTCACTCTCTCCACCTCAAGACACCAATCAATCTGACACAGGCTATATACATATACAAATCATATTAAAACTATTTCCACATTAGTCATTTTGTGAAAGAAGAATCACTGTTGTGAGTGACCTTTTTTCTTAACAATTCCTTCCATATTCTCAATGTTAACTTTTTACCCATCACATGTAGTGTTTTCCAATCTATTTTTCTAACTTTTTTGTTGTACAGAATCTTAAATTTTAATGTAGTCAAGAACATCTACCTTGTTCCTAAAAATCCCTTCTATTGCTTGAACAGAAAAAAAAGTTCATCCATCTTTTACAATTCCAACTCTTCCTTTCCATCTGAGTTATAGTTCTTTTTAAGTCTCCAATCCAACTGCCATTCAAATACTATAAGATGTGTATCTCAATTTCTTTCTAATCACACTGCCAACTAAGTAATGAATGCTTCCCCCAGTTTTCATTTTCTATAGGTTAATCAGGCACCAATATTGCATATACTTTGGGATGCATCATGGAGCTATTCTGCTCCACCAATTTATTTTTCTTTTTGTCTGTCTGTTTTTTTTTTTTTGGCCAGTACCAGATGGTGATGATGATTGCTTATGTAAGTTTTAAAGTCAGGGAGTAAAAGACCACCCTTCATCAGCTTTTCTCTTCAGTGTCTCTCTTGATGACCCATATTAAAAAAAATCATTATTATTCATCTGGTTCTATAAAGAATTTGAGTGGTATTATATTAAATGTTGGGTGTTGAGCTTAGAAACACACAATTCTGTCTCTAACATTTAGCTGTCTTGTGACCCTTGGGTAAATCACTACTGTGTGTTGCAAGTAACTCTTTAGGTCTTTTGCCTACTAAATTATATATGGGTTGCTATCAGCACTGGTGAAGTTTCCACACAAGGAATTCATCACACTGACAAAATCAGATTCTTCATGTATTCACATGATGCATTAAAGTTCTAAATTAATTTTTGAAATATTGTCATTTTTATTAAATGATTAATACTCATTTATGAATACTGACTGTTCATGTAGTTATGCACGTCTTTATTTCGGTCATTATAGTTTATACTTATTCTTATACAAAAGTCTCACTTATGTCTAGGAAAGCTAATTCTCAAATACTTTATGTTTTAATTGTAAGTGGGAATGTTTTTAATTATTTCCTCTCTTTTTTAACTAGTAAAAAAGAATGCAGGTATTTTTGCATGTTACTCTTGTACTTTGAGAATTTGCAGAACTTACTGTCTCCATGAATGTTTTGGTTGTGGATTTGCTATTTATATTATCATGTTATCTGCAAGTAACTTTTTTCTAGGGTTAAGTACTTTGATATGTTTTCTTGTCTTACAGCAAATATATGATTTCCAATACTTTGTAAAAAAAAATATGGGGTGAAAGTCTGCATTCTTGCTTTGTACATGTGTTTAGTTGGAATGCTCCCAATACTTCTGGGTTGCATACTATGTTGGCTCTTAATTTCTGCTTTTTATATGTTAAGGAAAAAAGTCTCTGTATCTAATCTTATTACTTTGTTTTTTTAAAAAACAATCATGAATGAAGGTTGTACTTGTATTATTTTTATTAAGGCTTTTTCTGCATTGTAATAATTATATGTTTTTTTTTGGGGGGGGGTTTATTTGATTATGTTGCTAGTCTCAGTTCCATGACTGCCATAAACCTTGCTTGATTATGGTGAAAAATTTTCATAATGTACTTCCATAAACTATTGGTTAAAATGTTATATTTAGTATTTTGTACTTAGAATCTTTTGTGAAACTGGCCTACTGATTTCTTTTAGTCTTGTCTCTACCTAGTGTTAAAAATCAATACCATATTTGCCTCATAAAAGGTACTGAATAATGTTTCATCTTTCTCTATATTTATAATCTATTTTAAAAAAAAAGGATCATTTGCTCTGTGAATTCATCTGGAGCATGCCATTTATAGTTTACTGAACTTAAACATTTTGACACTTGGATATTTTATAAGAAATACCAAAGATTTTTTTCTTCCTACTCACTATTACTTTAACCATCTTCATTGCTTCTAAAGTATGTGAATTCCTAGATAACTGTCCTGATACCCTGCTAACCGCATTTCATGCATATGAAAATGCTGGTAATCAAAATCAAGAACAGCTACTAAAATTATAATTGAATTTTCTGAACAGGGTAAAGTTCATTATGGCCCCAAGGACTCTGTATTATTTTTTTCACTTCTGATTAATTTCTGGTAACACAAATATATTCAAAGTTAATTTTATATCTGGCATGGAATGAAATGCAAAGCCAGATTGAATTTAAACATTGAAATTAAATATTTCTGGAGGGTAAAGGAACTATAGAAATAAAAGAGAATATGCCTGTGCTGCTTTGTTGAGACTATAAGCAGCTATAGGGAAAAGGATATATACTTTGCTCTGTATAGCTCCCATCAAAAAAACCCTACATATGTGCTGGTGTTACTATTTAAAATTCAACACTGTCAACATTCTAGATCCCTTTTAAATTTTTTTTTTTTTAATTTTTAAACAATCGGGGTTAAGTAACTTGTTCAAGGTTACACGGCCAGTTATTTCTGGGTGTGGTGCTGAGTGTCTGAGCCTGGGATTCGATTTCCAGGTTGATCCCAACACTGGAGCCGGTACTCTTACTCGCTGAGCCACCTGGCCGCCCCTAAGCAATTGGGGTTAAGTAATTTGCTCAAGGTTACACGGCCAGGTGTTTCTGGGTGCTAAGTGTCTGAGCCCGGGATTAGATCTCCAGGTCTTCTCAACACTGGAGCCGGTGCTCTTACTTGCTGTGCTACCTGGCCGCCCCTCTAGATCCCTTTTAGTATAAGCATACATGGTACTCTACTTTATGATGATGCTAATATTTAATGATTTATTTTAGAGGATGTATAGATACCACAAAGGAGTTTATCTTTACAAAACTTGCTTTTATATATACATGCTCCCTTGAGAAGTGAAACTGAAAATGAATCAGTCTCTTTTCTTCAAAATCCCCTCCAAAGCATGGAATATATCACAGTTAACAATCAATAAGAAATTACCAATTACCTACTGTATGCACGAGTACTTTGTTGACTACAACATACAAGACACTGCCCTGGAAAGGGTTACAGTGCCCTTATGATACATGCACGAAATGATGAGCATAATATTGGGCAGAAAATAATCAAGTGCTCCAGTATATGGTCCAGATGAAAAGTGCTATGGAAAAACCATATGACAGAAGAGACTTTTAAATCATAACATCTCTTGAGGCTGTCCTCATTCAGCAAAAAATATTCTAGGGTTACGTCACAGATTTATGATTTCTCCTATATCCATCTCAGAAAACAGCACGGCATAGATAAGAATTCAAATAATAGCAAATGTGACTGAGAAAACTGTCTTTTTAAAAAAAATATCTTTTGGGGCTTGTATATTACTGCTAGCTGATACAGTGATAGAGTTTATGAATAGAAAATATTATAAAGGTTGATTTGTTTCAGATATTGACAGGATGCTATCATTTCATTAATGATCTTAAAAAAAGACAATCATTAAAATTTTAATAATCATTGTATTTCCATAAATTAACTTACCATACCAGACTCTGCTCCTAGTGGATTTAGATGACTATGTGGATTCCTTATATACCCATCTTTATATGGTTCATCTGGAAAGTGATATGAATTAGCTCTTTTGAAGTAAGGTCTATCATGAGGTAGGTGGTACAGGTCATGCAATTCCTAAATAAAAGGAGATTAAATATTAAGAAACAGAGATACAGAGAAATCTTTAAATTTAATCCACTAAATAAAATGAAATCCAAAATAATATTGAATATGAAAAGTTGGTTATAAACTATTTAGAAAGATTTTAAAAATATGCATTCTTAAAACCACAAAAAATGTTTTAAATGAACACTATTTTTCTAAGTATTTCATAAATAAAATGAAAAAGGCTTTAAATAAGAATCATAATGTGACTTTAAAAGCACCCACACAGCAATTACATAACAGACATAAACTATAAAAAGAGGCTTCAAAAAAATTCTGAGAAAATGTTAAAATGATTGATGCGAAGAGATTAGATATTTTCCAATATATATTTTATTGGCATATTTTCGTAAGTAAAAAAAGAAACTTATCCTAAAACATTTAGGGATTTTAAGTTCAAAATTCAATGAAATCCAACAAATATTGAGTATTTACTGTGAATAAAAGAACTATTCCAGGGACAGGAGGAGAAACAAGGTCAAATTAATGCTTGGTTCATGCCCTTAGTGAGTTTATAAGTCATCCAAATATTATCTAGTTAAATGAGTTCTAAAAATTGTTACTAGGAGGCATTTAGAGATAATTTTAAAACTACTCATTTAAAATTAATTAGTGTAAATGAGCAAAGGATATGTCTAAAGAAGAAAAGCAACTATTAACAGCCATATGAAGTAATGCTTCAAATCATTAATAAGACAAGTACAAATTAAAACAACTCTGAGGCTTCATCTTCCACCCATCTGATTGGCAAAGACGGCAAAAAATGAAGATGGGAAATTGTTGGGGGAACTGTGGGATGACAGGTTCATTATGGCCACTGGTGGTAGAACTGTGAACTGTTCCAAATTCTGGAAAATAATTTCTAATTATAGTTTTAAAAAAATCACTAAAGTGTACAAACTTGCTAATATAATACTAGGCACATGCTCCAAGGAAGTAAAAGACTTCTGAAGGTCTAACACACACACACACACACACACTTACAGCAGCAGTTCTTGTGGTATCAAAGAACTGGAAATTACGTGGTTGAAAAAAATGTGTTATGTAAAGGTAACAGAATATTGTTGTTCTGTAAGAAAGTGGTTTTTTTTGTTTTTGCTTTTTAGAGGGGGGAAGGTGGAAGGTAGGGCAATTGGGGTTGACTTGCCCAAGGTCACACGGCTAGTTTTTTGTGTTAAGTGTCTGAGGCCAGATTTGAACTCAGGTCTTCCTGACTCCAGGGCTACTGCTCTATTCACTGTGCCACCTAGCCACCTCCAAGAAAGTCTTTTTAATATGGGCTGGATGAATACCAATTTTTTTTTTTAACTTAGAAAGGCACACAACTGAAGGAAAAAAAGGTGGGGATGGAGGAGAGTAATGTATATGGGACTAATCTGAAAAGCTTTAAAAAGATAAGTGAAACAGATTTGAAAGAAAAAGTTATTTTTAAGAGGCTGCCCTGTGGCAAGAAAATAAAAATCTGCTTTGTGTATATCCATTGGATCTTTTGTATACAAAGCATGTGGAAAGCTGACACAATAGTTCATTCTGAAAATCTGAGGCACTTGTAATTGCATCCATAGGCACATATGTAAAAGATATGTTCCAGCAGCCTGTACTAGGAAGTAGAATCCAAAAGTTAGAGACTGCACTGCCTAAGGTCTGAAAAGAGGAGAGAAGCACAGAGTCGGCTGAGCCCTTCTTCCCTGGGGCAGCCCATCAAACAGACAGCTGCTTCTGTTGCAAGACATGAGGAAGTTCCAGCCAGGCAAGACCATCTGGCAAAAAATACAAACTCAATTTCCTATCATTTCACAATTATATCTTCATTCTTTTAATACTCGAGTTATTTACTAAAATGCAAATACTTGTGGGAGGGTAATATCAACTAATAATCTAGTGTGCATTAGTAGAAATGGGATACAGTTTTGCCTAGGACCTTCCCTGAATTTTTTCTCTACTAGAAACTTACTAGAGGAATATGACTAGTGAAGACATCTGATAACATTATTACTTGACACTGTCATTTCTGTTTAGTTCACAAACTGGTAATGGCTTAGTAGATCATGATAAATATGAAAAAGTAAAATGACAATGAATTTGTTATTATGGATTTAGTACATCAATTTGTACTTTAGTTGAAAATTAGAAGAGCAGTGTTTTATGTATTAAATTATTTGATAGATTTCTATTAGTCTGGTCATTGTTTTTGAAATATTAACATAAATACAAATAGTTTCCATTTGTTACCTCTGTGTAGCCCTAATTAAATTATTACTTGCATCTGGTTCCCAAGACCTAATTAATAGGTTTTTACCTTTCTGTAAGATTGTAGCTGACCATCTGGAACTCCTGATGGATAAGAAATTGTTATAAGATTCTTTTGTCCTGGTAACAAAAAGTGCAGTGGTTCAGGGACTACTATAGATGTTCCCTTCATGTATTTCAAAATGCATTTCTCCATATCTGCTAGTTGATTGTGAATTGAATTTACTAGGCGACTTCGAACTCTGTCAAATGAAGAAAAATATTTAAATATGACAAAAGATACAGTAGCCATGATAAAAAAAAGCATAGCTCGCCTTAGGTGACATCAATATTTCTGACAGCCCAAATCTGAAAGCATTCATTGGACTTCCAGGAGCTATAAATAAGGTGTGGGCTAAATACAGTGACAAATGACCAAGTCAACTGATTTCTATTTACCTACAAATTTTAAAGCATCAATAACAGCAGTATTTCAAACAAAGTCACAATCAATGATAAAAATAGGAACGGATTTTTTTCTCTTAATCAAGGCTCCTGGGCTAGTCTCTGATCAAAGGTAAAATTAATATTTATTGCACTATTCTTGTTTTTTAAAACAACACATACGTGTCCGTGACTAATACAGGAAGTGGGGTGGGGTAATATGTTTATAAGAATGAGGCAAAAGACTTACATTCCCCATGATTCTTCTGGATCTGCAGATATAACAGTATCAACCGGCAAAGTCATGTTAACATAGTGGTGACCTCCACTTTCTCTTTCAATGATGGGAGCTACAACAGGTACAGAAGTTGACATTTCCAACATGAGATCTATATTTACTATCTGAAGCTACAAAGACAAACAATTACAATTAATTTTAGTAAAACCATCAAATATATGTCAGAGCACATTCATTTTTCATCTCCTTTCTATGGTGATAACTATCACATTTAAAGCTTTTGGTGTTAACACAAAAGCAAACCAAAATGAGCTAACTTTCTAATATGAATTCTTGTGAGCTAAAAGTACAAAACATGGGAGACATTAAAATATAAAACATCTTAATAAACAACTAAAATTTGTGTGATTCCCAATTAGTATGGGTGACAAGCTTACCTGTCCTTGTAACTTTTTATCTTTCTTTTTGGTGAATTTTCGCTTTGTATCCTCTTCTTGGTCAAATCTAAAATTTTAATATACAAAGAACTTTATGGCATTCATCGTTTAAAACTATTCCTGCTAAGTTTTAAAATATATTCCTTCCTGCATCAATTATCTTTGACAGGAGTCTGATACAAAAGATATACTAGGAGCTAACACAAATATGTAAGACTGGGGTCATTCTTTGGATTGATGGTCAAAGAATATGAACGACCAGCTCTTTTCAAAAGAAGGCTTGCAAACCATTAATGACCATGAGTTACTGCTTCCAAATCACTAATCATATGAAAAATACCAGTCAAAACTGCCGTGAATTTCAATTCACGCCCAGAAATTTGGCAACTATAACAAAAGATGGAAACAGTTAACACTGCAGGGGTTGCAGAAAGGCAAGAACAGTAATATGCTTTTGGTGGAGCTGTGAATTGGTCTAATCATTCTGGAAAGCAATTTGGAATTATGATTAATAAGTGATTAAACATTCACAGTCTCTGGCCCAGAGATCCCACTTCTGGCCACATATCGTAAAGAAGTAAAAAGTAGAAAGAAATGCCCCATCTCCTCCAGAATATTCAATACAACACTTTTTGTGGGAGTGAAGAACCGATTAACAAAGTAGGTACTTATTGACTACAGAATGGCTAACTAAATAGTGTACATGAATATAATGGATTATTACTAAGTCATCAGAAATGACTGATGAAGAAATTTAAAAAATGAGATGACCTATATGAACTGATACAGACTGACCCAGAAATAAAAAAATGAGGAAAAACAATATACACAATGCATACAATGTAAATGGAAAGAACAATAAAATTAACTGATAACTGTAATTGTGAGGACCATGATTACCCCTGGAAAAGAGGTAAGAATATGTACATATTTCCCTTCACTGCAGAACTGGGGGCCTATGGGCGCAAAAAACTGCATATATTATTAAACATGGTCAGAGGGTTGGTTTCACTGAACTTTTTGTCTTTTTTTTTCACCTTGGCAAAAAAGGAAGGATGGATAGCAGGCTAGGGGAGAGAGATGTATATTCAGGAATGAACATGATATAAAAATAAAAGGCATCAATAAAAAAACTAGAGCATACTCACTGAATAAAGCGTAGTATTTCCTTACAAGCAGAGCTGTCAGTTAGTTCTGCTGGAACTGTGTTCATGTTGCTATTAGGCCATATGTACACTGAACTGTGACAAACTTTGAACACAAGGGCGTTTGATGAAAGTTTGGTTGAAAGGTCACTCAATACGTATTTTAATGCCTTTTTTGTAGAAACGTCTGAATTAAAAGAATATACTTGCATTATTATTAGGATAATTCTCTAATGATTTTCCTGTCACTATATAACCCTAAGAGAAAACTATTATAGCGATAACTTCAATAATTCAATACTTATTAAGCATCTGTTATATACAAGAATCTATACTAGGTCCAAGGGGATATAGAAAGACAAGAAGGAAGCAGCCCCTGACCTCAAGGAGCGTATGTTCTGCTGGTGGGATACAGCATTCACCTAGGTAAGTGGATACAAAGTGTCTGTAGAACACTGAACTCACTCTACTAGGAGACTCCAAGACTGGCCTCAGGTTCTCTCTTTCCTTCACCCCTGGCTTTGCTCCTCACTCTGGACTTTTCACTTCTCTCCTGCACAAGCACGCCCCTTTTCCCCAGCACCCTTTTATGTTCTGGTTGTCTTCACTCATTGGAATAAAGTTCTTTGGGGGTAAAGACCATCTTTTTTGCTTATATTTGTATCCCAGGCACTTAGCACAGTGCTTTGCTATACATAGTAGTGCTTAATAAATGCTCGCTCCATCCATCCATCCATCCATCCAATCTCCACAATGGCAATAAGATTAAAACCAGTCACTGTCCTGGGAACACTGTCAATACACTGACTGGAGAACCCATGTGTACTCTACACCTTCGGGAAGGCCATCTGAGTGCTCTCTTGGCTTCAACAAGACAATCGGGAGAGTAAAGGGAAGTAGGATTCGCACAAGTATATATGGTAAAGGAGAATGTCCTTGGCATTCAAGGGGGATATTTGCAAACCTGAGAGAACAAGAGTCCTAATTTCATGGTAATATGACAAAGGGGACATGAGGCACTGTGTTCTCCATGCTCTGGAGAGTTAAGAAGTACACACATGGTAGGGAGTGTAGCATGGCAGAAAAACAGACTTGGAGTCAGGAAAGACGTGGTTTTAACTCTCACCTCCAGCATGGAATGTGGGATGGTAAACGTCAGTATAGAACAGCCGAACAATGGCTGCCCTTTGAATTGGAGGAGCTGGCTTTGAATCTGGTCATGCCACTTTACTCCCTGTGAGGTCACTCTTAACTCTCCAGGTCTGACTTTCCTCAGCTACTTAGTGGAAGGGTCTCTTAGGCTAGCTAGCCCCCAGGCTCCTCTTGGTAGAGAAGAAGTGGGGAACCATGGGAACAGAAACTTTCATACACACTCAAATACAGTCACTGTTTCTGTTGTCTTTGTTTAACGTTTATTGTTGTTACAAAGGAGGTTCGATTCTGGGATAGGATTAGGAATAAGGAGTATATAGAGAAATAACCAGTAAAAAAAAGGCACCATTTTTTAAAAAGATAGCAGGCGACGTTGGAGAGAGCCATTTTAATTGAGGGATAGAGTCAGAAGGCACATTGTAAAGGGATACAGAAGTGAGTGGGAGGGGAGCGAATGGAGGCTAGGAATGGGAACAACGTTTTCTGAGAGTTTGGCTATGAAAAGGAGAAGCTAATGGAGGGGGATAGCTTGAGAGGATAGCAGGGTCAAGGGAAGGGTTTTTAAGAATGGGGGGGACCAGGACATGTTTGCAGATTGTCAGGAAGGAGCTAGTATATAAAGAGTGAACTTAAAAGAGAGGTGAGCTCTTGGGAAGAAACTGGTGGGACTAAGATCAAGAGCCTTGGAAAGGGGAAGGATCCTATCTCCATCAAAGATCTGAGCAAAGGAAGAGACAAAGCAAAAGGATGAAGGGCTCTGGGGGAGAGCATGAGGATTGGATTCAGGAGAGTGGTGGGTGATATCCTCAGCTGATAAAGCCCACGAAAAGGAAGCAAAAAGTTAGGCTTTTTTTTTTTTAAGCAATTGGGGTTAAGTAACTTGCTCAAGGTTACACGGCCAGTTATTTCTGGGTGTGGTGTTAAGTATCAGAACCCAGACTCAATCCCAGGTCATCCCGACTCTGAGGCCAGTGCTCTTACTTGTTGAGCCACCTGGCTGCCCCTAGTCTTTTTTTCTAAAGAGAGAAATACTTTTGTGAACAGTTTCAGTTTGTTGCTACCAATAAAACTATGACCAGGGCAAGTCTGTGAAGCTGAGTGTCCAGTCCCTTTTCCCTCTCTCAATAATGACTTTTCCCACATTTTTGGTACCAAACGCATGTCCTCTTTTCTTTACTCTCTCCTCATCCTATCAAAGCATGGAATGATCTAATAGTGATCACCTTATACTGACCGACTGATTATCCTTTTATTAGAGTGGAAAGAACTGAAAGCTGGAGTCAGACTTTGAATCTTGCTTCTGACCTACTAGCTGGGTGATCCTGGACATGCGAGTTAACTTTCAGAGCCAGTTTCCTCATCTGTAAAGTGAGGTTAACATCTGCACTACTTACTTCACCAGGTTTTGGTTAGATAAGCATTTCGCAAACTGTAAAATGCTCTGAAAATATAATCTAAAGTAATGCTCTTGCAAGGTTTTTGCATGTAAGCCTTTTATCTTTCTCAGGAATGAAAGAATTTTACCCTCATAAAGAAATCATGAACATCAACAAGCAGGCAGGCAGAGAGCTTTCCAAGGGAGACTGGAGGCCTCTGAAGCACCACTTGCCAAGCCTGAAGGTTTGTAAACCTTAATTCAGGCCATTTGTTGGGATTGGGGTCAGAAGGGCATCCACACCATGCCTCTTTTTCTCTGTTGAGGAGAGCACAGACCAGTTAGAGACCTAGACCTGGGAAACAGATAAACTTCTAATCCTTTTATTACCATCTTCTTCCAACGGTTGGCAATTTCCAAAGCAGACCTGGCAGAGGTCAGCCAGTGGGCTCCTTCCTTTCTGGTCTGTCCTGTTTCTCTGTCCTTGCCTAATCACAGGTGAACTTCTGGCCTTTGACAAATCTCCATGATCTCTGGGCTCTTCTCCTTATACCCTAAGACTCCCAAATCTGTTAGTTTAGCTAATACTTATATTATTCTCACCTCTCATAAAACAGTTCTATATTCAGACTGGGGCAGGGGGAGGCTTAGATATGTAATTTCATCAGAGTATGAAACTCTCAGTATGGAAACTCCTTGCATCAATGCATATTGGCAACTTAGAGTCTTAGAGAGTTGCCTGAGGTGGGGGGCAATGAGAAGTTAAGCATCTTGTCCAGGTTCATATGAATAGTATGTACCTGAAGTAGGACTTAAATAAAGGTAGGTCTTTCTGACTCCATGGCAAAATGAGTAAACACCTGAGTTCAAGGAACCAAAGAGAGTTTCTCACATGTTAGAGAAAATCCAAATGTTTGCAATACTTCCAATATTTTAAAGATCTGTGATTTCATCTATATGGATATTGCCTCTACCAACATAGATTGCAACTCCTTATTTCAGTAAATGGTTTTCATGAGTTGCTGTGGTTTAAAGGAAAAAATAAAAACAAAAAACAATCATCCAGTAACCAAGACTTCTGATGACAATTCTCCTTAAAATTAGTTAGGCTGGTGCTTAGACACAAGACACCCAGTACACTGCCTTTTCAGGATGATAGGACTTCCAGAGATTATACTCTGATGACATGGGCACCTGTAATTCACAGTCACCAAAATAAGGAATAAAGACAGGGCTTTTCTTCATTTCTCCAGAGTGCCTGGTACATAGCAAACATTTAATAAATGCTGAAGAGTAGGATGGTCATGGGGGTAGTGATGCTGAATAGCAAGAAAGGTTCTGTCAGGAGTGTTTTATCACCTCTTTTCTAATCATGTGGGGGTGGGTTTTTCCAGACATACCATCAGTAGAAGCTAGTTGAAATGCTAGATCAAGGCCTCCCCTTATTCTGAAAAGCAGATCCATTGTATCTGAAATCACCTGGAATAAATAAAAGCAAAAATCATTATAGAATACCCAAAAAGAAAAACACCCTCACAATCTTATATACTGAACTACAAATGCTTTAATCTACTGCTTTCTAAAGTAAAACCCCTGAAAACATGAGAACTATTTAAAAAATCTGACTTTATATACCCTCAGTAAATTTTGTTCACTTGCCTTAAAGCAGCAGTTAGGACAAACAGTTCTTTTAATGAGTATCATTAGTGGCCCCTAAACTTTTCCAGTGTGCTAAGCAAAACTCCCCATTTCAGTAAATCTGAAATGTAGTCACTATAAGGCCTGCCTTAAAAGTCTTTGGAGGCATAAACCTATGTCTCTTCCTCCACCCCGCCAAGGCAGCAGCAGAGGGAGATGTTACCAGATGAAAAAGAACTCCTGGTCAACATGAGGATATCATAGCTCCCATCAAGATTTGTCCTTGATACTCTAAATCCAATGATACTGACTTCTTTGCTGTTCCATGGATATGACATTCCAGCTCTCCTATCTCTCTTTCCATCTCTCCATTCCTTTGTCCTGGCTCTCCCCTAAGCCTGAAATGCTTTGTTCCTCATCTCTACTTCTTAGAATTCCTAGTTTTCTTCAAGACTTAACTCAATGACTGTTTCTACTGGAAGCCAATACTGGTTCCTCTAAATTGGTGTCTTCCTTTGTTTTGTTTTTGTTTTTTTGCTTTTTGGAGGGGGGAAGGCAGGGCAATTGGGGTTAAGTGACTTGCTCAAGGTCACACGGCTAGTGTTAAGTGTCTGAGTCCGGATTTGAACTCAGGTTCTCCTGATTCCAGGGCCAGTGCTCTATTCACTGCACCACCCAGCAGCCCTAGTGTATTCCCTTCTAAGGTGCCATTCTGTATGTATCTTACATAGTCCTACAGAAGTCCATGTTGACTCCCCTATTGAGTGTAAGCCCCATGCAGGCATGGACCATATCATTTATATTTTTGTATTCCCAGCACTCAGCACAGACTGGCATTCAGTAGCTACTTGATAAATACTTGCTAATAGATTGGGAAATGAGATACAGGGGTATCCTGCTGTATCTTCCAAGCTTTGGGTAAGAAAAGGTCTAGCTTTCTAACACTTACTAGGTCTCTGACCACGCACCAATCATGCCACTTTCTGGAGTCGGTTTCCTCATTTGTAAAATGGAGATGATAATACCTGCAGCACCTACCAGGGAGGTGGTTTTAAGATTCAAATGAGAAAGTGTATGTAAAGTGCTTTGCATATCTTGAGGCCTACAAATGTCAGCTATCATTATGATGAGTGAAAATAATTCTTAAAAAATTCTAGGAATGTTTACCCATGCTCCCAAATTGCAGGGATGAATTTTTCAAAGAAGGCAGCATTAGTAAACCAGTCAGATCTTTGCTTCCCAAACATCATTCAAAGAGGTGGGGAAGGGAGTATTTATTTCAAGTACAGGGAGAGCATGTGCATAGGCACAGAGACAGGAATTAGGACAAGACAGCCTGGTACAGTGGAAAGGACACTGTCTTTGGAGAATTTGGATTCAAATCCCTACCCATGTGACTGTGGCCAAGCCACAATCTCTGGGGGCCTCAGTTTCCCCATCTGTAAAATGGGAGAATTAGACTAGATAGCCTCTTAGGTCCTTTTCAGCCCTAGATATATGACTTGAAAAATGAAGAATGAAAATCAATTTGCCTGCAACACTAGCAAATAGGACGCAGCATAACATAAAATATATTAATATAAAATATACATTTATATAATATAATAAATTAAATGAAGATAATATATAATATAAAAACAATGATGAGTGTGAACAAACTGTGGAGGCCCTTGAATTTTATTCAAGGCCAGGATTGGAATTTTATACTTTATTCTGTAGGTAATGGAGAAACCAGTGAAGGAGGCTGAATAGTGGAAAGGAATGACCAGAGTAGTACATTGAGAATATTCCCAGGTAGCCCTGGGGAGGGTGAATTAGAGAAGGAACAGACTAGAGAGAGGATCAGTGAGGAAGCTATTATAGCAGACTTTGCAGGAAAACATGAGTTAAGGGAGGAGGGCAGATGCAGTGGGAGTAGAGGCAGGCCCCGAATCAAAGGATACTATAGAGAGAAAAATGACAGGACATGACAAGTCAACACTGGCATGTGCTGAGAGAGAGACAAAGTCAGAGACGGCTCGAAGTTTACAAGCTATCAGACTGGAGGGACAGCGGCTCCATTAACAGATACAGGAACATCAGAGCGAGGGGCAAGCTTAGATGATGAGTTCAGTTCAGATGATCAAATATGTTTAATCTGAAATGCTAGGAAGCCATGAATGAATTACAGGCAACTGAAAATATGGATCGAGAGCTCTGAGAAGAGATGAAGGAGAGGTACAGAATTGAGAACCATCTGCATTTATGTAATTAAAACCATGGAAATGGAAAAGACCAGAAAGGAGACCATCTATACAACGGGGGCCTAGGACAGAACTCTAGGGATCATCCGTATGGAAGGAATAAAAAGGAAACACTAGCAAATGAGACTGAGAAGGGGCAGTTGAAGAGGTGGAGAGAGAACTGAGAACATCACAGAAGCCAAGGGAAGAGAGGGGCTCAAGAAGAAACGAGTGGTCCACAGCATCAGTGCTATGGAGGGGCTAGGGACCATGAGAACACACAAAAAGCCCTCCTCAGGGTTAGTGATAAGGGGATCATAGACGACCTTGGAAAGAGCTGCTTCAATACAGCAGTGGGGAAGAAAGCCAAACTGAAAAGGACTGAGGACTTGTGGGGAAACAGTGAATGAATACAGACTACTTTTTCTAGGAGTCTGACAAAAAGGTATGGGGGAGACTAGATAGAGTGATGGCTTGAGGGTTTTGGTAGGGAGAAGCAAAGGTTTTTGTTTGTTAAAGAGATTAAAGATGTGTTTGTGTGTGTGTGTGTGCGTGCACACATATGAGAGACAGACAGAAACAGAGAGAGAAAGAGAGAGAGAGAGAGAGAGAGAGAGAGAGAGAGAGAGAGAGAGAGAACTCAGTGGAGCAAGGCCATAGAGGAGACAGAGTTGGTAGGATTAAAGGTGTAGATGGGTTGGTTAGCTTCTGCAAGTGTCATTGCTTTTCCTGAGATTCTAGGGAAAAGAACCAAGGTCATATGAGAACACTGAGAAGGTAGAAGAATGAAAGAGGGCCACTAAGAAGTTCATATGGGAAAGCCTCCAAATGCCAAAGCTGGCATGTCTGCCAATTACATAAATTCCTACGTAGCTCTCCTTTTAAAGCACTCCCAAACCTCTTCAAAGGAAGTCTCTTATATCCAGTACCCCTTTTGATTAATTATTAATATACCATATATTTTTTCTCCATTTCTAAAGATATTCTAAAGCTTTGGAGTTTGGAAACCTTAATAAAATATTGCAGAAAATAATCTGTGCAATGCTTCAACTCTCATTCCAATGAGGTAGAAGAATTCCAGAGGGCAACATCTGTATACTGTACATACAATGGAGTTTGGGAGGCAGATGGCACTGGTTTTTGTGGAGATCAGGAAAGTCTTCATGGAGAAGATGGTGTTTGAACTTGGCTCTTTACTGGGTAGTGGTAAAGAAAGAGGACCTTTCAGGCATGTAATAGGGCCTGTGCAAAGACTTGGAGATGGGTACAGAATGCTGTTTGTGAGGAACAGAGAGAAGGCCATGTTGGCTGGATTGATGTGTGGGGGAAGGAGTAACACCTGCCTAATAAGGTTCCCAAAACAGGATGAAGTCAGTTTGTGACAAGCTTCAAAAGCTAAATAAAGGACTCTGTATTTTATCCCAAAGAGAAGAGGATCCCACTGGGGTCGGCTGAGTAAGGGAGTCACATGGTCAGATTTAGACTTGGACAAAATCACTTTGGCAGCAGATGGTAAGACAGACAGGAATGACAGGGAGACTGATTGGAAGGCTGGTGTGAGAGGTGGTGAGGGCCTGAAATAAGGGGCAGCTGTGTGAGTGGAAGACTGGGTATGACACAGATGCCATGAAGGCAGCAACAGCAAGATTTGGCAACTGATTATATATAGGGGTGAGGGAGAAGGAGGAGTTGAGGCCAATACAGATGTTATGATCCTGGAAGGATGGTGTTGCCTTTGATGGAAATAGGGAAGTCTGAAAGAGGGGAAGGTTGGGGGAGGGGAGGAAGAGAATGAGTTCAGATTTTGATGTGTTGAGTTTAATTAATATGTTTTGGGGCACCCAGTTTGAAATCTCTAATAGGCAAGTGATGATGCATGACTGAAGCCCCTAGAAGTATCCTCTGCCCCAGACCGACTAGTCAGAATCATTTGCCCAGTTGTGGGCTCTACATTTTAGGAAAGACAGAGATAAGCTAGAATGGTTTTTTGGGGGAATGAACAGAATGTTAAATGGACTAAAAACCATGGCCTATGAGAAGTGTTTGAAAAGATCTGGGTATGTGTAGTAGGAAAGGTGACTGAATGACAAAACCATACCAGCCTTAAAAATGTGAAAGACTTGGGGCAGCCAGGTATCACAGCAAGTAAGAGCACCGGCTCTAGTGTTGGGATGACCTGGGGATCAAATCCGAGCGCAGATACTTAGCACCACACCCAGAAATAACTGGCCGTGTAACCTTGAGCAAGTTACTTAACCCCGATTGCTTTAAAAAAAAAAATCTGAAAGACTGTCATGTGATAGAAGGATCAGACTTGTTTAGCTTAGCTCCAGGAAGGGCAGAACTAGATCCGATGGGTAGATATAGAAGAAATGCAGATTTGGGGGTAGAGTCAGGAAAATCTTCCTAACAATAAAAACTGCCAAGAAGTGGACTGTGCTGTCTTAGAAGACACTGACGTCCCCATCACTGGAGAAGTTCAAACAGCAACTGGCTTACCACTTACCAAGGCTGTTGGAGAGAAGATGCTCTCAGCTATCTCTTAATCAGTGGGACTATTTTATGCCTTTTTCTGTAGCCCTGTGACTTAGAGGAGATCCACACACATGGGCAGTAGGTTCTTCATATATGTTTTACTGACTGACTGAGACCTCTAAGATCTTCTGAAATCTCAAGAAAGCTATGATGAATGAATTTTAGGAAAGCTTAAACTAAGCTTTAAGGCTTGAAGGCAAATAGGGAGGTCTCAGGTGTAAGGAAAGATTATTACTTGTTAACTGTAGAATTGCAAAAAGCTTAGCACAAGGCCTACCACCTAGTAAGTGCTGTGTAAATGTTTGTTATTAGAATTATGATAACAACATAGCAACAGCTAGCATTTATATAACACAGTAAGATCTGCAAAGCTCTCTATGGCTATTTTCTCCTTTGATCACCACCACTGTCACTGACATTTATAAAGCTATGTGCCAGTCGCCCGCCTGTGCCAAGCACTTCACACATTATCTCATTTGATCCTCTAAACAACCCTGGGAAGTAGGTGCTATTATCCTCATTTTATAGATAAAGAATTGTGAGGCTTAAAGAAAGTCAAGTGACTTTTGGCCAGCTGGTAAGTGGAAACTGACCAGGGTCACCAAGACCTGGAAGGGGCTATTCCATAGAAGGGTAATGACTAATTTTACAGAGCAGTTTAAGGTTTGTAAAATTATGTGTGCGTATGTGTGAATATGTACAGACAGGTGTACTGTATACGCACGCATACATATAAGTACACATAAGCACATACATGGCATGCATTTGTGTGCATGTCTATACATGTGAACATGCATGCAGACACAGCTTATGCACACATGTACGATGCACACAAACACATTGTGTGTATGCACGCATATAAGCATGCTTGTGAATATGTAGGTTTGTGTGGATATGTGTATACATATGTGTATGATGCGCACACCGCACGTGTATGCATGTGCATATACGTACACATCGTTTTACATGCTTTCACCTGCTGTGTATGTGCATGGCACACATATCCATCCATCCGCACATACATATACAGATATCCATATGGATCTTTATATCTGTCTCCTGGGGTCCTCGCAGTAGCCTTGGGAGTTAGGCGCTATTGTTTATGCCCACTGCACAGAGGAGGAAACTGAAGCAGGGAAAGGTGCAGAGACTCGCTCAGGCTGGGTTGGGGCTCGGGTCCAGCGCTCCACCTCTGCCCTATCCCAGGTTTGGCAGGACCACCCCCCATGCCACCCCCGGTAAAAGGGGAGCTCCCCGAGGGCAGGCGGCCTCTAAGGTGCCCACCCCCTCCTCCCGCTACCGTCCCCGGGGGCGCGGAGGGGGTGGGACGGCCACCAGCTGCTGCTGTCTCCCACCCCAGGGACCCCCGGGACAGGTAGGGTTGCGTGGAAGGCTGACGTAGTGGCTGCGCAGCCGCGTCTCGAGACCCCGGACACTGCCCCCGCCACCTCCCTCCGGCCGGGCTGCGGAGCTTGGCACGTTTAGGTGACTCACCATGTCGGGCGAAAACTCTAAGGGAGGCAGCCCCGAGACGATGTAGGTAAGAAGGGGCCGGAAATAGGAAAAGAGAGGCGGGCACGGAGGGAAAAGACTACAACTCCCAGGATGCACTTCGGAGGATCATGCCATTCTTCCTGACACCGCGGGGGCGCCCCCCCCCCCCCCGACTGTGCTCAGATTTCTGAGCGGAGAGACCCGAGTCCCTCGGGCCGTGGGGGCTCTTTATGCCGCGGCTTTTCAAAGTCCCTCGAATTTCCCGCGTTATTTCTAGGGCCTGGGCCCAGAGTGGCGTATCCTGTCGTCCTCCCACTCGGAATGGGCTCTCCCAGATTCCCGGTAACTCCGCGCAACAAAGAGCGGAGTCGTGTACTGCCTCAGTCCCGGGGGCAGCGCCGAGCTACACAGGCGGGCTCGGGCGCGCGCGGCCGCGGCCACCTTGGCTTCTGCTGACTCCGCTTCTGGGGCTTCCATCTCGGGCTGGGCCAGGCGGGCATCGCCAGCTGCGCTCCAGCCGGCCCCGCCGGGGCTACGGGACGCCGCTCGCTGGAGGGAAGCGCTCCCCCGGAGCCTCCCACCCCATCCCAGACCCGCACCTCCTTGCTTTATGCCTCGATTTCCTTACCTGTCAAACGGGTAGTTTTAAGACTGTTTAAAAATATTTTGCTTGGCGAGCGGGAGTTCACGGTAAGTGACGCCCCACGGGCTGCAGGCTCTGCTTTGACGCAGCTGAGCAACGTCTAAGTTGGTAAAACTCCCGGGTCTGTAGGAACCTGCTTCCCTGTGGGTCACGCCCCCCAACCCCCGGCCCCTCGGCAGCTCCTCCCAGCCTGAGCCGGGCCACCCCCTGGGTCCAGTTGTCTCCATGCCACGGCTTCCTGACTGTGTCCTGGCCCCTTTGCTGTCTGGATCCCTTCTTAGAATGAGGTTTTTATATGCATAGAATAAAACCCAGGAAACCAGTTATATTGTAATAAGGTTATTAAAATTAAAAAAAAAAAAAACAGTTTTCAAGAAAAGACTCCGACAAGTCTCTGCAGATGATCCCTAAGTCTGTCTCCATCTTTTAGCCGCGGGCTGGACCTGCCCATCACACCTGCACACCTTCTCCATGGCACTTACGGTCTTTCCTCCTTCCTTTCCCTGTTCTTGTTGACATCTCTCATCTTCCAGTTGCCAGGTACCGAGACTCCCGCAGAGTGGGGCGCATACCGGCACAGCTGATCAGATCAATTCACCTGGAAGCTGCTGTGCCACTCACCGCAGAAATGAAGCAGTGCTGACTGTGGGGGAGCTTGCATTCCTCTAGAAGGACCCCATCCAAATCTGAACTCGTTCTCTTCCCCACCCCCCAAGCTTCCCCTCTTCCAGTCTTCCCCATTTCCATCAAAGGCAACACCTTCCTTCTAGGATCATAACATCTGTATTGGGCTCAATTCCTTCTCCCTCACGCATATATACAACCAGCTGCCAAATCTTGCTGTTGCTGCCTTCATAGCCTCTATGTCATACCCCTTCTTCCACTCACACGACTACCCATTTTAGACATTGAATTTGAGATAACTGCAGAACAGGTATTTGTGAATTTCAAATAAGATAATGGATGTAAAGCACTTTGTAAACCTGAAAGTGCTATATAAATGCCATATGCAAATTATTATTATAAATTATCATTATCCTACCATTTCCAGGCTTCCTGTCTGGTGATAACTTCATTCCCTAAGCTCAAGAAATGTTTATAGAACATTGCAGGGGTCTGTTGGCAAATCTTTAACAATTGGGCTCTTTACTTTCAAGTTAATTTGAATTGCTAACACTTTTAAGTCCAAACAATCAACACAGCAATAAAGCAAACCCTGAATTGTAGTAATTATGATTTCTAGACTATGTCCCAGTCTTGTCCTGCAGTGCCACACTCAAATTGCTGGCTGTCCTTTATTTCTGGAATACATACCCTACACGTGCCTTTCAGGATTCTTTTTTCTTCAAGGCCCTGTACAAGGGGCCATCTCTCCGTGAAGATTTCTAATCCCCTTCCCCCCCAAGTAAAAATAATCTTGTTCTCTTTCTAAAATTTTCTCATCTCTTTGTCTATTTTTCTCTTTTACTGATTATCACATTGAGTCCTGTGCTAAATGTGTCTCATTGGATTGTAAGCTCCTCAACGGCTGGGATTGTTCCATTTTTTTGCTTTTGTAATTTTGAGCCTAGTTTAGTGGTGGAGGGGGGAGAACTAAAATAAATTCCCCCTCCCCCAGTAGATTAACAAAGGACAGATTTAGACATGGTGCCACATAAGAATTTGAGTAAACAGCCTTGTACACAGTTAAAAGTTCACTGCATGAAAAAAGTTATTGTTCTTTCAACTTCTTCCAAAGGGCTGTGAGAATATTTATGGGCCAATATTCACCTGCTTAATATAAAGCATAACTGGGCTGTTCTGATAAGTCTTGTAAATTAACTTCTGTGATGGCGGAGCAAGAGTTGAAAATGAGAAGAACGGCTCATGCTTCAATTTAAATTGTGCGTGAGATAGCCCTTTAAGTTGGACATTAATGATGATGAATTCAGAAAGGTTTCCTTGTGATCTGCTCTATATAGAATTGGTCGAGATGAGTCTCAGCTTCAACCTCAGACAGTCTTAACCTCAGTTGAGATGCGACATCTCTTCAGATAACACTGATCCAAGTCTCTGGCCTTGGCCTCTCACCTGAGCGTCAGACCCCACATCTCTAAGCTGCTGATTGGATACTTCTGTCTGGACGTCTCACTGGCACTTCAGATTTGGTACGTCCTAGTCTGAGTTCATTATTTCCTCAATGCCTGGCCCAGCTGAGTTTATTCCTTCACTCAGTGGTATATTCACATCATTCTACTCATCTAGTCTGTTTTTAAAACTTCATTTTTCAGAGTGGCTAGGTGGCAAAGTGAATAGAGCACCAGCCCTGGAGTCAGGAGGACCTGAGTTCAAATCCGACCTCAGACGCTTGACACAAAAACTAGCTGTGTGACCTTGGGCAAGTCACTTAACTCCAGTTGCCCTCCAAAAAAAAAAAGCGAAAATGTTGGGCGGCCAGGTAGCTCAGCAAGTAAGAGCACCGGCTCCTGTGTCAGGATGACCTGGGGATCAAATCCGGGCTCAGATACTTAGCACCGCATCCAGAAATAACTGGCCGTGTAACCTTGAGCAAGTTACTTAACCCCAATTGCTTAAAAAAAAAAACAACTTCATTTTCCCCCCTCAACTCTCCCATGAGTCTGAAGGGAATTATGATTTTCATATTGATTGACATGTTTAATGAATATACTAATAATTTAGATTTCTCAGAGCAGCCTTTTCTGACTTGGAAATCAGAAACTCATGCAGCTTGAAATGATCAATCAAACCTTTGACAACGTTTTCACAATCACTATGTTCCTGTGCCTGTGTAATGTTAAGTGAAATGAATCAAAGAATGCAGAACCTGTTCCTGTCATAGAACTCTGGTCATGTGCCCTACCAACTAATCACCCCCAAGACTTGAAACAATCAACCTGAGAACTCTTCCTGCAGGATTCCAGAACACCTGTATTGTACTCATGGGCTTGTCCTGGGAAAGCATTGAGGCTCTGGAAATGCTTGTGTTGTGATCACCTTGTCCCCTGTTTTCATTCTGAAATATATATGTAAACTGTGCCTTTATTCCAGCATGGGGAGCTCTTCTCCGAGACTGCATCCCCCACTCTGAGAATAATTAATTAAACCTCTACTTGTTTCCTGGCACTCCTGTCTCTGACTTGCTTTGTGTGGCTCTGGCTATTCACAGGTTAGAGACTTGTGCCTGTCCGGACTTCAGTTCAGATTCTTTTAACAAGCCCTAACACTTCTGCCTCATGTGATGTCACTGCCATCTATGTCATTTTCTTTCCATTGCCTGCTCTGTAGTAAAGTCCATTATCAGCACCCCTCTGAACTCTTACAATAGCCTTTGGTGGGACTTCCTAAATCCATTCTCTCTCCTTTCACCTAATCTCCTTTATACTGATGATGAAGTAATCTTGTTCATTCAAAGATTTGATCATTCAGAACTATTGTGGTGGTGTAATAGTAATGGAATTTAAAGTTCACCCTGTATTGGCTTGGTTTTTGGATTGATTGTGTTAAAGCCCAGAGTTTGTGAATCCCACTTGTGGGATGGACTTATTGATGTGAAAAGAGAGCACTGAACTGGGAGGAGCTGGTGACATAAATTTAGAGAGACACAAGCAAAGACAGAGGCAGAAGAACTTTTTGGAAGCAGCATCTTGGAGGCAGAGAGAGATGGAGAGGATTGCTGAGGGCCAGTTTGAATTGCCCAGGACTTTTGAGAGCTGCCACCCAGAGCTGCCAAGGACTGAGGAGACATGGCTGTTATGCTGGTACTTTGTCTGTCTGTTTTGATGTTGTTTTGCCAGATTTGTTCACTGGTGAAAGACAGACCTGTTGTTGCAGAGGTTCTGGAATCTTGCTGTTGGTTCAGAAGCCCTGAAGAAGGATTTTCTTATTGTATGTTTACAGAAATCCTGGAAGAGGGTTTTGCTAATGTTTTCAGGGGTCCTAGGACTGTTCTGCAGACAGAGAATGAATTAATGAAGACACTGGCAATGTATCTTGTGGCCTTGCTAAGCTTTGTCTCCCCAGGAACAAAGATTGCTGAGAACTTGCCTCGGGTCAAGATGAAGAAAAGACCTCTCTTTGGGTATTAAATTCTGTGCTTAAGCTTGTTGTAACTCTGGGGTAGATTCAATTGTGATCCAAGGGTGGGGAACTTTTGACTTTTTTGTGCTCTGTGATTGACCAAATGAATGTACTTTACTTATGATTGGAAACTAATCTCCATTTGAGAAGAGGGGTTTTGTGGTTGACTAAATGAATATACAGCCTAGGGGTGGAGTAGTACTTAGAAGAGGGTCTTTGGGATTGACTAAATGAATTATAATGTCCAGGGGTGGAGTAGTACTTGGAGATTATTGAATTATACTTGGTGAATGCTGTATTTTGAATTATGCTATATTTTGATTTTCTCTGTTCTTAATTTTTCACTGAATAAAATGGAGAGCACTTATGCTGGTATTTTGAACCTTGGGAAGTTGCCTTTGCTTGGCATTACAGGTGGCTACCTACAGCCAACTGAGTCAAGTTCAGACTTCTCTTACCAGATATTCAAGACCTTCTATAATTTGCAGCCAACTTACCTTTCCAGCCTTACCTCATATTTTCCCCTTCTTTCCATTTCAGGCAAACATAGACTATTTGGACTTTTTCTCCTTCACTTTGCTGCTTTTATGCATTTACTCACATTGTCACTAAAACTGGAAAACCAATTTCTTTGTCCTCCCTGTCCTTTAAAATCTTACTGGTCTATTAAAGTCCATGTCAAAGGGGACCTCCTCAAGGAAGTCTTCAGTCTCCCTAGTTGATATTGGCCTTTCTTCCCTTGTCCAAAAATGTACGTCTAAATCTGCAGCTTGAGTTGTCTATAGACAAGTTGCCTATCTGAATTGGTAGAAGGAGTTTCCTCACCTGGAATTGCCCTATATCAATGAAATCACAGATCTAATCCCACTTTGTGTTTACTAATCTGTGAGTATGTTGTTTCTCCCCAGTAGAATGTAAGCTCCTTGAGGACAGGGTGTACCTCGATTTTGTATTTTTATTCCCAGAACCTACTGTTATGCCTGGCATATAGCAGGATTATTGATTACTTGATAGAAATAAATATATTTGTTGGTTGATAGAAAATCAGATACAATGAAGCCAGAGTCCTTAGTTCCTTGCTATTAGTTGAAAAAAAAAATATAAACCTCATTCATATACCACAACAACTGCTTATTAAGAGGAAGTATTTTGATATAATTTTTCTTTTTCAGCATTCAGTAAACTAGGTCAGTACAAAGGAATACCCTTGTTTATGCAGCCGCCTAATTAATATAAGGGTAGACTGGGTGGGGTATTGTTCTTTAGATAAGATGTGGTCCTGGTCCATATGGGGTTTAAGCTCTAATAGTACTGTTTCTGGAGTTAGAGCTTTGTCCAGTCATTCATTCATGTCTGACTTGTGACCCCATGGACCACCCCACGACAAGCCCTTCTGTCCTCCACTATCTCTTGAAGTATGTTCAATTTCATGTTCATTATTTCCATGACACTATATCTCATCCTCTGCCATCCCCTTTAAAAAAATTTTATTTTGCCTTCCATCTTTTTCAACATCCAGTTCTTTTCCATGAGTGCTGTCTTTTTTTCATTATGTGACCAAAGTATTTAAGCTTCCGTTTCAGTGTTTTACCTTGCAGTGATCTCCTTCTCATCCAAGGGACTGTTGGAAGTCTTCAATTCTGTGGTGCTCAGTTTTCCTTACTCTCACAGCCATACAGTACTACTAGAAGAATCAGAGCTTCGATTATGCAGAGAGCAAGGTGATTGTTTTTTAGTATGCTGTGCAGATTTGCCATAGCTTTTCTTCCAAGGGGCATCTTTTAATTTCATGGCTGCAGTTGTTGTCTGCAGTGATCTTTGAGCCCAAGAATGCAAAATCTGACGGTGCTTCCATTTCTTTTCTCTATTTGCTAGGAAGTGATGAGACCAGTTGCCAAGATCTTAGTTTGTTTGATGTTAAACTTCAAGCCAGCTTTTACATTCTCTTTCGCCCTCATCGAAAGGCTTCTTAACCTTTCTTCACTTTCTGCCATCAGGGCGTTAATCGTATGCATATCTGAAATTGTTAATATTTCTCTTGGCAGCCTTAAATTCTGACTTTTGATTTGTCCAGCCTGGCATTCCACAGGATGTTCTCTGCATCTGAGTCAAACAAATAAGATGACAGTATACAGCCTGGAAGTACTCCTTTTCCAACCCTAAGCCAGTTATTCCATGTTCTGTTTTAACTGTTGCTTCTTGACCTGTGTACAGATTCCTTAGGAGACAAGTAAGATGATCTGGTACTCTAATCTCTTTGAGGGCTTGCCACATTTTGTTGCAATTTCATAATTCACTAAATGTCATGTAGTCAAAGGCTTTAGTGTAGTCAGTGAAGCTATAGACAAAAGAAAGGACAAAAAGGACAAAAGTGGTCCAGTTAGATACACTGACTTAAGCAGTCTCCCAACCATATTGTATATACTTACTGTACATTTGACAGCATAGATCATTTTTCTGGTTTAAGCTAAAGAGATTTAGAAAATTGTTTTTCATTTACTTGTATTAGGAAATGTGAACCCTTGAGCATGAGGCAATAGCCAAAAGGAGGGTAGAAAGAACCAGAAACTACAATTTTTGCCTGAGGTATCAGCCCATTAATTTGAGGCTTGGAGTTACCTATTTCCTGTACCTCTGAAGCCCTTGCAGTTGTAGCAATGAAGGCAAAGGAGATTGGGTTGTAACAATGAAGTATTATGTCCTTAGCCCCTCCCACAAACCTATGTTCTACACATAAAATGATCTGGCAAGTCCAAGAAAATACTTTTAACTCTTTATCTGTGGTCTCTCATTCCTTTTTGAAAACCAGCCTGTTCTGATAATTCTCTATTCACATATTATTGAAAGTTAAGCTTACAGAATCTTAAGCATAACCTTGCTCGTATGTGAAATGAGTGCAATTGTTTGATAATTTGAACATTTCTTGGCATTGCTCCTTTTTAGGATTGGGACATAAAATGATTTTTTCCACTGTTGGTAGAAATTGGTGGAGGTTTCCAACTTTGCTGGCATATTGAATTCCAGGCTTTGATACCATGGTCTTTTAGGATTTTAAATAGCTCAGCTGGAATTATATCACCTCCACTAGCCTTATTGTCAGCAATGCTTCCTAAGGCCCATTTGATTTCATTCTCTAGGATGAAGGCTCTATATCAGTAACCACACCATTGTGGCTACTACTGATATTAAAATCTTTCTTGTGTAGTTCTTTGGTGTATTCTTGCCACCCCTTCTATTAAGTCCCTACCATTTTTGTTTTTTGTCATGCCCATTTTTTGCATGAAATTTTCCCTTGGTATCTCTAATTTTCTTTATTTTTTTAAATGAGTATTTTATTTTCCCCCAATTACACTTCAAAACAATTTTTAAATTTAGTTTTTAAAAATTTTGAGTTTCAAATTCTCTCTCCCCCTCTTCTTTCCTCCCCTCCATGAGATGGTAAGCAATTTGTTATAGGTTATACATGTGCACTCATGTAAAGCATTTTCATATTGGTCATGTTGTAAAAGAAAAGACCCCCCAAATCCCCAAAATATAAAGTGAAAAATAATATGCTTAAATCTTCATTCAGGCTCCATCAGTTCTTTCTATGGAGGTGGATAGCATTTTCCATCATGAGTCCTTGGGAATTGTTTTGGATCATTGTATTTCTGAGAACAGTTAAGTCATTCACAGTTGATCATCAAATAATATTGTGGTTACTGTGTACAGTGTTCTCCTGGTTCTGCTTATTTCACTTTGCATCAGTTCATGTAAGTCTTTCCAGGTTTTTCTGAAATCATCCTGCTCATCATCACAGTAGAGTATTCTATTACAATCATATACCAAAACTCATTCAAGTATTTTGCAATTGATGGACATCTCCTCAATTTCCAATAATTTTCCACCACAAAAAGGGCTGCTATAAATATTTTTGCACATGCAAGTCCTTTTCCCTTTTTAAAAATCTCTTTGGGATATAGACCTAGTAGTGGTATTGCTGGATCAAAGGGTATGCATGGCTTGATAGCCTTTGGGGTATACTTCCAAATTGCTCTCCAGAATGCTTGGATTATTTCACAACTATTCATGTCCCAATTATCTCACATGTTCTCCCACATTTATAATTTTCCTTTTCTGTCATATTAGCCAATCTGACAGGTGAAAGGTGGTACCTCAGAGTTGCTTTAATTTGCATTTCTCTAATCAATAGTGATTTAGAGCATTTTTTGATATGACTATAGATAGCTTTGATTTATTCATCTGAAAACTGCCTGTTCATATGTTGTGACCATTTATCAATTGGGCAATGACTTGTATTCTTATAAATTTGACTCAGTTTTCTATATATTTGAATATCACTAATTTTTTTTTGTTGTTGCATTGGATAGAGTGCTGAACTTGGGGTCAAGAGGATTCATTTTTTGGAGTTCAATTTTGACCTCAGATGCTTACTAGCTGTGTGACCCTGGACAAGTCACTTTACTTTGCCTCTGTTTCCTCCTCTATGAAATGAACTGGAGAAGGAAATAGCAAACCACTTCAGTATCTTTGCCAAGAGTCAGACAGAACTAAAGTGACTCAACAACAAAATTTTTCTTGAAGAGGTCTCGTTTTTTCCATTTTATCATTTTCTTCTGTTTACTTGCATTGCTCATTTAAGAAAACTTTCTTTTTCTCTCTCCTTGCTATTCTGTGGAATTCTGCATTCATTTGGGTATATCTTTTCCTTTCTCTTTCACCTTTTGCTTTCCTTCTTTCCTCACCTATTTTTAAAGCCTCATCATAAGCCATTTTGCTTTCTTGGTCTTCTTTTTCTTTGGGATATTTTTGGTTGCCACCTCCTGCACAATATTGCCAACCTCTGTCCATAGATCTTCAGGCACTCTATTTACCGGATCTAATCCCTTAAATCTATTCATCACCTTCACTTCTTAATCATAAGAGATGTTATTTAGGTCATAGCTATGTTTGATGGTTTTCTTTGCATTCTTCAATTTAAATCTAAATTTTGTGATAAGAAGCTCATGATCTGAGCTATATAGTTAGCTCCAGGTCTTGTTCTGACTATAGATTATCTCTACCTTTGGCTACAATATAATCAAACTGATTTCCCTATTGATCATCTTGTGATGTCCATGTGTAGAGTTCCCTCTTCTGTTGTTGAAAAAGAGTGTTTGATATGACCAGTGAGTTATCTTGACAAAACTTTTTTAGTTTTTGCCTTGCTTCATTTTGTGCTCCAAGGCCAAACTTGCTATTATTCCCATTATTTTTTGATTTCCTACTTTAGCATTCCAGTCCCCTGTGATAACTCTTTTTTTTGTGATGTTGAATGGTTTGCCTTGGATTTGAGTAGCTCTCATTCTGTCATTCTTGAGATTGTGTCCCAGTACTGCTTTGTTCACCTTTTTATTGACCATGGGGCTACTCCATTTCTTCTAAAGGATTCTCGCCCACAGTATTATATGTAGTAATCTCTTGAAATAATTAATTAATCCATTCAAGTTCACTGACATTCAAGATGTTGATATTTAGTCTTTCCATGTCCTGTTTGACCACGTCTGGTTGACCTTGGTTCAGAGGTCTTACATTCCAGGTTCCTATGCAGTATTGATCTTCATAGCATCACATTTTCCTTTTGTCATCAGACAGATCTGAGCTGAGCTTCCTTTCAGCTTTGGCCCAGCCACTTCATTAGTACTGGAGCTACTTATAGTTGTCCTCTGCTCTTCCCCATTAGTGCACCGCAGTGGGTACCTTCCAACCTGAGGGATTCATCTTCCAATGTCATCTCTCTTATATTTTAATACTGTTCATGGGGTTTTCCTGGCAAAGATGATAGAGTGGTTTGCCATTTTCTTCTCCAGTGGGTCACCTTTTGTCAGAACTCTCCACTATGATCCATACATCTTGGGTAGGTAACCCTACATGGCATAGCTTGGTTTCATTGTACTATATAAATCCCTCTGCCATGACAAGGCAATGATCCAGGAGGGGAATCAATCTCTGACACTTAACTCTTAATACTGGACAGCTATAGGTACAGTACATATAGTGTGGGCTTTGGGATTAGGAACACCTGAGTTTAAATCCTGCCACAGAATTATATTCCTGGTCTCTGTTTTGAATGCTTTTAGCTTGATAGCATTGACCATTGACCAAAGCTGGTCATAACTTTTATTACATATGTATATATGTGTGTGTATACACATACAACCTTTATTATCTCAGTCACCTTCATGTCACAAGGAAATATCAGATGTCTTTGTGGGGAGGACTTTGTTTCTAAGGAAAAACATAAACAATATAAACAAGTTTGTGCTGAGTTCTAATATATAGGACAAAATAATCATTGTTTTTACTAAGGTGCCTGATTATGTGGCTGAGATTTTGGAGGAAGCCCAAGGTGTAATGGATAGAGAGCACTGCACTTGGACTTGGGAGGCTATGGGTTCAAATCCTGCCTCTGACACTTCCTGGCTGTGTGACCCTGTATACGCTACTTCACATCTGTCTGCCTCACTTTCCTTGTCTGTATTATGAGGGAGTTAAACTAGATGTTCTCTCAGGTCCCTTCCAGCTCTAGATCCATGATTTTGGAATGTTCCTGTGGTTTGTCACAAGATGCTAATTATGCTCAAATGATGTTAAGATAATATGCTATTATACACTTACACATTTTAAAATAGAGATCACTGATAGGTTAAATTTAAGACAGCAGATTTAGCCACATCTCTGCTCCCATCAGCATGTTAAGTGGCAAGGCCAATGGATTCACTTGCATTTATTACTCCTTCCCTGATGGTTTTCTGCAAGTACCCCTCTCCCTTAACTTTTTCTTTAAGGAAGTAAAAAGTACGTTCTCTTTTGAAAACAAGTTGGAGATTATTGTTTGTAACAAAGTACATTATTGTTGTGATCAAGCCTATCAGAATGAAAATATCTTTTTAATCAAATTTGAATTTCACTAAATAATAACCATTTTCCCCCTTAAATTTTGTTTCAGATATTATCAATACACTAGGCATTTTACATAACAGAAGTAAGCCTAAGAAACTTTTAAACTTCCTAGAATAGAGAACATCACTAAAATAAGAAACAACCATGCCTGGAGAAATAGGAAAATCAGATATGGACCGCATTGGCCTGTTTAGTGAAATGGATTATATTACTATTGGGGACAAATATGTGTCACCATTTAATCGTAAGTATATATTATTTCATTCATTGTTAAATAACTGGGTTTTTTTTTTTACATAAAAGTTTCAGATTTGATGGTTGAGGTTAGGAGTAATAAATGTTTTAAACCAGCAGTGTCAAACTCAAACAGAAATGAAGGCCATTAAACCATAATAAGAATCCCTGTGGGTTACATATTGACTTAGAAAATCACATATTAACATTATCTCTGTTCTATTATATATATATATATATATTTTTTTTTTTGTTAAAGATTTTCCAATTATATTTTAATTTGGTTGTAAGGACACTCAAGAGTGTTTGGCTTGTGATCCACGTCTTTTACAGCTCTAATGAATATTCCGCAAAATAACAAATGTTTTAAAGAATACATTCTAATCTTATTTAAACTTAAGACTTGAAAGAGTGGGACTGTTTTATTCTTATCTGTTTCCCTTTGATGTACATTAATTAACTCATCATGTCCTCACAAACCACCCTGTGAGATAGGTAATAGATGTATTATGATAATTGTTTATGTATATAACATAATATGATATGAATAATATAATTCTATTATAATATGTAATATAATTTATATAGCATTTTAAGGTTTGCAAAGTGCTTTACAAATATTGTCTCATTTGATCTTCATACCAATCATGCAAAATAGTTGCTATTATCCCCATTTTACAGATGAGGAAACTAAGGCAAACAGAGATTCATTGACTTGTCCAGGGTCACCCAGCTAGCAGGTGTCTGAGGATGGATTTGAACTTGGGTCTTCCTGACTCCAGGCCTGGTGCCCTTTCCACTGAGCTGCCCAGCTGCCATTGTTATCAGCGGATGTTAGAAATGAGGAACTTAAACCTGAAAGACGTTAAGTACTTTGCCCCTGTCACATAGTTCAGAAGCCACAGAATAGAAATTTGATTGCAAGTCTCCCCTAATTCCAGGTTCCGAACCCTTGCCATTGGCAGCATTCTGCTTCAGTTCACTAGAAAAAGCCCAGCTCAGGGGCTGCTAGGTGGTGCAGTGAATAGAGCACCGGCCCTGGAGTCAAGAGGACCTGAGTTCCAATATGACTGCAGACACTTAATACAAAACTAGCTGTGTGACCTTGGGCAAGTCACTTAACCCCAACTGCCCTACCTTCCCCCCCTAAAAAGTAAAATCTAAAAAAAAAAAAAAAAGGAAAAGAAAAAGCCCAGCTCAGAGAGGATTTTGAATTCCAAAATCATTGAGAACTGAGAGCCTCTAGAAATGACCTGGGTCGTCAAGCTGAGCACTTTAATCAGTAAAGAGATAAAAACTAACATTAGTCACTATAAAGCAAGAATTAATGTTCTGATTAAGGGTTCAATGACTTCAAGATTGATGAGCGAAGATAATGAATGAATGATCTGATTGTGTCCATTACTGATAAAGAGAAGGAAAAACAAAGCTGGGGAATTAGAGTTGGATGGAGACTGCAGTCACAGAATCAGAATCTTCATATTGAAGGGCCTGCAGTGGCCACTGAGTCCAGTCCCTGCCCACAGAAGGATGCCCGGTATAACAAGCCCACTTGGTCAAGATGAAAACTTTGCAGCAGGGCAGAAACAGTGAGCGTGCTTTCCTGCTGCGTTCCCCTGGAACAGGTTGGGACCTGTGGTGTCTCCGGTAGGGTGGGGAGTAAGTACCATAAGCCCCGGGGATCCACCTTGTTGGCTTTGTCATCCAGTCAACCCTCAGGACTAGGAAGAAGGGACTGGAACAGCACTGGGACTTGGACTCTTTGGCTCATTAGAGCATGTGGGCATCTGAGAATGCCAGGTGGGCGTCTGCAGTGGCAGTGTGGCACAAGGCTACACCCCCAAGAGGATTTTACTTGAACACTCTGTTTGGATCGAGGGAGGAGGATCTGGTTGCTCACTCCCCAAAGATTTTTGACCCCCAAAGAATATGTAGGGTGGGGGTATACTGTATTATTTTTTATACTTTTGTGTCTATTTGAGGTCTTTTGGCCACCCTGGTAATAAGTTGTTAGGTTGTCATGAATTGTGAATGCTTTAGTTGCTTGGCTTAAGGTTTAGTTTTGAATAAATAGAGTGCTTATACTGTGCGATCTGACTCCTAAAATATATCACAGTAGCAGCTCTCAAGCGTACTGCCTTGAGAGGCGTTACACAGCATTATTGCTAATATCTAGCATTTATGTAGCACCTGCCATGTGCCAGATACTGAACTAAGTGCTTTACAGATGTTACCCTAGGAGGTAAGTGCTATTTTTGTCCCCATTTTATAGTTGAGGAAATGCAGACAAACAGAGATCAAGTTACTTCTTCTGGCTTGTGAGTGTCTGAGACCAAATTTGTTCTGAGGTCTTCCCGGCTCCAGGTCCAGTCCTCTGTCCCCCCCAGATACCTCTCGTAAAAAAAACTGGATACAAACTATGTGTACAATAGTTGGGAAATGGCTGAACAAAATGTATAGTAATTTAATAGAATGTTTTTATAACTTAAGGAAGACCTCCAGTATGTTGACTAGACCCCTTTTGATAAATTTATGGAAGAATATGGATAAGTGTTACATAGAAGGGGCAAATATGGATGGGTTATGAAAGAACTTACAACTTAAGGAACTCACAGATCCATCTGAGCAAGGAGTGACAAATGTAAAAAAAAATTATAGAAATGTCAGAAGGTTTGTATGAACAGTTGTGAAGTTTAGTAAGTAGATACAAAAATGTAAATGAGGGCAACTCTGAGAGGTACTAAAACTCAGATCAAACCAAATGGAGCATATTGGTTCCACATTATTAAAGGATGTACCTTTTATTTCTATTAACACAATAAACTACAAAAATAGAATTGGAAGTCTAGCAGCCTTGGCCATGTTTTCCCTACATGTATGCTTCATTGCCTATGCTTGAGCCCACTCATCCTGTAGACACTGTATGCACTTGTGGGAGAATGCACCTGAGAGGTAATCTGAGGGAGAAATATATCGTAGCTACTGAAAATTCTCAGAAACTACCCGAATACTTCACTAACTATTAATGAGGGGAATGTAAATTAACTGCAGACATGATTAAATTCCAAGTTAGTGTTATTTGAGAGAAATAGGGACACTATTCCAGACTACTGATAGAACTGTGAATTAGCATCTTTTTTAGAATGATGGCAAAGACATAAAAATAAGCATCAATAAAACATTTATTGAAACAACATCTTTAGAAAGTAAAAGGGTAGCATGCAAAAAAGAATGACAAAATTGGTCTTTCTGACAGAATGACTTTACTACTAAGATTATATATTAAGGATTAAGAAAAGTGATAGAAGGTCTGTCTGTACAAAAATATGTCTATTATATAAAAAACTGAACACAGTTTCTAGGCATTAGACAATAACTGGACAAATGATAGTATTTAAAAATAGAATATTTTTGTATAGTTATAAATTCTATGAGAGGCCACCTGGAATGGGGTATAGAGCTGACCTTCCTTGGACTGAGGAAGACAGGCTCAAGTTTTGCCCCTCACATTTCTCAGGAACTCCAAGACTAGAGGTTGCAGAACAGATATCGATCTGCATTGATGAAAAGAGGTCTGAATCAGTAGTTCTCTAATCCTATAAATTTACAGAGATCTGTACCCTCCCCCCAAAACTTCACATATGAAGAATACAAAGGGTTATGTGAAGTAACGCAGAGTGGTAATGATAATGTTGTAATGAAGGTTGGGAAGTTAACTAAAATGCCCTGTCTATTGATTTTCCCTTTCATAGCTGATGAAATTACAGAAAGTAAAGGGCAGATAACAGACAGTCTTAAAGTACAAAGTACTTAAAGTACAAAGGGGTTTCTATACTTTTACCACTTTATGAAGTATGAAGAGTTTTTTCAGTCAAGTTTATGGGACTAGATTTTATAATTATCTCAACTTCCTCACTAGAATGTAAATTGCAGGGTGGGACAGTGTTGTTTTTTCCTCTATTCCCAGACCCTAGTATAATACCTTGTACATAGGACTAGCTTAATAAGTATTTGTTGAAAAGCTAATATGGAAATATGTTTTACATGACTGTACAAGTAAATCTATATCAAATTGCTTGCCTTATCAAAGAGAGGGGAAGATAGGGAAGAACGGAGAAATATTTTTAAAATGAATGTTAAAAATTGTGATGTAATTGGAAAAATATTTAAAAATCTAAAAAAATAAGTATTTGTCAAATTGAAGACATACTTGTATAATAAAACAGTATTAAAGCAATATACTTCAGTAAGAAAACACTGTAAAGGTATGCTTATATAATATAAGACATCTTTCGTTGGAATTGAAAATATTTAAGTCACATTTAAAAGCCTTTTTGTCTATATATGTAAATAAAACTCTGCCAAAGTCCCTGTTTAATGGTGTGGATGGGGGTGGCTCTCCAGCAGACCGTAAGTACTGGCGCATGAAACCAAGTTCAAATTCTTGAGGTGCAGGCCTAGCAAAGGACTCAGTACCTGAATATCAGCCAAGCTCACATCAGAGTTCTGTATCACAAGGTTGACTGTAGGTAATAATTTTTTTAAGCCACAGAATCTCTCTTTAAAAAAATATTTATTTATTTCTTTACTTCTAGTTTACAACATTCAGTTCCACAATCCCTTGAGTTTCAAATTTCCTCCCCCTCTTTCTCCTCCACCCCCCCGCCCCCAGCCATGGTGGCATGCAATCAAATACAGGATCTACAAATACCTTCACATTAAACATTAGTCAGGTTGTAAAGAAGGATTATGACCAATGGAATGAACAGTGGGAAAGAAGAAACAAAACAAGAAAAAGAAAAGAGGGCAAGTGGTTTGCTTCAGTCTTCATTCAGACTCTGTAGTTCTTTCTCTAGATGTGGATATCTCTTTCCATCCCACAGAATCTCTTAAGAGACATCTGAGAGCAGGAGGGCAGCTAGGTGGTGCAGTGAATAGAGCACCAGCTGTGGAGTCAGAAGAACCTAAGTTCAAGTCCAGCCTCAGACACTTGACATACTAGCCATGTGACCTTGGGCAAATCACTTAGCCCCGATTGCCTTGCCTTCTCACCTCCAAAAAAAAAAAGAGACATCTGAGAACTATCCAACATTTAGCACAGTGCATAGCATGTAGATTATTCTTAATGTGTATTTATTGACTGACCAGTTGACTGTGACCTGTGATACCCATATGGTGCCATCACAGACTCTTGAAGTATTTGTTAGATGTATAACTATATGAAGAAGTATGACTATAAAAAGAAAATCACTGGTATTATATTTGTAACATGTCCTGAATTGCCTGTTTCATTTATAATAGCATACAATTTTTAAAAATCTCCTTCAGGTCTTTAGATGTCATGGTTTTCCCAGTTTACAATAATAATTGCCACATCATAAACAAATCAGAATGGTTTATTCTTTCCTTTTTTTCCCCTCTTGCCACCTCCTGTCCAGTTTATAATATAATTAGGAAAAACAATCCTTGTATAAATTGTCACCTATAGTCTAGTGTAGAGGTCACCAACTCCAACCAACTGTCTGGTTGGTACTGTCCATGAACTAAGCATGTTTTTGGGGGGGGGGGTTGGACATTTTTTAATATAATAAAACTTTTAAAATGTAAAATCTATTTTTAGCTCTCTGGCCATGCCAGTGGAATTTGGCAAACTTTCCAGTTAGTAGAAAGGACATTGAACTGACAGTCCAATGTGGATTCTAGGCCTCTCCTGCTTTGCTCTATTACCTTTGTGATCTTGGATAAGTGACAAATCTGTAGGCCTTAGTTTTGAACCCTATAAAATGAGTAGTTTAGACTGTAATCCCTAACAATCTTTTTCAGCTCTAAAAAAGATACAGTTTTATCAGAGCCTTTTATATGTTAGGTTTATTGATGAGAGCTTCTTGGGGTCTTAGGGTCATTTATTCTATAACATTAACTCTCAAATAACTACTTTTAGTTATATGAATTTCAAATACTTTCTAAAGGTTAAAACTACCAATTGTTCTGAATTTGAAGTTTATAATTTTACGCTTTACTGTTTGAGAATTTTTAAAACATTTAAATTACTATTAAGTATATAATTAATATATTGTAACTTCTTTTTAAAGGACCTTTTAACGAAGCTGCTAGCAAAAATAGACAGATGCTGCCTGGGGGTAGTAAAATGATGTCAGCTCTACAACAAGGTTTCTTTGAACCTCAGTTTTTAAGGATATTTGAAGGTGAGGGCTACGTAAGTCTGAATCAAGTAAGGAGGCGATATATGTTACAAGAAGCCAAAAAAAATATAAGCAAACCCTTCCTTCCCAGTAATGGAGAAAAAAAAGCGTAAGTGTTGGGGGAAAAATTCTTAAATGAAATTATATATTTATTTTTTCTCAGTTATTCTTTTTCCTAAGACTTACTTATGTGGGTTTTTTTTTGTTTGTTTCTAGATGTAATTCTTAAATTAATTTGATTTTTGCAGCTTATTTATTCTGGGTTCATTTCAGTCCAAATGAAGTAGACCGTAATCATTTGGACAGAGAGACATTTTGAATAATCAAGAACTCACATTTATCCTTTCTCTTCATTAAGCAATTCAGACATACCAAAATTTTGGATAGGTTGGGGTTTAAACTATTCAGATAATTGCTATATGTAAATAGACTTGAGATTTTGGAGTTTGGTTTTTATTTTTTAATAGCTCAGTTCAAGTATAGAAACCTTCACAATTAAAAGATGAGCAGAAAAGATGTTTTCATCACTGTACAGCATTGAGGAACTTTATACACACACACACACACACACACAACACACACACACACCTCACTCAAGTCTCACATTTGCACTTGTCCCCCTCTACCTACAATCTCACTCACACTCCCCACCCCATACTCTTCTCACAAGTCATTCTAACTTATATTACTTCTCAGAAACACATACAGATCATGTACGACAAAGACCAGAACAGTCTCCTGATGCACATATTTAGCTATTTTTGATTACTGATCTACGTTGAGAGTAGATCTCAGAGGTGTCCTGCTTCTAGGGTAGAACCAAGAGGCAGCAGTTAAACCTTAAGGGAAAAAGACAGTTGAAATGAGAGTATGTCTTAGGGAAGCTATAAAAAGCTACTAGTGAATTTCTCTTTCCTCTTCAGCCCCATAGTCACAAAAAACAAATGAAATACATAATATTTGCATTTAGCTTAATTGTGAAATCTGAGATAAATGTCTAAGAATCCAGAAAACTCAGTTATCCACCAAAAATTTCTAAGCTTACCCTGACTCTGCCCTTCTGCTCAGCATCCTTCAAAGATGGTCAGTTGGACATAATTTAGAGAATTACATGCAGAACCCCTGTGTAAAACATTTCAAATTGGTAACCTTATTTGGATTATCTTTCACATGGATCCATTTTTTGTCATTGTGAATAGTCAAACAGCCATAGGAAACAAATCCTTTGTTCTGTGAAGTTTGGATTCAGTCAAAGGGCCTACTTGAGGACATAGAGGGCCACATGTGACCCCGAGGCTGCAGGTTCCCCCACTCCTGGCTCTAGCATCACTGACATAAATGAGGTGATTTAGAATCTTGTAAAAATCAAATTGTTGGAAAGGAAAATTACCTGCCTTGTTTCATCTCTTTATAGTTTATTAAAGTTTTGAAAAATAAAAAATAAAAATGTGTTAAGGGTAAAGAAAAATCAACTTTTTCTGGCAAAAAAATTATTTTAAAATGTAGTTTATTTTGCAGGAACATTAGTGCTATTTTAAGATTTTTTAAACATTTTATCTGGAAAAACTATTTCTTCAAAGAATAATTTATGCTTAACTTTAGTTCATAAACCTAAAGCAGTAGTGACAGTGTAATGCTGTAGAAAGTAAAATGGGCTTTGCATTCACATCCCAGTTCTGCCACCACTACCTATGTGGCCTTGGGTAGGCATTTTATTTCTCTGACCCTCAGTTTCCTCATAAGTAAAGTGAAGGGGTTTGGGCCGAATGACCTCCCTACACTATGGATGCTGCCATAACTGAGGTTCCTGTAAGACATTCATTCTTTTACATTTGTGTTCACGTTCAGTTCTTTCTTCATGTCCCACTCTTCTTGGCTGATTCTGGAGTGGTTTGCTATTTGTTTCTCCAGCTCATTTTAAAGCCAAGGGAACTGAGGTAAACAGGGTTAAGTGATGTGCCTAGAGTCCCACAGCGAGGAAGTGAGTGAGACTGGATTTGAACAAAGGGAGATGAATCTTTCTGACCCCACCAAGCCTGCCGCTCTATCTACTGTACCACCTAGCTCCTTTTACATTTCATCTACATTAATTCTAAGAGAACAAGTTTCCTTTTCTTTGGTCATAAATGTTACCTATTAAATTCCTCTCTTCCTCCAAGTTCAAAATTAGTTTGAATTTTCCATTTTCTTTATTAATCTTTAGTTCTTAAGCTATTTTACTTTTTCTTCATATTAACATGTTCTGTACCACTTGGTCAGCTCCATGCCTTTTTCTTCCTAAATAGATATTTTGTTGATTTCTAGTTTCTTTCCCCCAAAATTACAGTGGAATATAATGATAAATTTTAGATTTGCAATTTCAGTTTATAGTAGTACAGAAACTTTAAAAAACCCAATTAAGTAGTTATTAATGTATCAGTCCTATTCATCAAACCAGAAAAGATTTTCATGAATAATGGAAAGTCTCAGGCAGATAATGGAAAGAGAAGTTATAAGGGAATTTATCTCCTTAATATTTTCCTCAAAAACAGAAGTAGAAATATCAAAAACAAATAAAAATACAAGAAATTCTCAAAAGTAAACTTAAAATACCTTAAAAAAGAAAGCAAAGCAAAGAAAATCTTGGGGGAAATGAAAAAAAATGTATTTAAAGAAGGTAAGGGAAATATTCCAGAAAAAAAAAACCCACAACAGATGGAAAGAGTATCAACTATAGAATTAGAAACAAAGCTAGATTTTTCTTAGGACAACAAAATGAATTTTTAAAAAAACCATGAAATTAGCAAAAATATCATGAAATGAGATTCTTATTTCTTAGGAATTGGTACAATATCAAGACAAGATTATAAAACCCAATAGTTGAGGAATATTAATGTAAAATATAAATAAAACATGCTATAGAATTATTTTATTGGATGGCAAAATAGGAGAAAGAACACAGGAAAAAGGAAAAATAAGCAACTCAGTATCTAGATATATAGTGACAAAAGTGAGTTTTGGAACTTGTAAAGAAAAAACAATTGAGAATGACTAGATTTCCTGAAAATCATGAAGACTATTTTTAGGAAATTATAAAATTTCCTGTGAATATTGAAACAAGGGTCAATATATATACTCCTTTCTCTTCCCTAATAATGAGAAAGTTTTTAGGAGTTACAAGTATCATCTTCCCATGTAGGAATGTAAATGTTTTAACCTCATTAAGTCCCTTATGATTTCCCTTTCCTGTTTACCTTTTTATACTTCTCTGGAGTCTTGCATTTGAAAGTCAGATTTTCTATTCAGCTCAGGTCTTTTCATCAAGAATTCTCAAAAGTCCTCTATTTCATTGAATTACTGTTTTTTCCCCTGAAGGGTTATGTTCAGTTTTGCTAGATAGGTGCTTTTTGGTTGTAATCCTGGCTCTTTTGCCTTCTAGAATGTCATGTTCCAAGCCCTCAATCCTTTAATTTAAGGTAGAAGTTTCTAAATCTTGTGTTATCCTGACTGTGGTTCCACAATACTTGAATTGTTTCTTTCTGACTGCTTACAATATTAATTTCTTGGGGCTCTGAAATATGGCTATAATATTCCTGGAGAGTTGGGATCTCTTTCAGGAGGTAATTGGTAGATTCTTTCAATTCCGATTTTACTCTGATTCTAGAATATCAAGGCAGTTTTCCTTGATAATTTCTTGAATGATGATGTCTAGGCTTCTTTTTTGATCATGGCTTTTAGACAATTTAGTAATTTTTAAATTATCTCTCCTGGACCTATTTTCCAGGTCAGTTGTTTCTTCAGTGAGATATTTCACATTGTCTTCTATTTTTTCATTCTTTTCTATTTGTTTCATTGTTTCTTGATTTCTCATAAAATCATTAGCTTCCATTTGCTCAGTCCTAATTTTTAAGGAATTATTTTCTTCATCTGGCTTTTACACCATCTTTTCCATTTGGCCAATTCTACATTTTAAAGAGTTTTTTTCTTCAATGAATTTTTGTGCCTCTTTTCTTGTTTGGCAGATAATCAAACAGTATATAAACAGGCTCAGGTTGTGAGCCTGGGGGATTGTGAGAATGGTGGTTCCCTTCTTAGTAATAGGAGATTTGGAAAGAAGGCAGGGTTTGAGGGGAAATGAAGAAATATAAAAGGTTTTCCTTTTAAAAACAAGGCTAAAGCAGTGCTGTCTATGGTTACTATTTTTATTTGACATAATTTGAGGTTAGGCAAGAAAATTATGGAGGTAAGGCAAGAAAAAGAAATAAAGGAAATAAAGTACATATAGCAGAGAGGTTAAAGTAACCCTGTTTGCAGATAATATGATGACATATTTAGTCAATCAAATATAAATTTTTAGAATTAGAATATAATGGAAAAAATCCACAAATATTAGGATCATTTCCATATATCACTTGAAGAAAGCCTAATAGAAACTGATGGCATGCCATTAAAAATCACTAATGTTTCCCTGCAAAGCCTTGGCCTTGGATCACTCCTTTCCTGCCTTCACGAGAAAAAATGAAATTATGAGCCCACTACAGATTTATATGACATAACTCAACTGGCCTTCATAATGACAAAGCAGTCCTTTTATACTTTCCTAATTAACCTAGGTGGCATGGTGGATAGAGCAATAGGCCTGGAGTCAGGAAGACCTGAGTTCAAATGTGGCCTCAGACACTTAGTAGCTGTGTGACCCTGGGCCAATCATTTAATAATAAGAAACTAGATTAATGAAATAGAATCTAGAATTCCAACCAGAGGCTTTCAGTGTATCATAAAACATGGAAATCATTATTCACTTAAACTTTGGGGAAAATTATAGAGCTTGTGCCAAAAAATTAGTATTTTTAAATATCTTGGAACTTTTCTATGTAATTTTAGAGAGTGTCTGCAGTACTGAGATGGTAAATGACAGTCCCACAGCTTATCAGAGGGAAAACATGACCCCAGCGCTTTCTGATACCAAAGCTGGCCTTTTGTCTAGTATAATATGCTTTTTCTCTCACAGCATATACCAGAATATATTCCAACTGGATCAGTGATTTAAATACTTTTAAAAATCATGAACTACTAGAAGAAATGGAATAGTTTATCTGTCACTTTAGTGAAGTGGAAGAAAATTATTATCCAACAAGTAGACAAAATTATAGGTGACAAAAGAGGTTATTTAAAAAAGGAATAAAAAAATTTCAAAAATATCTTTGCCTTAAATATTTCTCATAAAAACTTGACATGCAAACCCCATAGGAAATGGACACAAATTTATAAGAGTAAGACCCATTTTCCAGTGGATAAGTGGATAAAGAAGCGTTTCAATTCGACAGTGCTTGAAAAAAGAAAAAAATTATTAATAACTGCCTGAAAACTGCTCATTATCCACTAATCTAATGAAGAGAAAATTAAAACTATTCTAAGATACTTCCTTAAATTTGAAAATAGGCAAAAGGATGAAATTTAGTGTTAGTATGACAGCGGAGAAACAAGTACATTGTAAATGTATGTGATACTTCTGGGAAGCAATATTGCATTATTTAATACTAGTTATAAATTGTGCATTTTGATTCAGTAATTTCATTAGAATTCTATTTGAGACATTTTTGACTGGAAAAATATCAGTCTGTACGAAGACATTCATAGCAGCTTTATTTGTAAGAAGAAAAAACAAAACAATTCATGTGCCCAATCATTGGGGAATAGATAAATAAGTTTTTGCACAGAAATGTAATGGAATATCATTCTGTCATGAGAATTAACACTTGTAATAATACAAAGAAATACATGAATACTTTGATAACAGCAACAACAAAATCTGGGGGAAATATACCAGAGAAAAATAGCTTACAGATGAATAGCGCTTTTTCTTTTTTCAACTCTGTCAAAGGCAATAGGAACTACAAACCTAAACTGTGGAATTAATAATTTTATGTATGGCCTTTTACAAGTCTTGTTTGTGTCTTTGAAATTTTTTGTTAATCATTACTAAGTTTAGGATGTTTTTTTAAAGAAATAGGGGAGTGAATAAGAATATCTATTGAATGCATACTTAAGAGGTTGTGTAGGGTTCCTAAAGACAGCCAAAGGAAATGCTACTTAATATACAATTTGGGCTTGCATTAAAAAAAAAAATCTACCAGGACTACTTATTGTAGTCAAATCAAGATCAAAGATTCTATTCTACTCAGAACATATTATGATAAAATGGAACCTATACCATCCAAAGATTGTGTCAGAAAAGATAGCTTAGAAAACAAAAACAAAGAGAAATCAGTTTATTTGATGAAGATTTTCCTGGTTTCATCATTCTGACTGGAGTCAAGCTGTCATTATGCCCTGATGCTCATTTAATTGTATCACACTGCCTTGGGAGGCCCCATTTTCTTTTTATATGTAAGAATATAGGGAATTTTAGATACACTTTTTTATATAATAGGTCTTATTCTTTTAAATGTCCATTATGGGTTTGGATGTCAAGTTTTTATCATAAATATTTTAAGGCAAAGATTTTTATATATCTTTTAATGTAATTTATATAGATTTTATTTGTGTTTTTATATAAGAATATAGAGAATAATGTAAATTCACTTATCTGAAAGGGGTCAGAAATGTCCTTGTAAATGTGGAGTTGTCTAAGAAACTTGGTAATAGGAGACTAGCAGTCAGGAGAGAGGTTAGAGTTGAATATATATACATATACACACATGCATATATGTGTGTATTTATATGTACTTATATATATATATATATGCATGTATATGTACACATAATTGAATGGGTATTTGTATATGTGTGTGAAAATCTTTTAAATAGAGATGATCATTGAACCCATGGGAGCTGATGAAGTTACTGTTGTGAATACTGACCTCTTGTGTTAACTGTTGTGAATCACTCTTTTAGTAGATTGGTTGTATGCTATTTTGGCTTATTTAAGCTTCTGAGAAGAAATAATTATAGTAAAAATAGAATAGAGAAATGGAACGACTGTCATTTTTTCTTTTTAGATTTATATAAAAAGTGACAAAATTTATGTTACTTAGGACACTGATTCAAGTACAATAAAAGAAAATGTATACTTATAGAACTGAGTTATAATTCTACATTTCTTCTTCTTTGCAATAACTGCAGTCATTCAAACCCTGAGGATTCTATTCCTCTCACCATTTTCTTCCATATTAGGAGTTCTTTACCTATTTCCTTTTTTTCACTGGGTTTGGAGGTGCGCTGGGTTCTAAATACAAAGCATTTGTAAAATATTAATGGAGGAGGACAGTGGAAGATAGAAGCAATATTGCCTTACAAAACAGCAAAGATCAGTGGAAGTTGGTGTTTTTTAGTTCATTGAAAGCTTGGTGTGGATCACATATGAATCACATCATTCCAAGAGCATTCATACAGGGAAATGACAGGAAGACAACAGAGAGATGTTAGATGTAACAAATTTGTTAGCATTTCTATAATGAATTATGTTCATCATGGTTGACCAAGAAATCATCACATTTGGGCCTTAATCTCAGTCCGTGATGAGCTATGTATGAAGAAATGGAAATGACACCAAGGAGGAAAAATCTGGAAAAAGCAACTGGACCAGACCAAGTGTATCCTGAGGAAGTCCATGCTACATGTGATATAATCTTGAAAGCATAGAGTGGCTGCTGTAAGTGATCATGCAAGGAGGGGAAGATAACAAGAGAATGGGAAAAGACTGTTAATACCCCCCAAAAGTAACAGAGCATCAATAATTCCTGACCTGTATGCCTACTTTCTCATCTTTATGAAGATAATCTATGTGTATATTGACGGTATCCTTAAAAATATGAAAAAGGAAAAGATAGTCTTTCCAAATGATTCTCTACCATTTTCTAGTCATACCATTAACTGAAAGGTACATTAAGGATAGAAGATTGCTATGTCTGACTTAAGAAAGCAAAACGCAGCCTTAATGGCTCTTCTCTAACCAGGAATCTTGCCTGCATGTTAAAGATAGCTTTGTTCAATGATCTGATTATTTCTGTCAAGTGAGGTATAAATAGGGAGAGGAACTCTCTAAAGATATGTGCCCTTGCCATGGAGGATGACTTGTGCCAGGTCCAATGGGAGAAGAATTCCCTAGAGATAGCTGGTATGTTGGGTATAGATTCTCTATGTAGGATCTATTAAAAAAATAGTAAAAAAAAAAATCTGCCGGGATGAGAAATCTGTAGCAAAGGAGAGAATATCCAGATTAACGACAGATTAATAGATCATTTGGTTAACAGATTAAAGAGACTAATAGATCAGTTGAAGTATGTGAATATTGCAGATAAACATCCATCATCAGAGGGATCAAAGACAAGTGGCTCTTTGCTGGGGGTTTTGTGTGCTTTGTTTTGTTTGGGCTCAAAGCTGCCTACTGTGTCATTCATCTGTCGTAGTAAGGAAGATATCAACTCAGACACTCATTTGGCACCTACTCTGCGCTGCGCCCAGTGCCGTGGATCCAAATGCTGTCCCTACTCTTGAGTAGTCCAGGCTGTTGGGAGAGATGATGTACAAAGATCTACATACAAAGAGGATCTATAAAGGATAAATAACCTCAGAAGGAAGGCATTAACATTAAGGAGGACTAGGTAGAGGGCCCAGGGCAGAGCCTGGAGGATATCCATGTTTAGTGGGCATGAGGGAACTTAGAGTAGTCAGACAGAAAGAGAGCCAGAGAGAACAGTGCCACAAAAACCTATAGAAAAAAAGTATTGAGGAGCCGGAAAAAAATGGCATCAGTTTTGGTGATTCCAAGAACAGAGAAAGCACTTAAAGTTGAAAGAGAGATTGCAAGCTGTACTGTAGAGTTAAGAGAGTGAGAAGAAAGGAGGCCAATGCACCTATTATAGATACCCTTCTCAAGGAATTTATTCACAAAAGGGAAAAGATAATGGGCAGTAGTTAGTGGGGATGGATGGATCAAGTGAGGAGCTTTTGAGGATAGGGTGACAGGCATATTTGTAGCAGTTAGGAGACAGAGAGCTATTGACAGTTAGTTTGAGATGTCAAAGGAAGTTAAATCCTGGAACAGAGCCTATAATTCTCTATCAGCTTTCATTGAAAGAACTGGTAAGAATTGCTATCCACACTAGAAGTAGGTTTTAAAAATTCAGTTTATGAGTCTACCCTAGACAAGCTCTGCCTTGCAAACTGTGTTCTTCACTTCTGCTGTTTCTCTCTGTCCTTAAACGCTACAGTATTATTAGTAGATAACTTAGGATCAATGGAAGCCTTCCTGTATGTGCCTATACCACTTGCATTTGGAAAGGCTCTATATGTTAGGGACTGGGTCTGACTGACCACCTGAAACCTCCTGATGGTTACCCTTTTAGGAAAGCAGCTGGATCATTCTCATGGCAAGAATGATGAATCCTGTAGTCTACCATCAGTGATGATGATGATGATGATGATGATGATGATGATGATGATGATGATGATGATGAAGCTTCCTGGCCTCCAAGCATGGCTGGAACAAGATTTACACCTGTCTCAGCCTGACCCTCACAAATGCTTAATAGACCTGGGGAGTAGTTGAAGATGTATTTGGAATCTTGGAATGTCTTGTATATTGGTAGGACCAGGGACTTGAAGAATTCACAGAAGTTCACTCACTTCCTAGACCTTGAGGAGGTTTTTATACCAGCAAGTCTAAGGGCCTCAGGGCCAAAGTGGTGCCCGAAGGAGGTCTAGTGTTAAACTTGCCTGTAGGTCTGTAGCAGCAAGCACCCCAAGGGTCCTCAGGGTTTGCTGCCAACACAGGTTCTTGGATCTGCTTTGCTAAAGGAAAGCAACTCAAAATGGGTTAACAAGCTTACTTTAATCAGTCAAATATGTATCGTTTACCTAGCTCAGGGGAAAAAGGTCAGCACCCCGAACTTTTCAAAGTATACAGACAGAATTATCAAGACAAAAACAGATCAAGTAGACAGATTTCCAAACTGTCCAACCATTACATCCATACCAAATCAACATCTGGGTTTCAAAGCCGGGGGCTCTGGACAACAGCTTTCCAGAGTCTCATCTGATCAAATCACAGAACACTTCTCAAAGTGAGCCCCAAAACAAAGCTACACATCAGGGCTTATATAGCCTTCTCCTGGCTCAGAGAATGTAACAACCCCATTGACTCACTGGCCAATCAAGAAGTATCCACCGAAAAACAAGCCTCCCATCCCAGGCTCCAGGTGCACTCTAGCCTAGGGGTAGGGAAGATCTTTAAATTTACATTCCCATTACAAGGTCACATCTGTACTGTTTTAAACAGAAGGGTATAGAGAAGAAGCTATGATCATTGCATCCTTCCTGAGAAAAAAGACACTGCCATGGGAAAAATACTGCAAGTTAACTTAAGTTGTTGCTTTGATGGCCACTGCTTTCTGGTCTGCCTTTCTCTTCTGCCTGAACTCTTTTCTTCTCCCTTGTTGCCACTCCAGTTGCCTGAATGAAGGTATAATTCCCATAGCTGATTTTAGTTTATTCCTTCTGGGGCAGTGCTACAATTAATTAAAGGCAGCTAGATGGCTCGGAGGATAGAGGGCAGAGCCTGGAGTCACATCTGGCCTCAGACTTTCCTAGCTGTGTGACCAAGTCACTTATTCATCTCTGTCTGCCTCAGTGTTCTCACATGCGCTGCTTTCGTTTTTGTCTCATTGTTTCTTTCTGACAAGGAGAGTTCTACAGGAGGGACCATTTGGAAGTGTCTGTTTTATAAAGAAGCAGACAAGTTTAAAGATTGGGCAGGAAAGCGATAGAGTCCACATTTCAAAGGGCCCTCAAGTACCACACAAAGGATTTTAAACCTTACTTCCTAGGTAGTAGGGAGGAGCCCCCAAAGACTTCCAAGATAAGAATGACCTCCCTTTCTATAAGTCTGGCAGTGCAGTGAAGGATAGAGTAAAAACAGTAGCGCTCATTATAATAATCCACTGAGGGTCATAACAAGAACCTGCTTTAGGGTAATGTTCATATGAAATAAAGAGGAAGGGGTAGATGCAAGAATATTGTTAACAGACAATCATTAGGGCTCAGTAACTGAAGGGCAGGACATCTGAAGAGAGGGAGAAGGAAGAGTCAAAAGATGGTGCCAAGGTTTCAAACATGACTGACTGCTTTGTTGTCACTGATAAGCCCTGTTGAGCAGAAAAGTTCAATTTGTTCAGCTTTTGCAGATGGCCCTTATACTGGCGAGTGAATGTGCAAAATACTGCGCTAGAAAACAGATTTCAGCTCTTTGTGATTTTTCTAGACTGTTTTGCTTTAAAGACCTTTATGTCATTGCTATTAATAGGAACTGTATTAACTTCCTAGGGGATTATGAATGTTTTATCTTGTGTGGAATATTTTAAACGAGCACAGTAAAATCCAAATAATATCTAATACGTGATCATCCTTCACCTGAAGACTGATGCCTGCATCAAAATGGGCACAGGCCGAACTGAGGAGTGTGGAATGATGGACACAAGCCAGGCAGGATCTGTCATAGCAGTTCCAATTTATTGATCAGAGGGCCGGGTTTATATAATGAATGTAAAACAATTATCTCTTAGGTTCACATGAGAAAGTTTTTGTTGTTGTTGTTGCTTTTTTGGTTTTTTTTTTTTTTTGCTTTTTGGAGGGCAATTGGGGTTAAGTAACTTGCCCAAGGTCACATGGCGTGTGTGTGTGTGTGAAGTGTCTGAGGCTGGTTCCAAACTCAGGTCCTCCTGAATCTGGGGCCAGCACTCTACTCACTGTGCCACCTAGCTGCCCTGAGAAAATGTTTAATGTTCTTGTTCACTGACGTACATCTGTATGTTTTAATGTCCTTGTTCATTGATGTACATCTGTATGTTTTAATGTTCTTGTTCATTGACGTACATCTGTATGTTTTAATATCCTTGTTCCCTTGCATGCATCTATGTCTGGGTCACTGCTTGGTTATCACATCCTAAATTCCTGCAAGTCAGGAAGAGATGGTGAGCCAATCTTAAGACATAATATAGTCTTCACCAGGAGCTGGCTTGGGAGAAATTCAGGACCAGGGTCTTCCCAAGTATGGACCGAGTCAGAGAATGGCCCTCGACAGAAGACTTTTTAAAGGGTAAAACAGAATTAAAGATTTCAGGATTATCAAGGGATTATCCATCTTTTTGAAAGGTAGGAAAGTAAATTTATTTGCATATATCTGACTTAATGTTCTTGTTTTAATACATTTAAGATGTGGATTGGGCAGCTACTTTGGAACAATAGGTGGCCCAGTTCCATTCTTCAGTGCTCAAGTAAAACCCAAAGATAAATATATTCCTCCTGGAAAGAATTTGTACACAAACCCAGGAAAGAAAGGGACCGGATATGGGTAAGATACTTAATATTCATCCTTAAGCTTTTGCTGTCTGTCATGTTCATAAAATTAGAATAACCTTAATTGCCATTACTAATTTTTCTTCCATAGCTATGCAAATATTACTATAGGCAAACAGCTCCCGCACTCTGTTGACCTCTACGACACAGCAAAAGTCAATATTAAGGTAAATTTCTTGGGAAAATTTCCCTTCTCTCAAGGTTCATCTTGTTTAGCCTCATATCCTCATAGTATTTTTACCTTTGTAAATTATATTTTGCTAGATAACATTTTGTGTCTATCAGTGTGTTCTTGGACAATAATATACAGATTCTCATTGATTGATGGGCACCTGATTATGAAAAAAAAATAAGCAAAGAAAAAAAAACCCTTTTCACTTTCTAGCTCATTTTCAGTCAACAGGTAGAATTGGGTGGGAAGATCTGCCTTCCAATCCTGGTTCTGCCATTTGCTACCTGTGTGACCTTAAAGGTCCTTTTCTGGGCCCTCATTTTCTCATGTGTAAATTGATTCAGACCAGATGATCTTTCAGGTCTTTTGTTGCCCCTTTGGTCCTTATCAAACCTTTTTTTTCCCCATCCTTTCAAAGGATCTGATTTTACTCCATGTTATACTTGAAACTTTCTAATTCCACTCTCCTCACTCTTATCCAGCACTGGTCCTGTCACTTCTATGTCACAAATACCCCCCACCCCAGTTTTGACCCTACCTATACCCACTTCTATTTAGGATCTATCAAAAAAGCTCAGGTAGTTGCTGCCAATACTGTATATAGGAGTGACATGGGTAGAAGATAGATTATACCCATGGAAAAGAGAGGTGGGAGAAACACTTGTCCGTTTATTTCATGTCTGTACATTAAAAATACTATAGCCATGATGTCAGAATATATCCTATTAGAGTCAGTTTTTAGAATATAATGACCACTTGCAGAAATAAGACCACTTACAGATAGCCTTCCTATGAATGAAAGGATGGAGCCTCACCCAGCTTATGCAGACGATGGAGGGCCATGCAGAATGAACTGCCCTGTCACAATACTTAGAGAAATTGGTGGTGGCCAGAATGTAGAGTTGCCTTTGACTTGAGCTGCACAGAATTAACCAGGCACTGTACCCACTGTGAGATGTATAGTACCACAAGGATACTCCTTAAATGGTGCTGCGATAACCCTGAAAGGCAGCGGGATCAATTTATATTTGGTAAGCACGAGCATGGGCATGGGTGGCAGTCCCAAGAAGCTCGGGCAGACCCGTTTGGCCATGTGAGGATCATTAACATTTCCTTTTATGCAGCTGAACTATGATGTTCATACAGAATATTTCTACAAAATGGGGAAGGGACTAAGCATTTACAAAGTGCCTACTATGCCAGGCAATGTGCCAAACAACTTACAAATATCACTTCATTTGATTCCATAAGAACCTACAAAATCCTGATTTTGTACTTGAGGAGATTGAGTCAGACAGAGGTGAAGTGACCTGCCCAGGGTCACACAGCTTGCAAGTGTCTATGGCCTTTCTGTCTCTAGGACCAGAGCTCTAACCAGTGCATCGCCTAGAACCCTCAAAGTGGTACTTTTCAGATTGGATTACAATAACCTATTATTTCCATAAATGTTATTAAGTCATTTAATAAATGCTTTTTCATTACTGAATTCAATGGACTTGGTGTGCTTTAGTCTCCCTGTAGTAAGGTTTTTATAGTTTTACATTCTGACTTTGCTAAATGGCAGACAATCATAATTCCATTTTGTCTTAGAAAAGAACATCATCATTATTCTGATTAATATCACAATGGAGCCTGAGCTTTGTTGTTTGCAGTTCAGATGTTCTATCTTCACCTACTTAGAACCCTTTAATCAAGTTCAGAAACCAGTTAATCCTTAAATAGGCATCTTCATTCATTTATTCCAATCATTAAACAAATGTGAGTGCCTTCTCCATGCTAGACATTATGGCGGGATAAAAAAGAATTATGAAACATACTTTTCCTCCCTCCCTTGGAACTTAGAATCTAGTAGGGGAGCTAAGAAGTGCAGAAATGGGTATAATATGAAGTAGAATGGCTGATAAGCACCAGGACAAGTATATTTAACCTGGGCTCCAAAGGCTGCAAAGAGGCCGATGAAAAGATTTCAGGGGGTCTTTGAAGTTGGGCAGGAAAAAAAATCATCTTTATTTTCATTAACTTTTCTAATGAATTCCTGTACTAGGAAAAGGTACAAAGTGCCACGGGGGGGTTATAGAGTAAGGAGACTAGCTCACCTCCCATTCTGCATCTAATTAACCTTCTGCTAACTTCCCCAATCATCCTCTCTCTCCTGAATCCCTTCCCTTTCGGTAGAAGTGTAATGAAAATTCTGTTTATGCCCTTAACATCCTCAAGTTTTACTCCAGAACTTCACAACATTTAGCGGTGTTTTCCCCGTTCCTTGTAGTAGTATCATTTGTCGCCATATGAATCACCAGGAGTGGGTTGCAGTCTTAAGGTCTGACACATCTTGAGAGGCGGCCTATCATATCCTCAATATATGCCCCAGGCTAGACAGCAGACTTCTCTGTTGTTTATGTCAGGGCTACAAATAACTGTCTCAGGAATCGCTCAGCAGGAAGTCACCAATTGTCACAAAATATCCTATTTTCTAACCATTACTGCTTCCACCTCTTATCAGAAAAGCTCCGAATACCCTCAAATATAGAATGGTCCTTCTTCCCTTCCTTCTGTATGTAACATTTTCCAATTTCCTGATATAAATTAGGATCCCCTCCTCTTTTTCATATCCATTTTCTTCTCATTGCCCTTGAAACATTTCTTCCAGTCTTTCAAAGACTACTTCATTCCTTCCAGTTATCTGGAGAATAGAGATGTGTAAGTACTTTGCTATTTTTTAGACTGGAGATTTGTACCTTGTGCATATGTAACTATTATTTGGTCATAGCAGCATACTTTCTGTAGATCCCTGCAAAATTTTCGACTTCCATACCTGCTTAAAGCAAAATCCTTACTCCTTTGTCTTGTTGCCAATTTTTTGTCAAACCTTTGTAGGTAACTGTGTTGGGTTTGTCTGTTTATAGGTTGGTTTTCCAAAAGATACAAGGAAACTTATCTGTTCAACTGCCTTTGCAAATTAGTACATTCCTTCTATGTCCTAACCCAATCAGCAGTCATTCTGAAAGCTGGAATCCAATTATCTAATTAGATTTAATTATGTACCTACTTTCTCCTTGTCCTTTGAACTAGTTATCTCTATAATCTATTGATTGTTTAGCTCTCTGTGAAGGATAGAAGCAAAATGTTCAGTGGGTAGTTGAAAGTAAGGATGAAAGGAGGTAGTAAGATAACTCCTAGCTACTTTCAGTGCGGTTAAGTCATCAGAACAGGAAAAGCTGATTGTGGAACTGTTGGTAGTGATCTTTAAAAAAACCTTTAAGAATGGGAAAAGTACAGCAAGACGAGGAAGGACAAGGGATTTTCAAAAATGGAAGAAGGTAGAGTCATTATCAGCCATTGATTTACTTCAATTCCTGTCAAGATGCTAGAACACAATCAGTAAAGGGATTTTTAAATAAGCCTTTAGAAAGGGAAGCAGGAATCATTAAGAACCTGGCTGGTTCATTAATAACAAGTCATACCAGACTAACCTAATTTCCTTTTTTCTTATTTTCTTATTTTTTTTTTAGTCAGAGTCAAACAAAGGGGATGCAGTAGGCATGGTATAACTAGATTTCAGCTAAGTATTTAACAGATTTTCATGTTATCCCAGTAGTCAAGATGGAGAAATATTGTCTACCTTCAAAATGGAGATGGATTCAGAACCAACAGAATGAGCAGCTCCAGAACAGGAGATTTCTGGAAGAGTTTAATAAAGATATCAGTCCAGAGGCAAAAGGGCTAATGGAGCGCTACAAGACTTTGTCAGCATTTTTTGTCATTGAATAAGATGAAAGCATACTTGATATTATTAACTTTGCCAGTGAATCAAAGTTGAGAGGGGTAGTAGCCAATTGGATAACAACATTGAGATCCAAAAAGATCTTGACATGTATAGCAGCAAGCACCCCAAGCATCCTCAGGGTTTGCAGCTACCACAGGTTCTTGGATCTGCTTTGTTAAAGGAAAGCAACTCAAAATGGGTTAACAAGGTTACTTTAATCAGTCAGACATATATCGTTTACCTTGTTCAGGGGAAAAAGGTCAGCACCCCGAACTTCAAAGCATACAGGCAGAATTATCAAGACAGAAACAGATCAAGTAGACAGATTTCCAAACTGTCCAACCATTACATCCATACCCAGTCAACATCTGGGTTTCCACATCTGGGATTTTCAAAGCCGGGGGACTCTCAACAACGGCTTCCCAGAATTCAGATCAAATCACAGAACACTTCTCAAAGTGAGTCCCAAAACAAAGCTACACATCAGGGCTTATATAGCATTCTCCTGGCTCAGAGAATGTAACAATCTTATTGACCCACTGGCCAATCAAAAAGTATCTACTGAAAAACAAGCCTCTCTCCCCAGGCTTCTGGTGCACTTTAGCCTAGGGGCAGGGAAGATCTTCCAAATTTGCATTCCCATTACAACATGCTAGAATGATGGGTTGAATCTAATTAAGATGAAATTTAAAGGAGAGAAATGTTGAATTAGCCTTGAGTTAAAAAATACACTCCAGCACAGGATGTGGAAGTCATGGCTAGACAGCATTTCAGCTAAAAGAAATCATGGATATTTTAGTTGACTGAAAAGCTCAATTTTATTCAAAAGGATATGACAGTCAAAAAACTAATGCAATCTTAAACTGAATTAAGAGGCACACATCCAGGAATAAGGAGGTCAGTGTTTTTTTTTGTTTTGTTTTGTTTTTTGTATTCTACCCACGTGAGTCACATCTGGAGTGTTGTGTTTGGGTCTGGATGACATTTTCAGACCGGAGGTGTCTAGAGAAGAATAATCAGGATGGTAAAAAGCCTCAAGTTCATTCCATATAAGGAATGGCTGAAGGAACTGGGGATGTTTAACCTGAAGAAGAGAAGACTTAGGGAGAGATTTGATAGTTGTCTTTAAATATTTGAAGAACTGTCTTGTAGAAGAATGACTGGACTTGTTCTGCTCTGATTCTGGAGGATAGAACTAGGAAAAAGGTGCAGAACTTGAAAAGAGGTACAGTTAGGCTTGATATAAGGAGAAATTTCTAACAATTAGAACTGTCCAAGAGTGGAATGGGTGGCCTCAGGAGGGGGTGGCGTCCCCTTCTTTGGAAGTCCTCAAGCAAAAACCATATGTCACAAGTACAGAACAGAAGCAGAAAGTAAAAAGGCTTTTTAAATATGCATTGGACCACATGACCACACTGAGCTTCCTTCAAACTCTGAAATTTTATTAGGTTCTTTAACATGGTAGCTTTCTCTTCAAGTCAGGTGGAAAACCTAGTGGACATGGTTGTCATGCCCTCCCTAGAGGGCAGAACTAGAATAAGTGGATGGAAGCTAATTTAGGGACACTGAGATCAGGTTTATACAAGTTTTCAAAGGCTAGAAAGGACTTCCCTATAGGACTGAGTTTAACACTTTGAAGGTGTTTGACCACTTGTCATTGATACTTTTGAGAGAGTTACTGATCAGATAAAAATTAAAACTCATTGGACTCTGAGGTCCTCTCAACTACTACAGATCTACTGCTTATAGGTAAACTACTTATAGATCAAGATATCATAGATTATATAAATAGATCAGTAGTTTCCAAACTTTTGCTTATTTTCTTTACACTCTTAAAAATTACTGAGGATCCCCACCTCCTAAAGAGTTATTGTTTATGTGTGTATAGCTATTGATATTTTCTATATTAGAAATTAAAATGTCCTGGCATTATAAAATTATAGTATTTTTGTGAAAATAGTTTTAACATTGTGGATCAGGGGACTTGATCCTGAGAGGCCCCTGAACCATACTCTGAGAAATTTTTAACTAAGTTAACTTAAAAAAAAAAACAAACATTTTTCCATTTTATTTTAAACACAATCTTTTTTTTTTTTTCTGATTTTAATAATTTGTGAAGGGAAATTCCAAATTTATAAACTTTTACCACTGCTTAATTTACAGAAAGAAATTGAAGATCACCATCGGTTAATTAAAGGAACACCTTTCAAGTTAAATCTCTTTCCAAGAGATTATTTTGATGTCAATCCTTATTTCTCTGACAAAACTTTGCCACCCCTTAAGAAACCAGAGCATCCAAAAGCAATTGGGGCACCTTTTAAGCCACCTTCTCCTCCTAAAAAGGTAATTGTATACTTACAGATAAGCCAGTTAAGGAAAAATAAGAAATAGGTTAGACAGTATTGCAGCAGGTAGAATTCAAAAGAGATGGTTGGGGTGAAAGAAATTTAGTAAAGTTTAAATAACTATAGTGAAATATTGGGTGTATGGTTGCAAGATTTTCTTTATTTCCACTAAGTAGTGAAACAGCAAAGATATGTCTAAATTTATATATATATACATATATATATGTATATATATATCAGATAATATTAGGTTCTACTCTCCTAAAGACTTCAGTAAAAAAAAAAAGACAGACATCTGTTTGACATGGTTTAGATTCAGGCCTTTTGAAAGCAGATGAATGAAGCAAATGGTGCCCAAGGTTTCTACCAGCCATACTATTCCATGTTTGTAAAAAAAATAATAATTTTATATATTGCAGAGTCCCAAAATCCTTTAGTTTTTATTTTTTCTAAGACTGACAAGAAATTAAAAACTACATTTGTCTTTTCCCCAATTTCCTCAACTAGAAATGACTGGCTTTCTGAAACCAATCCCTACCAAGTTGTTAATGACTGATTGTGGCTTATTGTATTAATGTCTATATTCTAGTGGCTAGAGAGCTGGCCTTGAAGCCAAGGACATCCAAGACACACATTGGCTGTGTGCTTCTGGGCAAGGCCCTTAACTTCTTAGTTCTAGAGGCAAAGACAGGATTTGAACTAAGGTCCTTTGACTACAAATCTAGAGTTTTTCCTCTGGAACACTGCAGAGCTTCCTAAATTAGATAAAAGACTTCAGCCTAACTACATACACATAAGAAAGAAACAACTGAACAAAGAATGCCTAGTGTTCAGACCTTTGTATAAGTGGATGGACAGCTCATAGATACGGTCTGTCATATATGGCACCTATACCTTGGGCTGATAATATAACCGGACAATAAACTAGGTGAAAAATTGAAAAGGAGGAGAAAACTGTGCTACATTTCATTTGGGAAATTACAAAGCGCTCTTGATGCCTTCAGGCTTCTCTCAGAAATGAGAACCATCTTTTTTTTTCCTTTTTTTTTTTCAACATCACTTTGTTAGTCGAAGAATGCCACGGCCTCCAAAGAATTAAAGATGTGGGTTGCCCATAGGGCAGTGGAGTAGCTACATGGTAGGTTGTGAGTATGCTGCTGCAATTTATTACCAAGAAAGGTAATAAAGAGCATTGTCAGCGATACATATGACCTAAAAAGCAGGGAGCCCAGTTGTCTACTAAGAGGGAAGGATAACAGATGGCACAGCAGGTGAGATGACATTTGTAGAGTGCTTAACACGGGGCCTGGCACATAGTAAGTGCTTAATAAATGCTTATCCCTTTCCCGTGTGCTACCCTTGTATCCAGGCAAGGTCAAGAGATCTAGATGAAGGGATCCAGCATATTGGATTCCATGGAGGACTGAAGGGAAGACATGGATCAGATTCCCACAGGATGAGGAGGCATTAAGGGTTTGTGGTCTCTACCATTCGAGGTAGAGCTCACATTAGTGAGGTCATAGCTCTGTTGAAGTGTCAGAAAAGTATTTCAATAGTGGACTTCTTGAGCTACAGTTCCTTGACGGAAAGGAATGAGTGATAAATGAGTGGAGCTGGTGATAAAGTGAGAATTTGTAGTTGTTTGGTGAGGCACCTTAAATCTATTCAGTGTGCCCTGACTATGTATAAAGACAATTACACTCAGAACATTTGCAAAATGTTTTTATATTTAAAATTTTTATTCGTAGGCAGGTGGTATGAAAGCAGGAACATTTGACCCTTTCCCCCCATATACCAATGACCAGTATGGGAAAAAAATTGGGGATAAAGTTGTCATTAAAACAGACAGGATTTTCCATCCAAGCAGTGGACCAAAGAGCCGACCAGTTTCAAGTATAATGTCTGCCAATGTCAAAAAGTAAGTATAGCTTTTTATTTTTTGCTTTGGTTTCTTTTGATTGGATCTATGATTTCATTGATAGAACTCTGGGTAAGGAAACTTACTCTACTGATGAAATCAGCCCCTGCTCTGCAATTTCTCATTTAAAACATTATGGGCACTGAAGTCAAGTAAATTTACATGGAAATCTGAGGCAGGACTTGAATCTGGGTCTTACTGACTCCTAGACTACCTCTCTGTCTACTATGCCCCAGCTGCCTCTCTAAGGTGAGCTTTTTTTGACTCATATCCACCTGTAATAGTAATGGAATTTAGAGATTCCCCCTATATTGGCTTGGTTTTTGGGTTGAGTGTTGAAACCCAGGGCTTGTGAAGCCCACTTGTGGGATGGACTTGTTGATGTGAAGAGAGTGCTGAACTGGGAGGAGCTGGTGCTGTGGATTTAGAAAGAGGCCCAAGCAGAGAGAGGCAGAAGAACTTTTGGGAACAGCATTGTGGAGGCAGAGAGAGGATTGATGAGGGCCAGTTTGAGCTGCCCAAGACTTTTGAGAACTGCCACCCAGAGCTGCCAAGAACTGAGGAGGCATGACTGTGATGCTGGTATTTTGTCTGTCTGTTTTGATGTTGTTTGCCAGATTCGTCTGCTGATAAAGGACAGTGCTGTTATTGCAGAGGTCCTGGAACCTTACTGTTGGTTCAGAAGCCCCAAAGAAGGATTTTCTTGTTGTATGTTTACAGAAATCCTGGAAGAGGGTCTTGTTGATATTTTCAGGGGTCCTGAGACTGTTCTGCAGACAGAGAGTGAATTGATAAGGACACTGTGGCAATGTATATTGTGGCTTTGTTAAGCTTTGTCTCCCCAGGAACAGAGATTGCTGAAAACTTGCCTCGTGCCAAGAGGAAGAAAAGACCTCTCTGGGTATTAAATGCTGTGATATCTTAACCTTGCTGTATCTTCAGGGTAGATGGCCTTTGTGCTCTCCACTGCCCTTTTTGAGAAGGTGTGTGGCGTTAATTGATGATAATTGTAATTCAATTGTGATCCAGGGGTGGGAAACTTTTGACTTTTTTGTGCTCTGTGACTGACCAATGAATGTACTTGGTTTATCATTGGAAACTAATCTCCATTTGAGAAGAGAGACTTTGACCGGGATAGAGTCAACCAGGACTCTGTACCCAAGAACCCATGGAAGAACAATTCTGATTCTGTTCTAACCAGGCTGCCAACCTTGCACCCAGCCTACTCCCATTTCATAGAGGGAAGGATCAAAGATGACTTTTTGGGGGTGGAGCCAATATGGCAGAGTAGAAACAGGACTTCCAAGCCACTCCTGCTTCCACCTCCTCCAATTCATGTAGAAAATAACTCTAAACAAACTTTGGAGCTACTGAACCCATAAAATGACAGAAGCTAACCTCCTGCTGAAGACAGCCCGGCAGGCTGGCAGGAAGGGGCTAGCACAGTGCTCTGGGAGCCAAGCCAAGCCCTGTGTGAGCCCGAGGTTTTAGCCTCAGGGCATACACAACCAGCCCCTGGCTGGAGGGACTTCAGATCACCAGCAGCTGTGGCAGTTTCCAGAATTATCAACCCATAGATGCCAAAGACAAAGTGAGAGGTCAGTGCAGTGTGGCTTTTGGGAACAGGGAGTTCAGGAGTGCAGTCCGGCCTTTGCCCTTGGGGGCAAGAAGTGGTTGAGGCTCCACGGCTGTGCAGCTGCTGCCACATGGCTGCTTTGGAGCTCCTGGCCTGCAGATTGTAGGGAGACCAAGCTACCAGTATGAGGGGTAATTTCTCTTGGTTTAACCTGCTCAGATCTGGATCACTGTCTAGGGTGAAGGTCCTGGGGTGCATGACCAGTTTGCCATACTGTGTGGAGGCTTCAGAGAGGGCAGCCAAATAATAGCTCCGGCAGCTGAGAAGACCCCAGCAATTTGGGACAAAGCTCCACTTTCTGGTAGCAGAGTCCTACTGTGGCAAAAAGCTCAAAAGCCAAGTAATTGAGTGGCAACATGAGCAAGCAAAGGAAGCAAAGCAAGCTCAGCAATCCAACTTTACATTCCTATTTTGGGGACAAAAAGGATCAAAGCATGGAACAGGAGGAAGATAACAAAGTTAGAACTCCTTCACAAAAAGCTTCCAAGAAAAATATGAGCTGCTTATAGTCCATAGAAGAGCTTAAGAAGGATTTTGAAAACCAAATAAGAGAAGTGGAGGAAAAATTGGGAAGAGAAATGAGAATGACAAGAAAATTATGAAATGACAGTCAACAACCTGACCAAAGAAAATAACACCTTAAAAATAGATTAATTTAAATGGCAAAAGAGGCTCAAAAAGGCAACGAGGAGAAGAATGCCTTAAAAAGCTGAATTTGCCAGACAGAAAAAAGAATCTCAAAAGCTCACTGAAGAGAATCATTCCTTCAGATTAGATTGGAATGGAAACTAGTGACTTTATGAGAAATCAAGATACTGTTAAACAGATCAAAACAAATGAAAAAATAGAAGGAAATGTGAAATGTCTCACTGGAGAAGAGAGACTTTGTGATTGACTAAATGAATGTACTTCCCAGGGGTGGAGTAGTACTTGGAAATTATTGAATTACACTTGGTGAATGCTGTATTTTGATTTTCTCTTTTCTGTGAATGTTTTACCTTAACTTGTCACTGAATAAAATGGAGAGTTATTATGCTGATATTCCAAACCTTGGAAGTTGCCTTTGCTTGGCTTTATAGCACCTCAGTATGTCCTTGATCTGTAGTTTAACTGGTTTGGGTATGCCCACCCATGCAGATTGCAATCTTTTTAAAGCTTAGTAGAATGTTTTCAGAATATACTCCACAAAACAGTTCACCTCGGGTGGCCAGCTTGGTTATGCATGAGCTTCTTCAAACTTATCTAGACTGATGCTTGGACAGCAGACAACTGCTCAGTTGCCAGGCCCGTTCCCAGCTTGATAGAACCTGTCAGAGCTTATATTCCCATTGCTGTAGTATAGTCTTTAAGGACTATATGGACCCTATAGAGGGTCCTTCCATGCTGTGATGAATCAGAGGACTTGAGTGGTAATTTAACACATTAGTTGACACTAAATTGTTTTTAAGATTTCCTCAGAATGTTTATGTTGTATAAAAAATAAATATTAATTTTTAAAAAAAATAAATATTAATTTTATTTTTATTTTTCAACATTCACTTCCATAAGATTTTGAGTTCCAAATTTTTCTTCCCCTCCATCATCTCCCCCCACCCCAAGATGGCCCGCAACCTGATACAGGCTCTACATATACATACATATACATATTGAACATATTTTCACATTAGTGATGTAAAGAAGAATGAGAACCAATGGGAGGAACCATGAGAAAGAAGAAACAAAATTTTTTTAAAAGACCAAATTGTATATGTCAATCTGCATTCAGACTCCATAGTTCTTTGGGATATGGACAGCATTTTCCATCATCAGCCTTTTGGAGTTGTCTTAGAACCTTGTGTCTGGAGGGAAGTGAAAACTTCTCAGAACTTCCCTGTCCCCTCCCCCACACCTTCACTTCTGTGGGTCCCTCCTCCTGGCCAGTGGGAGTCAGGGACAGCCTGAGCTCACTCCTCCCTTGTTGCTTTGAGACCCTCCTCCCTTTCCTTTGCTGTCAATCAGCATCTTTGTTCTTTGTAAGCCTGTCTCTCAGTCACTGAGGGATGGTGGCAGGCCTCTGTTGTTTGCCAGTGGGGAAGATTTTTGCGCTGAGACTTGAACCCGCCTCTCAGCCAATGGGAGAAGGGAGAACCCGGGGAAGGGGTTCATTAGGCTATTAATTCTTGTTTTGCCTTTTGTAATGTGCCTCTTCCTCATGATCAGTCATAGGGAAGAACGCCCTCTTCTCCCTGGGAAGAGAATAAATTCCTGTTCTTGTCCTAAGAGATCTCCATGTTTTTGATTAAATTTTGGATGAGGTTTTTCATCACAAATGCTTGCTTTGCTGTATGGTCTCTTAATGAGTATTTTCCCTCTCTCATGCTGAAAAGGATGGGTAATAGAACACCCCACCCCCTACAAAATTTAGATCTATTAAGTATTTTGGAATCCTTGTGTGGTTGAGATTAAGTTGACGCTACTGAACTATCCTTATCTAGCTATGATTTCAGAGCAAAGTAAAAATACTTTATTGTCATTTGTTAGAGACTTTCTACAGCCAAGCAGAGTATAATTGCTATTCAGGGGTTAGCGCTGAGCTTTGTTCTAAGAAATCCTCATTCACAGATAATAGGAAAAGTACAAAATTGCATTTTCTGTCTGTACCCCTGTAATAATTTCCCATGAACACATAGCATTAGAGATAGACTGATTACATCAGCTTAATATGTTGAACATTTGACAAAACCAAGAGGTAGGTTCTTAGGTGTTCAAAGTCTAAATTAGATTCAGAAACCTTCTTTCTGACTTTTGTGGAATCTCTCCCTCAGGAAGTTAGATTATTTATCTTCTCTCTTTCTGCCTGTTTATTTTATAGACTCATAGGATTTAGAGCTGAAAAGGGACCTTAGATGACAACTTTCTGATTTTATAGATAAAGAAACAGAGTCACGAAGAGGTTGACATTTCTCCAAGGTCACAAAAGTATTGTGACTCCCAATGCAATTCTCTTTCTACTACATGTAGCAGCAAGCACCCCAAGCGTCCCCAGGGTGGCTGCTCACAGGTTCTTGGATCTGCTTTGTTAAAGGAAAGCAACTCAAAATGGGTTAACAAGCTTACTTTAATCAGTCAGACATGTATCGTTTACCTTGTTCAGGGGAAAAGGTCAGCACCCCGAACTTCAAAGTATACAGGCAGAAATATCAAGACAGAAACAGATCAAGTAGACAGATTTCCAAACTGTCCAGCCATCACATCCATACCCAGTCAACATCTGGGTTTCCACATCTGGGTTTGTCAAAGCTGGGGGGGGGGGCCCTGGACAACGGCTTCCCAGAATACAGATCAAATCACAGAACACTTCTCAAAGTGAGCCCCCAAAACAAAGCCTCACATCAGGGCTTATATAGCGTTCTCCTGGCTCAGAGAATGTAACAACCTTTTGGACCCACTGGCCAATCAAAAAGTATCTACTGAAAAACAAGCCTCCCACCCCAGGCTCCAGGTGCACTTTAGCCTAGGGGCAGGGAAGATCTTTAAAATTTACATTCTCATTACACTACACCACAAAAATAGCCCTTCTACCATATGGGGTGGGGGCAGCTAGATGGTATAGTAGATAAAGTGCTGGGGCTATAGTCAGGAAGACTCATCTTCATGAATTCAAATCTGGCCTTGGATGCTTACTAGCTGTGTTACCCTGGTCAAGTCACTTAACCCAGTTTGCCTCAGTTTTCTCATCTGTAAAATGAACTCGAGAAGGAAATGGCAGAACACTGCAGTATCTTTGCCAAGAAAACTCCATAAAGAAGTCACAGAGTTGGACATGACTTAAACAACTGAGCAAATGAACAAGACTGTATGGAACCCAAACCCCATTCTTATGCTCCTGGCTCAGTTATAATAAATGCATTCAACTTGGTTATCTAGTCCAACTGTATCAATTCACAGATGAGGAAACCAAAGTCCAGAAATGTAAAGGGACTAACTAGGGGTCTCACAGTTTGGAAGTGGCAGAACTGGGATTTGAAATTGGGTTCTATGACCATAAATCCTGTGCTCTCACTCTACCATGTAGGGTGTTGGGTCTTGATTTTAAGTTATCTAGAGCTGAGAATAGTTAGTTTTCAAAAATTAGGTTAACATAATAAAAATAATGCTTTCATATAAAGAAATGGCACAGTAAGATAAGCATTTGAATTGTTTGTTGATGACAATCCTTATTATTTTGACTGGTCTTTATTGTGATCAGATTGCATATAAATGATGCTGTTCACAACTCTTTATTGAAAACCAGCAATCAGCCTGAAAGAATCTATACTTTTTCAGTATCGCTTCTAGGGCATTACTTGGGCCATATAGTCTATGACCATTAACCTAACAATTCCAAAGGAATTCCATATTCTGTGACATTATTTTCATTGTTACTATGCTGTAACCAAATCAATTTAATCATTCCATCCTTCCAAAGGTGAACAGTACATCAGAGAGAAAAGCTATGCAGGGCCTTCTCCTAGCCAATACGGAGAAATTTTTTTTGACAAAACAGCAATAGTGTCATCTTGGGAGGAAGTAACCATGCCATATTAGAGTTTGTGATAGATTAGAGAAGCAGTGTGGTTGGAAGGGGAGCAGTATATTGGACTTGGAAGTCAGGAGAGATCTGAATTCAAGTCTTGCCCCTGCCATGCATTATTAGCCCAATGGTCATAAACAAATCACTCTCCCTGTGCCTAGATCAGTGCTTCTTAAAACTATGGGTCACAGCCGCATGTGGGGGTGCAAACCAGAGTTTAAGAAGCACTGAAGGGGTTGGGAGTGGAAAACGTTTAAGAAGCCCTGCTCTAGATTCTTGAGGAACCTGTGGCCTCAAGGCCACATGTTTGCCTTCAAGGTCCTTGGGTGTGGCCTTTTGACCGAGTCCAAGTTTTACAGAACAAAATCCTTTTATTAAAGGGATTTATTCTGTGAAGTTTGGATTCAGTCAAAGGACTGCACTTGAGGACTTGGAGGGCCACATGTGGCCTCAAGGCCACAGGTTCCCCACCCCAACCTACACTTTCCAGGAAAGATGGATCAGTAGGGAAGGCAGATTTTTCAAGAACAGAATTCTGATAACAGAAGAACAAATCAAGTAGATCAATGAGACTGATGTGGTGGCAACAAGGCATCAACCAATTTATACTTCTCAAAGATGTCCAAAAGAGCTAAGTATGAATACAAAATAGGACCTAGGTTCAAATCCTCCCTCTGATGCTTAGTACCTGTGTGATCTTCCTGGGCCTCAGTCTCTTGAACTCTAAAATGAAGAGCATTGGACTACATGGGTCTGTGGTTCCTTCCAGCTCTCAGTCTGTTAATCTGTGTGTGGTATGACCTTGTAAATTTAGTGTCAGAGCCAAAGCCAAAAGCAAAGGTATCATATAGTCTTTTTGAGAGCTTGTTGTTAAACGTTTACCAGGGTACCCAGTCCCTTCCAAGGTAGCTCGTTACAATTTGAATCTTAGGATGTTTTGCTTCATATGAAGCTGAAATTTGTCTTTTTAACTTTTGCCCAAGGCTCCTAGTCCTTTTCTATGGGATCTGGCAAGCTTGCTTCCATGATAATAGCTTTTCAAATATTTGAGTAGTTGAGCTCCCCATGTCAGCTCTTGGTTCTATTAACAAACTTTCAGAATACAATCCATTTGTGACTTAGTTACTGTCTCTATAGAAGAGAGACCATGTAGTCTTAGTAAGAAAGTGGGGAATCCTGGAATTTCACCCAGTAGTTCTTTGATAGGTGACAAATGACAAATCATTTGGTGTCCCTCAGCCCAGATTTTCTCCTTCACAAAACAGAATAGGCAGTTAAATTGGTAATGCTTTTTCCAAAGCAAAACAAAGCAAAACCAAAACAGGAGTTCTGTTTGTTGCTGTTCTTTAATCTTGAGAAACAAAATAGTGTGAAGACACACTGACTATATTAACAGTGTGGGAAGAGGAAGTTGCTGCCTGCTCTCTGGAAAGTAAAGAATTTATTTTCTATTTTAATTAGCTGTCACATCAAATAAATAAGCCGCTCACACATGCTGTTTATTATATATGCTTACAAAGCACATACATATGGTTTTATATATATATTAGATATGCTTACAAAGCACAACCCTGTGAAGCAGGTACTACAGAATAGGTACTCTTATTTTAAAAAATGGGGTACTTCCTCATGATACTTTTTAAGGAGCAGCCCAGAGCTCAAACCCAGGTCTCCCAGATGGCTGTGCTCATTCTATTAAACCATATTGTTAAAATTTTCAATTCACTGAATTCTCTTTGATTTCAAGATTTTATGAACATTTTGCCAATCTAGAATTATGTTAACATAATTATGTTAATAATTAATAATATAATTACATATATATAATTAATAATTAATAAAAAATTATGTTAACTTTTCAGTTAACAAATCCTAAAACAATAGCATTAGAATCTTTGGTTCATAATTTGTGTTCTTAAAACCTAAAATAGGCTTTCTTTTTCTCTAATTAATTGGCTTTACATAATGAAGGTAAAATAGTTTGTTTTGAATTTGGTGGAATAAATTTGTGATAAAAAATGTAGAAAAATTGAAAGTATATTGAAAACTTGAAAGTATTTTTTCAAGTAAAAATTTGTATCTGCTAATATGACCTACATGTATTTAAAAAAATGTCTCTTTCTCCCCAATTTTAGGTCATTAAATTCAAAGAATTACCTAACTGCATCTGTACAATCCTACTGAGAGAAGAAACTTCCTCTGACCACCTGATTATCAGTAATTCTTTAACAATCATTTTTTTTATTTTTTTTTAAATTTAAATGCTTTATTAACTGCTGATTTACATCATTCGTTTCTGCCAGATTTTGAGTTACAAATTTTCTCCCCATTTTACCCCCACCCATCCCCCCGAAACAGCAGTCCCACAGGATATCCCCACCTCCAATCTGCTCTCCCCCATATTTTCTCCCATGCCCGTTTCAACTTTTACAGTGGATCTCTATGCCTCAGTGCCTGTATATCTTTTTTCTTAATTACATGTAAGATGGTATTAATAATAGTATATATATATGTACACACACACACACACACACACACACACACACACACACACATATATATATATATATATATTTGAATATTTGATTTTAAAACTTTCAATTCCAGATTCATTCCCTTCCCCCCCTGCCACCCACCCCCACTGGGGGGACAAGCAGTTCAGTATAGGTTGTACATGTGTGGCTAATGCAAAACAATAACATAGTAGATGTATTGTAAAAGACTGACTATATTTCCCTCCTTCCTATTCCACCTCACACCTGTTCTATTCTCTACTTTGATCCTGTCCCTTTTCAAAAGTGGGTGCTTCCAACTTCCCTCCCCCCCAGCCTGCCCTCCCTTCCATCATCCCCCCTCACATCCCCTTCCCCCCCTATTCTCCTGGAGGGTGAGATCCCCTCCCTTCTCAAGCCAGATTCAATAGGAATAAGGTTGACCTATTCTCTTTTGCCTTCCTATTCTTCCCCTCCATTGTAAACATTTTCCCTTGCCTCTTCTGTATGAGATAGTTTGTCCCACTCTGTCTCTCCCCATCTCCTCTCATTATATTCCTCTCACCTCTTGATTTCACCTTTTAAGTATCATCCCTTCCTGTTAAATTGGTCCCGTGCCCTCTATCTATGTATACCTGTAAACGTATATATACACATTCACATATGTATTCATATGCCTGCATACCCTCATAAAAAAGACATATATATATATATATATATTTCTAATCCCTTCAACTACTGAGAAAAGTTTCATAGGTTACAATTATTGTTTTTCCATGTAGGAATGTTAATAGTTCAACTTTGGCCAGGGGGCTCAGCGAGCAAGAGCACCGGCTCCAGTGCTGGGACGACCCGGATCAAATCCGGGCCCAGACACCCAGCACCACACCCAGAAACAACAACTGGCCATGCAACCCCGAACAAGCCACTCAACCCCGATTGCTTAAAAAAAAAAATAGTCCAAATTTGATAAGTTCCTTATGATTTCTTTTCCCTGTTTACTTCTCATGCTTCTCTTGCTTCTTGTATCTGAATGTCAAATTTTCTATTCAACTCTGTTTATTTCAGCAAAAATGCTTGAAAGTCCTGTATTCCATTGAATGACCATATTTTCCCCTGAAACATGATACTCAATTTTGCTGGGTAGGTGACTCTTGGTTTTAATCCCAGCTCCCTTGACCTCCGGAATATCACATTCCAGGCCCTTCGATCCCTCAGTGTAGAAGCTGCCAGATCCTGGGTTATCCTGATTGTGTTTCCACAATATTCAAATTGTTTCTTGCTGGCTGCTTGTAATATTCTCTCCTTAATCTGGGAATTCTGGAACCTGGCTATAATATTCCTAGGAGTTTTCTTTTTGGGATCTTTTTCAGGAGGTGATTGGTGGATTCTTTCAACCTCTATTTTGCCCTCTCTTTCTAAAACATCAGGGCAGTTTTCTTTGAGAACTTCCTGGAGGATGCTTTCCAGGCTCTTACTTTGGTCATGGCTCTCAGGCAGTCCAATAATTTTTAAATTATCTCTCCTGGATCTATTTTCCAGGTCAGTGGTTTTTCCCATGAGATATTTCACATTGCCTTCTATTCTTTCATTTGTTTGGATCTGTTTAACAGCATCTTGATTTCTCATAAAGTCATTAGCTTCCATTTGCTCCAATCTAATTCTGAAGCAATGATTCTCCTCAGTGAGCTTTTGAGATTCTTTTTCCATCTGGAAAATTCGACTTTTTAAGGCATTCTTCTCCTCATTGCCTTTTTGAGCCTCCTTTGCCATTTGAGTCAGTCTGTTTTTTAAGGTATTATTTTCTTCAGTCAGGCTGTTGACTCTCATTTCATAATTTTCTTGCATTGTTCTCATTTCTCTTCCCAATTTTTCCTCCACATCTCTTATCTGCTTCTTAAGGTCCTCTATGGCCTGTAACCAGCTTGTATTTTCCTTTGAAGCATTTGGTGCAGGAGTTCTGACTTCACTGTTTTCCTCCTGTTCCATGCCTTGCTCCTTCTTATCCCCAAAATAAGAGTGTAACGTTGGAATCTTCTGTCTGCTTTGTTTCCTTTGCCTGCTCATTTTGCCACTCAATGATTTGACTTTTGGGCTTTTTGCCTACAGTAGGACTCTGCCACCAGACAGGGGAGTTTTCGTCCCAAACGCTGGGGTTTTCTCAGCTGCCTGAGGTATTAGATGGGTGCCCTCTCTGAGGTCTCCACACGCTCTGGCAAGCTGGACACACACCCCAGGACCTCCACCCTAGACTGCAATCCAGATCCAAGCAGGTTAAAGCAAGAGCGATGACCCCTCAGACTGGTGCTTGGTCCCCCTACACTCTGCAGGCCAGGAGCTGAAGCCGCCATGTGGCGCTGGCAGGCTGTGCTGGCATCTCAGCAGTTTCTCGCTCCGGGGGTAAAAGCCACGCACTCCCACTTCCTGGGTCCCAAAGTCCAGACTGCACTGGCCTCTCACCTTGTCCTTTGCATCTATGTATCGATAAATCTAGAAACAGCCACAGCTGCTGCTGATCTGGAGTCCCTCTGGCTGGCGGCTGGTCAGGCCCGCCCTGGGGCTAAAGCCTTGGCGTGGGGCTGGGCTCGGCTCCCAGAGCGCTGCGCTGGCCAATTCCTGCCGGCCTGCCGGGCTGTCGTCAGCAGGAGGTTAGCTTCTCTGTGTCATTTTGTGGGTTCTGCAGCTCCAAAGTTTGTTTAGAGTCCCCTTTTTACATGGATTGGGGAGGGTGGAAGCCGGAGCCGCGGGAAGGTCGTGCTTCTACTCCGCCATCTTGGCTCCGCCCCCCTTTAACAATCATTTTTTAATAAAATAACATTATGGAATGTCTATGGAAGTGGCAATTCAGATATATAAGACAAATTTTAATCTTTTATTATTTTGATGTCTTGAATAATTTTTTATAATTTAATAGTATGAATGATTCATTTTGGTTACTATGATTTGTTCTATTTTTTTATTTAGACATCTTATCCAGCCACATTTATAAATTTTGAAGTTGTTCAGAATTTTCAAGCTTTTACTCTGAGTTGAGAAATTCGTGTAAAAAAAAATTTAAGCCCTTATGTTTTACTCTTCTTTCTTGAAAATGTTCAAGAAAAGAATTTTTAAATGCCCTCTTGAAAGTTGAGTTTATAAATAGGAAAGGTTAGATTATTTCTTGTGATTCCACCCTGTCATGTAATTCCATGACTTTAGGTATTTATTTTTGTATTTAATTGTGCAAATTACTTGAATTTACACAATTTACATGTGTCTTCTGCTATAAGTGTTATACTTCAATGTTATTTTATGGCATGGAGGTAATCCTGGGTTCTCACAGGCTAAACCAGTAGAACACATGTTCTGACAGGCTTCTACCAAGCTGGAAGAACACTGAGAACCACAGCTACATTCTGTGCCTGGTGGCCCAAGTACCAAACTAGCTAAGGATGGAGAGAGGTTTATCACCAATTGATTGGTCACTAGTTAAGGAAGCTGTTGGTTATTATATATACAGCTATATGTGAAACAGCTGTTATTCTGTCTGGTCTAAATGGTACAGGAATCAGTCTCAGGCAATTTGAACAAACCCCCTTACCTTAGGCCTAGAGAGATTTGCAGATTCTAAACAGACAGTTTGGGAAAAAACTAGGAACTCTGCTAAATCCCTAGACTAGGTGTCTCCCAACTTTTTGATCATGTACCCTTATCAGTAAAGTGCTTTTTCATTAGAATCTTGGAGATAGAAGTAAAATTTTTCTCTGCTTAGTTGTGTATATCCCACTCCCCCTAGTCTGAATGGTACAGGAAGAAGTCCCAGGACCAGGAAAAGACCATTCAGTTGGCTACACAATGACTTGCAGGTCTGTTGCTCTGGTTTCTTGGGAGTCTTTTTTAACTTTTCTGAAAAAAGGAGGACTGGATTTCTTCTTAGGGGAAAGAGGATAATGGTAGAACTACTCAACCTGCATTTTACTTGTTTTCTCTGCCAAGGAAAGTGACCTTTAGGCTGGAAAGGACAAGCCAGAAATGGCTGATCAGAGTTGAAATAGAAGCTAATTAGGGATATATTAAGACAGCATTTTATTGCTCTTCATGAGTTCAAGGCACCAGGCCTGATTTAGTTATATCCCACCATACTGAAAAAACTGGTGGATATGATTGTTGAGCCAATGTCAGTCACCTCAGGAAAGACAGGCCCAGAAAGAACAGCTGTAAAGTTGCAGGAGTGGAGAAAGGCAAATATTTTGTCCAAAACAAGGAAGAATGTAGAGAAGCAAGTGAGCTCTACTGTAATTCTTTGGCAGAATTCCAGAATGTATTACTAAAAGGATGGTTATTGAACATTCAGAAAAGGAAACAGACCATAAAGTCAGCTTGGCTTTATTGAGAACAAACTATAAATCAGGGAAGTCTGTACATAGTTGACCTTCATTTCTGCAAGGCATTGGAAAAAGTCTCTCGTGTTATTCTTGGGGAGAATAAGGAGACATGAGGGCTGGAGAGCTGTGTATTTAGAAGAATTTGGAACTTGGTGAATGGCCACATCTAAAGAATAATGGTTTAGTGTTCACTTGGAAGGAGGGCTCTAGTAGAGTGGATTAGGCATTTGTGCTTGGCCCCAGACATTTATAATCAATCACTTAGCTAAAAGTATAGATGGAATGCTTATCAAATTTGCATGGCACAAAGCTAGGTAGACTATCTGACATATGTGAAAAAATCAAGATCCAAAGGGACTTCAGCATCCCAGAACACTGGGCAGAATCTAATCAGACGAATTGTAATGAGTATAAATGTAGACTTGGGTTCAAAATATCAGCTTCACACATAAAAGATGAGGGAGACATGGCTAGATAGTAGTTCATCGGAAAAAGATCTTGGGGGTTTTAGTTAAAACGAGCTCAATATCTACGCAAAAAAAAATGTGACTTGAGCCTGCATTATGTATTCAGGACTCCCTGGGCAGAGATAATTTTACTTATAATTTTTGCATCAATATTCATTAGGGAAACTGGTCTATAGTTTTTTTTTTCTGCTTTTGCCCTCCCTGGTTTAGATATCAAAATTATATTTGTGTCATAGAAGGAGTTTGGTAGGAAGTCTTTTTCTTCTGTTTTGTGGATGATTCATATTCACATCTATGACCATTTAGTGTGTTTTTCTTTCCTACTATCATGTTTCTTCTAGAGGCAGCTAAATGGTGCAGTGGATGAAACTCGGAGCCTGGAGTCAGTTCAGATCTGACTTCCTATGCTAACTCTGTGACCTCTGGGCAAGTTATAACTTGTCTTTAGTATCTACATCTATAAAATGAGGATAACAGCAGCACCGACCACCCCGGGTTGTTGCGAGACTCAAATAAGATAATATTTGTGAAATACTTAGCACTGTGCCTGGCATACAGACGGTACTTAATAAATGCTTTTTTTCACTTCCCTTCCCCCTCTTCTTTTACATAGAAAAAGGTAATGAAGAAAGAGGATTTGGATTGACTCTCTCTACAAGTGGAATGGTTTTATCTTACTTCTTTGGACTTCTCTTCACTTAGCTCCGACCTGAGTTTCTTTCCTTTATAAATCATCCCTTGTAGTTGAAATTTCTATTCCTTACCACAGTTCCCTCCCCAATTCTACCCTCTCCCCATTTCCACTTATTTCTCCATTGAACTCTGTGTAGTCAACCTTTACTCTTTCAGTTCAGGTAAGTATGACTTTAGATGCCAGATCCTGACTTCTCCCACCCCTACCTCAGTGCATTTATATTCTTTTTCTGATGGATTGCAATTATGAGAAAAAGTATGTTACTCTCATTTCCTTATTCTCTCCCTATTGTATTCTTCTCCTCCTCCCCGACCTCCCCCCTCCTCCCCACCTTACATCAAGCTAAAAAGCACACGGCTGTACCTGAGCTGTTCGTCTTTTACTGCTCCCTTTTTGACTCGAGATATTGGAGGTTCGGGGACCTCTTTTCATATTAAGATGTAACTATCATCATTTAGCCTTCAACTTGCTCAAATATCATTACCTTCCAAGTTTTGCATCTCCTGTGTTTGTATCTCAAGGATTCCACTCAGCCCTGGTTTTTCTTTTTTTTTTTTTTAAAGCAATAGGGGTTAAGTAACTTGCTCAAGGTTACACAGCCAGTTTTCTGGGTGTGGTGCAGAGTATCTGAGCCCGGATTTGATCCAGGTCATCCCGACACTGGAGCCAGTGCTCTTACTTGCTGAGCCACCTGGCCACCCCTAAGCAATTGGGGTTAAGTAACTTGCTCAAGGTTACACGGCCAGGTGTTTCTGGGTGGGTGCTAAGTGTCTGAGCCCAGGATTTGATCTCCAGGTCTTCTTAACACTGGAGCCAGTGCTCTTACTCGCTGTGCTACCTGGCTGCCCCCAGCCCTGGTTTTTCTTAAGAAGAATTCTTGAAAGTTCTCCATTCCATGAAATGACATTCTTCTGCTGTAGAACAATGCTCATTTATTCGTTGTAAGCCTTTTTATGTCTTTAGATAAACTACAATATTTCCTTTTCTTTTTAGTAGTTGCTACTAACACTTAGGTGATTCTTATTGCAATTTCTTAGAATTTAGGGCTGGGTTTTTTTTTTTTTTTGTGCTTTTACCTGAAAACTCTTGATTTTGGCCATTACATTTCTGGATGTTTTCAACTTGGGATCTCTATCGAGATGCCATTGCCTTTCTATTTTCACTTTGCCTTCTCCCTCTAATAATCTGAATTTGGGAGGAGTGTTTCTTTGATTGCTTCAGATATGATATCTAGCTTTTTTGTTTGACCATGGTTTTCAGGGAGCCCAATATCTTTGTCACCTCTCCCTCCTGTTTTCCTGGTCAGTTATTTTTAGATAGTATATATATCACTTGTTCTAATTTTTCATTCTTTTGATTTTGTTCTAATTATTATTGCCTCATTGAATCACTGAATTCTGTTAGCTCCATTCTATTTTTTAAGGGTGATGACTACTTGGGAAAGGCTGTTAACTTTTTTTTTCTATAAGCTATTTATTATCTTTCCAAATGTTCTAATTTCATTTTTATCTTGTTTCAGCTCATCTTTAATTTCTTGATCCACTCTTAGAGTTCTTTTTTCCCCCGCTCCTCCCTCCACCAAGGTCCTACTTATTTCAGTCATTTCTTTCTTCCTAGATCTTGGTTTGGTATTCTTTTAACTCATAGCATTCCCCCCACCCCGTCTGTTCATGTCTCCAACTTGACTTCCTGGATAAGAATGTTGTGAACTGTCAGATGGGATGGCTAAGCCTAGGTCCTATCTCTCATTCTATCCCCAACGTGTGATGTTATTGTACCATTGTAGCACACCTCTGGAGCTACTTTCCCAAACTTCCATTTGCATTGGCAACCTAGATCTCTATAGCATGCCTGCTACACCCCCCACTTCAGTATTCTAGGGGTTAGTGCAGAGGGGTGAGAGTGTCTGTTCTATTGCTATGTCTCACAAGCTCCCATCAGTATCTTTCCCCTCCATTTTTATTTGAAATCAATTAGTCAGACTTAATCAGCTTTTAGAAAAAAGGTATTTTATTATGGTGGTTAAAAATAATTCCCCTTCTTAAAGTCTATAATATACTCTTCCACCAGTACATACAAAGTCCAAGAGAAGGTGAGCTCAATCTTAGACAGCACATGTGGCAGAGGGGTAACTCTCAGTACCTGGAAGTCTTATTTTTGGAATCCACAAGATATTCTCCTTAAGTATGATTTAGCTTTTCTGACAGGCCACTCATAGAGTCTCAGATTTGTTCTCTTATCATATTCATTCTGTCCTCACTGCCTTCCACCGATGCTGTCCTAAGGACTTTGAAGAAAAAGTCCAAATCTCCTGGTCTTCCAAAACTTTCAAGTTCACAAGGTTTATCTATGATCATAGTGTGAGAGGGGAGGAGACCAGTGAGGCCAAGCAAAATACTTTCTCCCCAAGCCCAAGCAATTTCTTCTCAAGGGGATGGTTAGAAGTTTCTCCCTTCTGCCAGACACTCAATTTCCTTATTTCTGAACTGGTCCACTCTTCTGTAAATGACTCACCTGGTGTGACTTAAGTTTCTTCAACCAATCTGAACACACATGCTGTGCACTTTCACTCTAGTTCATCCAAGTGCTTCCAAAGACATCTAAATTGTTCAAATACCTTCCCCAAACTTAGTCTAAAGAGTATTATCGATTGGGTGATTGGTTCACGGAAGTTTCCAGGTCTTATTCATACCTAGTGAACAAATGAAATGTGTTCTTATCCAGTTAAGGCATTAAGGCACATATCTAGACTGACCCTCAGCTTTATACCAGGTACTAAGCACTGTGTCTACCACAGTGTGGAAGCTACTGCCCTGTAGCTCCTAAATCGGAAACTGCATAGGGCCAAGCCTTCTACCATCTATCACAGCACTGGTCTGGAATTAGTCCCAGCTTGGGCTGGGGACTGGGTACAGAATTCCCAGCTTGGGCTGGGGACTGGGCACATATCTCAGCTGCCTGCTGAGTCTGCAGCTTCTGAGTCTTCTGAAGCTTCCCCTAAGTCTGGTCCTCACTGGCTTTGTCTCTTTCCTCATTGCTACTGATGGCCCAAGATAGGCCTCTGGTTTCAATCCAGTTTCTTAAGCTGTTGGCTGGTCTTGGCCTGATTCATTATCTCTGCCCTGAGATTGGAGGCTGCAGGCTTCATCAAGGAGAAGGCATTGGTTTTAGGTGGTCTCCTAGTGTCTCCACACTATGGATACATTGGCCATGGCCCACTTTCCTTGAACCTTAACCTCCTTAGTTCAGGTCTCATCCTGTGCCATCTTTTACTGCCTGGAGGAGTTCAGTGGAATTTTTCTGCAGTTCTTCATAAGCGCACTTCATTGTTAAATGGTATTTCTTGGGGTGGCTGGGTTTGTTTAGAACCTTCCATGTCAACATCTTAGCCAGACATCACAAAGTTAGATTTTATTCCTGAGCTAGCAGTTTACTCCTTGAGCTAGCTGTTAAGATTGTGTTAGTCAAGGACAGGAAGGATCCTGGCAAGCCAGCAGCAGGCCCTAAGCATGCCAGTGGGAGGCCTGGGGCCCCAGTGCAGCATCATGGGAGCAGGCAGATTCTGACACACAGGACCCCTGTGTGCCTCAGGACAGTGCTAAAACTCCCTACACAGTGCACCCCCTGGTGAGCCGCCAGTCCCCTGTATAGTACCAGCCACCCGCCACTCCCACCTCAGTACAGCATCAGGCCAGACCCCTGCAGAACCAAGCAGCACCAGCCACCTCCCATCCCCACCTCAGCAGACCACCAGGCAAATCCCTGGACCCCTGCAACCCCACAGCATGAGAATTCAGCATAGGCCTCAGGGCAGCACCAGTGCAGGACTAAGCAAACAGCCAGGGCCTGGAGCTCCAGGCACTAGAAGCTTGGAACACCCTTCCACCCCAGGAGCAGAGCTCAAATTTAAAAGTATGGGAAAAATATGTAAAAGATAAGCAAAAAACAAAAACCAACTCTGACCATAGAATGTTATTATGGTGACAGGGTAGATCAAGACAAAACTCAGGACAACAATGTCAAAATACTATGTCCCAAGAAAAATGTGAATTGAACTCAAGCCCCCCCCCAAAAAAAAAACTCCCAGAAGAGTTCAGAAAGGAGTTTAAAAATTAAACAAGAGAGGTAGAAGAAAAAATGGGAAAAGAAATGAGAGTGATACAAGAGAAATGGAAAATAAATCAATTTCCATGAAAATAAGTCACAGTAAAACAAGTCAACAACTTGATAAAAGAAGCAAAAAGATGGGGGGGGGTACAAAAATTTACTAAAAAAACAACTCCCTAAATAGTACAATTGACTGAATGGAAAAAGAAGTAAAAAAAAAAGTTAAGTGAAGACAATAATTCCTTAGAAATTAAAATGGAATAAGTGGAAGCTAATGACTTTATTAGACATCAAGAATCAATAAAACAAAATAAAAAGAATGAAAAAAATGTAAAATACATCACTGGAAAAACAACTGAACTGGAAAATAGAACTAGGAAAGACAGTTTAAGAATCACTGGAGTACCTGAAAGCCATAATCAAAAGGAGGACCTGGACATCATACTTAAAGAAAATTATCAAAGAAAACTGCCCTGATATTGTTGAACTGGAGGGGCAAAATATATATTGAAAGAATCTATTATCACCTCCAGAAAGAGATCTCAAAATGAAAACTCCCAGAAGCATTATAGCCAAATTCCAGAACTCCTAGGTAAGGGAAAAAAAATATTGCAAGCAGCCAGAAAGAAACAATTCAGATATCAGGGAGCCATAGTCAGGATTATACAGGACTTAAGCAGCTGCAACATTAAAGGACTGGAGGTCATAGAATATGATATTCCAAAAGGCAAAGGATTACAACCTAGGATTACAACCAAGAATCACCTGCGTGGTGAAATTGAGCAAAATCCTTCAAGGGAAAAAAAAGGTCATGCAATGAAATAGAAGGCTTTCAAGCCTTCCTGAGGTAAAGACCAGAGCTGAACAAAAAATATGATTGTCAATATCAGGTCTCAAGAGAAGCATAAAAAGTGAAAAGGAGGGAGGAAATATAAGGGATTCAATAATGTCAAACTGTTTACAACCCTATATGGGAAGTATGATACTTGTAATTCTTAAGAACTGTTAGGAGTATACATAGACAGGGTATGAATATAAAGTGACTTTGAGGAGATGACATAAAAAAAAGTCAAGGGTGGGGAAGAGGATTACACTGGGAGCAGAAGGAAAGGGAGAGGTAGAATAGGGTAAATTATCTCACATGAACAAGCACAAAAGATCTATTACAGTGATGGGGAAGATGGGAGTGTGGGCAGTGGGCATCACTTGAATCTTACTCTCCTTGGAATTGGCTCAGAGAGCCAATAATGTAAACAGTCAGTTGTGTATAGAAATCTATCTTACCTTACAGGGAAGTTGGAGGGGAGGGGATTAAGGAAAGGGGGGACAACTGGCAAAAGGGAGGGCAGATTCAGGAGGCAGTGGTCAGAAGCAAGACACTGGTAAGGAGGAGAAGGATAAAAGAGAAGGATTAACAGGAGGAAAAATAGGATGGAGGGGAATAAGTAATAAAAACTATGAATGTGAATAAAATGGAAGCAGATAGCAGAGTGGATTAAAAACCATAATCCGACAATATATTGTTTCCAAGGAACACACTTGAAGCAGATTGACAAATACAGAGGTAAGGGACAAGAGCATAGTAATGTTTCAGCCTAAGTTAAAAAAAATACGGGTAGCAATCATCTCAGACAAAGCAAAATAAAAAATAGATCCAATTAAAAAGAGATAAAGAGGGAAATGAAATCTTGCTAAAAGGTACCATAAACAATGAAGCAGTATCAATACTAAACATATGCACCAAGTGGTATAGCATCCAACATTCTTAAAGAAGTTAAATGAGTTACAGGAGGAAATAGACAGCAAAACTATACTAGTGGGGGAACTCAACTTTCCTCTCTCAGAACTAGATAAATCCAAACACAAAATAAAGAGGAAAGAAGTTAAGGAGGTGAATAGAATTTTAGAAAACTTAAAAATGACAGACCTCTAGAGAAAACTGAATGGGGATAGGAAATAATATACCTTTTTCTTAGCAGTGAATCTACACAAAAACTGACCATGTATTAGGGCATAAAAACCTCAAAATCAAATACAGAAAGGCAGAAATATTAAATGCATTATTTTCTGATCATAATGCAATAAAATTGCATTCAATTAAGGGCAGTGAAAAGATAGATTAAAATTAATTAGAAACGAAATAATCCCAAAGAATAATCCAAAGAACAAATCATAGAAACAATAATTTCATTAAAGAAAATGCCAAAAATGAGACAAAAATGCCAAAATTTATGGGATGCAGCCAAAGCAGTACTTAGGAGAAAACTTAGTTCTCTAAATTCTTACATCAGTAAAATAGAGAAAGAACAGATTAGTGAATTGGGCATGCAACTAAAAAAAGAACATTAAAAATCCTTACTTGAGCACCAAATTGGAAATCCTGAAAACCACAGGTGAGATTAATAAAATTGAAAGTAAGAAAACTATTGAGCTAATAAAATTAGGAGCTAGTTTTATGAAAAAAAAACCCAATAATATAAACCACTGGTTAATTTGATTTTTAGAAAAAAGAAAACCAAATCTCCAATATCAAAAATAAAAAGGGTGAATTCAAATGAAGAGGAAATTAAAGTAACAATTAGGAAATATTTTGCCGGATTATATGCCAATCAATCTGACAATTTGAGCACAATTGATGAATATTTACAAAAATATAAATTGCCCAGATTACCAGAAGAGGAAACAAAATACATAAATAATTCAATTTTAGAAAAAAAAAATTTGAACAAGCCATCAATGAACTGTCTATGAAAAAATTCTCAGGGCCAGATGGGTTAACAAGAGAATTCTGCCAACAATTTAAAGAACAATTAATTCCAATACTAAATAAACTATTTGTAAAAGTAGATGAAGTCCTACCAAATTCCTTTTATGACACAAATATGGTGCTAATACCTAAACTAGGAAGAGCAAAAGGAGAGGGGAAAAATATTAGACCAATATCCTTAATGAATATTGATACAAAAATTTTAAATAAAATACTAGCAAGGGGATAACAGCAATATATCACAAGAATCATATATTATGACCAGGTGGGATTTACTACAGGAATGCAGGGTTAGTTCAATATTAGGAAAACTATGAGCATAGTTGACCATGCCAATAACCAAGCCAACAGAAATCATACAATTAATAAATGCAGAATTTTTTTTGACAAAATACAAAACCCATTTCTATTAAAAGCTCTAGAGAGAATAGTAATCAATGGAGCTTTCCTTAAAATGACAAGTAGTTTCTATCTAAAACCATCAGTAGGCATTATCTGTAATGAGGATAAGCTAAAAGTCCTTCCCAGAGATCAGACTGTGAAGCAAGGATGCCCATTATCACCACTGTTATTCAATATCAGAAATGTTAGCTATAGTAATAAGAGGAAAAAAGGAAATTGAAGGAATTGGAATAGTCAATGAGGAAATAAAACTCACTTTTTGCAGATGATATGCTTAGAGAATCAACTAAAAAAACTACTTGAAATAATGAACAACTTTAGCAAAGTTGTAGGATATAAAATAAACCCACATAAATCATTGGCATTTCTATGTATTACTAATAAAGCACAACAGCGAGGTAAAGAAAGAGACATTCCATTTAAAGTTACTGTAGACATTATGAAATATTTGGGAGTCTACTTGCCAAGACAAACCCAGGAACTATACGAACACAATTACAAAACACTTTTCACACAGAGTCAGATCTAAACAATTAGAAAAAAATATTAACTGCTCATGGGTAGGCCCGAGCCAATGTAATAAAAATGACAAATCTGCCTAAACTAACTTACTTATTCAGTGCCATACCAATCAAACTACCAAAAATATTTTGTAGAGCTAGAAAAAATAATAAAATTCATCTGGAAGAATATCAAGAGAATTAATGAAGAAAATGCAAAGGAAGTTGGCCTAATAGTACCAGATCTCATATTATAACATAAAGCCTAAACTATCAAAACAGACTGGTACTGGCTAAGAAATAGAATGGTGAATCAGTGGTAGAGTTAAGTATACAAAACACATTAGTAAATGACTATAGTAACCTCAGTGTTTGATAAACCCAAAGACCCAACCTCTGGGATGAAAACTCATGCTCTGATGAAAACTGCTGGGGAAACTGGAAAATGATATGGCAGAAACTATGTCTAGACCAACACCTTACACTGTATATCAAGAGAAGGTCAAAATAGGCACATGAATTTATACCTAAAGGGTGATACCATCAGCAAATTAGGAAAGCAAGGAATAGTTAAACTGTCAGGTCTATGGAGAAGGGAAGAATACATGACAGAAAAGGAGATAGCATTATAAAATATGAAATAGACAATTTTTATTATATTAAAAGCTTTTGTACAAACAAGACCAATGAACCAAAATTGGAAGGAATGTAGAAAGCTGGAGAATAATGTTTACAGTAAGTGTCTTTGATAAAAGCCTCGTTCCTCAAATATATAGAGAACTGAGTAAAATTTATAAGAATATAAGCCATTCCCCAAGTGATAAATGGTCAAAAGAGATGAACAGACTGTTTCCAGATAAAGAAATCAAAGCTATAGTTATATGAAGAAATGCTCTAAATCATTTTTGTTAGAGAAATGCAAATTAAAACAACTCTGAGGTACCACCTCATGTCTATCATATGGGCTAATGACAGAAAAGGGAAATGATAAAATGTTGGAGATGTGGGAAAATCGGAACACTAATGCATTGTTGGTGGAGTTGTGAACTGATCTAACCATACTGGAGAGTAATTTGGAACTGTGCTCAAAAGGCAACCAAACTGTGCATCCCCTTTGATCCAGCATTACAATTACTAGGTCTATATCCCAAAGAGATCATAAAAAAGGGAAAAGGACCTACATGCACAAAAACATTTGTAGTAGCGCTTTTTGCAGTAGCAAAAAAGAAATTGAAGGGATGCCCATCAACTGCGGAATAGCTGAACATGCTGTGGTATATGAATGTAATGAAATACTATTGCGCTATAAGAAATGATGAGCAGGCAAAATTTTTTTTGTCTGGGAGGGCAGGGCAATTGGGGTTAAGTGACTTGCCCAAGGTCACACGGCTAGTAAGTGTTAAGTGTCTGAGGTCAAATTTGAACTCAGGTCCTCCTGACTCCAGGGCTGGTACTCTATTCACTGTGCCAAGTAGCCACCTGGAGCAGGCAGATTTCACAAAAATATAGACTTAATGAAATGATGCAAAGTAAGCAAAACCTGGAGAATATTGTGCACAGTAACAGCAACATTGTGTGACTATCATCCATGAATAGCTTAGCTCTTTCAGCAATACAATAAACTAAGATAATTCCAAAGGACTCATTATGGAAAATGCTATCCTCATCCAGGGAAAGAACTGATGAATTTTGAAAGCATATTGTAGCATACCATTTTCACTTTATTTGTTTTGTTTTTCTTCTTTTGGTCTGTTTCTTCTTTCACAACGTGATTAATATGGAGATGTTTTATGTGAATGCACACGTATAACCTCTATCAAATTGCTTACAGTTTGAGGAAGAAGGGACAGCGAGGGAGGGAGAAAAATGAGGAGCTCAAAATTTTGTAAAAATGAATGTTAAAAAAAATTGCCTGTACTTATAATGGAAAAATAAAATACTATAAAAATCCCCCAAATTTAATTTGATTAAATTTATTGGGGGAACAAAGTACATAGACAAAAGTTTTGTTTTTATTGGCCACAAATATTTATTAACATTTCTTGTAAAGATGATAGTGATGCAGTTTAGGTGATATGGGAGGAAAAAAAGAGTTTTCTTTTTAAGTGGGAGTTCTTTAGAAATTACATTTTATGACAAGTAAAAGGAAAAAACCTGAATGCAACATCCCAAAGATCCTTTGCATGTATATGATTTAAGTAACATAGATTTGATCAGAATGGTAAAATGCTTAAATTAATGTACTATGTCTTAAGCTAATTCTTAAAATATTAAATTGCCCTCATCTAGAAATTGTCCTCTTATCATGTTGTATTAGTGGAGGAGCATAATGCAGCAGGATCAAAGTCTGAGTTCTGCCAAATATTAGCCATGTGATCTTAGGCAGATTATTGAACCATTCTCAGCCTCAGTTATCTCATCTGCAAAACAAGAATAAGTGCTGCCTTGATTGCATCATGGAATTGTTGTTAGAATCATATTGGATGGATGATGTTTTTCCAATGTTTAGTTTATAAAGCAGATTGTCATCCAGTATGCTATTGTTATTGCTCTATATTAATGCTCAATTTTGTAAATCAAACTTAAATGTAACTATATCAACCCAATACAATATACATACCTTATAAATCATGCTCTAAAATATCATTCCTGAAATTAAATTTTTAAGTATCACTAGTCATCAAAATGACAGTGTTCATTTCTTGCTATGTAAGTCAGTTGAGTCAGCTCACGATGTTTATTCAAAAATACTTTACCTGACGTAAAGTAATCTCGTTGACGCTGCACCTCAAATTGCAAACTATCCCTTTCATTTTCTACTGTTCTTAAATAGTTTTCTAAAAGCACCTTGTCTTCAGTTAGCCTACTGATGTTCTTTGCAAATTTTAGATTTTCCTGAGTGTGCTTCTTTAGTTCTTCTTTTAGTACTTGATTATCTAACTGAAGACCCTTGACCATTTTGGATAATTTGTCACATTCCTTGCCCATTTCAGACATGCCATTCTTAAAAAAGCTGACTTTGGATTTTGCATTTTGAAGTTCTGCTTGAAACTTTTCTTTTGCATCACATTGGTAGGATTGGATTTTTTCAACCTCTTTCTCTATTATCTGTCTGGCAGCTGCAGATTCCTGTAATGTGGCTTCAAGATTAAGCTTTTCATTTTTAGCACTCTGTATCATTTGAAGAAGAGACTCTTGTTCAGATTTTGTTGCTCTCTCTTTTTCTTTTAGTTGCAGTATCTCCAAATGACTTCCTTTTAGTTCATTTTCAAGTAAGCTATTTTCTTTTTGAAGTTGGCATGCTTTTCTTTCCAGCATCTGTTTATCATTTTGTAACACTGAATTACTTGTTTTCAGAGATTCTAGTTCCACTGTCAATCGATTCACTTCATGATTGACAAGAACCATATCATTTTGAGTTTTCTCTTCTTTAATTTTTAACTGATTTATTAAGTCAATCATGCGTTGTATCTCCAAACAGAGTTGGCCATTATTTTCTTCTAGAATTTTATTTACATTTTGGAGGTCAGTATACTTCTGTATTATTCTTTTCAGTTCAATAATACATTCTTTATTATCTTCTTCTGCTTTACTTAACTTAGCCTGAATGGTTTTCTTGTCTTCAGCCAAGTCCTTAATTTGATTTTGATATGTTGAGTTTTTCTGCATCAGAGAGTGTACAGTATAAACCATGGGTTTTATTTTTGTCTTTAGGTCAAGATTTTCATTTTCCAGTTCTAGTACTTTCTTCTGTACTTCCATAGATTCTTTTAGATAATTCTGTAAATACTGAATTTTTGCAACATACTGATCAGTTACAGGATTGATTTTTGATGACTTCTCATTTTCAAGCTTTAGTGATCCTTGGTATAACTCAAATATTTGCTTTTCTTTATCTTTCATTTCACGTTCTGTTTGGTCAATTAATGATGATGTATCTTTTGGATTGCTGGAGTCCAACTGTAAATATTTAATAATGTCAGAGTTAGGAATTTCCTTATTATTTTTCTCACTCTTTACTTCATTTTGTATAGTGATGTGGTCAATTAATGATGATGTATCTTTTGGATTGCTGGAGTCCAATTGTAAATATTTAACAATGTCAGAGTTAGGAATTTCCTTATTATTTTTCTCACTCTTTACTTCATTTTGTATAGTGATATGGTTAAAATCAGATAAGCTTTGGCAGTTCTGACAATAATTAGTACAAAATTTTGACATTGTTTCCCCTAGTGGAATCAATTTGTTTACTAATGCCTCTAATTCTGAAATTCTGCTTGATTTTATCTCCTCATTTAATTCACCATCTATATTTTCTTTCTTAATAGATTCAATTTTTTCCAGTTTTGAAGAAAATGGGATATTTGAACCATTACCTAGAGCATCCGTAGCAATCTTTAGCATACGAAGTTCATTTGCAAGAGCCAGTTCCCTTTTATGTGATCTTTGAAGCTCATCTTTCATTTTTTTGATAGAATGGCAAACATCTTCTAAGTTACCACCAAATTCTTCTTTGAGAAAAGGCGTGGTACTTTTAGATTCATTTGGAAAAGCTGTATTGGCAGAAGACAGACTTTGATTTATGTATGGTAGAAAACTATAAAAGTCACTGCAATTCTTGAGTAAGTTTGATTTTTCTGAAGTGCTCATATTTGGGCTTGAAGTTGATCTATTCGTTTGATTTTTCAAAGGTGATGTGTTCTTGGAAGTAACCTGGGATGGAGTAGTTACACCTTGGGAGACACTATTGCCAGTGACAGAATTGGATTTTCCCCCCACAGAATGAGTAATACTGGACTCCTCAAAAAGATTAATTTTCTCCTTAGAAAGGGTTTCTTCTGTATTCTCTGTAGACTGACAGAAAGAACATGCTATAAAGGGCTATCATTTGTTGCATTATTGATGACACAAGACAATATTTTGTGGGAAATTTGTGTGGAAAACAAATATTGTCTGTTTTATCCAATTCCTCAATTCTAATCTTATAGCATAAAAGCCTAATGGAAAAGTGACCTAACTCATCTAGAAAAGGTAAGGAACAATATTATAGAAGCTTAATTTTTGTGGGTATCTTAATAGTTTACTGATATGACAGAGACAAACAAGAAAACATTATTTCCTTCATGCTGTACACTCTGATTCAAATAGCTTCCCACTTCATATCAGCCAAACTATCTCCCTTTCTTTCATTCAAAGCACCCTGCAAATTCTCTATCCACTAGAAAAAAATGTTCTCCAGCTAACAAGGGGGATCAGAACACAGGGAAAGGTCAAGCATTTCCTTAAAGCAATAGAAACTCTCTTTGCCCTGGCTTTCTGGAAAGTCCTAAAGCACAGAAAGATGTATCTTATTATCTCTCACTAAAACTAAAAGGAATGAATTGTGTTATTGTGTTTGCTTTTGGTGCCACATTTTAGAGAGACAAGGGTAATGTGAGTGTAGAGAAGAGCGATGGGAATAATTAGTAAAAAGGAATGTTTAGTGTCTACCATGTGAATTGACATTTGGTACTAGATGATGATGATGATGACAATCACAAGAAACAGCATATGGTAAGCAGTGTGCTGCTTCAAAGCTGGGCTCACTTTGTGCATTAGATTAGCTGTGAGCCCTGAGCAAGTCACATAATTTTTCTGAGTTTCAGTTTCTTTCTCTTAAAAAACAGGGTTAAGAATTAATACCCATGTTTCAGGGCTGCTGCCAGGATGCTTTGCAAACCTTAATGCACTATATAAATGAGAGTGATGAAGAAAACAGAAGGAGGAAGGAGAAAATTATTTAGGATTGGTATAGAAAAGGGAAATTTCAGTGATGCTTTAAGTTTTTTCTTCATCTACAAAAAATTTCCTTAAAAGGCAAATGATGACTACCTGATTTCTATTTTACCTGAAACTAAAACAAGAGCAAACTAATTTAAATTGAAGTGTAATAAAGAGGTGGGTTTAAGGAAAGAATTTTTGGTTACTACAAGTCCTTAAAACATTAAGGATCTGAAAAAGGATGTGGAATTTTTCAGAACTGGAAAGCTTTGCATCTCCAACTGCTTGATGTCCTGCTGGAACCTTAAACTCAGTTTGTCCAACATCATCTTCCCTAAACCTCCCAGCTTCCCCATTTCTGTTGATAGTTTCATGCAGGCTTGAAACCTCCAAGTCATCTGATGACTTTATTCTCCATCACTGAGCCCTCTTTTTAACTAGATATCAAATCATTCAATTTTTCCATATTTCTTTTGTCCATCCCTCTACCACTAATAATGCTGCTACTTGAGGCTAGGAATTCATCACCTCTTATCTAGACTCCTGTAGTAGCTTCCTTCCTAACTGGTCTCCCTGCCTCCAAGGTCTTCCCTCTCTAATCTTCCACATAGCTGACAAAATATTCTTCCTAAGACTGATCATGTTACGTCTCAAAAATGTTCAGTAGTGCCCTATTGCCCATAGAATAGAATACAAATTCTCAGCTCCGGCTCTTCCACAATCTACCTTTCCACAACCTACCTTTCCAACTCTATTTCACCTTACTCTCCTCTATATCTCTTGATATTCTGGCCAAACTGGAACTAGCTCACTGTAACCCCAAACTGATGTACTTACACGTATCGTCTCCATGTGTTCATGCAGGCCAGCTATCCCTGAAATTCAATGCCTACTCATCTCTTCCTTTCAGGAGCCTAGTACTTCTTCCTTCATGAATCTCTGCCTGACTGTGTAGGTGAAAACATTCTCATTCTTCTCTCATGATGCCCCTATATTCTGTCTCAATCTTTCCTTTATTATCCTTTTTTGTGTATGTGTCATTTCCCCCAAGTTGAATGCAACTTTCTTGAAGGCAAGTAATCTATCACTTTCTTTTTGTAGTGTGGGTGATTTGAACATAGTAGTAGGCACTGAATAAATGCTGAATATCTGATTTGTATTATTTCGGAAAGCAATTCTTAATATTTTCATCTATTACTAAATCAATAATTTGAGAGATAGAACTTTTGTAGTAGGTAATTTGTGTAACTTTGTGTTTAACTGAAGTGGACCTTCTATGTAAATGAAATGTTTTATGGAGTCTCAAAGACTGAAAATAATTATTTTTAATAACAGTTGAGAATAATTTAAAAGCTACCTCTGAAGTAATTTCCAGATTTTTCACTTGGGGTTTCTTACACCTTGCATGGATTATTCAGGTGATTGCTATGCTCATAACACACACACACACACACACACACACAAACCCAACAAACCAAAACCCTCATTTTTTTTCATATCTAGTTATAAAAGCAGCTGGTCAAATCTATGACTGAGATTAATGAAAATTATTAAATGAGACTGCCATCAATTTTGATTGTGTTTACACACACAAAGGCTCCAAGGACTACTCTTAATATTGCTTTTTGTCAGACAGATCAAAACATTCTAGTTATACCATAGAGCAATCATGGGAAACCTGGTGGTACTAGTTGATGATGCCACCATTTAGATATACCATATAAACTGAACTGATTGAAAATAACTGTTGCAATTTGTCCTTGGAAATATTTTCCTTCTGCATTTGTACGGACAGTCTTTGCTCCATTTGGCATCATACTCAATATTAAAGGCAATAAAGGAAATGAACTTTAGTAAAGTGTTTCTAGGAAGTAGAGGCCAGCTAACTCTGAATAGCTTAGAGTTTGCTACTCCCACCACCAACCCTTCAGTTTGGGAAATATGACTTTGGTCTCCATAGGTCATGGTCTTTTTCACATCTAGCTATAAAAGCAGCTGGTCAAATCTGTGACCGAGATTACTGAAAACTGTTCCATGAAACTGCCAGCTGCTGCCCTTGAGGGATACTGCAGTCATACAAGGGCAGTTAGGTGGTACAGTGGATAGAGGACCAGCCCTGGAATCAAAAGGACCTGAAATCAAATCCAGCCTCAAACACTTACTAGCTGTGTGAACCTGGACAAGTCACTTAACCCTGTTTGCTTCAGTTCCTCATCCATAAAATGAGCTGGAAAAGGAAATGGCAAATCACTCCAGTTTCTTTGCCAAGAAAACTCCAAATGGGCTCATGGAGAGTTGGACACCACTGAAATGATTCAACAACAGCACAGTCATAGAAGATCATTCCCACATCAGGGCAGGTGAGTTTGGAACTGCCCTGGGTAGCTCCACATGACCTAAATTCTCATTAGACTCAGTCACATCTTTGGCAAGCCTTTTCCCTACCTATACGCCAAGATATAACAAAGACCATGGCCTCAAGAATATGCTACGGTCATATTTCATAATTGGAAGGGACCTTCAGAAGGAATACAGAAGATCTGTAAACGACAAATCTCCAGATTGGGAAAACTTAAAAAGTTCCCTCAGTAAACTCCTTTTGTCTTTACATCCCTAGCATGCAGCACAATGCCTTGCACATAACAGGACTGTTAAACACTGGATCATAGGATTCATTCTAGGATTCCTGTACACTCAGATAAAAATCAAGTCTGATCCTCTGGGCTGGCAAGGTTGTACCTGAGAACAGACTCACCTGCTTTAAGGTCTTTTGGCCTTGACTGTCCTTATGTAATATTCTGACAGTTTGTTCTTCCTATTAAGGAAGAGAGAATCAAGGTGAAAGTGACCAATGGAACAATGTTGGCAGACAATTATCTGAAGTTCCAACAACTACACAGAAATTATTTGAAGTAAAAACCTACCGTAACTTTCTCAACAGGTTTCTTGGTTGCCTTTTCTGTACCAGATTGTGGACTTTCTACATTAATAATACTTTTATTCAATATTTCACTAATTTCAGATTGTACCTTAAAAAGGTAAATAGAAAAATTTTGAGTTTTAATCCAGATTCAGACAATTATAGTTATGCAAGAATACTATTTATAATTATAATTCTGAATGGCATCTTTAAAATTGTAGTTCATAAACAATAATTCCTTTCATATGAAAGAACATAAGTTGTAAAGCAATTCCAAGTTACTTACTTTTCTTTTAAATGATTTGTTTATAAAATGAGAGCGATTTTATGCAATGTTAAATTAAATGTTTAATTTATGCAATGTTAAATTTTTATTAAGTAAAATATTTTCTGGATGTTCAGTTTTTAGAAAATGTTTTTATTGCTTTAGAATAAACATGTTAAAGGCACGATTTAGCACCGGTTTGAAGTAATCATTCTTCTATCCCCTCTTTAATGAGATCTTAGGACCAAGATAGCATCATGAACATGTTTTTACAAAAATGCTGGAATATCTATGTTCTCAATTGAAAAGTGACATAAGAGCTATTTCATCATAAGTTTAAGAAAGTTTAAGACAAGAATTGTGGTGTAGGTTCCAGATGCCACAGTTTATTTTGGACATTCCTTTCCAACTTAATGATTATCCCCTTGAGAAGCTAGAAAGGTCTCATATGTGCTCAGACAATGAAAAGAACATATTCAGAGATGCGGAGGTCAGAGAGGTTACCTAGTCTAAACTTCCCCCACCCATGGTATAGATGAGAAAACTGAGGTTCGAAGTAGTCACATGACTTGCTTGAAGTTGTGCAGGCTATAAGGGGGAGAGTCAGACTCTATGTCTAGGTCCAGCTCTCTTCCCACTAAGCAACACTGACAATGTACAAGACTTAGAAAATTAGGGAAAAAAAATAGAAAAAAAAACATACCATGGGACGGCGAGGTGGCACAGTGAATAGAGCACCAGCTCTGGAGTCAGGAGGACCTGAGTTCAAATCCGGCCTCAGACACTTGAAACTTACTAGCCGTGTGACCTTGGGCAAGTCACTTAATCCCAATTGCCCTGCCCTCCCCCCTCCAAAAAAGAAAACAACAACATACCATGCTAACATTTTGTAAAGTTTGCATGCGGAGAGCCTGAAATGATTCCAGTTGATGTTGCAGGGCCTGTAATTAATTAAAGTGAGGATCAAAATTAAATTTTTTCTAGATATAAACCACAGACTTGAAGCTAGAGGGGACTTTGAGGTGATTTAGTTCAGCCCATCACTTAGCAAGGAAACTGGAGTCTCACTGAGGTCACCTGGGAGTGAAAACAGAGCTGGAATTTAAATCCAGGTTCTTCCGACTCCAAGCCTAGTATACTTTCCTGAGCCAGAAGTGATTTGTTTATTTACACTGATCATATATTTCTATACAGTATTTATACAAATCATTTATACTGATAAATGAGCCAGGGCAAAAAGTTGTCGGTGGTCAGGGACAACACTCAGGCCACTGAGACTCCATGACCATAATTAATTGATAATTAAATTTGTTAAGGGCTTACTGTGGTTAGTACTAGAAATAGAAAGAAACAAACAAAAACATCCCTATCCTTAAGGAACTTAAATCATACCAAAAAAAAAATAACGCAAATAAGTACAAAGTAACCTTGGAGGGAGCCACCAGGAAAGGCCTCCCACTCTTAAGTGATACTTAAACAGAGTCTCAGAGACAACGAAGGCCTCCAAGAAGCAGGAGTAATGAGCAGAGCATCCTAGAATGGAGGACGATCAGTGAAAAGACTTGGACACAGGTAGTGTTGTAGGGCAGCAACCAAAGATGTGCCAGGGTGGCTAGATCACAGAGATCACGGAAGGGAGTAATGGGAAATATTGAAGAGGTCAGATGGGGAAAGGTTGTGAGGAACTTCAAATGCCAGAGCAGTTTATATTTGATCCTAGGAGGAGTGGGGAGAAGCTGGAATATATTCACCCAGGCAAGTGTGTGGAAGATGGATGGGGTGAAGAGGGCCTAAATGAAGGTGGCAGCTGTGTGAGCAGACAGAAAGGAGGTGTATTAGAGATTGTGGGGATATAAATGACAAGATTTGGCAGCTGGCAAGCTATGTGAGGTGAATGAGAACACAGACTCAAAGATGTTCTCAAGGCTGTATAACAGGTGAATAGAAGAACTGCGGTACCTTTGACAGGGACAGGTAAGTTTGGAAATTAGGAGAGATCATGATTGATATGGGACATCCAAGTAGTTTGTGAAATGGGACTGGAGCTCAGGATAGAGTGTGATGGATATATAAATCTGAGAACCATCTGCTCAGATAGTAAATGAGCCTCCAAACACTGAAGAGTTCACCAAGTGTGAACAAGAATAGAGAGAAAAGAGAGAGGAGGACCCAGGACAGAGCCTTGGAGAACATTTGCAATGAGCAGGTGTGCCATGGACAATAATCCAGTAAAGAAGAATAAGGAGGTAGAGACAGACATGCAGGAAAAAAGAAACCACAGACAGAGCAGTGTCATGAAAGCCTAGAGAGGGAAGAGTATACAAGTGGAAAAAGTGGACAACAGTATCAAATGTTGCAGAGGTCAAGGAAGACTGGTAAAATGCACTTAAGAGGTCAGTGCTGACTTTGGAGAAAGCTATTCCAGCTCAGGAATGATTCCAGAAGACAGACTTCGCAGCATCAAGAAAGTAAGCCACGGAATCAGAGGGGAACAAAAGCATCACTTGGCTACAATGACGGCACAGTCTTGAGATCAGACCACAAATTTATGGTGGACCTAATAATGATCATGGCCACATGAGTTCTTCTAGCACCACTCAGTCACCCACGAATAGGAGTAGGGAAGGCAGATGGCGGAAGTATTACAGGATTGGGGATGACTGAATTGTGACAGGCAATAGGATAGTGGGGCAAGTGATTTGAGAACAGAATATGGCATAGAATGGAACTGATTCACTAAACAGGATTAGGAAAGGTGAAGAATGTAGCCAGAAGAGCCTGTAAAAAACTGAGAGGTGCAGAGATTAGAGGGCATGGTAAGGAAAAAGAATAAGTTTAGGAGTAAAGAATGGGGAAAGATGAATGAGGAGGGTTAAATAAAGTTCAGTATTCACGATCAGAGAAGTAGAACATTTATGAGTGATGGCAAGATCAGGATTTCCATGTGTCTGAAGGAAAAAACATTTAAAAAGTTATAAATAGGGCTATTGACAAATGTATCTAATGCAAATCTTGAAAAAAGATTAGGTTTTGAAATAATAGTGTGAAATTGACTCACTTGTAATGCTGACTGTGGCTGGTTTGGATTTTCTGTTTCTGCTATAGAGGCATGTTCTACAAAGCAAAAATGACAAACTCTGTAATCTAGCTCTTATATTGTATTTCATTGCATGTGTGACAGGGAATAGTCTAATGAATGACCTAAGGATCATGATAAACTTGGAGAGAGAATAAAGGGCCCTGTGGTAGGTATAGGGCAGGTATTTATAATATATTTGATGCATGACAACATTAAAAGCATGACAAGGAAAAATTACTTGAGTTTTTAGGAGTATTTTCCACTTTGACAATAAACTGTTAACATGTATAATAGATTGGAGACATCACAAAAACACAACTAGAATAACTGGGAACTTATTTTAAAAAAATTCTTTGGTATATTTAAAATATTCTAAAGTTTCAGTCTTTTCATTGATTTCAAGAGCTATTTCACAAGTTGCAGAAAGAGTAGCCACCTACTTCTGCCTAGAGAAAGCGTGTCTGTGTTCAGGAATACACGATAACAGTCATAGACCTTTGAAGCTAAAACAGCCCTTGGAGTCACATGGTATCTCAGAGTCCTAGGACGCATTTAAGCAATATTCATTCTTTTTTTTTTTTTTAAGCAATTGGGGTTAAGTAACTTGCTCAAGTTTACACGGCCAGTTATTTTTTTGTGTGGGTGCCAAGTATCTGAGGCCGGAACCGATCCTGGGTCTCCTGACACCGGGGCCAGCGCTCTTACTCACTGTACCACCTGGCGGCCCGCAATATTCATTCTTAATTGTCAATCACAAGTACGAAGCCAAACCAGGCACTGCTGGGAAGTAGTGGACACAGTCTCTATCCTTAAGGAGCTTACAATGTAGGTGGAAAAAAAGTGAACAAAAAGTCAACAAGCATTTGTTGTCAACAAGCACATCCAACAAGAAGACATGCCAGGCACGGTGCTAAATGCTGGGGATAATAATAAAGGCAACTCCCCCCACCCAAGTTTCTGCCATCATGGAGTTCATAGTGAATGGGGGAGACAACATACACACAAACAAGATAAAGATCTATAGATTTATATAGACATACAATATATACGTATATGTACAATACAAATATATGTGTATATATACATATATATAATGATGAATGGGAGATATTAAAAAAGCATACCTAGAGAAAACATGCAGTTGTAAAACAAAAATAAAACTTAATGGGTTGAAAACACAGCAGGAAACAGCAGGATGATTGGTACAGTAAGGGAAGATTCTGAGAAAGTAAAGAGGTTTATTTTGAAGTTTTCACAAAGTCCAAAGCTCTGTGCCAGGGGCAGGGAGATCCCCACGGGAGCTACAAATCACAGCCTGCAGAGTTTGTATTGGGTGTCTGTCCACCCTACAAGGTCAGCCCCGTTTTGTTCCAGTCACACAGTCTCTAGGGATAACTGGAACACTGTTTCTCCTGTATAATTCTTCAACCATGACATGCTGCAGACTGTTCATCCCTGTCAGGTATGTTTCAGTGGCCCTTTAGGTGATTCTACCCTTTAATTTTTTTTCAAAGATTGTGGTATTCCATGATTTACAGCCATGAACTTTATATTTAAGTTATAAAGAAAATGCCAAAACCCACTCACACAGGTTCCCAAGCATCTTAATGGTTGCCACTAACTATGCCCATACCCAAGCTCTGGCACATTGGTTTCTCTCTTTCCCCCATGAAGGAAGAGCTTATCAGGGGACTCAGAAGACTGTCACTCCTCACAAGATGTCACAGACTGTCAGCAGGGTGCTTACATGCTAAATTTGCACCTGGTAGATCAGCGGTCTCCCAGGGTCTTGCAATTTCTACAGCCAGCTGTTAAAGGCAGGGGACATGCAACCCTTTCCAAGCCCTAAAACAAAAACTCAGATGCCCTTAAACTCTCTCACAAATATCAAGGACCAGAGAGTGAACATGTCAGATAATGATCATCATTAAAATCTTGATACACTTCTATGACTAAGTATGATGTTTGCCTTTCACCAGGATTCTAAACCCTAACAGAAAATATTGAGATGAAATCCTTGTAGCTAATAAACCTGTAAGTTATAGTTAGTTTTTAAGTTAATGATTTATAATGATACAGGACAGCATGCAGAAAACCCTCTGTGATTTTAAGTTTCAAATACCTGAGGTTGATTTTTACTGACTCAGACTTTCTTCTTTAGAGATAACTTTTATTTAACCCTCATGGTATATTTATAGCACCTGACAAACATGAAGTAAATAGTGGCTGGTGTATGCTTCCATGAGTCTTTTTATTTTGTTTCCTCCTAAACCGGATAAGGGCAGAAAGATGGATTATATGGCCTAGAAAAAAAAGGAGTGGGTGAGCTGTCCAGCTTAGGAAGTTTCGGGAGAAAAATTCTACCAGTCTACTAAGAAATTCTTTGGAGTTTAAAAAAAAAAGGCTGTTTTGAAATAAAATTCACCCTTTTAAGGCCAAACCTCACACACCTTGGCATGAGATAATTTAATTAAATTAACTCTTGGGGTCAGCACAGAATGAAAACATTGTCTGAATGGTAGATCCGTGTACTTTAGATCATCAAAGGGCAGGATAAAGGCACAGATCACTGCAGGATTGGAAACTTGCAAACCTCAATTTTTCCCAGGGCAATTCAGTTTCCCCAGTTTAGACTAATCCAGTCCAGCCATGTCTCTCCATCTATTACCTGCATTTACTCTACTGGAAAACAAGAAGGGTAGAGAAAAAAAGGAAGAGAAATGAGATACATGTATATATACTATACCTCTCTCTCTCTCCTTTATTATCAATATTTGAGGGAAACTTTGAACAAATGCTGTCTGGAATGCTGAAAGCTTTCTGTGTTTTTATTTAATATTATCTTATTTTAGGTAAATGGGGCAGAGAGAAGGGGATAAGCATTAATATAGTGCCTACTATGTGCCAGGCACTTTTAATTGCTTTTACACATGTCATTTTATCCTCACACAATCAAGTTGTTGAATTTTACGGTTTTATCCTATTTTAAAGTTGTACAAACCAAGTCAAACAGAGATTAAGTAACTTGCCCACAGTCATAGATAGTGTCTGAGACTGGATTTTAAAATCAGATCTTCTTGAATCCACCAGATGCCTCATATTTCAATATTTAATATTAAATTAAAAGCACTAATTTAGGAAAGACCAATTCAAATTAGTTAAGTTTAAAAAAATTAATTTTACTTTGTAAAATTGATAAATTTCTGAAAAATCATGTGTAAATTAAAGTTAGATCAACTAAATATTTTAACTACATTAGAAATTAAAAAAAAGAAATCACACTGTAAATAACTATAACTTCAAGTACAAATTAATTATATTTAAAAATTTTTCTTTTAGATTTTCTTATGGCAAGAAACACATCTATTTTGTAGAATAAGAGCTCGAAGGGGCATTGGAGAACATCTAATCCAGGGGCTCTTAATCTTTATCATGGAGCCCTTTAGCAGTTTAGTGAAGCCTGTAGGCCCGTTATTAGGATAAATTTTTTTACAAAAACATAAAGTACATGGGGTTATAATGGAAACCAAAGGCTTGTGAAAAAAAATATACACATATAGATACATACACACACATATACACACATATTTTTTTTTTCCCATTCAATTCACAGATCCCTTGAATGCTTTCCACACCTGTGGACCCCAGGTTGAGAATCTCTGATCTAGTCTATCCCCCTCATTTTATAGAGGAAGAAATTAAGGTCCACAGAGGTTACATGACTCATCCAAGTGTATCACAAAGCAACAGGGAGCAGTCGGAATGTACGCCCAGATGCTCTGGCCCTAGATCCAGCACTCTTTTCACTGTACTTGGTTACTTCTTCAATCCCTGCTTAATATTTCAAGTGTTAGGTAGTTGTAGAGACACTAAATACATTAAAAAAAAACAACTACTTTGTAACTATTAAGACTGTCATGGCTTCTACCTTCAGGAATGCTCTGTGTTTGCCTTTGTGGAAGTTTGACTTTACACACAACTGAAAGTAGTGTTTATTATCTATGGTTCTCAATGCAAAAGCCGACTATATTAGTAGCAGTGACTGACGAGGAAAACATTTACAGAAATACTCAGATCTTTGTGCCTCTCATTGGGCACAAGAAGGTAGGATTATTTTTGAAAATAGTTAATTCTGATCTCTGCTTTCTGCTCTTTACTACTAACTCAGCACTGCAGAAAAATGAATTTGAGCCCCTTAGGGATATAGCCATAAGAAGCCAATCCTATGTATGATGTATGTACCTCTTTGTAGGCCAGGGGTGGGGAACCTGCAGCCTCAAGGCCACATGTGACCTTCTTAGTCCTTGCATTGGAACTTTTGACCAAGTCCAATTATTACAGAACAAATCCTTTAATTACCAGGATTTGTTCTGTGAAGTTTGGATTTAATCAAAGGGCTGAACTTGAGGATCTAGACACATGTTCTTGAAGCCAAAGGTTCCCCACCCCTGTTGTAGGTTCTGACTAAGCCTTAAAGTTTGGATTGGAATATTGCAATGCAACCAAACTCTATCCCTACTTAGGCAATTCAAGGCATTTAATTCACCACATACGACAAATTTCATTCAAATTAAGGGTGGGAACAGAGAGTAAGCTGTACTTCACTTAAGTTGTTTGGAAAGATGTGGCACTTTGATTCGACTAGAACATATTTTCATAAAAACTTAGTGGGGATACAAAGAAAGAAAAAAGACAAGACTGCTGCATGATGCTTGCTGGGAGGGATGGGGTGATGTGGACAAAGAAATTTGTACTTTACCTAAAAGCTTTAAAAAGTTGCATCTGGAAAGATCTCACAGAGATCCTCACAAGAATGCAAAGAGTGGGATGGGCTATTAATTCCCCTAGATTCAACTCACTTAAACATATACTTATAAAGGCCTACAAGTCTATTAAGTGTTGGGGATTACCAAGGTTAACAACAAAAACCAAACAAAACAACAGAACACCAAGCAACGAAACCCCAAAACAAAACAAACTACCAAGTCCTGGCCTACCTGTTTAACAGGTATTGGGGACACAAAGAGGAAAGACTGTTGTGTTTGACCTCTTTCTGGAAGAAGATCACACATCAGGGAGATGATGACATGACTTGCCCTTGACTTGGATTTGAGTAATTGAGGGCTGTGCAAGGTCACCAGGCTCACTTTCTCTTCCAGAACCATCAGGCCGACTGGAGATGGGTCAGAATGTAATGGGCCCTTTTAGGCTAAGGTCTTTTCAGGTTCTCACTTTGAATGAAGTGAGGCCTATTCAGGGCTCTTAAGTTAGGCAAGGGATAGCCCCTTTAATTTAAAAAAAATAGAAAGAAAGAAAAAAAATTCAAACTGGGAGGGGAAGACCCCCAGGGTTGTTGACCAAAAGAGAAATAATCACGATTTAGAGAGAAAATAATTACTACCCAGTCTAAAAAGTACTCTGGCTGGCTGGGAGGAGTGAGTCCTGTATAATAATATAATAAGTAAGAGACAGTGGGGGTACCAAGCTAAAGACAACCAAAGCCCAAGCCACCGAGTCCTGGCCCTCTGGGGGCACTTGCTCTGGGCTCCGCTGGGGCTGCTCCATGCGGGACGCTTATTCTAGGCAGGCAGACAGGTGGGAAGGGGAGGAGGCACTCTATTACCTTCTATCGCTGCCCGTTCCTACCTGGCTTCAGGGCGCAAATCCAGGTGGAGAGGATGCCTAGCATCCATCCTGGAGCTGGGAGGCGCACAGCGGCTCCTGCCACCTTGCAAAGGCATTAGGGGAGGGGGCGTGGCCTCAAAAATTCCAGGGATGGCTGATTTTTACCTTTTGTTTCTCCACTGCTCTCCTTTACCCCCTCAGAGTGATTTGGAAGCCTAGACACAGAAAGGAGAAGAGACGCACCTTCCCTTTTCTGTAACAGAACCGCTCAGCGGTTTACGGAAAACGAAACCATCTTTCACTGCGGGGAGGGGAGGGGTAAGGGGGGAACCCCAGCAGGCAGCGCGCTAAGCCGCCACTGGAGGGCGCTGTAGCGCCGCCGGCGGCAGAGACCGCGGCAGCAGAGGGGCCGGAAGGGGGCGCCCCTGTGGGGGCGGGGGCGGCTCACGCTGTCCTAAGGGAATCTGCGAGGCGGTCCCCCAAGAGGCCAGGCGTTCGCCGGCCCTCGAGTGCGTCCCGGGGCTGGGCGGAGACGGCCCAGGATCATCCCCCCCACCCAGCCCGCCCGCCGCCCCTTTCGTGCCTCCTCCCGCGGAAACCCCTGGGAGGCGGAGGGGATGGGGGATGCTCGTCCAGTCCTAGCTGCCCCGCGGCCCACCCTTCCCCGAGCCGCCCCTTCTTAGCACTCTCACCCGGGGACATCTCTGTCTCCCCCGGCCCAACCCCCCAACCGCCTATCCCCGCGCATTCCCTCCCTCTGTGTCTTCCCCCGGCAGCGCGTTGCCAAGGGAATGACGCCCCCGGGGTCCCGCGTGCTGGGCCTCAGCTCTGGGCACGCGCCCCTTACGCCACGTGGTCTGCGACTAGGCCGCGGGGGAGCTGCGCACGAGGATTTGGGGCTCGCCTCCAGTCTGCGCATGCTTCACTTACCTCCGCCCGTTCTCCTTGAGTGCTGCTGGTCTCATGCTCCAGGGAATAGTTCAGAGTTTAGGAAGGGATTCCTGCGTGGGAGCATTGGGGCCGAGCTTCAGGTTTACACATAGTGGTGGCGCTGGTGTAGTGGTTGGAAGGTTAGAGGCCCTGGGTTTGAATCCATTAAATCCATTGCTGGGATCTTGGCCAAGGCATTTCACCACTCGTGGCGCAGTTGTTCCAGCTTTGGGGCGTATGGGGTGCTGAGGCGGGCCCAGCGCTCATGGTGTGAGGGCTTGCTGAGCCCTTTTCAGGGATGCTCATCCACCTGGCACTCACCTCTCCCGGGTGGTTCTAGGAAGTGGCCACCATCTCAACCTCAGGTTCAGTCAGGTTAAGGCTGACCAACAGGCCTCCACGCGGCTGGTGATTCAGGGGCGTGGCCACCCCAACCTTGTGAAGACTTCCCCTGGTGGAATGGTCGAATGAGAACAGTTTGCTCCAATGGCCATGAAAGCCACGGAAACAGGTGGGGGGGGGGCACTTGGAGCTTGGTCAGGTACAGAAGATGCCAAGGCCATGGGCATCCTGACCATCTTGCCACTGGACTTTAATGACTTTGGAAGAGAGAGTGAAGACAAGGACCTTGTGCAACTGCCTCACTTAAATCCAATTCAGAATCAAGTCAAGGCAACACTATCCATAGTGATGTCCTCTTCGAAAAAGTACTAACAAGCATTGTAAGTCCCCAGGCTGTGCTGGTATACAGGCTTTGGAATCAGTGGTAATTTATCACTATCTAGGCTAACCCTATAGGATAACCCGAAACAAGAGAGACTGGGACTGCTCAATGTGGGCAAACTTTATTAATCAAACATACAAACTAATCTAAGAAATGAAATAATTATGTAAAGTTCTCAGCATAGTTCCTGGCACATAGTAAGTGCTGCATAAATGTTAACTATTATTCTTCTTCTTCTAAAAATTGTGTTGTATTTATTTTGTGGATATAGTGTGTCCTAAAAGTACCAATGTCATTTTAAGCTTAGATAGCTTATATTTAGCTTTAATAGTATATGTTTATTGTTCAGTTGCCTTACTCTCTGTGACTATTTTGGGTTTGCTTGCCAAAGATACTGGAGTGGCTTGCCATTTCCTTCTCCAGCACATTTTGCAAAAGGTACAACTGAGACAAAGAGGGTTAAATGACTTGCTTAAGGTCATACAAGTAGTATCTGAGGCCAGCTTTGAATTCAGGAAGATACGTCTTCCTGACTCCAGTCCTAGCACTCTGTGCACTGTGCCACCTAGCTGCCCCAATAGTGTGTGTATTCCAGTAGCAGACACACCCATACATACATATATAGCTATTAAATATGTACAATAAATAGCTATTAAACCTAATTTTAAACTATCAAATTTATAAATTTTCATTATGTCAATTATATATACACACACATATATCTAGATAATTCACATATGCATGTATGTATTGTGTTCCCCACCCCCAGGTCCAGGCGGGCAGTGCTTGTTTCATCTTTTTTTTTTTGTCTTCATGTTCCTAGCTCCCAGCAATGAGCTTGTATGAACAACGAGCATAGTAGGAGCTTAATAAATATTTGTTGGTTGATTAGCTACTTCCTTATTCAGAACTATCCAGAATCATAAATGTTTCCAGTGGAGATGGCAGGCATTCTCTTGCCACTTAAATATAGGTGGCATCTAAGGTTCTGTTCTTGGATTTCTCCTCTGTGCTGTCCCCTGTGGATCTCCAGGGACTTCCATCGTCACCTCTATTGAAATGACTCTCAAATACATATCTTCCCCCTAACCTGTTCCCAGAGCACCTGGGCTCTATTGCCACTTATCTCCACACAATGTTTTGATAACAACTTACATTCAAATATTCAAAATTGAGCTCATCATCCCCCCCTTCCTTAAACTTCCCCTCCTCCCAACATCTACTCCTAATGGCACCACCAACTTCTTCTTCAACCCATCCTTCAAATACAGCCCAAGTATTCCTCTTTCTCTGTCCTGTGTCCCTGTAATTGTATCAATCCTGCAATCACAAAACCTTCAGGGGTTTCCCATCCCCCGATGATTATGCTGGTCCTGGCTCTCAAAACCTTCCTCAGTCTGGCACAACTCATCTTTCCAACGTTACATCATGCTGTTTTTTCCTTTAAATGCTCTATATTTGAGCCAAACCAAATTACACTGACTATCCCACCTTCTCCCGACTTAGCACCTGTTTTTGCTCATACCATCTGACTTATCTGTGCTGGACTCTCCCTTCTCTCCATCTTTGGAAATCTTGACCCTCTCTTTCAAAGCCCAGTTCATATGCTACCTCCGTGAAGCCTTCCTTATTGATGTTGCTACCTCTACGGCATACTTTCAAGCTCATGACCTCAGAGTTATTGTTGGCATTTACTTCTCCCTCATCTCCTCCCACTTAGCTGAAAGTGGTTTCTCCCCCCTTCAGATGTATCATAACACTTCGTGTGTGTGTGTACATAGTTATTTGTAAAGGAGGTACCAAATGATGGATCAAGCCCATGATCAAATTGAGTAATTTACCTGTTATGTTTATATTAAAAATATTTGTTAGACTTTCCGGCTCTGGAAAAGTAACTTTAAAGTGTTCTACTACTTTTGTTTTGATAGATATAGATATATAGTAATTAAGTTCATTTTTCCTTTATGAATTTAGATGCTATACCACTATTTGATATTTATATGTTTAGTCTTGAAATTGGTTTATTTTCTATGGTTCTTTTAAGCATGATTTAGTCTCCTATTGCTATAATCTTTTCATCCAATAGTATCATTTCAACTCTTGCTTTTTGAAATTTACCTGATGTGTAGTAAATTTTGTTTTAGTCTCTCATTTTAATTCCAAATGTATCATTACTTTTTAGGTTTGTTTGTTTGTTTTTGGCAAACACCATATTATTGGGTTTTCTTACATTTTCTCACCTTATTTTTGTTCATTCCATTGGATTGTTTAATAGATTTACATTAAACATTATAATTATTAAGATTCTGTTTTCTTTCATTTTTTTTAATCCTTTAGCTCTTTTAAGTCAGCATTTCCCCTCCCCAAATTAGTTTTACTCAAATTGATTTGGTGTTAGTCTATCCTCCTGGGTTCTTTGCTCCCCCCCCTCTACATTTTCCCTAGTTATCTATCTCTGCCCCCACCTTTTTTTGTACCTTTCTTTCCCCACTCAGTTAAATGGTTAGTCAAAAATCTCTCCTCTCCTTCCCTCCAACTTCTCTTTTTTTAACTGGCAATTAATTAAATTGCCAGTTTTTTAACTGGCAATTAAAAAAAGTTCTCTTCATTATTTTTCTTTCCTTTAAGTTTATTTTGAATTTTATTTTCTGATTCATTGGCTAATGCTTGCCTCCCCCGCCTTGTTCTCTATGTAACACTCATGTCTAAAATATATGAAGTATTAGCTTTGGGCTTACTCCTCTAATCAATTTCTGTTACTGCCTTTGGAGATCTTGCTCCATTTTCTTTACATTTTCTTTACTTTACTTTTCTTTACTTCCTCCCTCCCTCCCTCCCTCCCTCCCTTCCTTCCTTCCTTCCTTCCTCCCTCCCTTCCTTCCTGTTGAATGCAAAGTTGAACTAAAGTAGCATTGTACGATTACAAATTATACTGTCCCCAAAGCATGTGGCTCAGTCCTACCTACTTCAGTCTCTTTCTCAAAGATCATGCCTTTCTTATCTATGTCTATCTTTCTTACTACCCCCATCTGGGTTCGAGTTGTTACTAGGGACTAAATTAGGAAGTATTCCTTTATTGTTTTTAATAACAGGGTATAATAGAGGAGATTCCCTAATTAATCCTCCAACAGCATATAAGGAAACTTCCCAAACAACCCGGTAGGCCATTGGATGAAGTAGCTGATGGGAAACAAAGCCCTTCTTGTGATTGACTGACATATGATCAGCCATATGCCATGGGCCTTTTAAAAAAGTGGCCCTTCCCTTAGGTCAGTTTGCTCTGGAAAAATTAGCTCTTGTGGAATGACTGAGCTCTTGAGAAAGCTCTAATTAAGGAAGGAAGGAAGGAAAAAAAAAACATTTATTATGTGCCAAGCACTGTGCTAAGTGCTTTGCCAGCTGATACAGCTTGGGCCCAAAGTCACAAAGACGTGGGTTAAAATTGGCATCAATTAAAACTATCTGTTAAAACTACTTGACCCTGGGCGAGTCACTTAACCTCTGTTTGCCTCAGTTTCCTCAACTTTAAAATGAAGATTATAATAACACCTACCTTGCAGGGTTGTCCTGAGGATCAAATGAGATAATATTTATAAAATCAGTGCCTGGTTACA